>NC_057860.1:8531035-9163727 GCF_015237465.2 Chelonia mydas
CGGCTGAGGACCCCCCCAGGAGCAAGTAGACGACAGACCTGCCCTAGGCAAGACGCCTGCTCTAATCCAGCTAATTCCCATCAGGGATGCCCTCAGTGACCCGGTCCCAGCATTCAGCTCTTTCCAGCGCCCCCAGCCCCTCCTGCCTCTCGTACAGGCAGGTATTTTAGGGGGTCGGTGGGCCCAGGAGAGGGTGAGAGCTAAAGAAGAAAGGAAAGGCAGACAGAAGCCAGAGGGCAGATTGGAGCAGTATGCCGCTCTGGTGGTGCGCACAAGACACGATGGACCCCCAGGGGGGATGGGAGCATATAAGGCTCCTACTCATGGCCCCCAGTGTAGGGGCATGCTGTAGGGATGGGAGTTGGAGATGGCAGTGATGCCTCCTGCGCCGGTTATTGCTGCCCTAGGGAGGCTGCTGTCAATTACAGCAGCCTGTAGGGCTGCTCTAAGTTACGCTACAGGTTATTTTGGCCCCGGAAGTAGTCCAGAATCCAGGAGACATGAGTGCACCTCTCTAGGCTGAGTCTCCAGGAGGCAGAGCACAGACTCCAGCCCGGGGACACAGAGATGGAAAGAGGCCAGAGGCCTCAGGGGTTCAGGCAAATATTCAGATCACGTGAGGTCTACGACCCTTGGAGCGAAGGGTTCACAGTCTCCAATCAGACCGGTGCCACAAGCCCCCACCTCTCACCCCGAACCAGGCCAAAACCGCAACATTGCCCACAAACATGCTCCAGATCTATTTATCTGTGGGTGCTGATCTGGCCCCCGTGGTAGCAACTGGCATGGACCTTGGAAGGAGGAGCCCGGGTTTCAGGGAGCCCCATGAAGTCGGTCTGGGTGCACGTGGCTGGAATGCTAGCGTCTCTGTAGATCGTTTTCTTATTAAAAGAGCCAGCAGAGTTGGACAGGCCTGGAGCCCCCTCATGAAACACCCCTCCCCGCAATACCTGAGCCCCTCACAGTCATTATTGTATTTATCCTCACAACACCTGTGAGACAGGCCTGTTACACCCATTGTACAGATGGGGAACCGAGGTACAGAGAGGCTATGTGACTTGCTAGAGGCCTTGCAGGAAGTCTGTGGCAGAGCCCAAATTGAATCCAGGTCTTCTAAAGCCTAGACAAGTGCTTTGACCACTAGGCAAGCCTTCCTTTTGGCCACAGCCCTCCAAATAAGGGGGAGCGCACTCCCTGGTCTGGGGATACATTATGCACGTCAGGCTCCCAGGCTGTCAATCCAGAACCATTGACGGGCAGGAAAATGAGCGCTACGACTCTGAAAACGGTGCTTGGAAACAGTTCAAAGGGTGACAGTCATGCGACCGCTGCCGTCTCGGCCAGCACTCCAGGGCCTGGGGAACCTCCAGAACGGAGAGCGGGAAGTCCACAGCTGCATGGAAAGGAGCAAGGCTGCCCCACTGGTGGCTATCGCAGACCCACATCCTCTGTGGATCGGGCACAGAAGGAGACATTCACCAGCGGGCGACATGCAGGCCCAGTGGCTTTAATGGAGTTGCACAGGGCAAGCCCAGGGCAGCATTTGGCTGAAACTTTAGGCCTCCATTTTCCAAAAGGGACTCGTGATTTGGGGGGCGGGTCCCAGCTTGAGACGCCGTAAAGGGGCCTCCAGAAAACCCTCGCTCCCTGAAAATCGGCCCCCTTGCTGGGGTCTCAGGTTGGCCTCCCAAACGCTGAAGCCCCCCCGGGTCCCTAGAGGCAGGCCAGAGAGTCCCCATCAAAGCCCAAGCTGGGCTCCGGGTCCAATTTCTCCCATTTTCGTGTCAAGGGGAAACAGTACATCCAGTCCTCTTTGTCTGTGCACCGCGTCGGGGAAAAGCCCTAGAATAAAGAACTGTTTGTGGAAACGGGACGGAGCAGTTGGGAGCCCTGACTCATTGTCAGGCAGGAGCGGAAAAGGCAGGAGAAGTGGGTGTTGGCCCTTGACGGGGCAGCTGTGCAGCCACAGAGCTCAAAGTGCTTGGCCAAGATGGGTTGGTATCGAGATCTCTGCTTTAGAGGTGGGGAAACTGAGGCACAAACGGGCAGCGTGATTTGCCCCAGGGTTGCCCCAAGAGCTGGCACTGGGACGAGCTGCCTTGTCTCTTGCTTGGCACACTAGCCACCCGAGCACAGCTGCCCAAGTACGCACTCCGCTGCTGTGCATCAACTCCGGTGCTTGTTCAAAGCCCGTGTGCTCCTTTCTGGTCCCCGGCTCCTTTAAACAGCCTGCTCAGGGCTGTTTTGCCTGGTTGGTGAGACGCCAAATATAACAACCCAGAGAGCCAGCAAAAGAGTGAGCTAGCGAGCAGACGAATATAAATATTCCAAACTGTGTGTGCCGGGGGGGACGCAGCTCAGGAGCGAGAGGAGGGAGTGAGAGGAAGGCTGGGATGGATTCCTTGCAATGTATAATTTGGGAGGTATTTTTAGGGGAAAATTGAGTGTCGGCCCTCTGGCATCCTGGATCTCCTTCAGAACCAACCTCAGCAGGGCCTTTCAGTCCTGGGTGGAGGGGTCCTGTCCTGTCCTTTCCACGTCCCTCTGCCAGCGTGACAAGATGTCACGGTGGCCCCTAGAGGATCTAGAGGGGCTAAGCAGTGTGAGCCCCCTACCAGCGCCGTCTGGTCTGGGCCCTGGAACGGGTGCTGCAGGAGTTGTGTTTCTCCAATGCTCGTCTCAAAGGCAGGCTGCTCTCGGCAAAAGGCTTGTCTGCCTGCAGGGCTGCACCGGGTTAATTCAAAGTGCGGTCTGAAAAGTCTGGTGGGCGTTTTTGTTTCCGTTTACATCAGTCGGTTTAGCGGCAGTCCAGGATCAGGAGCAGGTTTACACTAAACCAAAAGCAGCCCGTAAACCAAAACCTGAGTGTCCACCCAGAGGGATAATCAACCCAAGGCTAGGCAGGGCCTAAGGCAGTAGCCCTGTTATCCACTGAAATGTCCCGGAGTGAGGTCTGCTCCTTGTTGGCCTGGCTGTGGAAGCCTCCTGGGATAGTACGAAGATACTATGGGGATGGGCGCTCCATAAATACCATGGGATGGATGGATGGATGGATGGATGGACAGATACATCGATAGATCATAGGTCATCAATCAGGAAGGGATATCTCCAGGACATTGTGGGGATCTTTAGAAGACACCAAAAGGTCCACAGACCAAGATCAATCTATCTTGGAACAACTACAGAAGAGCTCCTCCCCAGAGAGTCCACTTTAGGTTTTTCACTGAGCCTAGTGGATGGACAGGACGGGACTTTGGGGCTTCGGTCAGTGTTGGGTGGATGCAGAGGCTGGGCAATCAGGATTCATGCAGATCAGAGTTCAGTGGCTTGGTTTATCATGCAAGTGGCCCTTCAGCCCAAAGTGCCTTTGTTTCCCACTGCCAGAAAAGGCTTGTAAAGGGGGAGTTCCCAGAACGGAGAAAGGGGCACTGGGCGTAGGGGTGGAGGGATGGTGAGGAACAATGCGAGCACTGTTTGAGTCGGCCAAATTCAGTTCAAGCAGGGTGGGTTTCAGCTTGGAGCACCCGGTAGTGCTTGTGACCGAAAGCCACCGTAGAGGAGGTTGTGGTTTGGGAGCCCACCCTGAGAACATGGGGAACGGTGAGAAAGACACCTGCTTCTTCACACACCAAGTCACCCCCTGCCTGCCTGCACGAGGCTGGAACTGCCGCATGATGAAATGTACGTTACGACAGCGCATGGTAACTTCGTTACAGGCTGGCCGCTGCATCGAGGTTGGGAGGGGTCGCACCCTACATTGCATCTTCACTGGAGCCGGTTGGATGGCTGGGCAGGGGGGTTCTGCAGGAAAGTTTGCCTTTTCATGGGGGGTGGGGGGGGAAGGAAACACAAGAAATACAAATTTGAGAGGAAAGCAGACACTTCCGGCCGAAAGTTTCACTTAGCGGAAAGTCCGATTTTCTCTCGGGAAAAAAAAAAATGGATGGGAAAATGTCAACCAGCCGTAATATACAAAACCCCGAAACCAGAACCTCTCTGGGTCATTCCCCTCCGACTAAATGCATTAGAAAAGCTACCTCAGTGGGCTGCAATTTACAGAAATACCAAAGGGGGTGAGATGTCCAGCTGCCATTAATTTTAACGAATGAATTTTAATGAATTATGATCTAACCATCTACATAGCCTGTCCCAAATCCCCTTCTTGTTCTTACAGGCCCCAAGTATCATCAGAGCCTCTTTGTGCCGGGCCCTGCCCCAAAGACCGTATTCATCTAAAAACAGAAGGGAAACTGAGCAAGGAAGTGACTTTGCTTCCCCGCGCTGTGCCTCTGTTTCCCTTTTGCGTTTAGAGGGATTAGGTCACGCAGCAGGTCAGAGCATGGAATAGAACTCATGTTCTTTGAGCCCTGGGTCACTGCCCTGTCTGCTGGACTGCATTGCTTCTGTTGGCAAAATCTTCCCACGTGGCAGGGTGTGTAAGTCCCCCAGGATATGGGAGAGCCAGGAATAGCCAGGGCAGGTAACCGCGAAACCATGATGTCTGTTAGCTGCTTGAAATCACTAAGGACCCTGCCTGTGTGCATAATCACATGCGTGCTCCTTCTCCCAGCAACATCCCATTGGTCACTGCTTTTCCTTACACTATAACAGAAGCTGTTTGGGCCGAAAGCACCTCGCCTCTGTGCACAGGGAAAAGACAACGGAGTCGATTGTCCCACGGCTTCTATCTCCCTTAAACCCGCCCCATGCCCACTCCCTACTGGATTTCGGTTGCCTGGCGCCCGCAGCTCTAAGGACCGGGGAGGGTGTGTTTAATCTATTTTCACTGGCATGGCTTCTGCCCCCGTTCCCCGTGCGCTAAAACCCGACAGCACTGTGTATTCATCCGGCTCAGAAGATCACAAGCCCAGCCTGGGAAGTTTAAATGCCTTTGGAGAATTCTAATTACACGCCAGCCTTCCCAATGCTAGAATTAAACTCCATTCTGGAGGCTTAAGTGGCAGGCAGGACAGGTGTGTCCTCGTGGCCTGGGTACCTCTGCCAAGAAGCCTATCCTGTGGGCTGTTTCCCTGGCTGCCTGCCATGGGAAGCAGATTCCTTCCCATTCATTCCAGCCTCCTTGCAAGTAGCTTTGAAGCGGCTGCCGTTCCGGAACACCCTCTGTAATTAGCCTGCAGGGACAACTACCTTCTGGCTGCAGGACCAAACAGCGTGGCCAGGAGCTTCCCTGCTAACCAGCGGTTTGGGGCCTGGCCCCTCGGTCCCTTGGGACCAATCCAAGCCCCTTGGTTTGTGTTTTTAATTTCTTCGCCGGGGGACGAAGCAGCTTGGTCCGCAGCCCTCTGTTAACTTTGCCCTGGGAGACACGATCCCTTTCCTTGGGTGAGATACCCACTTCATTCATTTCCCCATGCGTAAAGGCCTCCCACCCGTGGATCTCAGCTGCAAGGACTGCTCTGTGTCCTAGGAGAGGAGAATCCAGTCTCTGCAATGGAGGGTGGGGCACGGGGCTACACAGGTGGTCTGCAGGATCCCAGTGTCTCTGCCCTGAGACTTCAGCACTTTGCGGTCTGCTTTCGAGACCGCTGAGCACCGATGCCTCCGTGCAGGGGCACCTGGCCGCCCCGGCACTGCTCCCTCAGCTCCCTGGAATGCCAGGCACCCATGCCAGTCAAGCCAACTGTGTGGGCCCTGCCAAAGCCTCAGTGAGGCCCGGGCTCCCCTGCTGCGTGGGGAGCTTGCCGTAAAGTCAAGGCAGTGAAATTCTCCAGCTGCCCAGCATAAGTAACGCACAGCGCTTCAAGCCCTCCTGAGGACCACAGGGATGGGCATGGCTGACCACAGCAAGGGTGGCCAGCGATGGATGTTCCATCGATTCAGATAATTCCTGCATAATACGCTCAGATAACGCGACGGCATGGAGAGACCAGGGTGATGATAGAGATAGATAGATAGATAGATATTCTAGAATCTAGGGATGGAGAGAAAGGAAGAAAGAAAGAAAGAAAGAAAGAAAGAAAGAAAGAAAGAAAGAAAGAAAGAAAGAAAGATTGATTTACTGTGGGTTTGGATCCAGGATACTGGTTCAACCCATTATAAAAACACGGGTCCTTTGCAACATTGACCTTTGGGTCCAGTCTTGGATTTCAAACGCCCCCCAAAGTTGCAGGGTGCTGGGCTATGGTGCTTTGGTTCAGACCCTTTTGGTTCTGATCCAGATCTCTTGGATGGATCTCAGAACTGGGCTGCAGATTGCCCAAGCGCCAAGAGATTTATGGTGCCACCTGCTCTCCGACAGGACGGAAGCGGTGTCTCTTGTCCCCATGCTAGCTCAAGGGGGCAGTGTGGCCCAGTGGATAGGGCACCTGAGTGACAATCTTGAAGCCTAGAGTCTATTCCCAGATCTGTCACTGACCTTGGGCAGATCACTCTCCTGGGTTGGATCACTCTCCTGGGGGGAGAGGTGGGATAGCTCAGCGGTTTGAGCATTGGCCTGCTAAACCCAGGGTTGTGAGTTCAATCCTTGAGGGGGCCATTTGGGATCTGGGGCAAAAATTGGGGATTGGTCTTGCTTTGAGCAGGGGGTTGGACTAGATGACCTCCTGAGGTCCCTTCCAACCCTATATTCTATGATTCTGCGTGCTTCGTTTTCCCCTCTGAGAAATGGGGATAATTGTTCACGACAAGTGATGCGGCAGGCAGGAGGAGTTGTAGGAGAGAGATCTTTACTGAGCGTGCACAGAAGCCTAGATACATGCTGAGATGCCTGAGTTTGGTACCAGCCTGGCCCAGCTTATAACCAATCCTCTGGTGTCACTAAACCAGGTCCCTCTGAAACCTGACCCTCTTTCTCTAGTTCCACTCATTACTGTTATCTGTATTACCGCCGTGCCTAGAAGCCCCAGGCGTGGACCAGACCCCCAGCGTGCTAGGTGCTGTACAAACACAGACCAAAAAAGACACTCCCTTCGCGAGGCCCGCTGGATGCCAAGCCGCTGCGTAAGAGCCAGGCGCCGTCACGAGGTGGCTACTGGCCCGGACGCAGCAAGAGCGAGCCGGGGCAGACAAACCGCATAGCGAACAGGAGGCTGCAGACGTGAAGCGAAGCGGCGGGATCCCGGGCGGATCTGTAGGTTCGGGGCAGAGTCCGCGTTGGACTCCCGGCTGTTCCGATTTCAGGAGCATGCTCAGAAACGGAGCGGGCCAGCAGCCGCCTCTGCCCTGAGCTTGCTATGCTTTCCGAAAGCTTCGTATTCCGAGCACAGGCTAAACTCGTCTTGGCCAGTCTCCTCACAACAAGAAACCTCAACGCAGCGGCCAGCAGCTTCTTTCTCTCCCCTCCCCCCATAATTTGTTAGCTCTGTGTCCCGGCCCAGGGAGCCAGTTGCACTACAAAAGCCGGGCAGAGGGCTGGTTTTTTTCTGGGCTCGCTGTGATAAATGGACAGGCTGGAGTGCCTAGGTTTTACATTTCCTGTTATTCCAAGGAGAGGCAGGGTAGCTCTTAACATAATTCTGACGGGCCACCCTGCAATGTTTTCCTAGGAGACGTGACAACAGATAAGTAAAGGGACCGGAAAGCGCTCGGGGGGGGGGGGCGGGGGGGGCCTGCTAGTCCGCAGACAGACAAGAGGATGCTCCACGAAAGCGGTCAATTCAAAACGGCTCCAAGGAAGTGCTTTTTTCACGCGACGGCCTGTGGAACTCATTGCCACCAGATGCCATTGGGGCTCAGCATTTTCCAGAAAGGGATGAGGCATTTATATGGATGAGGAGGACATTTTCAGAGTTATAATTGTGACTATTAAAAGTAAATGAGGTTTGGAAGGAGCCCAAACCCTCCTGCTTCAGGGCATGGGATGATTTTTCACTGATGGTGTCAGGAAGGAACTTTTCCATAGAACCCAGATCGTTAAAGGCATTTAGGTATTGTTGCACTCAGTGTTGCAAATCTAACCAGCTGAGGAGCCGAAATCACATTGACTGTCAGTGGGATTTTGGCTCCTAAGTGCCTAAATCCCTTGTATATGTAGGCTCCTAATGCAATACCTTTAAAAGCTGAGCCTAACGACTGGGGTTCTTGCCTCTTCCTCTGAAGCATCTGGTGCCAGCCACTGTCAGAGACAGGACCCTGGGGTAGATGGACCTTGGGTGGGATCCAGCCTGGTGTGGCTTATGTTCCTATTAGCACCTTTCCCCCGGGTGAGAAGGGAAGTCCTGGCTCTCAGGAGACGGGACTTTCTGTATCTACCTCACTCATTTTCCTAATCCGCCCCGGTAACATACCAGCTGATGACCCACATGAGCCGAGTTTGGTGAGGTCTCAGTCCAGCTCCCCCCGGGCTGCTCTTAACAGCTCAACAAATTCCCACCACAGCGGGCACTGACTGCCCCACCCGCCACGCCAGCGTCTTCACCCCACAACTGCATGGGCCAGGGAGACCAACTCCCCTGGGGATGGCCTCTCTCGAGCGGGGCTGCGATGTGGTGGAGGAAGAGCATCACGTGTCGTGGCCCCTCCAGACGTGGTACTTTGGCAGCACCCTCCCTGCATTCTCCATTCAGAGGCAGGAGACCCCTGCTTCTGTAGTGAGGACCCCTGTGTAGCTTCCTTTGGGCCAAATACTGACCAACTCGTCCATGGGGCTGCCCTGCTGTCCCTTCTCAGTCTGTAACTCAAGGGGACTCCTCTAGCCTCCACTGGGAATTTGCTTCAGTGGGTTATAGCATCGGCAGCGTGGTACAATGGTTAGGGTGCTAGACTAGTATTTATGAGACCAGAGAGCTGGCTTCTAGACTGACCTCTGCTACTGACCCCTTGTGTTCCTTGAACATGTCACCGCCTCTCCTAAACCCATTGTACAGATGGGGAACCGAGACACAGGGGGGGCTAAGTGACTCACCCAAGGTCACGCATGAAGTCTGTGGCAGGGCAGGGAATTGACCTCCCAGTTTTAGGCTAGATCTCTAACCACTAGACCAGCCTTCCCTATGAATATAAACAGCACCCGGCGCTGTAGGGGCCTGATCTCAGCACTGCCAAACAAAGAGAAAACGCAACACTCAAATGCTGACACCAGGAATTAAAAAGCAGCTGCTCGAGGGTAGGAAGGGCAATCTGGGGGTCTAGGACTCAAGAGACCGGGGCTTCAATTCCTAGATAAGCCAACAGACCTCCTGCGTGAGCGAGGTCTCATCGATTGTGCGTACCGCGTGCCTCAGTTTCTCTGGGGCAAGCACTGCCCAACCTGAGCGGGGTGACTCCATTAACAAGGCCAAGGTGCTGGGGCCCTCTGGCGACGAGGGCCATACGACTACCGAGGCAGGTCTCTACCCGGGGCGACTCCCCCTCCCAAGCCGGCGGAGAGGGGGCGAGGCGGCTGGATGGAAAGAATGAAGTCAGGGCCCAGCGTAAGCTGCCGGGGTGCAGCCGCTCGCGCGTATGGTCGCCCGCCAAGGTGGGAGTCCAGCCCCGGCTTGCCAACTTGCAGGCAGGGCTGGAAGAGGCGCGAGTCCAGAGCGGGTCGCAGCGGGAGTGGGAGCGGATCGCTGGGTTTATGGCCGACGCTGGCTGGTGCTGATGCAAAGAGTCCCCCCCCTGGGTCTTTCCCGTGGCTCCTGGGCAGGAAGGGGGCATCGCTGGCAGGGGGGGGTGCAGAGCCACTGCCCAGCCAAGCCAGCGGAGAGACCCCGGCTGGGCTTTGGATCGAGCGCCCCATGCCCAGCTCCCTGATCGCTCCGACCTGCTTTTCTTCCCCGGGTGGATCTCCTGCTGACCTACGTCCCCTGGGGGGGGGGTCCACAGAGCAGCCTGGCCCGGCAAGCATCTGCACACTGTACCCCCTGCTAACGTGCCTCCGCCCCCTCCCTTCGCAACCCCTGTTCCTCACCCAGCCTCTGCCCCGCCTGCTGGGCCCACAGGCGGCTCTGGAGTTTGCAGGGTCCTATGAAATTGACTGCCCTTGGGCCTCACGGCCTGGCCATAGGGCTCAGAAGCGGGGTGTGTGTGTGTGGGGGTCCTGGGGAGGGGGGCAATCACCCAGCGCTTTTATGTCCCAGAAGGGGTCTCTGCCCCCAGGCTGGATCCCGTCAGCGCAGGGTCCCATGGTGGGCACGGAGCACTCTTGCTACAAGCTGGTCATAGCGGAGGCTGCAAAGAGGGTCAGTATGGTGGCTGGGGGGGTAGGGGTAGGGGGTGAGGGAGGTCATGCACTTTCCTCTCCCCCTAGGAACTGTACCCAGGTCCCCCCCCATTCCAAAGAGGCCCTCACTGTGGGCTGTTCTGGTCGCCCCATCTCAGAAAAGGTACGTTGGAAATGGACAAAGTACAGCAAAGGGCAACACAAGCGATGAGGGGGGTGGCTTCCGCACGAGGAGAGCTTAAAAGCTTGTTCAGCTTGGAAAAGAGGCGACTAAGGGGGATATAATAGAGGTCTATCAAATCATGACTGGGGTGGAGAAAGTAAATAAGGAAGTGTTATTTACTCCTTCTCATAACAAGAACCAGGGATCACCTGGTGAAATTAATAGGCAGCAGGTTTAAAACAAACATATGGAAGTATTTCTTCACACAACGCACAGTCCACCTGTGGAACTCCTCGCCAGGGGATGTTGTGAGGGGCAAAAAATATAAGTAGGTTCAAAAAAGAATTAGGTAAGTTCCTGGAGGACAGGCCCATCAATGGCTATTAGGGAGGATGTCAGGGACATAACCCCATGCTCCGGGTGTCCCTAAGCCTCTGACTGCCAGAAGCTGGGACTGGACGATGGGATGGATCACTCGATCACTGCCCTGTTCCGTTCATTCCCTCTGAAGCACCTTTCACAGGCCACTGTCGGAAGGCAGGACACTGGGCTAGATGGACCCTGGTCTGACCTATTACAGCCTTATGACTTTTAAGTACTAATGAACCCCGGGTTGGATCAGAGCTGTAGAGTCCCCGACTCCCATCGCCCTGAGTTATCCATTTCCCCCGCCCCGCATCAGCAAACCCGCGCCCTGGGGGAGCCGTGACACACCCAAGCCCAGATTCCCTGCTCCTGCCTTTGGCCAGAGGCAGTTTCTCCTCCAGCAGGGAGAAAGAGAAAAGACAAAGTGCGAGGGAAAGATATTTCCTCCCTCTCGGCAAGCGGGAGCCCGGGACAGGGGGTGTGTGTGCACCAGTTAGGTTGCAGTAGGAAGGGAAGCCCTGGGTCGTGGCTCTCAGGCAGGGCCGGTGTGCGTTTGTGCAGGGGGAACCCTGCCAACGCAAGCAGCCTCCGCCCGTCTGGTGCGCCCACTGCCAGATTTATAACCCACTTCCGTAAATGCCTTTGCAGTTTCTCCACCTCTGCCCTACCACCTGCCTCCTGCCTGAGGCAGGGTGACACCTGGCCGTGGGGGGAGAGGGGGGGAAAGCCCTCTTGTGCTGGCTGCCCTAATAGAGGTGAGGTTCGTGCTGCACGTCTTCCCAGGATAGCAGTGCCCCTCGTCTGCCCCGATCCGGGTCGTGCATTCTGCACCTCTCTGCTCCAACAGCCCGGCCGTATCCCTTTCCTCCCGTCTTCCTCCACCGCCGAGACGTGGCCACTGATCGCCAAACCCACGTGCTGCCTTTGGCCTGCCTCGCCGGAAGCTGGCCCCAGGTTAACCACAGCAGCCGTGGCAAAAGTTAGACCCGCCCCCTCTTCTCCCCCAAGTCTGGCGCCCCCCTGCAGCTCTGACTTGCAAAGCCCCTGGGCAGATGCGCTGCAGAGCGGGATTTGCACGCCCAGGGTAACTGAGCTCCTGCAGCAGCCATCCCCAGCCAGGCTTTGAGGTTGGCTTCTCTTTGTGGTGACGGGGGGATGGGCCCTGCAATGGTGCGGATCTGCTCTCTGGCCTGGTTCTGATTTGAAAGCGTCTCTCTCTCTCTCCTGCTCTCCTTTTATCCTTTCCTTCCAACATCCTGCTTGCTCCCCCGCTGCCAGTGTGGAGGCTTCAGGAATTCACTTGGCTCCAGCGGGAGGGCGGGTTCCTTTGCAAAGCGCCGGCCGCGGGGAAGCGTCGGCCTTCGGGGCAGGCTGGGCAGCGGGGCTGGCATAAACGGGGCACAGGGCAGGATGCGCGGGCTGCCCTTGGGCCAGCTCCGTGCCACGTCCAGCTGAGCCGGGGGTGGCGGAGAGTGTGGGGGGAGGCCTGGCCAAAGTGGCCACGTGCCCTGGCTAGTCTGCACCCCTGCAGTGGTCATTGCAGCAGAGTTGCAATTTGGGGCGGCCCTGGGGGACCCCACAGCTTCTGAATAGGGCAGGTGCAAACAGCCCCCCTATCCCTGCACCTGTGCAGGGCTGGAGCTGGCTCCAGGTGCAAACCCGCACCGAACCCCAGCTCACCCAAGGTGCAGTTAATTGGGGTGCAGCCGTGTCTGGCTCCACCTGGCGGGTGCAAGGGCGCGGAGAGGGCGTAAGGAGGTTGCACGGGACACGGCTGCACCCCGGGGAGCTCAGCAGCGCTGCTCGTTCAGCCTCGCTCGGCAGCTGCAAACACGTGGCTGCATGACATCTGCACTGCAGCTGCTTCCTTTGCCAGATGCGCCCCTTTACACAGGGGGCAAGTGGTGTCTTTTCCCGGACTGCGCCCTGCGCGGGGGATCAGATCTCAGCAAAGGGCGAAAATCCACCCCTGTGGAGTGGAGCCAGCCCCAGAGCTAGGAACCATTTGCCTCCCGCCTTAAGGACTGGCTGTGGGCCCCAGGGGCGTAATGGAACTTCGCGTGCTGGGCCCATGCACGGGGTGGATTTCATCCTCTGGGCGCACGGTCTAATAAGGAGCAAACGCTTTACGGTGGTGCCTGCCAGGGATCTCTTACACACACGCCCTCCGCTCACACGGCAGAGTGACAAATCTCATTGGCGCAGTTCACACGGGGGAGATCCGACTGTAGCCCCCGTGATTCCGCCCGCCCCGAGACCGGTCATGATCTCGCCATTTCTCGCCGGGAGCGTGGCACCTGACCCAGACGCTGCACAGACACCGTAGAAAAGGCCGTGCGGGCCCCAGGGAGCTAACAGTCTGGGGACTAGCCTGGCAAAGGGGAGGAGAACTGAAATACCACCACGCCTGCGTTGCCGGGGGGGAGCTGGGACTCAGAGCAATTAAGTGAGTTACCCAAGGTCACACAAGGAGACTGTGGCAGAGCAAGGAAGTGAAACCAGGTTTCCAAAACCTAAGGCCACAAGCTTGACCCTTCAGCCAGCCTCCTGCTCTGGGCCAAAAGTTTTTTTAAGACCATAATCCCTCTGCAAGAGCCCGGCTCACTGGCTGCCTGGAGCCTGGCTGCCTGGCGTTCGGGACCCCGCTGGGTTCCAGAGGCATGGAGCGCTCACATGAAGAAGCCGAAACCTGACCGTGGCCCATCTGAAGAAGACTGTCCTGCCAGGTCATGCCAACGAATTGAAGCAAGCAGAAAAGAAAGCAGCATATGGCCCAGCCCGGCTCGCTGGGGGACAACTGGGGCATGTGCGTTTCCTGCAGTGCCTTATCCGCAACTTGTTTGCCTGGTTTGCCTGCTGCAGAGAAGCCCTCAGGGAGGATTTCTAATGGGCACTGGGTGTCTATGTTACTTGGGTGGCTTTGCAGAACTCAGAGGTCATTTAAAAAGTGCCGTGGGGCAGTAATAATAAAAATAATGCGTAGCTCTTAGAAAGCACGTTTAATCTTTAGATCTCAAAGCCCTTTACAAAGGAGGTCAGGCTCATTAGCCCCATTTTAAACAGGGGGAAACTGAGGCATGGGAAAGGGAAGTGGCTTGCCCCAGGTCACCCACCAGGCCAGAGCTGGGCCTGGAACCCAGGGCTCCCGCATCCCAGTCTCGTGCCGAATCTACTAAATCCGGATTGCTCTTCACGGGCGCGAGCGGAAATCGTGCAAGAAGCGAATCCACACGCTGGCCAGCGTGCTGCCCTTCACTCGCTTTCCCTGCAGCCCGCCCAAGGAGACAGGCCTGCCCCACGCCTGCCTGAGCGACGACCCCATGGGTGCACCTACCGAGGCAGAGCAGCCCGGCACAAAGAAGAAAGCTGGACAGAGGGTTAAAAATAAATTGCTCTCATCAAAACGATTCCATACAATGCCACCCTGCCAGCCCTGCGGAGCGGGGTCCACGGGGCCTGTGACACTCAGGGTTAGCTCCCGTTGAAGTCAGTCCCGTTGCTGGGGGCAGAGATCGGGCAGCGCTGAGCACTTCTGCAAAATGTACTAGGTGTGAGCTCGGATTCCTTCCTGTCTCTCCCTAGATCCTAGAACGCTGCCGTATCTAGCTAACCCTACAACCTCTCTCACTAGAACCGGGAATGCTGATCTATCTGTCTCCCTATCACCACACAGCCCCCCAGTTCCTGTCTAATCTGGTTTTTTTAAAAGATCTGTCCTAGATCACAAGGAATTATTTGGGGGCAGTATATAGGAGATCAGACAAGATGATCCCCATGGTCCCTTCTGGTCCGGGGATCTATGAATCTGTCTACTGCTACTCCTGGAACGCTGGTCGGCCTAACGGTAGTAATTCTACACTAAAAAATTAGGTCAACCCAGCTACGCCGCTCAGGGGTGTGAAAAATCCACCCCTCTGAGCGCAGTAGTTAAGCCGACCTAACCCCTGGTGTAGGTAGCGGTTGGTCAAGGGAAGAAGTCTCCCATCGACAGAGTTACGGCCTCCCGGGGAGGTGGATTCCTGCGCTGATCGGAGAACCCTTCCTGTCACTGTGGGTAGCGTCTACACCAAAGAGCTACAGCTGCACAGTTAAGCCACCTCGTGTTTCAAGTGTGGACGAGCCCCGAGAGGCGTAGCTAGGCCGAGGGAAGGATTCTCCCATTTACCTAGGTGTCTACACTGGGGCTTAGGTCATTTTAATTACAACTCCAGGGTGCGACATTTTTCACAGCCCTGAGCGATGTAGTGAAGCCGAACCAACTTTGCCGTGTGGACCAACGCTCAGCTGGGTGTCCGGGGCTCACGGTGGGGGCGCCCAACCCATCGGACTTGGAGAAATGAATGGCACACGCGACACAACGTATTCAAGAAGCGGAGTCACATCCAGGCCCCGGGGCCTGCCGCTCCTTTCGTGCTGGTCCAGTTCAGAACTTGCTGCTTTGAAGCCAGTGAAGTAGCGGTGAGAGCAGAATCCGGCCGTCGAGCCCAGAAGGGGGACAGAGGCGGGGTCTACGCCCCTGGCCGGAGAGGGGCTGGACAGCCTCAGGGACTAGGGGACTGAGAAGAGCCACAGAGAGGCTCAGCAGAGGGAAGGTTTCATGAGAGGGGCCTGATCCCCGGGACACAGAGCACCCGCTTCGATCCTACCCGGGAGCTGGCCAGGGGGCGGCCCAGCCCCATGCTGGATCAGCCCCGTGGCGAGCAGGGGCTCTGGGGTTTGCTCGCTCTGACACTCCCGTGATGAGCCAAGCCCGGCCGTGTGCGGGGAGGTCACTTTGTCTGGGGAAGCGAATGCATTTTAGTGGCACTTCTGGTTCTCTGACAGCACCCTCGCCTCAGCCCAATTTAAACCCACCCTCTTAGCGCCCCCTCCCCGCCCCCGTCACTGCCCAGCCTGGAACACCTTTCTGGCCACCACACCCCTGGGCAGGACCCTCTGCCCCCGGCGGTGCCACTGATCCCAATTCCTTGGTGAGAACGAGCAGGCAGAGCCGGCCCAGTAGGGCTAAGGACTGGGCCCAGTAGGGCTAAGGACTGGGCCCAGTAGGGCTCCACCGGTGTCCTAGCTACAGTGGAGAGAAGAAAGGGAAGAACCAGGGCTCCTTTTCTCTCTCCTTCTTCCACACTCCTCCTTTCCTTTTATGTGCCCTCCTCCCTTTCTCTCCCCCCTCCTGCCCCTCTATCTCTTTCCCTCTCTCCCCATCCGGTCTGCCTCTCTCCGTATCTCTCTCCCCCTGAATCTCAGCAAGGTCGCGGCTCAGCCAGCCGTTCCCCCATCTGATCCTCTCCCCCCGCCCCCCCCTGCCAGCTTTCTGAAGTTTGAAGCTGTTTTTTCCACAGCTCCTGCCAAGAGCAGCTAATGAGAAACAAACCCGGCTCCTTGGACTGCAGCTGATCTCAGCCCACAGCTCTGGGGCCTCTTCTCCCCATCCCTTCCCGGAGCCAGGGAGAACCAGGGGGTGAGGCGTGGGCTTGGCCCCACCACCAGAGATCGGATCGGGCAGAGGTGGGCAGCACCCACCACCTCCTCCCCACAAGGAGAAGCAGCTCCAGGGGGGACAGGAGTCACCGCCCCGGCTACAGAGCTAAAGCCGTGTCCTGGGTGCTTGGCTGCATTAGGGCCCTGATCCCGGCAGCTCCCAGATCCAGTGACCCCCATTGACTGCACTGGGCTCTGGGGTTTTTCTGCCCCGCAGCACTGGGACCTGACGCATGGATGTTTCCAAAGCCCGTTGGGACCAGTGCATCGAGCCCTTGGAGAGCAGCAGCTTCGCCACCCATGGGTCATCCCAATGCAAGGGGACGCTTGGGTGGCGTACAACTCCCACACCTCAGTAGGGGGTGTGGCCAGATGGAAGGGGGTGTGGCCAGATGGAAGGGGGTGTGGCTGAGCTGTGCAGGCTGCTGCCAGGACCCCTGGAAGTGGTCCCAGGCCTGGGGGAATGCAAAGGTGGCTTAAAAGGCCAGTGTCTATCGCAACCCCCTGGAGCTCTGGATGATTGTTACTCTGCTGGGGTGGCTGGTCTCCAGGCCGGAGCCAACAGAGGGGCTGGATCCTCCTCCCACCCAAGGAAAGGCGGGATGCAGCTGCATTAAACATAAGAACCCAGGAGGAATCAGGAGAGCCCCACGGCCGCGGTGACGCCGCCAACAGGCAAACGCTGAAGGGGGAGCATGCCCCGTTCATGCCCCCACCCTGGCAGCCGTGCCCTTGTGACGAGGGTGTGGGGCAGTAGCACTGTGGGCCCATTGGTACAGCGACCTGCCTGCCTGCTCCAGGACGGTTCCCTTCTCAGTCCTTGGGGAACTCTAGGGGGGGCAGGATCTGTGGGTCAGCGGAGTGGGAAGGGGGCTCGGAGTCCAGCGGCCTCGGTTCTAACCCCCACGCTGCTAATAGCCTCGCTCACTCACCCTGGGGCTGCCCCATCTATTGCAGCTGGAGGCTCTTTGGGGCAGGGACTGCTCCACACCGGCTGCGTTTGTACAGCTCAGCCGGGGCCTCAACTATACCGTTAACAGCAAGGGGGGGGACAGAGAGGGCCTTTCCCTCCCGCCCTGCGGAAGGACGGGCTGGTTTCTTCCATTGAGCAATGCTGCCTGGAAATCAAAAAGAGTGGTGGTCCCAGCTGCCGCTTCCGAAGGGCAGCAACCCGCCTGTCCTCCACTCAGCCTCCAGCAGCTCAACCTGCCTCCTTTAAAATAAAGGATAAACCCGGGGAAGTCCTTTCCCTGTCCCCCACCCCACCAAGACAGCTGCTTCCTGCACCTAGGCCCAGGGCGGCCTCCCGCTACATTCCTCCGGGATAATGACTCAGCTGAAGTTGACCCTAAAAGGACAAGACTGCGGGGAGCTGGGGAAGGAGAGGGCAGCTGCTGGGGTGGACAGCGAGGAGAACCAAGGAGAGGGGGACAGATGGAGGGGGTATGTGTGCGGATAGGTAGAGATAGAGGGAGGGGGTTTACTAGACCGGGACTGGTGTGGCCACACTGGATCCTGGCATTCCTCCAGCGGTAAAGCGCTTCTGGGGTAGCCATGGCCCCAGGCGCTGATCTATAGATGGTCAGAGACCAAGGCCAGCTACCAACAATGACTCAAACTCTACAGATAGGGAATAGCGCCCAGCGTAGCCGCAGGAAACCGAGGGTGGCCCGTGGGCTCATACACCTTGGCCGGGGCGTTTATGGAACAGCCTGGCTCACCAATGCAGGAAGAGCCACGTCTCCTCGCGGACCTCTGGCAGGCCAGAAACGGGACGATGCCCATCAGGGGCCCCGGCAGCTTGCCCAGCTCTGGCTGTGACTGGGGAAGCAGAGACTTCAGCCCTGGGAGGCCAGTGAGCACAGCTGGAGGGAGCATTGAAGGACCCAACTGGCCAGGCGGTCTTCGCTCCCCGCTTCCCCCGGACTCTCGCGGCTGCAGATTAAAGCCAAGGCTTGCAAACGGACACCACGCCCTTGTGCGCGACACACCGGGGGGAGGGGGCAGGTCTGGAGAGGGGAAGAGAGAGGGAAGCCAAACCACCCCACCAGGATGCTGGGCTCTAGGGGGCTGATCCTGCCCAGGGTTGCTGCCCAGCGGAATGTCTCACCCCACGGCAGAGCTGGTGGGAAGTGAGGCCAACAGGGAGAAGGGTTTGCAGGGTCAAGCCCCGGAAATTGTTATTACACTTGCACCTGCCGGCCCAATCGCAGTCCGGGCCCCATTGCGCTGGGTGCTGTACATACACACCGCAGGCCAGGGGCAAAGCAGAGCCCAGTGCTGCTGATGCCTGGGTCACTGCCCGGCCCTCCAGTCCACACTGCCTCCAGCAGAAACCCAACTCAGCTGCCCCGGCCTTCACACGCCGGTTCCCTCTCTGCCACAGCCCCCCACCTCTCCCTCACATAGAGATCCGTGGGGCGCAGGCACTGGGCATGAGGAATGCACCTCTCCAAGTGCAAAGAGCCCCCACCCTGCAGCCAGTCCCTTTCTCCGCCCAGCGACGGGCAGGCACGGTTTCCAGTGCCCAGAGGAGGAGAGTGAGCTGGGCTGGGTGATGGGACTATGAACTAGACCCTGGCTTCCTAGGGGCCTCAGACCATACTGTGAAGCTGGCCTTTGGCGGGGGGGTCATCATTTCTGAGCCCCCCAGGAGCACAGGCCTTGCCACCCTGGGTCAGATGCAGGGTGCAGCTAATCCAGTGCCCACCCAGTGCCAGCTGCTTCAGATGCAGGGACACATGGCCCTCCAGAAGGCCGTGATGGACTCACCTTCTCCACAGGAAAATTTCCTTCCTGGCCCCCATCAGTTAGAGGACGTGGTCCAGCGGGAAGGGGTAGAGGTTAGGGCAGGACACAGAGAGGTGGGCGGAAAACAGAGGCCAGATGGAGACTGTTCTGTGTCTGGGGGCGGGGGGTGGGGGGATGGTTTCATTTCCTTCAGATGGAAGCCCCCAAGGATCATCTTCTCCAGCACTAGCCCCCCTCCCCCTCTCTACCGGGGTTGCTGTGTGTTTGAAGCCAGAACCCGCCAGCACACGAGACTTCGGTTGCTGAACCAGCGGGCACAGGGATGCTCCAGCCATGGTGTAGGTCCGGGTGGCAGCCGAGCAGCAGCCCCTCACCTGCAGCGAGCAAGCGCAGGACACAGGATTTCCTGGGTCACTGAGCCCAGGTCTGCTATCGCAGGCAACCCCGGCACACCATCCTGCCCGTGAACGTACCGAGCTGCACCTTAAAGCCAGTTAGGTTGTGGGCACCTGCTCCGGAACCCCCCTCTTCTGACGGCCAGAACCTCCTTCTTTCCAGTCGGACTCACTCACGGCCAGTTTGTCCCTGTTTGTTCTGGTGCCGATCCTTGTCCTTTACCTCCACTGGCTCTTCTCCCCACTGGTGTCCACCCTCCGGATGGATGGGCCCAGAACCATCTTGTCCCCTCTCAGCCTTCACGGGGCTAAACAAGCCATGCTCGTTGAGTCTCCTCCGGCGAGATTCAGGGGACCGCTGAGCCAAAGATCCAGCAGCCCAGCTCTGCACCTGGTCCAGGCCAACTTCGTCCTGCGCGAACGTGGCTGACCAGCCAAAGATCCAGCAGCCCAGCTCTGCACCTGGTCCAGGCCAACTTCATCCTGCGCGAACCTGGCTGACCAGAACGGGACGTGGGATTCCAGCCCAGGGCTGGCCAGTGGGATACCAGAACCCAGGGAGCTGGCACTGACTCCACTAGCTTTTGAGGCAGGTCAGCGGTGTAACACCCACTTGGGGTTTCCCAGCTTCTGGAGCTTTGATCAGAGCCAAGTCCTATGGGAGTTAGGCCCAGAACCTCAAAGGTGTTTAGGTGCCTGCAATTAAGGCCAGGTCTACACTAAAAACATAGGTCAACCCAATGACATTGTTCAGGGGTGTGAAAACTCCCCCCCCCGCGGCCCTGCTGCTGTTGCCTTTTAAGTATAGACAAACCCTTGGATGGCTGTCAAAGCCCCCAGCCCGTTCCCAGCAATGGCCAGAGGGCTTTGGCAGCCATCTTGGTTGTGGCCATGCCCTCTAGAAGAGGCTCAGGCCAGAGCTGCAGGAGCTGGGAAAGCCCAAGGGGGTTTAGACGTGCCAGAAGCATGACCTCTGGGCTGGGACTCGTGCCTGCCTGACCCTATGGTCCTGAGCAAGTCACTCGCACGCAGAAGTGGCCCCTGGTTCTGAATGCCCAACTGGGGTCTGCTTTTCAGAAGTGCCGAGTGGGGGGGGGGTGCCCAGAAGAAAATGGAATCCCCCCGCCCCGCAGGAAGAAATTCCCACATTTGTTTATTTACATTCCAAACCGAAAAGTCAACGTTTGCCACAAAAGAGACGTTCCAAACAATTTCCATTCAAAAGCATCCACACGTTTCCTTTCCACATGACAGCGCACACCAAACAACGCAACCCGCAGCCAAGATCAAGTTCTATAAACCGGCTCATCTGGCTTCGGATATGATCACATAAGAGTCAAACTGAGAAAGTCGACCCATTTCAGCATCAACATGAAAACGGGGCGACGTTACCGAAACAAGAGGGTCGAGACCAGTCGGTGACTCCCTCTATTGCCTTTCAGCCAAAATGATTCACTTCAACTTTCTCCCCTCGAAAAAAATGTCATCGAAGTGGCCATGTCCCTGCAAAACATTTCTATTCTGATGAATTGTCATTTTCCAAGAGCACACTTTTGTCCACAAAACTTGGCCCAGGTCTTGGCCCGGTCTCTGGGAAAGCTAGAGAGAATCACAGCTTCTGTCAGTGTCTCATAGCCTCAGTAAAGAAGCCCGTTTATGTTCATTCCGGACAATTTCTGGCTCTTCTCTACCGCAAGAGACCCTGCACATCCCTTAGATTCCTCCAGAGCATCAATGTCCAGGTCCTCATTCCTCTGGGATGCTGCCAAGCAAGTGCCGAGCGTCCTGTCTAATAAACTAGATGCTTCACTTAGTCTGCTCCATCTCAGGAGGGTGTGGGATGTAGGAGCCTTCAGTTTCCCTCCCCGACGAAGTATTGGTGCCCTGGAGGAAGTGCTTGTCCCAAGAACAGTGCTCAGTGTCACCATCAAGTGAGGGTTTGTCTGAGAAACAGCTGTGTGGGAATGGGTGTGTGATAAGGTGGGCCAACCCTTCTGTGCCGGCCATGGTACAACAGTTTCCCCATATGCCTCAGTTTCCCCTTCTGTTTGCCCATGAAGTGAACTGTCTCTTGCTGTCGGATACAAAATCCCACCTCTGGGCATAATTTAGTCACGTACACCTATGTGATAGTTCCCTCCAAACCCTCGCGGTCAAACCATCCTCGACAAACCCACAGTAAACGTGGAAAGGTGCAAGAGTTTGTCCAGGCCCCCAGCCAAACAGTCAATAGCAGGACTGGGCTCCCGGTTCCTTTTGCCTCTGGTCCAGCCCTCCCGGAGAGTGACCCGTCTCCAGACTCTTACCACGGGCCCCGAGTCAGGTCCCCTGCAAGACAGCTCCGCACAGGGCTCCACCACCCAGGGCCTCTCTGCTGGTGTGAGTCCTCCCCGTGCCCAGGGCACCGCCCTCCAGGGTCCACCCTCTTGCTTCTGGCTCTGCTTCCCCTCAATGAGCTGGGTCTTCCTCTTTAGCCCCATGGCCACTGCCCCATCCTTCTGCCCCAACTTTGGTGAGTTCTCACCAGCAGTTCTGGGCCAACGCCGGTGACTTTCTCCCAAGCAGGTCCCGGTCCCGGGTCCTTGTCTCCTCTCAGACAGCTCCCACCTGCTGATCTCCTCCTTATCAGGCCCAGGTGTCCTCTTTTAAACCCAGTTGGAGGGCAGCTGACCAGTCACAGGTGCACTGGAGGGACGCTACTCCCTGTTAAAGGGCCAGCGTCACCACATGTGCGTGTGTTGGTGTCGGGCGTGTGTTCTTTCTTAGAGTGAGTTCACAACCTGAGGCCCAGATCCCACATTTCTGATTAGTCCTGTTGCAGGTGAAGGAATGACGAATCCACCGGGAGTGGCGGCTGGGTCAGGACTGAGATCTCTGCCCACCTATCTGATGACTGGGATTGGTGGGTGGAGCCTCCCAAAGCAATGGAAGTCCCACCCCTTCGGGTGAGGGCGGGGCCACAGAACCCAGATGTCAAGCGAGTTCGTGGGATGACAAATAATGAGCAATGGGGGGGCAGGTTACAGAGGAACCAGGGCACCAAGCAGAGAGCCCCGGATCACGCCCGCTGGGTGTCACATCTTTAACGAAGCCACCCTGTCTCCCTGTGAGGTTTTATCCCCATTTTATCGATGGGGGAAACTGAGGCACAGTCCGGGTAAGGGACTTGGGCACACCGAAGGTCAACAGGAATCAGGTTCCTAACTCCCTTAGTCCCCTCTGTCAATCCCAGCCGCTGTGGCTGCCCAAGGCTCCGTGTCTCATGGCTAAGAACCCAGGAGTCCTGACTCCCCGCTCTCAGCGCCAAACCGGTGGCTCTTCCATGGCATCACGGTGCCCTGGCTGCTTGTAATTCCAACCTCCGGGTCACGGAATAAGATCCCAGTTTCCCAAGCCAGGTGCCTGGCTGGGGTTTCCTCTGGCTTCCGCTGGGTCCATGGTGGGCGGGGGGGATGCAGAGCCCATCTCCCCGTCAGTCCCCTGGGGAAAGGAGCTTCCCCCACCTCCCGATTTGCCCCCGGTGGAGTTAAATGGGAGGGCAGAGGATGGGGAAGGCGGCTGGCACGGGAGTGGGCTGGCCTGGACTCCAGTGGGTCATGGGCAGACAGGCCCCTGCTGATCCCCCTGCCCCCCGTGCCCTGGTGAGTGTGTGTGTGCGGGGTGGGGGGGCGTTCTCTCTGCAGCTTATTCCCTCTCACCTAGTTCCCCCCCCCAGCACTGTCTGGGCCTCCCAGATGGCAGGATGAGTCAGTGGCTGCAGACAAGCCCCAGACTCGCTTCTCACGCTGCCTACGACTCGGCTCATCCCCTTCGCCTCTGGGGTGTGTGTGTCACCATATGGGTTTAATGGCACAGGCCGGGGGGCGCCGGGGGGCGCCGGGGGCAGGAGAGGGGATCTGGGAACCCGCGCAGGGGGGTGGCTGCCCTGCTTTCGCAGCCGGAGGGCACGTCCAGCCTTCGAGCTGGCTCTGATCCAGCCGGCGCTCGCAGGAGAACGCAGCTGCGGCAGCATGAGGGGCCAGCAGCCCGGGGTACGCTCCCCGTCCAAGACCCTCGGGACGTCCTCAGGGCGTCCTGTCTGCAGCGGGCTAGCGTGGGCGTGTCGCCTTTGGCTGGGAGTCCCCCCCCGCAGCTCGACGGCTCGACGGACCCCAAGCGGGAGGCTGCTGCAGACCTGGAACGGACTCGGTGGTCGAGGGAGCTGGGGCACCCATTGAGGACAAGTGGGACATGCACAGAGACACTGGTGCGCACACCCGGGCACTTCTCCCATACGTGCAGGGCCGCACCTTCATATTGCACACCCCCACGCCCTTGCTCCAGGCACACGCACGCAGACAGCCACGCACGCCCCTGTGCATTGCTCATCCACAGGTGTGCACAAGGATGTGGTCACCTACCCATGTGCTCTTGCACCCATCCTCGTGCGTATTTGCTCACGCACACCCCCTGCACACTCAGCCCCCCCATGCAAACACACCCATGCATGCTCCCACCCATCCCTGCACACTCCTGCCCCATGCACACGCACACCCATGCATCCTCCCTGCCCCCCATGCACTCACGCTGTCCCTGCACACAAGGATGCCCACTTCCTGACCTCGGTTACCGACTGCATGGACAGCCGGGCAGATTTCCCTCTGGCCAAGCCCTGCACTCCCCAAAGGAGGGGTAATAACCGGCCTGCCAATCGTTCGTGTCACCGCCCATGGCTCTGAAAGGGGGCTGGTTGCCCATCACTGCCTGCTAGGCCAGAGGTCATTCTGGCTGCTGACCCAGCAGAGACCACCGGTGTGGCTCTCCTCGCTCAAAGAAAGTTTAAAAGTCCTGGCTGAACTGACCATGCCCCTGGGGTCCCACAGGAACAGGAGCTTGTTCTTCTGCAGCAGCTTCCCCGGAGGAGTGCCAAGCCCTTCAGAAGAAAACAACCAACCCCTGTGTGAGCTGGGCAGAGAGCGTCATCCCCAGGCTACACGGAGGGAAACTGAGGCACGGAGAAAGGCTGGTGCCGTGGTCAGGGCACTAGCCTAGGACTTGGGAGAATAGGCTTCAAGTCCCTTTCTCCCCCAGCCCGCATATGCGTAGGCTCTGTGTCCCAGTTCCAGGGCTGGCAGGATAAAGACCGGGAGGTGCTCAGATATTTAGGCCAGATCAGTACCTGACAGAGAGGAGAAGTGACTTGCTGAAGGTCGCTCAGCAAATCAGCAGCGGAGCTGGGGGTACAACCCCTGCCTCCCGTAGCCAGGGTGAGAAGACACACTCTCCCGAGAGCCGTGGGACCCCCGGCTGCTCCGGGGCCGTCTGCCAGGGATGGCAGCAGCAGGAATCACTGCATCAACTCGCTGTCAGCGACCAGGGCCTCGGGCAGTTGGCAAAGCTCTGGCTAGGTGGGGGAGGGATAGCTCAGCGGTTTGAGCATTGGCCTGCTAAACCCAGGGTTGTGAGTTCAGTCCTTAAGGGGGCTATTTAGGGATCAGGGGCAGAAATTGGGGATTGGTCCTGCTTTGAGCAGGGGGTTGGACTAGATGACCTCCTGAGGTCCCTTCCAACCCTGATATTCTATGATCCTTAACTAGCTGAGCTGGCCACACTGCATTACTGAGGGACACAAGCACGGACAAACCCCCGGGGAGAGCGTGTGTTACAGATCCCCCACCTGCGTGGGGTAGGTGTCTGTTCCAGGGGGAGCAGTGACCCATTAGCAGCTTCCGGAGGTCCCTGGGTTGACCCAGATGGAGCCATCACACAGACTAGGGATCCGTGCATCCGATGAAGTGAGCTGTAGCTCACGAAAGCTCATGCTCAAATAAATTGGTTAGTCTCTAAGGTGCCACAAGTCCTCCTTTTCTTTTTGCGAATACAGACTAACACGGCTGCTACTCTGAAGACAGACTAGGGAGGCGCCCAGATGTTGGGATGCCAGGGGCATGCAGGTGTCTTGGTGGGAGCCCAGGGGATGCAATTCATTTGCAAACACATTCACGTGATTGACTGCGGAATGATTGCAACAGCTGTGCCCGCTCCTCAGGCTGCAGCCCTCCCTGCAGGGGACGCTGTAGCGGCTAAGTTTAGAGGAAGCTCCTTAAATCCAGGCACTGAGGCCCAGTAGTGAGGTGAGTCTGGGGCAGGCACTGTCTCTTTGTTCTGACTATACAGCACCTAGCGCAGTGGGGTCCTGGGCCAGGACTGGGGTTCTGGGGTGCTACCACAGAACCAAGGTTAATAATAAATTCTAGGTCTCTGTGCTGCATTGCTCCTTGTAGGGGAGTCCTGCCTAGAGACCCCAACCCAGATCAGGGCCCCGCTGGGCGCTGTACAGGCAGCTGTACAGGACGGTCCCTACCCCAAAGAGTTAACAATCCAGACAAACAACACGTGGTTCAGGGAAACGGCAGAGAGGCGACGTGCCCAAGGTCACACGGGGGAGTTCGGAGTAGAAGCCGGGTCTGCTGAATGTTAGCCCAGTGCTCTGCCCACTGGACCACGCTACCCCCCGGCATCCTCCCCGCACTAACTAACCTCCCTCCCTCTCCGCCGAGTCCGGTCGCACCCATACACAAGGCTTCATGAGTAACCCAGCATGGCCTGTCTGGGGACGCCATCTAGTTCCCAGCAGGGTATCTCCTTTGGTACAGCTGCTCTGCAGGATACAACATCCTCGTCCCCCCACCTCCATCACCCCTTCTCCCGCATCGGCCTCCCAGACCCCAATTCTGCCTCACGTTGAGCCCTCGGAGCCGCATGCTGTGTTTCCATCCCCTTTAATCTCCAGCTGCCTTCGGGATCCCTTTGAATCATCGGCCAGGGCTGTGAGTCATCCAGAATCCTGCAGAGCTGGTGTGCGAGCCAGGGCTGGATAGCCGGGGCCTGTGGGTCAGGAGTGAGGGGCGTGGGCGGAGCTGGCGTGGGAGCCCAGGGCTGGATAGCCGGGGCCTGTGGGTCAGGAGTGAGGGGCGTGGGCGGAGCTGGCGTGGGAGCCCAGGGCTGGATAGCCGGGGGCTGTGGGTCGGGAATGAGGGGCGTGGGCGGAGCTGGCGTGGGAGCCCAGGGCTGGATAGCCGGGGCCTGTGGGTCGGGAGTGAGGGGCGTGGGCGGAGCTGGCGTGGGAGCCCAGGGCTGGATAGCCGGGGCCTGTGGGTCGGGATTGAGGGGCGTGGGCGGAGCTGGCGTGGGAGCCCAGGGCTGGGATAGCCGGGGGCTGTGGGTCGGGAGTGAGGGGCGTGGGCGGAGCTGGCGTGGGAGCCCAGGGCTGGGATAGCCGGGGGCTGTGGGTCAGGAGTGAGGGTCGTGGGCGGAGCTGGCGTGGGAGCCCAGGGCTGGGATAGCCGGGGACTGTGGGTCGGGAGTGAGGGGCGTGGGCAGAGCTGGCGTGGGAGCCCAGGGCTGGGATAGCCGGGGGCTGTGGGTCAGGAGTGAGGGTCGTGGGCGGAGCTGGCGTGGGAGCCCAGGGCTGGATAGCCGGGGACTGTGGGTCGGGAGTGAGGGGTGTGGGCAGAGCTGGTGTGGGAGCCCAGGGCTGGGATAGCCGGGGGCTGTGGGTCAGGAGTAAGGGTCGTGGGCGGAGCTGGCGTGGGAGCCCAGGGCTGGATAGCCGGGGACTGTGGGTCGGGAGTGAGGGGCGTGGGCAGAGCTGGCGTGGGAGCCCAGGGCTGGGATAGCCGGGGGCTGTGGGTCGGGAGTGAGGGGCGTGGGCAGAGCTGGCGTGGGAGCCCAGGGCTGGGATAGCCGGGGGCTGTGGGTCGGGAGTGAGGGTCGTGGGCGGAGCTGGCGTGGGAGCCCAGGGTTGGATAGCCGGGGGCTGTGGGTCGGGAGTGAGGGGCGTGGGCAGAGCTGGCGTGGGAGCCCAGGGCTGGGATAGCCGGGGGCTGTGGGTCGGGAGTGAGGGGCGTGGGCAGAGCTGGCGTGGGAGCCCAGGGTGGGATAGCCGGGGGCTGTGGGTCGGGAGTGAGGGGCGTGGGCAGAGCTGGCGTGGGAGCCCAGGGCTGGGATAGCCGGGGGCTGTGGGTCAGGAGTGAGGGGCGTGGGCGGAGCTGGCATGGGAGCCCAGGGCTGGGATAGCCAGGGGCTGTGGGTCGGGAGTGAGGGGCGTGGGCAGAGCTGGCATGGGAGCCCAGGGCTGGGATAGCCGGGGGCTGTGGGTCAGGAGTGAGGGGCGTGGGCGGAGCTGGCATGGGATCCCAGGGCTGGGATAGTCAGGGGCTGTGGGTCGGGAGTGAGGGGCGTGGGCAGAGCTGGCATGGGAGCCCAGGGCTGGGATAGTCAGGGGCTGTGGGTCGGGAGTGAGGGGCGTGGGCAGAGCTGGCATGGGAGTCCAGGGCTGGATAGCTGGGGGCTGTGGGTCGGGAGTGAGGGGCGTGGGCAGAGCTGGTGTGGGAGCCCAGGGCTGGGATAGCCGGGGGCTGTGGGTCGGGAGTGAGGGGTGTGGGCGGAGCTGGTGTGGGAGCCCAAGGCTGGATACCCGGGGCCTGTGGGTCGGGAGTGAGGGGCGTGGGCGGAGCTGGCGTGGGAGCCCAGGGCTGGGATAGCCAGGGACTGTGGGTCAGGAGTGAGGGGCGTGGGCGGAGCTGGCGTGGGAGCCCAGGGCTGGGATAGCCGGGGGCTGTGGGTCGGGAGTGAGGGGCGTGGGCAGAGCTGGTGTGGGAGCCCAGGGCTGGGATAGCCGGGGACTGTGGGTCGGGAGTGAGGGGGGTGGGCAGAGCTGGCGTGGGAGCCCAGGGTGGGATAGCCGGGGGCTGTGGGTCAGGAGTGAGGGGGGTGGGCAGAGCTGGTGTGGGAGCCCAGGGCTGGGATAGCCGGGGACTGTGGGTCGGGAGTGAGGGGGGTGGGCAGAGCTGGCGTGGGAGCCCAGGGCTGGAATAGCCGGGGGCTGTGGGTCAGGAGTGAGGGGTGTGGGCGGAGCTGGCGTGGGAGCCCAGGGTTGGATAGCCGGGGGCTGTGGGTCGGGAGTGAGGGGCGTGGGCAGAGCTGCTGTGGGAGCCCAGTGCTGGGATAGCGGGGGGGAGGGGGCGGGCCACAGGGCAGGACTGAGGGGCAATGGACCAACTTTGGGGTCAAACTCCCCCCCCACCATGTCCAAGTGGGTTCAGAGTTGGGTAAAAGGCCCCACACCCGCAGCCCGGTCAGCGGCAAAGTGACACCCCCCCTCTCCCCCCCGCTTTGCACGCTCCCTAGGAGAGGAGTGGTTGCAGGAACAGTTACCGGCCTCTGACTGCTCTTCCCCCCCTGCCCCCCGCCCCCCCCGCCACTTCACGATGACGTATCCCGCGAAGCATTCGCCGCTCCCGCTGTCTCCCAGCACCGCCGCGCATTTTCTGCAGCGTCCGCTGGGCCGGAGTCAGATTTTCCACGGCTAGGCAGGGTTTGGGTTTGAAGCGCCGGCCGGGTGGGCGATCGTGCATGACATATCTGGAGGGTGAGCGAGGGGGGGAAGCTAACCACTCAGCCCTCCTTCCCCATCAACGCACTTGGGGGGCTGGGGGCTCCCTCAAGCAAACTCCCCCAGACCTCCCCGGCCGAGCACGAGATCTGTCCCTGTGGGGACCTCGGCAGCTCCCTCTCTCCAGGGCCTTTCCAGAGATGTTCTCATAGCGAAGGTGTCAAGTTTAGATGCCAGACACAAGACACAGCAGTGTGTCCCAGCGTGCTCAGGAGGAGATCTAGGGAAAGTGTGTGTGTCGGGGTGTAAGAAAGAGAGAGAGGGAGGACTCTGTGTCCGTGACAGAGAGGACTGTGTGTGCATGTACGGGTGTGAGACAGGATTGTGAGTGCATGAGAGGGCTGCAGCTGTGTGTGAGACAGAGAGGGTTGTGTAGCTGAGTGTGTGATTAAGAGTGCGTGTCTGGGTGCTTGTGTAGTGATTGGATTGCACTGACCTTAGCTGCACACCGAACCCTCCTCCCGCCAAGGAAGCTGCTCTCGCTCCCTCCTGCAGGTCCGATCAGCCTTCGGTCCAAACACCGGCCACCCTTAGACCAGCTCTCAGGCATCCTTGCGGTTTCTCTTTGCAGAAAGCGTCTGCTCGGCTGCCAGAAGATGGATTTCCAAGCAAGGCCGCTCCGACGGCCTGGAGAGATACGAAACCCAGCGCAGACACTCCCGTCCTTTTCCCCAGTTGCTAGTCTCAGTTGTCCAGTCCCAGTATCTCCCAGCAGGAGGCGCTGTAGGGGAAGGTGCTGGTGCGCTGACGGTGGGGGGCGCTCCCTGCTACCCCAGTCCCAGCCTGTCCCAGCAGGAGGCGCTGTAGGGGAAGGCGCCGGCTCGCTGACGGTGGGGGGCGCTCCCAGGTACTCAGGACCCACCCAGCATCCCCACTCCATGTTTGCCTCTCGCTCGTTCCCCTTTCACGAGACCCGCCCCTGTGGATTCTGTCGCCCTGGAACGGAGATGGTTTTACCTGGCAGATCCATCCCCGAGTTGTGAGCCCTGGAGGTGCACTCAGGTGGCTGCGGCAGGTTCTTTCCTTTCCTTTCATTCCTCCTTCTGTTCACCCCGCTGCTCGCAGCAGGGGAACCTGTTCACACTCTCCTAGCCTGGCTGCTTGCCAAGCCTGGGAATCCAGCTCTGACGTCTGCCTTCCCGGCTGCAGGGATGGAGCGGAGGGCACGGGCTACGGCTCTGCTTTGCTGGCAGAAGGCAGAGAGGTGGCAGACGCCCTCGAGTTGCAGCGCACGTCCATCCACTCCAGGGAGATGGGGCGCCAGGGCGTTCCCCCGCAATGCGGGCAGCGTAGCTAGAGAGGCACGGGGCGAGATCCTGGAACAACCAGGAGCCCCGACATCCCAAGGCACAGGGCACGGGCAGTAAGCAGGTGATGCTCCGAGATGGCAGGGCCCCTCGCTGCTCTGGGAGGGAAATGTCCACGAGACATTTTTTTAAACACATAGTGTGCGGGGAGGAATTCATGCCAAGTGACTTTGGGAGGAATCGCAATTGGCATCACAACACTGAGGTCCTGACTGCTCCATGCCAGCTGCCCATTGCTTGACGCCTGTTGCACACGCATCTAGTCGCTCAGTTCATGGCGATTACATGCTGGATAGTCAGATACCAGCTGCAAAGTGCAAGGTGTTTGCACACCAGATACCAGCTTCAGAGTGCAATACGTTTGCATGCCGGATGCCAGGGGCAGAGTGCAAGGTGTTTGCACACTGGATGCCAACTGCAGAATGGAAAATTTTGGGGTGCCTGATGCAGAAACCAAAATGCGACCTACCTATGCTTTGTACGGCTTAGAGGGATTAACTGCAGATTCTCGGACAAACCCGACTCTTTCTGCCTGCCTGAAATCCCCCCAGCCCCATTGTTTTGGAGATGATATTCGATCTCACTCTACACCCTAACCTCATGAGCTTCGTTTCTGTGCACTGTTGAAACAGCTGCCACGTCCTGCCCCAGAGGTGGCTGCATTGCAGTGATGGGTGAAGAAAATCCCAGGTGGTTTGGAATGAGAGCGAGTGGCTGGGACTGGGAGCCTTTTGCCTGCTCTCAGTGCGGTGGAGCTCCTGAAGTGAACTGGACTCTTCCCCCCACCCCACCCCCCTTCCTCTTTGCTGGCCTGGGAAATGAGCAAGGAATGTTCAGTGAAAGGGGAGTCTCGACTTGTTGATGTGCAGTGAGTTCACTGCCGGGGTGAACGCCAAGAGCCAGCGATTCCTTGGCAGCCCTTCTGGAACAGAGTGAGCTGTCTAAGGAAAAAATCTGGGGGGCTCCCCAGTGACGATGTAGTACAGAGATCGGGGGACGGGGGGCGGCAGCTGGTGACATCTGGAAGGGGACAGGCGAAACTGAAGGCTGGTCTACACTGAAAACTGACATCAGCATGGCTACATCTCTCGGGGGTGTGAAAAATCCACCCCTCCCGGAGAGGTGCAGCTAGACCGACCTAACCCCCAGTGTAGACAGCGCGAGGTCGGGGAAGAATTCTTCCGTCCATCTAGCTACGGCCTCTCGGGGAGGTGGATTACCTGCAGCAGGGACCTGGCTGCCCACCCTGGGAAGTTGCTGCCGCCCCGGCGTGAGGGCTGCGCGTGGCAGAAGGGGTGGAGGGACTCGGCGCTCAGGGGGCCGGGTGCTGTGGGTGCTTCGCCGCGGGATGGGAGGCACTGGTGTGTCTGGGGAAGGCCCGGAGTTGGGCTGGCTGGGAAACAGGAATTTCATTTTGCAAAAAACGTGGAGGTTTCCGAATTGGCGGCCGGGCCACGTCGGAAGAAAACCGAGATCTGTTGGGTTTTTGGGGTGGAAAAAAGATGGGCAAGAGAGAGATCCATAGGCCGGTGGGGAGGGCGCTCACCTGGGCTGTGGATGCCCTAGCTTCGTGCCCCTGCTCTCCCTTGCAGCAGGGTTTTGACCCTGTATCTCCCAGGAGAGCATGCTAACTGTCACGGAGTCCCCGGGCGATGCTCTGGACTTGCTCCCCACGAAGCCAGGCAGGACTCTGGGGAAATCTCCTCTCTGGGAGCAGCCTGTCTGCAGGACACACAGCTCACACAGCTTCCACCTTCCTGGCTCTGACCTCGGAGCATCCAGCATCCTCTGCCCCTCCGTGCACTTCCCACAGCGAGTCTGCCCAGGCGGGGTCCTGGGGAAGCCAGAAGGTCCTGCCCCCCAACTCCGCAGTCAGACGTGACTCTCAGCCAGCCAGTAACACAGAAGGTTTATTCGACGACAGGAACATGGTCTAAAACAGAGCTTGTAGGTACAGAGAACAGGAACCCTCAGCTGGGTCCATTTTGGGGGGCAGTGAGCCAGACAACCACGTCTGCACTTCACTCCTTGTCCCCAGCCAGCCCCAAACTGACTCCCCCTCCAGCCCCCCCTCCTCTGGGCTTTGTCCCTTTCCTGGGCCAGGAGGTCACCGGATTCTTTTGTTCTCCAACCCTTTAGCAGGGCCCAGGCCATCAGTTGCCAGGAAACAGGGCGTCGGCCATCCTCTGTGTCCAGACCCCTGCACACACCTGCCCTCTAGGGCTCTGCAACGATCATACACCCTTACCCCACCACCTAGATACTTAAGAACTGCAGAGGGGAAACTGAGGCACCCCCACACCACTCAGAGGAAACATTAAGAACAGTCCCACTTCGTCACACTAACCCCGAGGCTGCAAGCTCTTCTGCTGCGGGTGGGGGACGGGAGGGTTCAGGCTGTGTCTGTGCAGAAACGGTGGGGGGGGGGAGCTAACATCTTTTATTGGACCAATTCCTGTTGGCAAGAGACAAGCTTTCCAGGTACGCAAAGCTCTCCTTTAGGCTGGGTAAGCTTGAAACCTTCTCTCTCTCACCGAAATTGGCCCATAAAAGGCATTACTTCCCCTGCCTTGTGTCTCTCTAATATCCTGGGGCTGACACGGTGACGACAACACTGGGAGGTGGCAAATTTTGCCGTCTCTCTCGCCGCTGAAATTCCATCCTGGGCCCAAGAAATGTTTCTGACGGATCAGCATTTTCTGATGAAAAAGTTTCCCCGGAAGATTCCTGACCAGCTGACGTCCTAAGGAACCCTCCCATTTCCCCTCCCACCGACCCTGTCTTGCCAGCCTCAAGTATTCAAAAATCATCTGCCTCTCTGTGCCTCAGTTTCCCCAGCTAAAATGGGGGTAACGATATGACTTCTTTAGTAAAGTGCTTTGAGATGTAGGGAGGAAAAGCTCCGTGGAGGAGCCCAGGATGGTTCTGATCATCTCTCCCTCCTCCAGTCCCATCTCTTGTCCGCATTTCGGCAGCTGTGCAGAAGGCGACATGAGAGGGCTGCTCCCCCCTCAGCTCCCTGCAACATGACTCCGCTTGCTTGGGTCCCTGTCCCGCCACGCTGGGAACCCTGAGAGCCCGCGACCGCCCATGCAGGATCCCTTGTGGGGGTGAGGGTGGGACGCTGCAGTCTCTCTCAACCGCTGAAACGTGGATGCTTGGTTTTTTTAGCATAAAAATTCCTCTCTTCCCCTCCTCCTCCGGCTGGGCACGCCACGGCCAGGATCCGAGCTCCCCGGCTGCTCCAACAGGGGCGGTCCTTGCGAGCTGCTTCCCTGCAGATGTGGGAAACATTCAGGAAAATGCTCTCCCTTACCACGGCTGATGGCTAGGGCCCTGTCACGGAGTCACGGGACGATGCTCTGGACCTGCTCCCTACGAAGCCAGGCAGGACTCTGGGGGAGCCTCCTCTCTGGGAGCAGACTGTCTGCAGGACACACAGCTCACACAGCTTCCACCTTCCTGGCTCTGACCTCGGAGCATTCAGCATCCTCTGCCCCTCCGTGCGCTTCCCCCAGCAAGTCCACCCAGGCGGGGTCCTGGGGAAGCCAGAGGGTCCTGCCCCCCAACTCCGCAGTCAGACATGACTGTCGGCCCGCCGGTTTATTAGATGACAGGAACATGGTCTAAACCAGAGCTTGTAGGTACAGAGAACAGGACCCCCCAGCTGGGTCCATTCTGGGGGGCAGTGAGCCAGACAACCACGTCTGCACTTCACTCCTTGTCCCCAGCCAGCTCCAAACTGCCCCCTCCAGCCCCTCCTCCTCGAGGCTTTGTCCCTTTCCCGGGCCAGGAGGGCACCTGATGATTCCTTTGTTCTCCAACCCTTTAGCTCTCACCTTGCAGGGGGAAGGGCCCAGGCCATCAGTTGCCAGGAGACAGAGTGTCGGCCATTTATGTACGCTGGCCCTTTGCTCTACAACATTTACACCCCCTTATCCCACCACCTAGAGACTTGAGAAATGCCTAGGGGAAACTGAGGCACCCCTACAGTATTCAGAGGAAACATTAAGAACAGTCCCACTTCGTCACAGGCCCCTGGCTAGGACTGTGGGGACGTGGGTTCGATTCCCGGTTCTGCCACAGACTCCCTATGGGATTCTCAAGGCCTTGGGTCCCTATCTGTAAAATGGGGGTCACAGCAGAGCACAGCACAGCTCTAGTCTTGCAGGGGTTGGGAGGATAAACGCATTGAAAAAGGGGAGGTAAGAGCTTCAGGGGGTCTAAGAAAATCCGGCTTCAGGCGAGGGGAAATGAGGAAGGGTGGGGAGCTGGATTCCTGAGTCCCCACTGTTGGGACTGAGATGCCCTGAGGCTGGGGGGGGTGCTGGCGTAAAACACTTGCTGGTGGACTTGGCAATCACTTGGCGGGGGGTGGGTCATGCCCCCGACCTGGAGTGGGGCTCAGGAGCAGAGCGTGGGGTAGTACGGAGGGGGAAGTATTCCCCGAGGAACCCTGCTTGCTTTGCTTAAAGGAAGCATTAGTCCTTTTGTACGTTGGGTAGGAAAGAGGGAGTGAAGGGAGGTGAAGAGAAAAGGGGATGGGGAGAGGAAGGAAAGAAAGAAAAAAGGAAGGAGGGAAGAGGAAGAGAGACATTTCCCCCTGAAGTGGAAGAAATGCATGAAGAGGCAGTGGGGGCAGTTGGTGAGGGGAAGTATCCCCACGCTGACACCAGCAGGAAAACTCACTGAGCTTCCTCTGCAAGACCCTGGGCCCTAGCTGGACAAAATGCAGAACCACCATCCATGGAGCAGGCACAGAAATGGCCAGGCTGCTGCAATGCAGCCTGGTAGGGTCAGAGACCAGCGAGCGCATGGCCTGTGGAGAGAGGGAATTTCAATGAAGGATGCTGGCCGTGTACACCCTCCTCTTACAAGGGGTGTCCCCTGGGATTTATAACAGCCCTGCGAGGAGACAGGGGCATGGCTTTTTGAAAGCCCCCACTTCCGCCCCCAGCAAAGTGAAGGGGACGCCTGCAGAGCTGGGCTTTGATCAAACCACGACCGAGCCACCAAAACACAGGCTAGGGCGGAGAGGCAGTGGAGGCTAGTTGGTGGTTGCCTGGCCTGGGACTCTGAAGGCCTGGGGTCTATCCCAGCTCTGCCCCTGCCCTGGGGCGAGTCACTGCCCATCTCTGTGCCTTAGTCTTATCTATGTAGATTGTAAGTCCTCCAGGACACGACCAGCTTCCTCCTGTGTGTCTGTACAGCTCCTAGCGCAATGGGGCCCTGATCTGGGTGGCGGCCACCAGGGGCTGATGCAATACTACTGGGTGTATCTCACTGAGTCCCTCCTGTCGCACCCAAGAGCTGTGACACTTTGGTCCCCCCCTGCTTGGGAGGGTGTTTGGTGGTCTGTGACAGGCGGGGCGGGAGGGTCTCTTCTGGCCTTCACCTCTACGACCTCCGTGGGACTGGCAGCCACGTTCCCAGGGAGCCCCTGGCTTACAGCCACGGGCTCACCCCACTGAGCCATTCCTTGTGCGGCTCCTGGTGAAGTCAATGGGCAGGAAAAGGCCCCGTGTTCCTCGGGCGTTTCCAGGCTGCGGCTGGGGAGCCCTCGCTGGGGGTCAGTGGCGTTCCGCCCTCCTCGGCCCTGGAAACTCGAGCGGAAGCTATTTATACCCACCCCCCCTGCCCCAAGGCAAGGGTATGAGCAAATATTCCTGAGCTTTACCTGACCTACAGAAACAAGGTTCCTTCCCCAGATCGGAGTGGGGGGCATGGGAAAGGAACGGGGGGGGGGGGGGGTGCGGGGGGAGGATCGGGGAGGTAAACCCTGCAGCACCTGCAGCTGGAGCTGGCCTGCCTCTGCTTGTCCCAGGAGCTAGCATCCCCTCCCCACCCCCGGGACCCGGCTGCTCCTCTGCAAGGGGATGTCGAAACACATCCAGCCTGGGAGAGGTTTCTAGCCCTGTGCAGAGCCCTCGTCCCTGCTGCCCTGTGCCCGGGCTCCCTTACCTGCTGCAGCTGGGGTGGGTGTCAATTTCCCCTCGCTGGACACTGCACCCCACCGCCAGGAGGTGACCACCGCTGGATGCCGGGGGCGGCAGAGCTGGTCCCTGTGGCCCAGTAGCGGGGCTCCAGCAATGGCATGGCCTGTTTGCGCGGGGTAAGCCTCTTGTCCATGCCCAGCTCTCTTGGCAGAGCAAAGGCAGCAAGGCCGGTCCCCCTGAGGTTTGCCCTGAGTAAGGAAATCCTGGGATGGGACAGAGCCATCCTAATGGGTCCTGGCTGCCAGTGCATGGGGCGTGGCTGGGGGCAAAGGGGTGTGGCCAGCACATGCCATCGCTGGCTGCTGGAGGAGCCCACCTCAAGGCTGTTCTAACATACAGTAGTGACCAGACCTGGTGCCAGGATCAGGGAACCCCCCTGCCTTGGACTCATGCTCCGTCTGACTAGGGTGATCCTGCAATTCACTGCCAGGTGCTTCAGAGGAATGCGGCATCCCTCCGTAATGTAGCGAGCTCACGATACGCCAGGGAAGGGTCCTTCCTGACCCTCGGACCAGGGCCCAGTTGATGCCCTGAAGCATGAAGATTGAGACCCTTCGGGTTTATTCTAGGGAGCATCGTAAAAGATGCTGGCCCACAAAGGGAATTGCTTCCCTCCCCATGGGGAGCAGCATCCCCCGGCCCCCTGCTCAGCAAGCGGGTGCGGGGAAGCGATGCTGCAGCCTACCCCGTGCAAATATGGGATGGAGCTTTGCCATCTTTCACTCTTGTGTCAGGATGGGGGATGGGGGTTGCTGCTCCCCTGGTACCCTGAGGGGGCACGGCCCATGCTGTGTGTGTAGGGGGGGAGGGGGGAGAGGGGAGGGATAAGGGCAGGAGAACAAAAGGAGTGGGAGGATGGGAAAGGGGAGAGAGAAGAATGGGGGGAAAGAAGGTGCGGTGATGGGGGGAGAGAGAAGGGGATGGAGTGGGGATGAAGATGAAGCCTGGAGTTTGGTTGGCCAAAGGGGAAGGGTGGCAGGTGTCCCAACTCCCTGTGTACCTCCTGGCCAGGCCAGCCTTGGCCTGGGGTGTCCCCCCCCTGCTGCGGGCCTTGCCCCAATCTCCAGGGCTGCACCCCGGCATGAGTCCCCGAGAGGCCTGGCCGCTCCCCCTCCCCCGACTTGCATACGTGGAGCTGCGGAGAGGTGCTGGGCTGGAGCCCCGGGTACGTGTCAGCTCCCGGCTGGAAACTTCAGAAGCCTCTTGCGTTTTCGGGGTGGGAGCCAGCTGGGCCTTGGCACGAGCGGGGCTGGGGCGGGAGCGGACGGGGCTGGAGGAGAGAGGGAGAGATCTCGGCAATGGGAGGAAGGAGGAGACAGAAGGAATGAAACAGCCCAGAAAAATGTTCCCGGTACAGAAGCTGAAGGCAAATTCCTCGCTGCTCTGCGGGGCCGGCGGGGAGGGGGGGGCAAGGGGGGAGAGGATCTGTTTTCAATTACTGCACCCAGCAGCCTAGATCCCTTGCGCAAGTCAACGCCGGCTGGGGGGCTGCTGCTTGGGGAGGGAACTCCGCTGCGCACCCGTCCCCGCCACCTGCCTCGGCGCCTCCCCAGCTGAAATACCCCCTGAGTTTGGATTCGCCCTCCTCGGCCCGATCAGCCCTTTCAAAGCCCCGAAGCCCCGATTCCCCATCTCCCATGCAGCGCCGCCCACGCCACGTGCTCCAGCAGGGGACGGGACGGCTCTGCCCAGAGAGGTGCTCCGGATCGAAAGCGATTCGCATTTACACTGCGGCAGAACACAGAGGCCCCTCACCGAGATCAGGGTCCCTTTACGCTCCGTGCTGCGAATGCACATCGCGAGGGATAGTCCCGGCCTGGAAGATCTTATCTAAATAGACAAGACAGATGGTGGGAGGAGAAGCAACTGGCCCAAGGTCAGGCAGCAGGGAAGAGACCCCAGGTCTCCAGAGTCCCAGTCCAGTGCCTTACCCATTGGGCAACCCTGCCTTCTGAGAGAGCCTCGTTCTGTCTCACAGTACCTTGCGCCCGAGGCAGTGCCAGGCTCTAGTGGGCTGATCGCAGGCGGGAGGAGCCAGGAACTCCTGGGTTCAGTCCCCAGCTCCCTGTGTGTCCTGGGGCCAGCCCGTGCCTCTGTTTCTCCTTCCACAAAGCGGCCGTTTCTCTCCCTCCCCGAGGTGTGGAGCAGCTCGGTGAGTTGATGGGCCTGCAGCAAATGAGAGACGCAAGAAGATCGGTGCTTGGCAGCACGCCCCACGCCATGGCTTATGGTTCATTAGATTTCTCCGGGGAGGCACAGCCTATCCAGGCGTCCTTAGCCCCAGCCTGACACATGGGAACCCCTCGATCTGGACCCTGGGCCGGACACTGACGACCTTTGGTTGGTCCCGACACCAGGCTTTGCTGCTCCATAATAACACGACGAAAAAGAAAGGTGTGTTCCAAACATGAAGTGAAGCCCTAGTGGCGACCCAGCAGGGGTAGCTGTCCCGTGGGCTAGCAGGGGGAGTTAGACCCCAGCCTTTCACTCGGCCCACGAACTTGTCCGAAACCTGTCCGCTGCCTAGGATTTTACCCCACGTCAAGAACACACCTTTGTTCTCGTCATGACCACAGGACTTCCCTGTGCAGGGCCAGTGGGAGGATCAGCCGGGTGGGGCCAGCCCCGAGTTTGGTAGATCGGCAAGGCTTTGGCCAGAGCGCTGGACTAGACCCCAGGAGAGGGAGCAGGGTCCTCGGCTCTGCTGTTTGACCTGGCACCAGTCCCTCCTCCTTGCTGAGCCTGTTCCCCAGCCTGCTCGTTCTCGGGCTTGTCCATTGAGACTGGAAGCTCCTCGGGGCCGGGACGGTCTCTCACTCGGGCACAGCAGGGCTCTGATCTCAGTCGGAGGCCTCGGGGTCCCACTGCAAGGTGAATCTACTGCAACGGAGCCAGTTGCTAACACAGACGGGTGGCTTTCTTGTGGGCGCCATTCCTTGGCCCGACGGCGCCACCCATTCCCCAGCTAACCAGGCCCCCTGCACCCCGAGTGACCCCACTCCTTGCCATGGAACCGCCCCTCCCAGCAGACCCCGACTGCCCTGTGCTGGTGGCACTGAGGATGCCCAGAGTGATGCTGGCAGGACAGGACCGCTTAGCTCTGCCCTTCCTTGAGCCCTACGGAAAATAGGCCAAATACTTCTCTGTATGACTCAGAGCCTGTCAAAGTGGAGCATGGAGGGCAGGTTTTGGCCGATTGGGCTGCAGCTCGTTCTGGGGCAGCGATTCCTGCCAGGCCACTGTGGCCAGAGAGGAAGGCTGCTCATTTCAGAGGCAGGATCAGAGAGGGGAAGGGGGATGATCCGAGTTTGGGGGTGAGATGCTGACGTGGGCCTGGGAGATGTGAAAAGACCCGAGAGAGACGGAGAGGTTGGTGCACGGCTGGGCTCTGATTTCGGCTACACGGGTGTGAATCCGTCCACTCCTCCAGTGGGCTCCCTCCGGAGTCACCCTGGCTGAGGTCAGCGCCTGGAGCTAGAAAGTGTGAAGAGATGCTGAGCCGGAGAGCTCTGATTTACACCAGGCATTAAAGTAAGCGAGGGGGCAGGGCAGAGCCCAGCTCTCCCCCATTTTGGCTCAAAGCCGCCCCTCCCGAGGGCTTCACCTGGTTCCTCCCATTCACAGCTGCATCCTCCCTCTACAGCGGAACCAGACCCGGGACCCCAGTTCCGTGCCCCACCCCCTGTGCGGGGGAGTCACTGACTGTGGGGCAAGGGGGACAAATCCCGCCCCCACACACATACTTTTCATAGGTCTCTGTGCTCAATTATGTCTTCCACTTCTTCCCCCAGCCTGGGCAGGATATAATGCAATCCCACATCATGTCCCATGTGTTGACACAATTTTGCCCTCCCCCCACTGATTGTTTTTAAAATGATGCCGAGCTTGGGGACACGTGGATCCGCACCCAGATCGAAAATGCTTGGCCCTTGGAGCCTGTCTCTGCGGGAATGACTGCCGGGCTGGTTGTTCAGAGCAGGCCCTGTGTGAAAGGGACCGGGGTGAGCAGTCTGGTCTGGAAACAACAGGCCACACCTGCAGGGTGTGTGTGTGTGTGTGGGGGGGGGGGTGTCTGCTGCGGGGAGGGGGGGCAGCATGCTGGGTGTGAAATGAAGGCCTATCACATGTACCCCAACTGCTGTCTGTCTGTCTGTCCTCAACACATCGGGCCAGATCGCCAGATCCAGATCCCCAGCAGGCCTAAATCAGCATAGGTCTCCATAGGGGGGAGGGATAGCTTAGTGGTTTGAGCATTGGCCTGCTAAACCCAGGGTTGTTAGTTCAATCCTTGAGGGGGCCATTTAGGGATCTGGGGCAAAAATTGGGGATTGGCCCTGCTTTGAGTAGGGGATTGGACTAGATAACCTCCTGAGGTCCCATCCAACCCTGATATTCTATGACTCTATTTCCTAAACTGACACTGTTTCACACCGGCTGGGGGTCTGGCCCCAGCTGATTTACACCTCACTGCCTGCAACATTCAGTTCCCCCCCAGGGGCACATCTTTTCCCACCAGGGCTGTTTGCGATGGAATTAAACATCAGTCGTTCATGGAAATCTTTCTATTGCTCCAAACCTGTTTTTTTTTTTTTTTTTTTTAAAACAAATCCTAATGAATCTGACAGTCTCCTTTTAAATGACTAATCAACCAGCCGCTGGAACACAGCCAGAGACCTCGGAAACCAATTCTTCCCTTCCTTACGCCGGGTAAATCAGCGAAGGAGGACTCCGGAGTTAAATCTGGGTCTGATTCAAAGCCCACGGAAGTCAATGGGAGTAGTTTTTGTGGGTGGGGGGCATGGGATCAGGCCCAGGCAGGGGAGGATCAGACCCTATTTGCCCAAGCCCCTGACTTCATCGAAGCTGTCTATCGGTGACTAACGGCCAAGGAGGAATACCGCAGTGCACCCAAGGCGTTTGCTCTGCAACGGTGGAATGTAGAAATGTTAGAATCATTCACAGCTCCACAGTGGCTCAAATCCATTTGTGGTTTAACCAACTCCTCTGTCTTCGCTAGAGTTACCCTGGAGATATTTTGGGGCCCCCCGGTGTCAGAAATCCAAACGGAATCTATTAAAAAAGAGGGCAAGCGAGTCCTGGATGAGCGCCCCACGAGAAATGTGGGTTAAATCAATCTAGTTGCAAGCCGTGGGACGTTTAAAGAGGTATCTTTAAAAACCAGTAACGTGGCATTAAGAAAATGGATCTTTCTGGAATTCTTGGGGTGGATTCAGTGTTGCGTCGACAGCCCCAGAGAGCAAATTTAGCCGCAGAACAGGGAGAGCAAAACGAAGGCAGTGTTATCTTTCTCCCTTTAATGGTGCTGAAGTGCCTCTTCTCCATCTTAGCTAGGGCCCTGTTTTTCCAAGAGCTCGGGGCCAGATTTCCAAGCACTCAGCATGCCCCGTGCTGGGTTTGGGTGAAATCTGCCCACTTCTTTGGGTGCCTAAATGGGCGCTGAGCTCTTTGAAAAATTATTTCACTAGCAATTTTCCAGAACATCTGTGTACTAGCACCTGGCCTGAGATCCCCCAAACTCATTTCAGATCACGCCCACCCAAAAGCCATCAAAACACTCACTTCTAAAACGAGTGCGGACCTGGACCCAGCAACCTAGAGGCGAGAGGCTCCGGAACTCATTATTGGTACCCTGAATCAAGCTACTTCAGAACGACCTCTTATCCTTTGGAGGTGCAATTTGGATTGGCTTATATTAAACAAAGCCTCGACCGGGTGACTAATTACTCGTTTGGGCCTCGAAAGAGCAGGCCGCCTCTTGTGGATTTAGCTGACGGAACAGATTGGCCCAGGCAGCGAGAGGATTTAGACACCCTGCTCCCCCAAAAGTGAGTTAATCGGGGGTATGGTCAAGTGATAAAGACACTGATTTAGCACTCGCCTCGAGAATGCCTGGGATGAACGGACTTTAAGGGGATGACGAGCCGAGGAGCGGGAGGCTCGGGGCTGAGAGGGAGGCGCAGCTGCCAGTTTAAGCCAGCGACGAAGCGGGGGAGCGAGTGTGATTTGGAGGCTCCCAGCCAGACCACGGCTCCCAACGCCCCTCACACGTGGCACTGGCCTCTCGATTCCGTCGGGAACTGGGGCGGGGGGAAGAAGCCGTTTGAAATGAGGTCACTTGGAAGGGCCAGGCCTGCTGAATAAATCACCCCGCCTTTGATGCATTTTGGAAGAGGAGCTTCTTCTCTGCCCCCCACCCCCCCCAGCCCTGCCCCTCCACCACGCCTGCTGCAAGCTCTCTGCCGGCCCCGGGTCTGCAGCTCTCTGTGTTTTCCATCCGCTCGCTGGGCGGACGGGCTCCTTCCAGCCCCGACCCAGCTGCAATGAATCAAAGAGGCGCTCGGTGCCAAGACGTTTTTCTGATGTGGCTGTTTCTCCTCCCCGCCCCCCTTCTGAAACCAGGCCCTATCCATCCTCCCCCCCCCCCCCGCCCCCCCCGGCATGGCTCTCCAATGTGGCAGTGATTAAAACAATGGGAAGATCTGGCAGGCTCCCAGGCCCTGCCAGTCACCCCTGGGCAGGCAAGGCTCCACAACCTCGGCTGCCCCGTCAGCAGGGGCAAAGGAGGCTCAGGATGAAGCTGGATGCGAGGGGCTGATCTGGCCGATCCACCTGGACGGATGGAGAGCCTCCGTGGCCCCATCAGGCTGTGGGCCTACAGTGGTTGCAGAGGGGAGCCGGCTGTGATCCAGACCCCTGCCTTCTACGGCCGGCTGACCTCCCTCCCTGCCCCCCACTTGCTCCCCATGGCTTTTTCCCCATCTGTGCATAGCCCAGAGCAGGCTGGGGAATTTACAGCCTTTAGTTCCATTGCATCCGGGCCTCACAACAGCTGCCAGGTCTGGGGTCCCGATCCGAATCCTGTAATTCCATGGATCAGGCCCGGTCGGGTCAGCCTCTCCCCGCAATCTCCCTTCCACTCTCATTAGTGAGGGAACCTGGCTTGAAGAGGACCCCAAGACTCTGCTCCCACACCCCAAAAGAGGGAGGGGCGAAGGGTGGTTAAACCCAGGGGCCAGTTCTCTTACCTCTCTGCAAGATCTTTGATGCCCCCGGGGTGCCACGAGCGTAGAGGCTCGGGGCAGGATTTCGGCCCTCCATGGCTGGTTGTGTGGGTCACCAGCAGAGAAGGAGCCACAGTTCGTTGGGCTGGCCACAGAACAATCTGGGTGGGGGTCTCTGGCCTGGGCTAGGCAGGAGGGCAGACTAGATGATCCATATTCCCCTTCCCCCCCCGCCCTCAAAGACCTATGAATTGCTCCTCTCAGACAATAGCTGAGAAGGTCCCTTTGGCCAGCTCCTCCTCAAGACCTTTTAGTGCCTGTTAAGTTATTGGCAGCCAGCTTTGTACTTTGGAGAAAGAAAGAAAGGAAGAAAGAAAGAAAGAAAGAAAGAATCCGCCATGGAAAATGTTCCCCGTGCATGTGTCTGCCCTTCATGTTTCCTGGTCAAGTCTCCAGAGCTGAGAGCAGGGAATTCATGGGATGCAGCTGATCATCAAACAACTGCATTGGGGAGCAAAAGCATGAAAGCTCCACCCTGCCACTGAAAGTATCTCCCTTGATCTCCAAGTGAGTCAGGCCCCCTCAAACCCTCCCCGGCCTTCCCCAGGGGTTGGATGCCCTGGACTTGAATGTTGCATCTGGCCTGTATCTCCACTGTGGGCTGAACTGGAATCCTGGAGTCCAACTCTGCAGCTTGAGTCCTGGAGGGCGGGCGTCCCCTCTGGTGGCCTTTCTTGGGCAAGGGAGAACATGCTCAGGAGAACCCTCCCTGGTCTCAAGTGATCAGAGTGCCCCATGGAGCTCTCCAGAACCCAGGCAGCTGCTCCTCTCCACCCTTGCTGGCTTGGGAGACAAAGGATCCAACTCAGACCTCTCGCGAGACCACGGTTTTTCTGAGGGCCAAGAAACCAGGACCACCGGGGCGATCCTGAGCCCAGTGGCAGTGTGTACTGGGCAGATTTCCCAGGACAGCTACCTCTGAAAAGGGACAATCCTGGCAAAGCCTGGAGAGGTGGCAACGCGACACTATGAAACGCTAGCCTGAAAGGCCACCAGCTGCCTTGACGGCCATTCCTGCTAACCCTTCAACTACTGCTGTCTCCTCCGGGGCGCCACTGAATGAAAGGCCCTTCCCATGAACTCTGTTGTGTTCCCCAACAGCGGGAAGGAGAAGGCAGCAGATATGTATTTAGCCCAGTCTCCGTACATCACCTGACCCAAAGCCTAATTGCTGAACTCGCCCTAAACCACCTGTTATACCTCGCCCTCGCCTGACTCTGTCCATTGTGCAGTTTCTTAAGCCCACCTGCTGCTTCTGATCCCCCATAAGGCACCAGACCATGTCCCTCCCTGCTAGAACAAGCCCTTTTCCTCACCTGCTGTATCGGCTTCTAAGCTCTGCCAGTTCATCTACCTCTTCTCCATCTACTTTAGCAGCCTTTAACCGCACCGGGTACACCTGCCCCCAGCCAAATTTACTCCACAAGCCGCTAACTTTAACTGCGTCGGGAACAAATGAAATCCTGGCAACGGTGGAGGTCCGATACTAGGTAAGGATGGAGGAATTGTCAACTGTGACGTAGCAAAGGCAGGGATATTCAAGACATATTTCTCCTCTGTATTTGGACAAAAGCTGGATGAAGTATTGGGATCTTACAGTGATAATTACACTGTGTTCCATCAGTAAAAGGAGGATGACAAGCAGCAACCCGTCAACGTTTTTAAATCTGCAGGCCTGGATAGCTTGCACTCGGGAGTATTAAAAGAATTGGCTGAGGAGCTCTTTGAACCCTTAATGTTGATTTTTAACAACTCTTGGGTCCGCGGGGAAGTCCCAGAGGACTAGAGAAAAGCAAATGTCGGGCTGATATTTAAAATGGCAAACGGGATAACCTGGGTACCTATAGGTCAATCCTAGGCAAAATCATGGAAAGGCTGATATGGGATACAGACAGGCCAGAAATAAAGGATAGTAGCATAATTCATGCCAGTCAACATGGTTATATGGAAATCCGTCTTGTTACGCAGACTAGTGATTGTTTTTCGATGAGATCACAAATTTGGTAATAGACTTCAACTTCTCTAAGATATTTGACTTAGTCCTACATGACATTCTGGTAAAAAACAAATTGCATATACAAATTCCATATTAAATGGATTCAAAACTGGTTAACTGATAGATCTCCAAAAGTACTTCTAAAAGGAGAATCATCATCCAGGGGGAGGTTCTCTAGTGGGGTCTCTTCTTGGCCCAGTGTTACTCAACATCTTTAGCAGTGGTCTGGAGCAGGGCTACTCAAAGTGGTGGTCCGTGGACCGGCACCATCGGCTGCCAGTCTGCGCGCACACTGGGAAAAAATATTGCCAGTCCCCCACATCAGATAGCTCGAGAAGCGCTGGTCTGGAGGGTCATTGCTAGCAACATTTGCAGATGACCCCAGAACTGGTGGAGTGGTAAATAATGATGGGGACAGGTCGGTTATTCAGGCTGACCTGGATCGCTTGGAACAGGAGACACATTTGATCAATATGTTTTCATACAACCAAACGCAAGGTCAGATCTCTGGGACCAAAGTTGTAGGGGATGCTCACAAGATGGGGGACTGCAGCCTGGAAGCTGTGACTCTGAAACAGGCTTAAGGACGATGGTAGAACGTGAGGGCCCAGTGTGATGCTGTAAGTTAGGGTACGTCTACACTACACTTTGATCCTGGGCTCTGACTCAGGTTTGAGTCCAAGTGTCCTTTCTGTCCACACACAAATCAGTCTGACTCGAGTCAGGAAGCACTCAGGATCCGGGTCCTAGGACCTCCTGGGGCAGGGTGGCTCAGAGCCGGAGACTCTCAGTGGTTTGAGCATTGGCCTGCTAAACCCAGGGTTGTGAGTTCAATCCTTGAGGGGGCCATTTAGGGATCTGGGCCAAAAATTGGGGATTGGCCTTGCTTTGAGCAGGGGGTTGGACTAGATGACTTCCTGAGGTCCCTTCCAACCCTGATATTCTAAGCCCTGTCATTTTGCAGTGTAGACGCAGCTCAAGCCACAGAAATGAGTCAGAAGGTCTTCGTAGTGCAGTGCGGACGCATTAGCACGGCTGTGAGATCCAGGTCCAGCAAGTGTAACCCTGGGCTTAGTGTGCCGTGACCCTTGCAGGGGAATCTCAGCTAAGACTAGGAAGTGGGACTACCTCTCTCTGCAGCATTAGCTAGACTGTTATTGGGATTCTGCATTCAGTTCTGTCTACACCTCCAAAAGAACGAGCAAAAATTGGGAAGGGCTCAGAAAAGAGCTACAATCCTAACGCAGGATCCCCCCGAACCTGCTTTTCCTCAGAGTGCTTCGCAGTCTCTGATGTATTTATCTTCCCAGCACCCTTGTGAGGCAGGGCAGGGCGGGGATCCCTGACTTTACAGTGGGGGTACTGAGGCACAGAGAGACTAAGTAACCTGCCCTACCCCGCTCAGGACGTCAGTGATGGGGCAAGGAATTAAACGGGTTTCTCAAGGCCTCAGCTACTGGGGCCATGAGAGACTTAAGATGCTTGAGCTCGTTTACCCAGGAGAAGGTTACAAAGGGTGACTTGATCACTGTCCGGACAAAGGTCCGGGCGGAAGGGGTTTCTGAGAGCAGGTGGCTCTTTAATCTAGGCAGAACGAGATGTCGCGGTGGAAAACTGAAACAAGACCAATTGGGATGAAAAACGAGGCCCAGCTCTTCAGCCGCCAGGGGAACAAAGCGCTGTGACACCTTTCCTCAGGACAGGGTGGAGTCTCCATCCCCAGAAGTTTCTGTAGCAGGACGGGACGTCTGTCCAGACAGCGTGCTGAGAAATCCTGGGTTTGAGCAGGGATTAGTGGCTGAGGACCCATCTGGCTGTGGACTCTCTGCACTGATGAGCTCCAGCTGGTACCCCTCCCCTCCCCTGCTATTCTAGCCGGCCTTAACCTCCCTTGTTGCACCTCTCTCTAATTCCACCTTCCCCTGCCACTCTCACCCCCTGGCCCCTTCCGGGGCAGCCCTCAGCCCCCCGCTGACCACTTAGCACAGGTCCCACAGTAACCCCTGGAGGCCTCATTCCCCGATCCGACGCCCCCCATGCCCCCCAACGCAGCTGCTTCGAATTGCCTTTGAAATTCAGGTGGGTGAAGCAAGAGAGAGCCCTTTTCGGAGCTCCTGTCCAGGGCTCTGCGGGCTCCTTCCAGTCGCTGCCCCTCATCCTGAGTTGATTTACAACCCCCCCCCCCGCCCCCCGCCCACAGCACCTCCTTCCTTACACTCGCTAGATGCACAGACCATCCGGAATTCCAGCCCGGGGCGAGGGGTCTGTATTAACACCGTGAGCTGGGAGATACCGCGCCAGCATGAATTTGCCTCCGGCTCAGCAAGAAAGCTGGCGTCTGTTTTAACTTGCCAGCTCGTCCTCCTCATCCTCTGGCTCACCTGGTCCTTCCCCTCCTCTCACTCTTTCTTGCAGATGGTCCAGCTCCCACCCACCCCAGTTCAGGCCCACCGCTTTCCCCCCGAGCCCAGGCAAGTGGGCGGGGGGCGGGTACCCTGGAGGGGACTGCTGTAGAAGAAAGGGGCGCAGTGCAGCCGATGGGCGTGGAGATGGTTTCCTTGGGCTCATGCAAGCACGGGCGCTGCCCTGCAGTTTGGCGGGATGAGATTTCCCGCGCTTCCCATGGAGACACCAGGAGAACGGGCTTGATCGTAGGATTTCCAGGATCCTGCCTTTCCGTCCCAACCGGAACCTGTAGCCACAGCAGAGGAGCCCTGCACACCCCTTCAGGGGGGTCAGTGCCAAGGCCCCTCCCGGCCCCCTGCTCCTACCTTAGCACAAGGGCTGGCTCTGCACCCCGGGAAGCAGAGGCAGGATCCTTGTGCCCCAGCCCCACCCCCACTTCTGCACACAGACAGGCCCGCTGAGGCCTCTGCACTCCTGGGAGCCCGCTGAGCCCTCCAAAGCCCTGTGCCAAAGGGGTCATCGGTGCCGGGAGATGTGCTGTTACCACCCCCCAAGAAAAAACCCCAGTGCAGCTGTGCATGTCCTGGGTGCAGAGCACTAGCAAAGGGCTATGCCCATCCCATGGCGGGAGGAGGAATGAGACCAAGGAGATCTGCCCGTGGGCCCGTCTGCACCAGGGATATTTTTATCCAGGGAGCTGCCCTGGGGTGGCACATCTCCAGCGGGGTTTGCACACCACTATATTGGTACCAAGATCCCCTGTCTCGACAGCTCTTCCCCTGGGAGGAAACTTTGCAGCCTCTGAACTTGGGCAGCTCCACGAATGGCTGGGCTGGGGATCTTCTCCATGCCTTCACCACGGCTCAATCTGTTTCCTTGCAGATTGTGTCAGTCAAGGCCCGAGGTCCAAACCGTGTCACTCAGCTGTGCCTGGTCAGGTGATGCCATTCCTCACTTCCCCGTGGATGGGCATAACTCTTGGCCAGTGCTTCCCGCCCCGTGATTTCAAAGCACACCATAGAGGTGGGTCAGCACCTTCCCCCTCTTACAGAGAAGGAAACTCAGGCACAAGGAGGGAAAGGAACTTCCCCAAGGTTACATCATGGGTGAGAAAAGAACCCAGATCTCCTGAGTCCCAGCCCCAGGCCTTAGCTACAAGTCCATCCGCTCCTGGCCAGCCGGGGATAGAACCCCGGCCCTTTGACTCACACGCTAGCCACTGGCCCACACTGGCTCCTTGGCAATAAATAATAAAGGCTGCAGCGGGAGTATCCAGGGGCGAGAGCGTAAAGGTCTCGCTCTAGGAACACTGGTGCCAGGAAGATCTCGGATGCACGCTCTCCTGGGACGCGAACGCCTAAGCCCAGCTAACGGGAATCCATCTCCACTCCCGAATGGATACCCCTGGGAACGTGTCTGCACTGGGCACCTCGTCCCAAGGCCACAGACGTCAGAGGAAAGGCTGCCACCGGTGTCTCCCATCACGGCCGGGTTGTGCTCAGGGAATCGGGCAGAACACAGGACCAGGGCCTTCCCCTCCCATCGGGGAAGGAAGGGTTTGTGAGCTATTGAATTCATCCCAGTGGGGCGCAGGGGTCAGCCCGCCGTCCATCCTTCTGTGCGCGGAAGAGACACTTCCTACCGACCGAACCAGCCACGCAATAAAAGCCGAGCAATCCTGGTGAAAAGCACCCCACGGGGACAGTTCTCTGCTGGAGCTCGAAGGATCAGCTCTAAACACAGCTCGGAAGGGCTGTCGGACACGCGCGGGGCACACCTGGGACCAGGGGGCTGTTCGGGAGCGACTGGAAACACCGATGAGGGCAAAGGTGGAGAGACTCTTGTGGGGATCTTCTCAAAGCTCCCTGGGGCTGCTCTAACTTTCACCGGCCCCCAGACATCCAGGGGCAAAGGTGCGGAATATGGTTCCCACCTCTCCTGTCCTGTAGCATAGACTCAGGCCATGAGGAGTCAGTTTAGAGTTCCCCCGAAGCTAGGCCGGGAGGGGGTGTCCCGAAACAGCTGTATGAAATCCTGCCCCCACCCCCCGGGGATATCTCCAGCCCCACTGATAAGAGCTCCCCCTGGAGTGGCTTGTCCCAGGGTGCACCCTGGCTACCGCTAACCCCAGAGGGACTTTGAGCAGCCAGACACAGATCTGGGCTGCTTCGGAGGGGCACGGGTCAACCACCAGCAGCCTAGAATGGGGGCCCGGGAGCCCCCTCTTCCCTTCCTGCACCAGCACACGGCCTGCCCTCCATGGGGATCAAACCCAGGCCTGCCGGGCACACAGGGGCAAGCACCGACCTAATGAGCTAGAGGGGTAACTCTGTTAGCTGCTCCTAGATAGCAGGCTGCTATCCACAGGGGACCAGGGGCCAGGATCTCAGGCACTAAACCAGCCAGTCGCTAAGGGACTGAGACAAATTTTAAGGGCCTTGCAAAGAGCTTTATGGAAGCAGCCCGGGGACGTACTAGGGCTTCGGTGTCTCTCTCCTTCCTTCTCTTCCCCCTGACGGAGTCTCCCCACCCCCAGCCCCGCTGCAATGTGACCCAAGCAGAGCTGCGATTTTCCAGGCCCCTGGAAGAACATTCCCTCCCGGCTTGGCTCCCCAAGGCCCTCCTTAAGGTCCCATCTAATGGGTCTCACGCCTTCTTGGCAAGCAGGAGTTCAATTACGAAATCGCCCCGGGCCCTTTGAACGGCCCCTGGAAATAGCCCCCGAGCTCGCTCCGAGCGATGGCCGGGCGGCGCCCAGCCCACCACAATTGAGGGTGACGAGGGAAGAGCTTCCCCAGCGCCCTGGCAGCCCAGCCCAAAATAGACAGGGTGTCGGCCGGCCTGTGGCCTGTGGCCTGTGGCCGAGCCGGCTGCCGGAGGCAAAGCCTCAGTGTGTGCAGCAAGGAAGGAGCTCAGCTGTCCCCCGGAGCTGGCTCCGGAGAGTGGGCCGGGAGCAGGGGTGCAAAGGAAGCCACCCCACAATGCAGAGATGAAACCTGAAGTCCCGAGCGAGGGCTCAGAGCTGCCCGGGCGGAGAAGCCGTGGACTGATTGCGCCTGTGGGCGAGACAAAGCAAGGCTGGAAAGCAATTTCGGAGCCTTGAGCCAATCAGTCAGCAGCGTTCAGCTGGAGGAAGCCCGCAGTCAGTGGCGGGGTGCGTCCCGTCTCTCTCTGAGCAGGGGCAAACGTGGCATTTCCTGGAGCGTGGCGCTCGGTTGGTCGGCTGCATTCAGCCGCTGGTGGGGAGGTGGAGGAATATGGGCTAGGACTGATACCAGGGCAAGTTCTGGTGGCTTCAGCCTGGCTGGCTAGTTCTCTATTACAGCAGCACCCTAGCGGGGGGCGGGGGGGATCCACTGTGCTGGGTGCTGGGCACATGAGACAGAGTCCCAAAGAGACTAAAATCCAAATGGAGACAACAAAGGGCAGGAGGGGAAACTGAGGCACAAAGGGCAGGAGGGGAAACTGAGGCACCAGGCAAGGAAGTGACTTTCCCTCGGCCCTGCTGCCAGCCTCCGTGGCCCTGGGCACTGAACAAACACTCAGTGAGGGACAGCTCCAGCCCCCAATTAACACAGAAGCAGAGAGAGGCAAAGCGGCCTATGCAAAGCTGGGTCCCTCCCCACTGGCCCACACTCTCACGACAGCAGAGCAGCCTGGAGAAGCTGGGACAGGCCATGGATTCTCCACCCACGCACAAACCAGAATAGTTGCCTTGGGCCCCTTTCTAAGTCTGTTTTTATCAAACTCCTAGATCCTGTCCCTGTTCCCATTCTGCCAGCGACTCCTCTGGTGGCAGCTGCAGGCCCTACCTGGGTCACTACCAAGGTCCTGCTAAATAATGGGTGCGAGGTGGGTTCCCTGTTAACCCCTTCCCCTCTGAATCAGGTGCGAGTTCTGTGCAAACACGGACACCGATGTTGCTCTGTAAGGGGTTAAGGCACACTGGAGAATAAAGCAGGGTCTCGTGGTCTCTCGGATGCGACTGGCAGTCAGGACTCCGGGGTTCTATCCCTGACTCTGCCATGTGCTGTGTGACCCTGGGCAAGTCATTTCCCTGTCTGCCTCAGTTTCCTCTTCTGCAAAGTGGGGTGGATGGGGTTAACAGAGAGGTTCTGGGGCTCGCGCGATTACTCCTGGGGGCTTGCAGGTAGACATGGAAGGATAATGAGCTGACACTTTGCTCCCCAGGTGGGCAGCCAATGAGAGCCTCTTGCCTTCTTGGGAAGCACCAGACAAAGTGGGGCCTAGAACCCAGGAGCTCCAACTCCCAGCCCGTGGCCCTGAGTCCACTGCTGCCTCACCTGCAGGCAGAGAAAAGGGAACTGATTTTATTATCACAGCAGTGTCTAGCGTCCCCCAGTGGAGATCAAGGCCCCACGGTGCTAGGCGCTGTACAGACGCTGAGTGAGAGACAGGCCCCATCCTTAAGGTCTGCCCCAGCTTCGGTTCTTCCAAAGGGCCAGTCAGGACTCTGGGGGGACTGTCCTGCGGACGTTACACCCGTTGATACCATGTCCTGATCCCCCTGGAGCTGGGCTACAGATAGATCCTCTATTTATGCCCATAGATCCCCCTTTCTCTCTGCACTATCCACACCCCAATCACCCGCTCCCCTCCCAAACCTCAGCCCATTTGGACAGGGATTGTTCTTCCGCCTCTGGAAGTGAAGCCCAGAACGGTTCCGGTTCAGACCCCCACGCTGCTGGTCCTTGGTTTAGCTCAGCCAGCCCAGTCCTCACCTTGATTCTCCGCTCTGCAGAGCCCTGGCTTGGCGAGGAGTTCCAGCCACTCTGTTCCAATGGAGGGGGAGTGTGTGGGGAGGAGAGTTGGTTCGTTCACCTTTTGAAGCCATGGTAAACCGCTCATCCACTTTGACCGGAGCAGATCGGGCCCTTGGGGCTGATCTAAAGCTCCTCAGGGTCCAGGAAAAGTTTCCCGCTGGCTTTGATGGGTGTAGGATGGAGGCTCACAACAGAGGCCATGTGGCTTTAGAACACGATTTCCTAGCAACTCTCGGGCGCGCCAGTCCTGCATCCTACCCACCAGGGCCCGCAGCTGCTGGGCACCAGATGGAAGAGGAGCTCCAGCAGAGGGGAGGGCAGCAACCAATGGGTGCGAGCGGGGCAGTCTTCCCTCGACACCTAACGAGTAATCAGCCCTGGCCCTTTTCTAACGGGGCTGCCCCTTGAGAGGGAAGCCTGGCTCAGTGGTTAGGGTGCTGACTGGGCGCTCCCAAGCTCATTTGTCGGGTGCTGGTTGGGTGAGTCACTCTGGCTTGCTGTGTTACTGATTCCCTGTCTCTGACTCCCTGTCCTGACTTGGGAGTACAAAAATGCCACCCCTGACCGCCATGGCAGTGCAATGGCACCGTCCCCTGCCACGCCGCACATGGCAACCCTCCGGCCAAGCCTCTCCTCGTTCCTTAGCCCAGCAGAATGCTGCTGGGATGGGACCCGCTGAAGAGCGTGGCAGTGAAAGGACATCAGGAACAGGGCCGTTATTCCCATCTGACGAATGATGTTTTATTGGTTGAAGCGGGCTGGGATTTCCCAAGTAGCCTAAGGGGAGTAGGTCCCTACTCCCTGAGCCTGCCAGCCTTAATATTTTAAGGGCACTTGGTTGGCAGACCGGGGTGCTTCGGTCCTGCTGATGGTCTCCAAATGTGTGATGATATCAGGGAGTGTGTGTGTGTGTGTGTGGGGGGGGGGCTTTAAATCTCCAGGTGGGGCCCAAGAGGTGAAGGAACAGTGAGTCAGTGGCAGAACTGGGAATAGGACCCAGGAGTCCTGACTCCCTGCCCCCGATCTAGTCCTTAGACTGCCGCTTTCACCCTGCCACCCACCTCCAAGGCAGTGTCTTCTCTGCCTGGCTTCCCAGTCTTCCTCCAGCTCCTCAGAAATCCCCACGCCTCCCAAACTTTTCCTCCTAGTCGCGGGTACATTCAACCCTGCAGCTGGGGAGCCCGGAGTAAGTCTGGCTGAGCGTGCACAGACGCAGACGCCAAGGCAGGGATAGGACTCGACCTGCAAACGTCAGCTCTCTGCACCTGGTTGCGGGCTGGTGCGTCAGCACACATGAAGGGAAACCCAAAAGAAATGTGCCTATCTGAACTCGCAGGAGGGGAAATGGCGGGGGGAGAAAGAAAGAAAGAAAGAAAGAAAGAAAGAAAGAAAGAAAGAAAGAAAGAAAGAAAGAAAAAGTTAACTCATGGTGCAATCTTGCAAAGTTAGCAGGCCTGGGCTAACATACAGATGTTGCTGGCGGTTTCACTTAAAGGAAAGCAGAAGAAAATTTTGCACATACATAGAGGCTTCCCAGTGCCAGAAGCATAGAGCACTGGAGACATTTTAGCGTTCAGATTAACTGGAGGGAAAAAAAGGGAATTTAATGCAACCCATGTGTCTGTTCTGTTGATGCAAGTTAACTTATCCCAGATGCCTTGTGTCTGCTCCAGTTGTCCCAGCAGAGAGCAAACAAAACCCAGCTTCTCCTTCCCCGAGATCAATTCCTGTTCAGCTTTGTTTTTCTGTAGGTCCTACTTTTAGTCCGCCTGGTGGGAGTCAACTCTTGGGGTATATTGTAAAACACCAGGTGTATGGGGGAAGGGGGGAGTTTAAGTCTTGCAGTTGGGTCTCCTGGGATTCCAGCCCAGCGTGGCTGCGTTGATCAGTCCGTGGAGGGGCTCGAAAGGGAGAAACTGGGCCCTTAAGTCCCACTTTCCTTCCTCCTAGAACATCTCAGCCCAAGCCCCCAGGGTCCCCTACACTTGTCAATTCCCGTTCGAAAGCCATGAGTCACCCTTGGAATTCCGTACAGGTGATGAATCTCACCCATCTTCTGTGGCGTTTCTTCCCCCCACGTAGCTTTTGGCAAGAGCTACGAAACCTTTTCATGCATCGCAGGACTCAGAGTGGACTTGGGAACCCCTCTGCCCTGCTCGAGCCGGGGCCTGACCCCGATCCCACTGGCACCAGCGTGAGTCAGGAGATACCGCGCCTGGAATCAGTGGTCAGACTGGCGTTGAGGACCATGGGTGATTTTACAGCTGCAGGGAAAGGAGCTGGGATTCTTTAAATTAAGCCACCTCTGGAGCACTGTAATTTCTCAGCTGTCAGGACTCCTTGGGGCCAGATCCCCAGCTGGCATAAGTTGGTGCAGCTCTGTTGACTTCAGTGGAGAGACACCAGCTGGGGACCTGTTGCCTTTTTATCTTGTGTCATTTCCTGGTCCCTAGGAGCCCACAGAGAGAAAGGGCTTCTCTTGGATGGGAATCCACCAGGCTATTGCACCTCGCTGTGTTTTCCATGCTCTCAGCCCCTGGGGACGCCCTGAAAGGCAGTGCGTTCATTGCCCTCAGGGGAATTTGGGAGTGCAGCAGCCCGTGCCCTGCTTACACCCCATGAGGAAATATGGGGAGTGGGAGGAGGGTGCTGGGGAGTGTGAGCGTGAAGTGAACTCCAGCAGCTTCCAGCCACCAGGCACCTCTTTGGCTAGCGTCCAACGCTCTACCCCAGGCAGGCTCCATGTCTCTGCTTTGCTCCGTGGGGCTCGGTTGTAGCAATAGCCTGCAGAATATTCATTTCCCCTGCGTCTGGGTGGGCTTGGGAAGGGGCAGAGCATTTCAAGGGGGGGGGGGGGTCCATCTAATGAGATACCCCAACTGGAGATGTTCCAGGGCTCCATGATCTACCCCCTCCCCCGATGGGACCTTCCTTCTAGATTTGGTGGATTTGGCTCCAAGAGGCCAAAAAAGGGCCAAGCACCCGGGGTAACCCCATGAATTCGCCACAACAGTGATGGATTTGGCACCAAGGGACAGATTTTCCAAAGAGCTGCGGGCCCGATCTCCCAGCGCTCAGCACCCACCATGGGAGGCCAGATCTCCCAGTACTACAATAAGGGCCACTTGTCCAAAGAACCTGGCTCCCATTTAGGCACCTAAATTAGGGCCAGATTCTTAAGAGAACTCAGCACCTGGCAGCTCCCATCCGGCAGCAGAGTTTCCAAGGAGCTCAGCTCTCCCTGTGCAGACCTCTTTGGAAAATCTGGACCCTGTGTTTCCCTATTAAAGGGGCCTAATGCAAATGCTGCTTGGAGTCAATGCAAGGATTTCAGTGGGCTTTGGGCTCAGAGCTTAGGACACTGTTGGGGTGACACCACGAAAAAGCCACCTTCCAATCAGAACCCCTCGCAACAGAAAGCTCCGCTTGCAGAAATCAGCACATATGTCCTCCTTCGCATCTGTTTATTCTTTCTGTCCCCCGGATTCCTTTTCCTCAGATCCTGATGGCTTTACCAGTTTTTTGGGGGGGGGGGGGTATTTTTCTTTTCTTGCTCGTGTTCGATTCCCTCCCAGCTCTCTTGCTGCAAAACCATTGCATTCCTGAAACAGCCACGATTGTTAATTCCAAACGATGAGGTGGCATGTTTTCTCCCCCCCCAACCAGTTCTCTCCCTCCCTCCCCTTTCTCTTTACATACGTATCTATATAAAAAAGATGACATTCTTTTCTTTTCTGTCATGCTGCAAAAATTAAAGACACATCTTCACCCTGGCAAGCGGCCAGGTTTTCCAAGTTTCGAAAGGCAGGATTGGAGGAGATTTTGCCTGCAACGTGTCTTGGGTGCATAGATACAGGGTTGAAAGCCGGCCAGAGAGCTGTGTGTGTGTGTGTCGTGGAAACCACCCCTCCCCAGATCGCTGCTTTCGATGGAGGTCTCTTTGCATTTAATGGCAGCCTATAAAAAACCTGTAGCATTCACCATATGATCCTCTCTTGTCGCAATTTCCACGTGGCCTTTTTTTCTTCTTCTTTTTTTTTGCACGGAGAGAACACACACAGGCATTAAACAAATGCTTAAAAAAAGAATAGAAATGCAAAACTTCTTCAGCCACCAGGGCAAGGAGTGTGCCAGTCCTCACCCCAGACTAGCTGGAAGGTGCTTGAAGAACTAGGGGGTTAGAACGCTGCAAAGGTTCCTGTCTTAATTTAAGTGGCAGCATTGCCTAGCCTGGGGCCTGATTCTCTGCCCTGTGGCATCTGGGGCAGTTGTTTGCAGCAGTGTGAAGTGGTCGTAAAGCCTACAGCCCCCCCCCCCGCCCCCACCCGTGCCCTGGTAGCATCCCAAACCCCCTTTGCACCAGTGTAAAGGACATCCAGGGCCCCTTGGCCTATTATTTGTTAACCTGGAAATGTTGTGTCAAATTGGAACCCCCACAACAAAACGGAGCTGCCGGGTGTGGGGTGACATGTCAGTCGTGGGCTAGATCCTCAGCTGGTGTGAAGTGTTGTAGCTTCAATGGAACCACGCTGATTTACCCCCGCTGGGGGTCTGGCCCATAGACTCCAGTGGAGCGATGCTGATTTACCCCAGCTGGGGGTCTGGCCCATTGACTCCAATGGAGCGATGCTGATTTACCCCAGCTGGGGGTCTGGCCCATTGACTCCAATGGAGCGATGCTGATTTACCTCCCCTGGGGGTCTGGCCCATTGACTCCAATGGAGCGATGCTGATTTACCCCCGCTGGGGGTCTGGCCCATTGACTCCAATGGAGCGATGCTGATTTACCCCAGCTGGGGGTCTGGCCCATTGACTCTAATGGAGCAATGCTGATTTACCCCAGCTGGGAGTCGGGCCCGTAGACTCCAATGGAGCGATGCTGATTTACACCAGCTGGGGGTCTGGCCCATTGACTCCAATGGAGCGATGCTGATTTACCCCCGCTGGGGGTCTGGCCCATTGACTCCAATGGAGCGATGCTGATTTACCCCAGCTGGGAGTCGGGCCCGTAGACTCCAATGGAGCGATGCTGATTTTTCCCCGCTGGGGGTCTGGCCCATTGACTCCAATGAAGCGATGCTGATTTACACCAGCTGGGGGTCTGGCCCATTGACTCCAATGGAGCGATGCTGATTTACCCCAGCTGGGAGTCGGGCCCGTAGACTCCAATGGAGCGATGCTGATTTACACCAGCTGGATCTGGCTCTCATATGCTTATCTGCTCTAGAGGGAATCCTGAGCCATGCCAAATGACATACGCATTTGGGGTGGCGGGGGGGGCTGCTGCTTAATATGATCATCTAGGGGCCAGATTCTGCCGCCCATTGCTATCTTTGGCACTGACATCAGCCGGGCTTTTATCATTGAGTTAGGTAGAAGCAGGACGAGATTCTTACTCTGCCCGTGGTTCCAACAACGTCGATAGGACTAAGGATTCATGGAGAGGGACTGGAACAATCTGGCCCCTGGAGCACGGAGAATATGTACAGGGCCAGCTCCTCAGGTGGTGTAAATTGGCATCGCTCCACCAGCAATCCCATCAGCTCTACACAGAGATGACCTCTAGGTACATCCTTATGTTATGGCTAAAGGCATACTTAGCATTCTCCTTACCAAAAAAAACCCGTGCCACATTGTCTAGATAACCTACAAAGAATTCGCTGCACTCTGTGTTTTCCTCTCTCCCCCTTTTTTTTTTTTTTACTAACGATCCGGCAGTCTGCTATTGCCTGGTAAACATATATATTTTGGGGGTGTAATTATAGCCTCTAAAAATTGCACAGTATAGTATGTATTATTGTCAGGGCGCGTTTTCTTTTTCCGACCAACGTGGCTCTTCGGAAAGAAAGAAAGAAAGAAAGAAAGAAAGAAAGAAAGAAAGAAAGAAAGAAAGAAAGAAAGAAAGAAAGGAAAAGCAAACTCCTTTGCTGTAGTTTAGCCAGTGGATTAGAAAATCCACCTTCAGTATTTCAGCAGATGAAACTGAAGTTTGAACCCGTTATTATTAGCTGCCGTTGCAGTCTCATGCAGATGGCACCATGTTTTCTGCCCTACTTTGTGGCAGTTCGGTGGCTTTTCCATTTACTTTGCTTTGCCGAGGGGCTGAGAATGAAAAGTTACAAATCAGGGACGTTACCAGCCCACTGAAATCTCCATCAGAGACAAGCAAAGGGGCTTTTTGATTTCTTGAGGGTTTCACACTATTTCTGCTTTCAGAAGATTGCCCACAAGCAAAAACGACTGCTCTGGGCAGTGCATGAATGCAAGGTGTATATTGCAATATATACATGTGTATATATCTACATCTATACAGCTGGTTAGATCTATAGATACACACACGTATAGTTCGGGTTAATGAACAATTATATTTACGATGTTTAATGTCCTATGTGCATATTTGGTCTAGATGTTAAAGACATTATTTTGAGGTGCTTAATTCTGTGAAATTAGTGCATTTTTCCAGTGGCTCTGTCTCTCTCTTCTCTCTTTATTCCTCCTCTTCCGAGTTCCTTTCAAACCCGGTCCTTTTCTGTCATTTCCAGCATGATTTAACAAGCAGAACAGTCCCATCGGACAATATTTTAATACATTTTTTGAGACCTTACTCGCAATTAACAGAGGATTATGGTTATTTCAAAAACCAGAACAAGGCAGGCTTCCTCCTAAAGAAAGCCACAGCAAGGCAAGGATTCAGATCGCCTTATCTGGAAGTTGTTTGCAATTCCCACCCGGAAAAAAAAACATTTTGAACACTTTGAGAAATGCAAAAGCAAATGTGATAATCTCCTCTGCCCCCAGACCCCTTTCTTGGTGCATCCCTGGGACAGCTAGACCCCACATTCCATCTGGTGGCGCCACGCAATGGGCTTCCACTCTGGTCAGAATTGCTCCTCACAAACAACTCACCCAATCTTTTAACCTGTCAAAAGCAAAAGGTTTCCTCCGGTTCTTTTTCAGTGTCACTAGAACCCAGCACATCCCTACGGTCCATGCAACCTGCCCTGCCAATGTAGAGGAGCCCAGTGATTTTTGGAAGTCTACATAGATGGGTCCGTACCCTTGCGACTGGGCTGAAAGGGGGTTGGCTATTGTCTCCCAACTTTGTGTGTGTGTGTGTATGTGTGTGTGTCCCCGCCTGGGACTATGTGAGCTGAGCTCCTCTGATTGGCTAAGGGGTTGGTCCAAGCTCCCCTCTGCACTGAGAGGCAAGTTAAGTTGGGACCCACCTCTCTGGGATGCTGGATCATATAAAAAGGGAACCTAGGCTCTTGGAGAGTCAGTAGGAGGTTTCTGCTGGGGTCTGGATTGGAACTACATAGTCAGATCATCCCTGTATGACTGGACTCTAAAACAGAACAAAGGGGCCCAAAGAGTCTACATGTCTAATATTTAGACATGTTCAGCTTTGTGGATTCTCGGTTACTGCTGTTGATAGCAGCGACTGCTCTACTCACCAAAGGTCAAGAAGAAGAAGACAGTAAGTAAAAACTTTCTCGCTAACTTCCTGTATGAGAAACAGCGATCGACCTAAATGCCTTTTCTCTTTAAACAGCTTTGCTTGCGCGCAGGGGGGGGCACGTAACGTTGCGCTTTAGAGCACGAGGGATGCAAAGTTGGACTGGGCTGCGAAGAAAAAGTCTGTTCACGTTCTCGAGCGGGATTGCGAACCCTAGTGCCCTGCAAGAGTTGGATGGGAATTTTGCATGCTTTTCTCGTTAGGAAACTGCATTTGCAAGATCAGGTTAGGGAGATGGGGAGAAATGTTGTTTTTTAAAGGGTGGTGTGTCTTCAAATGGGGTGGGGGTTGCTGGCAAGAATTTCTCAACCTTTACAGAGCATTTGGAATTGTGTGTTGGTGGGGCGGTGGGGGGGGGAGGTCAGAAGGGGACTGAATGTGTTGCTTATAAAGTGGGAGTGGACAAATCAAGTATTTGTTGATGTTCGTTCTCCCCCCCCCCCGAAGCTGCTCGGTGTGGAAAACATCCCCTTCCACAAGCAAAGTTAACCAGCTGCAGAAGGGAACTGGGCGTGTTCATATGGTCTGTGTCTCTTTCAAACATGCCTCTGGCGGGCAGACAAGTTGGATCAATTAGAAGCCCTGAGATTCCTTGCCAAGTTTGGGGGCCGGGGGGGGGGAGCAGCACAATCAGCCTCTGGGAGGAGTTGTCATGGGAGGGAAGATAAGGCTGGCTGGGGAGGGGGGAAGCCAGTTATGGAAAAGCCATTGTGTGCCTTGGAAAGTGAAGGGAGCGGGGAGTGAGCCCAGGGCTGGAGTTTTCTGACCTGCAAAAGCCATCAGGAAAGAATTAGAAAAGTCTCAGATGATTCATAAGGGAAATGTTTTAGAAGCCTGTAAAGCGCAGGAGTCTAGACATCACTTCACAGACAAAACCTCCCGGCTGCTAAGGACCTGGATTCATGTTTCTGCAGTGAAGTTTCATGGTGTGGGGGTGTGAAGGGGGGGTGTCCCATGGCGACCTCTGGTGGCCATCACCTGGCCTTGCTCCTGTAAAGCCCTCTGTGGACTGCATCACCGCCCCCTGGGGCCCATTGGGAGCCCTGGGGCTGGACAGTGCTCACCAAAGGGGCTATATTTCCGGGGTCAACAGTCGTATAGGTTTGCTGAGCAAACTCCCCCCCTCTCCAGCCCCCCCATGCTAGGAGTAACACCCCTAATGAGATCCTGTTGCAGGCATTTATACCTAGGCTTGGCCTGCCACCTACAGGCCGAGTGACTGACTGCACCCCCGTTGCATTCCGGGCGGGTGTCAACACGGCACTTTCCTGTTGCAAAACCGCTGGCTCCCAGGGACTCAGCCAGCAATAATTTAAACTAGACATGAGAAGTTGGGGACGACAGAGTAGAAACATCTGGCCTGTCAGCCGAGATCCCGCCCTACAGGATTTCACACGCGAGGAGGGTTTATCCCGTTTGTCTCCCCGCTGCGGGCAAACGATGCCGAGATTTTACCAAACCTGAAACTTGCGTGAAAACAATTCCATGCTAAGAAAAACAGCTGGCCTGCTTTTATTCCCCATCACGTGATTCTCTTTATTAAGTCCACCTCCTGCTTTCCTGGGTCCGATCCATCACCACCACCTCCCGGCCTTGCCTGCCTGAATGTGTCAAATGCTGAATCTAATTACAAACCAGCCTGCCTGGCCTTGCATCCCACCCTGCTCTCGTTCGCCTTCCCACCCAAACCATTTTCACTTGATCCCATTTCCCAAAGCAACAGACAGAAAACACTTCACTCCCCCTCCTTGCCCCTCCACAGAACCCCTTGTCTCTGGACCCCTGCCTCCCTCCCTCCACCACCCCCTCCTACTCCAGCCCTCTTCCCTTTAGGAGACTTTGCATTTTTATTTGGCTTGGCCTAGGCTCCAGCAAGCTGAGGTTACAGTTGGATGTAACAACTGGCCGCAGGTTTTGTTTAAATTCCAAAGACACTGGAAATAGTTATTGTGGTGTTGGCCTGTTTCCTATGTCATGGAGCTGAGCTGATGAGAAGCAGATGAGTGTTTTAAGGTTCCAGGAGAAGGGGCGGGGGAGGCCTGCGTTGCGGGAACTGGAGCGGAAGGAAAAAACCTTTGGATAAAAAAGCAATCGAGTCCTATCAGCCTCTTTGTCCCTGGCTTGGGGGTTTCTCGCCTCCAGCTTCTGGGCTGGGTCCTGATTCAGTTCTTTCACTCCCGACACCCACGCTCCCGTTTCTCGTTGTCTCTCTAGTTCCATCTGTAAACTGCATACAGGACGGACTAACATACAGCAACAAAGATGTGTGGAAACCTGAACCCTGCCAGATCTGCGTGTGCGACAACGGCAACATCCTGTGCGATGAGGTGATCTGCGAAGACACCTTGAACTGCCCCAACGCTGAGATCCCCTTTGGAGAATGCTGCCCCATCTGCCCTGACACAAAGGGTACTGACTGACGCTCGTGTGCATGCTCTGTCTGTCTATCTAGCCTGATATAAGGTGCTAAGAACCAGGGGATGCTGGCACCAGATACAATCAGCTCCTCCTACACATGCAGAGACAGGGAGGGGGATTGGAGACCAGGAGATCAGCAGAGCCTAGCCTGGAGACCTGATACTCCATCATCACCCCTGGTGAAGCTAGAGGCCCAAGCTATGGCACCACGGATAAGACATAGCAAGCCTGCGCCTCTCCTTTGAGCTTCTCGGGCATTTCTTTCTAAAGAGACATTTCAAACGGGACTGATTCTTTCTTGGAGGAGGTGCCCAGTGGACCAGCATAAGCTGTGGTGGACTCAGTTATGACCTCTCCTTAGCATGCATCACGGGCAGGGTGACAGGCAGAGAGTGAGACATGCAGGTCTTTTGCAGGTAGAACATTTGAGCATCTTTCTGCCAACCATGTTACTTATGTAGGTACAGCAAGGGGGGGCGTTTTGGTGTCATTTATACCAGGGCAGCTGGGTTGGCTTCCATGGGCAGGGTGCAGCATGGGGGTGGGTTTTAGATAATCACATGACTTGCTCCTTTTAAATGACCCCTTGTCCTTCTCCCCGCAGCCTCTCCTGTCTACCCAGAAGCCACTGGAGTAGAGGTAATGACTCTCCGTAGTCTTCCTACACAATCCTATTCCCTGTTGTTTTCTGAAGGGTCTTTTCTCTCCATGCTAATTCTCTAAACACCTCTCTTTCTTCTCCCCTCCAGGGCCCCAGAGGAGAACCTGGCCCCAGAGGAGACAGGGTAGGTCTCTCCAGCCATGCTTTGGCCATTGAGCGCTGGAGTTTGGTCAGGAAATGGGGATGAGGGAGGGGGAAAGACTTCCACGGACGTGTTAAAGAATTTTAAAATTGTCCAGAAAACTTTTAAACCGTGGACATTTGCGACCGAGTCCTGTTACCCTGCCTTGTCTCATGCCCGGATGACGCTACCGCAGTACTAACCTCTGAGTTCTCTTCTCTTCTTTTGCAGGGACCCCCAGGCCCACCTGGTAGAGATGGCATTCCCGGACAGCCTGGTCTTCCTGGACCCCCAGGCCCCCCAGGACCTCCAGGCCTTGGCGGAGTGAGTTGGGTTCCAATCATTCGCTCAGTTCTTCCCCGGCACGGGATGAATGCAGTGCAGTATTTTCACACCGGCTTTCCCTTCTTTCTTTCTCCTGCAGAACTTCGCACCTCAATTGGCATATGGCTATGACGAAAAATCCGTTGGCGGCCTGTCCATGCCCGGCCCTATGGTGAGTGTCCAGTGTCTCCCTCGAGGGGCTGGGGCAGGGGCAGGGGCCGGCCTGATGGCCAGGACTGAAACAGGAGAAGACGTTAGGGAGAAAGGAGGGGAGGGAGTGGAGTGGGAGTTACATAGCAGGAAAAACAGGAGCTAGCTTGGCCTAGCTTGGCTTTAGAACGCACCAGGCCCGCTGCATCAGTCAGGCGGAGAAGGGGGGGCGGCAGATATCTTCCAGGGGGCAGGCACATAACCACCAGCTGGTCAGGGCCGATGTTTTCCTAGGGCAGCTGCACCCTGATTACTCAGGATCGGCAAGGGACACTTGAATTTGCCTTAATCCTCGGACAGCTTGAGACCTGGGGCTTGCTCTCTTCCCCAAGTAGAACTTCTTCGTAGGTGGCTCCATGGATCAGGACCTCAAGGGGTCACCAGGGGCTCCGTCCACGAGGGGAGGGGAGGGGTAGTAAAAGATCAGCGAGAGGCGGCAGGGTCTGTGCTGGGGAGAGTCAGCCCCGAGCCAGGCGGCTGCGGGTGGCGAGGGAAGAGAGGGGCCTGCTGGAAAAGAGGAGGTCACCAAAAACCGAGATGGAGGGGTGGCCAGGCCTGGGCAGCATGGCGACTGCTCCAGCTCATCTCCTCACCTGACTTATTCTTTTCTCTCTCTTCTTCATTTCCAGGGCCCAGCTGGTCCCCGCGGTCTCCCCGGCCCTCCCGGTTCTCCTGTAAGTACCTCACATCTTCCCTGTCAAGAAAACATGGCCCATTTGAGCCCTCAGCCAGCACCTTGTAACTGCCCCCTTTGGGAACAAGCTACCACCGGTGCCCTTTCAGGCTCCTCAGCTCCCAGAAACCTTCTCAGCGAAGGGAAGGGGAGTTGCCTGGGGCCGGGGAGTAGAGTGGGCTTGGCTCCCTCCTGGTGGTCGGCGATAGATACCTCGCACCATGGAGTGTGATGGACACGGATGCTCCGTGCGAGGCAGCCATTGCCGGCAGAGGAGGGAAATCGGACTGATGCGTGAGCAAGCTGGATGCGGTTATGTTCGTTTTCTAACCCGCCTTCTTCTCCTACTCTTCTAGGGTCCTCAAGGTTTCCAAGGTCCTCCCGGTGAGCCTGGAGAGCCTGGGGCTTCTGTAAGTCATGGTCAATCGTCTTCTCACTCTTCATTTGGGTAACGGGATGGATTGCACGCTGACAATTCCTTGCACCTTCCCTCTTCTGCCACTTGGGGGCAGCTGATGCAAAGCCTGGCCTACCTTTGCGGAAAAGACTTCATCGGGGGACGGGATTTCTCTAGCCAAGCCAAGAACCAGGCCCAGTCCTGTTGGGTGAATGGCTAGTGGAGGGGTGGCAATGGGAAAGTCTTGCCCAGTCTCAGAATATTAACACACGTTTCTTCTGCCTGTTCTAGGGTCCCATGGGTCCCCGTGGTCCAGCTGGTCCACCTGGCAAGAACGGAGATGATGTAAGTGTCCTTCAAGATCAAAAGTCCCTCTAGAGAAGTTCCCTGCCCCCCAAAATGCAGGGGATAGCCTTGCTTGCTAGCCAGATATTTATAGTTGTGCTAAGCCTGTTGGGTACATGGCCTTCCTTGCAAGCAGAAGGAGCCAGGTCGGGCTTTGGCTTCCATGATGCCTTGAAAAACCGAGAGAAAAGAAAACGGGACCTCTCCCCAGATAGGGTTTTGCGAAGAATTAGGTCCCTTTCCCGGAGCATTTAGCATCTGATTGGTTCTTGCTGCAAACGAGCTGTGTGGGCTACTGACCTGACTCCATCTCTTCTTCATTCTCCAAGGGTGAAGCTGGAAAGCCCGGACGTCCTGGCGAGCGTGGTGCTCCCGGCCCCCAGGTGAGATGTCCTTTCTGTCTGGTTCCCCCCGTAGAATTCGGGTGAGGGTGGGTTTTTACCTTTGACCAGCATCATCATTGTGACATGGCTGAAAAGCACTGGCTGGGAACCCTGCCCAAAACCTCTTGGTCTCACTGTGTGGTTTTAACTTACTTCACATGACAACCATTCACTGGGGAAGATGGTTGGCTCTAGCAAGCTCTGGCTCCAGTCCTGACTAAAGCTGACCACTGTCAATGGCTAGGAGTCATGATCACAGCAAGAGATGGTCATGACCATGGATGCCCCAAATATCCAACCTTGCCTGGGGTGGTGGGTTCCCCTCTGCAGTAACTGGCTTGATGTGGGGTGTCACTGGTGTCCTTGTCTCTAAATCATTTATTTTCCTTTCCCCAGGGTGCCCGTGGTCTGCCCGGAACTGCTGGCCTGCCAGGCATGAAGGGTCACAGAGTAAGTTGATTCCCTAGTTATTTACACTTGGAAAAGGAAAAGGAAAGGTGTCCCCCTACCGCTCCAAAGCCCTGGAGATGCAGCTGTCTGGGCGTGCACACTCTCACCAGCCCTTGGCCCCGGTGGAAACATAAGCAGTATCTGAGCTGGCCCCACAGTGCCCTCAGCTGGCCGCATCACAAGGCGATTCTGGAAGTTCCTTTCTACCAGGAGGGGTCTGATGGAGCCCCTTGTCCACGCCACCTCTTGGAGGAATTCCCCGCTTCTCATGCCACTCAGCTGGCAAACAGATGGGGCCTTACCCCCCTCCTGCCCCCAGGCACATTGTGGGGACTGTTGCAAAGCCAGATGATTTTCAGTCATGCCTCCACCTGGGACGACAGTGCCTTCTCCTAAGCCTCATCACTGGACACTTGTGTTTCTGTTTCCCCTTCCTTTCAGGGTTTCAGTGGTCTTGATGGTGCTAAGGGTGATACCGGTCCAGCTGGCCCCAAGGTAAGGTCCCTCTGCCACGAGGCACGTTGGCCCTCTCTGTTCCCTTAAAAGTTTCCTTGTCCCCTTTGGGAACCAGCCGTTGACTCTGGTTTTGTCTTCCTTCTAGGGTGAGCCTGGTAGCCCTGGTGAGAACGGAGCTCCCGGACAAATAGTGAGTAGTTTGTCACGCCTTTCTGCTTCCCACTGACAGCAAGAGTTTGGACTAGGAGGTGGTGACAGGGGCAGGCATTCAGCTTATGGGAGCAGCAAGAATCGGGGTTGTGGGGAGGGTCGAGCTGGCTCTCCAGAGCGCTTGGTTTTCCAACGGACTAGACAGCAAAGGGGGCAGATTTACCAGCATGAAGCCCCACAGGGTTTGGGGAGCATGGCAGGGGTGGGAGAGCTGGGGGAGAGGGCAGGGTGCAGATGATGATGGTGGCGTCTTGAGATGAACTCACGTCTCTCCTCCTTTCTAGGGGCCCCGTGGTCTTCCCGGCGAGAGAGGCCGCCCTGGTCCATCTGGCTCCGCTGTGAGTATTGATGCTGCATTGCTGGGCTGCGGGCACGTTGAAGCATCCCCCCCGGTGGTACCCCTCTGGGCCACGCCCGCTGGGATAGCTCCAATGTGCAGCATGCTCCTATCTCACGGCTTCCGGGTCTTGTGCCAACCTGTCTGTAACCAGTGCCTCTCTCCTCTCTCCCCGGCAGGGCGCTCGCGGTAACGACGGTGCTCCAGGTGCTGCTGGCCCCACAGTGAGTATTTTCACCTCGCGCTGCCCTGAGAGGAGACGGTTCAGCCGCGGGGCCCTGGCCGTTGGGTGGCGCGGCCACACAGGCACTGGCCATAGCGACCCCCAGATCGCTCCCCTCCTGGAGCTTTGCTGGCTTGAGCCCCAAGGGTGGCACCAGCACAACCCCGCTCAGGAACTGGCCAATGCCCGGATGGGAAGGTTTCCTCCCTCCGGCCTCTGTTCCCACCCACGTCAAAACACAGCCCAGATCTCTGGCCGAAGCCAAGATGGCTGCTGTGACGAGAACCCACCAGCCCCGGAGGTTCTTTGCTATCACTTTCTAACCCGCTTCCTTCTCACCTAGGGTCCAGCTGGCCCCGCTGGCCCCCCTGGCTTCCCTGGCGCTGTCGGTGCTAAGGTAAGGACATGATCTCCTCTTCACCGGGGGGCACCCCCCCATCGCTGCGGCAGGAGCTTTCCCCGCAGCCGGCTTGGGCGGAAGCTGATCCTAGCCTTCATCTTGAGGTTTCATCATAGTTCAAATATACTGTCCAGATGGCCTGGCCCCATAACCCTCACCAAACTGTGGGTCAGGATCCTTGCGGGTCCATCTCTGCCTTATGCCGACCCCAACCCCTGCTAAGCCCCGGGTCTGATAACAGCACGATTGTTGTGCCCAGTCGTCCCCGAAGGCCTCGCAGCTGCCTTCTGAGGAAACAGGGCGAGCCGAAAGCTAGCAGGCCCCAGTCAGTCCCCCCCCAGAGTGGGTTGGAGGGATGGAGCAGCTCGGTTCCAGTCAGAGCCCGGTCAGGCCTGAGGGCAAATGGAGCGTGGGTGTGGGGGTGTCTCCCAGCAGTCACTGTGCTCACTGGTCTTTCTCTCCTCTCTTGTGCTCTAGGGTGAAACTGGTCCCCAAGGCGGTCGTGGTGGTGAAGGCCCACAGGGCGCCCGTGGTGAGCCCGGTGCCCCCGGCCCCGCTGGCGCCGCCGGCCCTACTGTGAGTGGAACTGCGCGACCCCTCCCGGCTCTTGCTCGTTGCCCTGTTGTCTCCGGTGATAACCCTCCTCTTGTCTTCTCTCTCCTAGGGCAACCCTGGTAGCGATGGTCAACCTGGTGCCAAAGGTGCAACTGTAAGTAGCCGTCTCCTGCCCCTCTGTCCTCTATAGCCGGTCGGCTCTTAGGAGCCAGTTTTTCCCAGCTGCCTCACCATCTCTTCTGCCTCCCGTAGGGCGCTCCTGGCATTGCTGGCGCTCCTGGCTTCCCCGGTGCTCGTGGCCCCTCCGGACCCCAGGGTCCCAGCGGTGCTCCTGGTCCCAAGGGTAACAGCGTAAGTATCCTTCCTCCTTCCCCATTGCCGCTGAATTAGGTTGACCTTCTTCCCCGTCCAGGACTAGGCAGGGATGCGCCAGGCCTGGAAGGAGCCCATCATGCCTTGTGAATTGACCCCAGCGCCCAACACATCCCCTCCCTCGGCTCCTTCTCTGGAGCACCTCCCTACACCCCTCTGTGCCTTATCAGCCACCTGTCTCCACTGGGGACGTCTCTCCTCCGCCCTGGCACGGGGATCCTCTGACCTGGGTTACAGCCAGCACAGTTCCCCTCCCCTCCAGAATATCGAAGTTCTCTGTCCCTTCATGGGGCCGAGCCTTTTGTGTCTGCCATTCCTCCTGGAGCCAAAAAGAGGTTGAAGGTGCAACATAGATGGCAGGCAGCATTAAGCCCTTGTTCATGCAGGGAGACGTCTGATATGAATTCGTTTCTCTTTCCTTCTACCTTCAGGGCGAACCCGGTGCTCCAGGCAACAAGGGAGATGCTGGTGCCAAGGGAGAACCTGTAAGTACCAGCCCCGCGGGGGCTGCTAGGAGCTTTGCCTACAGTCTGGTTTGCTAGCCATAGGCAGACACTCACCACTCTGACTTGCTTGTGCTCTCTAGGGTCCTGTTGGTGTCCAAGGCCCCCCTGGTCCATCTGGTGAAGAAGGCAAGAGAGGATCCCGTGGTGAGCCCGGCCCTGCTGGTCTGCCCGGCCCTGCTGGCGAACGTGTAAGTAGCAGCTGTTTCCCCCCTGGAGGTCATGCTCATTGGCATGGGGCTGTCCTCTGGTCAGACCTGGAGCTCTGTCTCTCAGACACAGAGGGGTCCCGACCGACTTTCTCAGTGATCCAAGCGCCTCCCGAATCTTGGGATGGGAAATTCAGATCTGGACCCAGAACCAAATCCAGATCCAAATGTTGTGACTGGCCCCATAAGGGGCCTGACCTGAAATCCCAGCCTGGCACACGCCCAGGTTCTGGGAGGAGGTCAGACCCAGATCACAGTGGGGTCTGAACTTGCAGTCCGGCCCCATCACCATCCCAAACCCAACAAACCCCCTGGAGTCCCTATCCCCCTGAAATTTTCACCCCCAAGGCTGGCAGCTAGGGCCCGTTTCTACTTACTGCAATCCCAGGAGGGGAGGGGAATTCGGTTGGGGGTTCTGTGAAGCTCCCTTTCCATTCAGACCTTCTCCCTGTTTTACTTGCTGGCTGCATGGGCATTTACCTCCCTGGTTTCTCTTGTGTCCCATCACAGGGTGCTCCGGGAAGCCGCGGTTTCCCTGGCTCTGATGGCATTTCTGGTCCTAAGGTAGGTGCCAGTCTCCGGTCGTTTGCTCCCTCCTAATGTGAGAGAGACAGAAGAGGCTCAGATGTCCGCCACACTGAAATACACAAAGGACTCGGAGCCAGGCTTCCACCTGGGCATCCTTTGCAAGGGGCTTGGGAGCAGCTAAAACATGTGGAAGGGGGAGTCAGGGGGACTTTCTGGGAGCGGTGCATTCTACCCTGTGGGATCGGGTCTATTACCCAGCCGCTCCCTGGCCCCATCCCCTTTCTTTACACCCCACGTTCTGGATTTGGAGGTGGGAATTGGCTTGTCTCCACATGGTACATATGCTAGGATGGCCCTTTCGCTAGGGTTATTCACCCCATGGCATAGCTCAGTGATTTCTTTGTGGCCAGCCCTGGCAAAGCCCTTTCAGTGCCCATCCAGTGCCCACTCGGTGCCATTTAGTCACCCTCCTCTGTCACGTGACACGGTGGGTCCCTGCTGGCTCATCACGCCGTGCCCGCGAGAAGAAGCGATCCGGGTTTCCACCGCAGTGTGTGACCTCTCTCTCCTGCTTCCCTCCCCACCCTAGGGTCCCACTGGTGAACGTGGCTCCCCTGGCCCTGTCGGTCCCAAAGGATCCCCTGGTGAATCTGGACGTCCTGGCGAGCCTGGTCTGCCCGGTGCCAAGGTAAGAGCGGGGAGGAGCCGGGCAATGGTTTTGAGTGGGATGGAGGGGCTGCCCGGGGAGTCCCGCCGAACCTTGCTGTTATTTCTGCCAAGCGCCATCTCAAGGTGAACTCTCTGCCCACCCCCTGCCCCCAGCCTCTTCTGGGGCCAGCGCTCTGGGTGCAGCCGGCTTAGAGCAACTGGCCTCTTCCTCCGTTCTGGAAGGAGGGCGTTTTAGGCCACCCCACATCCACCCCCTGCAGCGACCGATCGGCTGCCCTGCCCGCCCTCGCCCACCACATCCTACCCTGTTCTGGCCCCGGCCACCAACCCCTCGTGCACAGCAAAGGAGGCCGGATGCCCCACGGCTAACCCAGCTCTTCTTCCTTTTCAGGGTCTGACTGGAAGCCCAGGTAGCCCCGGTCCCGATGGCAAGACCGGCCCCACTGTAAGTCGTGGTTTATCAGCGCCCTTCCTCCTCCTCCTCCTCCTCTCCCGTTGCTCACAACGGCCTCCTCTGAACTGTGCCTTTGCTTCCTCCACACTAGGGTCCCGCTGGTCAAGATGGTCGCCCCGGAGCCGCAGGCCCACCCGGTTCCAGAGGTCCTGCTGGTGTGATGGGTTTCCCTGGACCTAAAGGTGCTGCTGTGAGTATCAGCTTGCGCCCCTCCTATACTCGGGGTGAGTCGCCTCGGGGTGAGTCGCCCGGCCCAGTGATGGGGACGTGACAAAATGGCCGCCTTCAGGACTTCTTGTCACCCTGGCCGCCGCCCGGGAGTGGTTGCATACAAAGCACAAGGGATAAGTGGCCACTTTGGGTACCATTTTGTAAAGAGGGGCATTATGGGGGGGGACACTCTGGGAACCTCTCCCTCAGGGGTTATCTGCAGGCAGAGACAGGCGGCCCAGGAGACATCCCACCATGGGGAGGGGAGATGACAAGGAAAGACAGAGCTGGGGCGGTCATGGGAGGCAACCTAGAGCGTCACTAAAACTACCACAGGGCCAGCCCCTCTTTCTTCCTGTCATGGCGCCTTTCGGGCCCTCCTGTGGCTGCATCTTAGGGCCACACAAGAGCCAACCGTCCCCGATAGCCCTTCGCTGCTTGTTCCCGGGGCGTACCGCGTTCCTTCACTGAAGCCATTTTGTTCCCTTTCTCAGGGCGAGCCCGGCAAACCCGGCGAAAGAGGCGTTCCCGGACCCGTTGGCGCTGTTGTACGTATTTTCCTTGGTACTGATGGCCCCTAACAATCTGTCTCTCGCAGCCAGGGCTGGGTCCAGCTGAGAGTTTGCCAGCCTGAGGCCTCTTTCCTTCAAGATGAGAAAGAGAGAATTTACCATGACAGTAAAACGGACCTAGATAGTATAGGGCTTTCCACAGCAGAGCAGACTGGGGTCCAGACTGGGGGGAGGCATAGCTCAGTGGTTTGAGCATTGGCCTGCTAAACCCAGGGTTTTGAGCCATTTAGGGATCTGGGGCAAAAATTGGGGACTGATCCTGCTTTGAGCAGGGGGTTGGACTAGATGACCTCCTGAGGTCCCTTCCAACCCTGATATTCTATGATTCATCTAGCCAATATCTGGGCTCTGGCCTACCACCACAAGATTCAGTGGAACATATAAAAACTTCTGCATTGGGATGACATGACTACGGTGGCTGGTTCTTCCTAAACCACAGAATTGCTTATTCCCTGGACTTCTGGGGCAGGGTTTATATCCCTTATGCCCTTTTCTCCTCATTACTAATACCTTGTGGTAATGAGTTCCGCAGGTTAACTACATAACCCATGAGGGCAACTTTTGAAGCCCCCTGAGATTTTCTGCTTCTGAACCTTGTAGGGTCACCACACCTTCCCCGACACTCATGCCCTGCTCCCTTCTGAGACTCATTCAGCATTTGCGCCAAGCTCTTTTTAACCTCTTCCTCCTCTCCCCCCAGGGTGCTCCTGGCAAAGATGGTGAAGCTGGTGCTCAGGGACCTCCTGGCGCAGCTGTGAGTATGAACGCTTTCTCGCTCCTGCCCTCTGTGCTGGGTTGTCGGGGAGCACGCTGCTCCGAACCCCACTTGATCCTTCCTGACTTTCTCCCCTCCTCTTTCAGGGTCCCTCTGGAGAGAGAGGTGAACAAGGGCCTTCAGGTGCTCCTGGATTCCAGGTGAGGAGTGTTCCATTAAAGGCCCCATCACAGGGGGGAAAATCCCTCCTGATCAATCATATTTTGTTCCATTTTTTTCACATACATCCCTTCCCCCAGGAAATCTCAACTCTTGGGTTTTTTTCTTCCCCTCCCAGGGTCTGCCCGGTCCCGCTGGTCCAGCTGGTGAATCTGGCAAGTCTGGTGAGCAGGTAAGTGCCAGGAAACCATGGCGGTGGGTGAGGTTTACTGAAAGAAGGAGAAGAGCTCCACTTAGCATCAGAAGCCAAGGAGAGGTGCCTCCATGACAGATCCTGTCCCCGGGCGCCCATTCCCTTGCTTGCCTGCCCCTCATCTTTGCTCAGTGCCTTTCATGGCCATTCTCACTTCCGTAGAGCTCCTGCCCCATTTCCCCCACCCCCAGCCAGAGACGTTCCTCCAAGGCTGGACGTACGTCCAGAGTGATGAAACTCAACAGATTCCCCTTTAGCCGATGAATGAGGAGAGCTGCCTCCAGACAGGGCCTTGGCCGCCGTCAGACCTTCTACTGGCCCCAGAACTCATCTCAGAGGCCACAGCAACCATGAAACTCATTCAGTCCAGGCCTCCAACCTCTTCTCCAAAAGCCTTTTGTGTGGACATGGGCCCCGGCCGTGGATCTGAACACCTATAAACTGGGGCTGGGGACGTGGTGGGCGTTGAACTCTGGATCCAGATCTCAGTTTGGCCACTTGGGATTATCTCTGTATTCAGTCCAGATATCCAGCCCGGGGGCCCAAGACCAGCCTTTCGGCTAAGAGCCAGTGTAGTTTCAATGTAATAGCTGATGCATCCTCTGTTGGGTGAGACCATGCCCTGGTTTTGCTTGGGAGGAGACTCGGTGCTCCAGGACCATACAGCTCTCCCGTCTCTAACTGGGACAATCCATGCAAAATTCCAGTGGTGGAAAGACAGAGGCAGAGTCTGGCCCTCATGAGGATGGAGCTTGGTGCTTAGTTATGGAGGGGGTTGGAGCAGATGTCCCCCTCCCCGGCCACTCACTGCTCCATCTCAGCCAGTTCAGGGGCAACATCTGGGCTTCTCCAGCAGGTAGCATGCCCCTTTCCCAGCCCTCAGCCCTAATTCTGCTTTCTCTTTCTCTCCCGTGACAGGGTGTCCCCGGAGACGCTGGTGCCCCCGGTCCAGCTGGTTCAAGAGTAAGTTGAGATTCATTTTCTCTGCTATAAGCAATCTCTTACCCTTCCGTCTCTCTCGCCTGCTGCCCCTCTGGATGGTGCTGTAACCAGTTTCGGTTCTCTCTCCTCCCTCCTTTAGGGTGAGAGAGGTTTCCCCGGCGAGCGTGGTGTCCAAGGTGCACCCGGTCCACAGGGTCCACGTGGTGGTAACGGTGCTCCTGGTAACGATGGTGCTAAGGTATGTACCTATCTCTCTCCTCCTCCTCCTCCTCCTTCCGCCATGATGGCCGAAGGAGGCTCAGCCAGAAATGGGAGGGGAAACCAGGGGAAAATCAGTGCCTCTGACGTGTCCAGGGGAAGCAGGCTCTGGAACGGGATATGCGGTGGGATACACTCCTCCTGCTTTGGAGGGGGCTGAGGCTCGGTGTCCAGCCAGCCAGCAGCTGCCTCGAACCAGGTGCAAAGCAAGAAGTGGGGACTCCATCTTCCCCCATCGAGATAGCCCCAGTCCTGCAACTGCTGCAGGATTCTCCTCTCTCTGCCCAAGGCCCAGGAGGCTCCGTTTGGCCTGGGCAGCACTCATGGCCTGGTCTTGCTTGGCTCCAGGGGCAGCCTGCCCTGGCACCAGAGAATGGGGGACGGGTGGCGGCTCTCTGGAAGGCGGGCAGCTTTTGCTGTGATGAGGAAGTAGCTCTGTTTCTAACCCCGACTCTCTTTTTCCCCCGGCTCTGCCTTGTGGGGCTTTAGGGTGATGCTGGCGCTCCTGGCTCTCCCGGAAACCAAGGTCCTCCCGGTCTGCAGGGAATGCCCGGCGAACGTGGTGCTGCTGGTCTGCCTGGAGCCAGGGGTGACAGAGTACGTATGAGCCCCCCGAAGGCCCACCAGCAAAGCGACCCTCAGTCTTCACCATGGAGAAGCCTCAGATCTCCCTGCTCATGCTCAGTCTGTGACGCCTCATTTCCCCTCTCCATTCTTCTCCGGCCTTCTCTCTTCTCCACCTCCTTGTGTCCCTCTTCTTCCTCACCTTTCTCACGCCCCTTTCCCTTCCATCTCGTCCCCCTCCGCTCCTCTTTCATCTCTCTGCTCCAGCTCCAGCTCCGTCCCCCACCTCCTCTGCCTCTCCTCTCTGCTCTTGGGGATTCTATCTAGGCCAGATGCCTGAGCCACTTCAAGGCCTAGATGTCCTCGTCCAACAGTTGCTTTAGACCAAAGCAAACCCCAACCCCCACCCAAACCAAGGAACTTCCGGGCCTTGCCGTGTGTGTCTTTCCAGGAGTCCAGCAAAGTGCCCTGGTTCTTGCCCAGCACACTGCTGGGATCTCTGCTCCACATGGCCTAGTTATGCCCTTGGAAGAGGTCTTCTCCACCAGCTTGAATGGCTTGGAGAGCTAACATGGCCAGCACTTGGAGGCTGCACTGTCTTTTTCCATTGGCCAAGCTGACTGGCTAATGGCCCGGACACTTGGCATGAAGGTCTTCCAGTGCAGGGCAGATAAACGGAGGGTGAGGATGTGGGGGGGGAAGCAGGAATGCAGGTGGGTTTCCATGGAGTAGGCACTGTGACATGAAGAGAAGCAGGGGGACAACACGGAGACACTCACAGAGGTGCATTGTATATGTGCGGGCACACACACACACACCCACCCCAGAGCTGGCACAAGCCCCCACCCTGTTCCATGTTCCGTAACCAGAAGGTAACCTTGCCTTGCCCTCTCTCCCCAGGGTGACGGAGGTCCCAAGGGTGCTGATGGAGCTCCTGGCAAAGATGGCCCAAGAGGTCTGACTGGCCCCATTGGTCCCCCCGGCCCAGCTGGCGCTCCTGGTGACAAGGTAAGGATCGCCCCGCCCCCTTTCCCTGTCCCATTGGAAGGAGCAGGGCAGTGACCCTCGGGCACCTGAGCTGGTGTCGCGGGCCCCTGGCATTCGTGCAAAGGCCAGTGCCCTTTGTGCCCAGCAGCTCTCGACCCGGTTTCTGTTTCCTGGGAGACAGAGAGGAAGGCCCCAGCTGATCATTCGATGCAGAGGTGCCTCTGGATCCACCCAGTGAAAGCATGGGGCTTCATCAGCTTCCCCCGGGAATGCTTTCTACAGTCCCGGCCTGCCCAGTCAGGGCTGTGCCTAGGGGGGTTCCTGCATCCCTGTCCCCCATTTCCAGCGAGGAGGCAACTTCTCGCTCTCCCCACATCTCGCGAGTGACCCCCGAGCTAGCTAGCCTCACCCCAGAGGCGCCTCTGAAGAGCCCTGGTTTGCCAGGCCCGAGCCTTATCCTCCTCCCTCTTCTCTCCTTGCGCAGGGTGAAGCTGGTCCCTCCGGCCCCTCTGGTTCCACTGGTGCTCGTGGTGCTCCCGTAAGTACCGTTCCTCTCTGATTGGCTTCAGAGGCAAAGATCAACCTCTCCCTCTCCTCGCTGACCCCGTCTCTCTTGGTTCCTTCTCTTCCAGGGAGATCGTGGTGAGCCCGGCCCACCTGGTCCCGCTGGATTCGCTGGCCCCCCTGTAAGTATGATGGTTAAGAGGTGGTTCTCACTAGCCCCAGTGACTCCTCCCCTCACCCAGACCTCCCTCGGGAGGATGGTATTCAGCGGGGCGGGCTACGGGGGTAATCCCATGCAGCCCAGGGCTCTGGGACGGAAGCAATCCTACCATTGCGATACTGGGAGCGCTGTCCGTGCGTACGGAGATGGGACTCATCCCTGGCCCGTGGAGTCACCGGGTTGTCCTACACCAGGCCTCCGATGGGGAACAGAACCAGTCCTACGTCCTGTGATCCTCTGGCTCCCATGCAGGCTCGACGGGGCTTTCCCCATCACGACAGCCTAGTCTCCTCAGCCCGTGTTTGTTCTAAGAAGGACCATGCCCCGGCCACTGTCCACTCCCACTTCCGCGAGCTCCCCGCAGGGACGCTGCCCCTCACCCTCCGCTCTGCTCTCCTCCACAGGGTGCTGACGGCCAGCCTGGTGCTAAAGGTGAAACTGGCGATGCTGGTGCTAAGGGCGATGCCGGTGCCCCAGGCCCTGCTGGACCCACTGGTGCTCCTGGCCCCGCTGTAAGTGACTCTCCACTGCCCCGATCCCTCCCCGTTCGGCCAGCGTTCCGTTCCCACCTCTGATGTCCTGCTGCTTCCTCTCTTGCAGGGTGCTGTCGGTGCTCCCGGACCCAAAGGTGCTCGTGGTAGCGCAGGACCCCCTGTGAGTATTTCCTCCACCTTGGTGCTCAGCCTCTGGGCTGCCAGGGATGGGAGCCACCTTGCAAAATGTCCCTTTCTTAGCAACAATGGTCGTGCACCTTGATACACAGTCAGCGGGGTGCTGGGGAAAATTACCTGAGCTCCTGGCCGGTTACAGACTGGCTTGGGCTGACAATCAGCTGGTGAGTCCCCCATGGGATCGCTCTCTGGTTTGCATGGGGCAGTTTTCACTCCCCTTCTGATTCGGCTTATCCCACCAAAATTTGGCTGAAGGTTGCTTTCCCACCCGCCCCAGCTGGAGCATGTGAGAACCCACCTTTCCAGCACGGCCTTTGCCCTGGGCCTGCTTTCCCCCCCTCTCCCCCATCACTGGGAAAGAGGCAGTTTGGGAGCCGAAAGGGGGTTGCTTTCTGAGTTTGTAGCAAAATGCAAAAAAAAACCCTCCTCCCATCCCTCTGGGAGTTGGAGCAGCTTTTTCCCGGGGCCGAGAAATATTCTGCTTCCCTCTGGCTAGAGCATTCAGATCAGAACCTAGGGGCAACAGAACGAATGCCCCTCGCCCACGAATCAGATCATTTTAACGTGGCTGTCTTTTTGCAGCTCAGAGAGCATGTCCCTGCCATACACCTGCCCGAGTAAAAGTCCTGTAGTGTCCTGAGCATTCATGGACCTCTTAAGATTCTCTGCATGGAGGGAAACTGCTCCATGAACGAGCAATGAGCCATGGTATTGAAGCAGCCCTGCAGTCCAGGGGCCGCAGCTGGCTGAGTATTTAAGCCAGTTCCCTTTAGCCATGAACACTAAATGTCTGGAGACTTAAAATTCCACCCGAGCTTCAGAGAATGTCTCTTTGTCCAGAGCTGGCTGGCTTTTGCCCTGAGGGGCAAGACATATCTGGAAGATGAGGCAGCCTCTTAGGGCTGCCTTGACCTTCCACCTTGCCATGACGACTCTCCCTCTCACCCTGACCCCATGGGCACGGCAGCGTTTTGGGCAGGGCTCGTAGTACAGATCTGTGGCTAACAGAGCCGTGGGACTTATGCCTTCTCTCCCCACCTTGTGCAGGGTGCTACTGGTTTCCCTGGCGCTGCTGGAAGAGTTGGTCCCCCTGGCCCCTCTGTAAGTATCTCCGTTTTGATCCCCTTGCTGGTGGCATAGGGGGAGGGCCGACGGCATTGGGCACTGGGCCCTGCTGGCAGGGGTGGAGAGGGTGGTGGGAGATCTGCCACGGGACTGCCAGCCTCCAGCAGCTGGGGAGGATGGGGGATGGTCGTCGTCAAGAGCGGGCAGCCTGGAAGCCAAACGGGGAGGAGACGGGACCCTTGAGGGGCATGAGGAGCGGTGGAGCTGGCAGGAGGAATACCAAGGCCCTGCCGCAGAGCTTCCATGGTGCTTCAGAATGTAATGAGGGCTCCTGCGGGCTGATGGTCCGGGTAGCCTGGTACCACTTGCAGCCCAGCAGTGGCTCTGTCTGCCCCATGGTGGCGCTGGAGCATGGAGCCAGGTCTCCTCTCCCCTCTGCTGGAGGGGGCTGGCAGTCATAAATCAGCGCCCCTTGGAGAGGGGTTGCCTCTCAAAGTCTTGGGCTTCGCTGCCTGACCTCACCTCTCTGCTCTCTCCCAGGGAAACATTGGTCTCCCTGGCCCACCAGGCCCCAGCGGAAAGGAAGGTTCCAAGGGACCCCGTGGTGAGACTGGCCCCATTGGCCGCACTGGCGAACCTGGCCCCGCTGGCGCACCCGGACCTTCTGGTGAGAAGGGCTCCCCTGGTGCCGATGGTGCCCCTGTAAGTACCCGTTCAGTCCTACCTCGGGCCCCTTGGCAGGTGTCGTTGGAGCGCGTGCCCCAGAGCAAGATGGGTGGGTTTGTAACCAGAATCTCTCTCTCCCCTCCAGGGCGCACCTGGTACTCCAGGCCCACAGGGTATTTCTGGACAGCGTGGTGTCGTCGGCCTTCCCGGACAGAGAGGCGAGAGAGGTTTCCCTGGTCTCCCTGGCCCATCTGTGAGTATGAGGCCGAACCCTTACGCCCTCAAGCCGGACCTCAAAGGACGCTTGTGGCTTCAACCCATTGCCCGTGCCCAAAAAGGATCCAATCAGGATTGGATCTCACGGCCCAGCTGCTGAGGCTCAGACCTTCTCCTGGCATTTGCAGGGCAAGGAATGGGTGGGAGAGACAGGAGCTGGGCACGATTCACTGCTGGAGTGATTGGGAGCTCTGCATGCAAGGAACGGAGTCCTTGACTCTTCCCCCTTGTCCGGGGGAGCTGCTCTTGCCACGAGATAAGAGAAGAGGAATAGCGGGGAGGGACCTGTGATCTTATCATTATTATAGAAGAGGATGTTGGAGCCAAACCTCCCAGTCTGAGGGGTGCTCAGAAGATCACCACCCCTGGATCTGACCTTCTTGTCAGCTCTGTCTGAGCCTGGAGCCAGAACTCCAGCCCCCAACTCTGAGGCCCTTGGGAGTGGGATCCAGTTTGGGACAGGGTTGTGTTGTCATTTGGTGGTAGTGGGAGGGGATTCAACCCTTCTCCCATCACGAGCAGGTTCTTTGGTCTCAGCTGCACTGCCCCCTCTTCTCTAACCTGGGCTGGTCTCTCTCTTGCTCCTCCCCAGGGCGAACCTGGCAAACAAGGTCCATCTGGCTCCTCTGGCGAACGTGGTCCTCCTGGCCCAGTAGGACCTCCTGGCTTGGCCGGACCCCCTGGTGAAGCTGGACGTGAGGTGAGCTGCCACCATGCTTGTCTTGTTAGGACTCTCCTTTGCCCAAACACAGGCAAGGCCAAGAAGTGCTAAAAGCCAGGGTGGATTAGTCTCCTGGCTGCCCCTGGTGGGAATCCTGCAGGCCTGCTGATAGTCACTAGAGGCAACCTGTCGACACCAGGAGCTCCAGACCCCACCACCATCACCAGGAGCAGCACCAAAGACAAGGAGAGATTAACCCTTTCCATGCCCCTGGGCCAACACTCAGAATGGTCTGCTCCATTGAAGGGTGAGACAGACCTTCCTCCTGGCCTCCTGCAGGGGCTGGTGCCAGTGAACAATGGGACAATGCCCGGAGCGCAGTGCCCGAGAGATGGGAGAACAGCCAGGGTTCCAGGACGGGATGGTTTCCAAAGGAGCTGAGTACGGGAGGGATCAGAGAAGGGGCCAGTTCCAGAGAGAAATGGAAGCCCTGTGGGTCCCTTTCCCTGCCCCTTTCTTTTGATCTCTAGACCTCACCCATTTCTTGCTGTTGTCCCAGGCCTCCTGGTTAATTTTTCACTCCTCGGTTGTCTCTTACCGAAGGCCCCTCTATCTTGCTCATGCCTAATGCTGGGTCTCTCTGCTTCTCCTCAGGGCTCTCCCGGTGCTGAAGGTGCTCCTGGTCGCGATGGAGCTGCTGGTCCCAAGGTGAGTTGGACCCCGAAGGGTCATGGCAATAGGCTTTTATTGGTGTGGGGGTAGGGGGGGGTTGAACTTCAGGCGAACGTTAACTTGGTGCTTTGCTTCCCTCTCTCCTCGTCCTCTCCGGAAATAGGGTGACCGTGGTGAGACTGGCCCAGCTGGTCCTCCTGGTGCTCCCGGTGCCCCTGGTGCTCCCGGCCCTATTGGTCCCGCTGGCAAGAATGGAGATCGTGGTGAGACTGTAAGTGACACTTCTTTACATTCCCCTAAATATAAAACCCATGCCCTGCCCTGAGCTGGGAATAGAACCCAGGAGTCCTGCTCCCAGTCCCTTTCCCTAACCCCCAGCCAATGCTCATCCCCAGAGCTAGGAATAGAACCCAGGCATCCTGCTTCCCAGTTCCCTGCCCTAACCAGGGGACAATGCTTATTCCCAGAGCTGGGAATAGACCCCAGGAACAGAATTGGGGAGATATGAAATAATCAGCCCAGTTATCAAGACAGGATCAAGCAGAGCAGCTGCCTGCTCTAACCACTAGATAATACTCCTTTTCAGAGTCAGGCCTTGGACCCAGGAGTCCTGATTCCCAGTCCCCCCTGCTTTCTCCACTAGACTATGCTCTCCTCTCAGAGCTGAAAATGAAACCCAGGAGTCCTGACACCGAGTCTGCCCTGCTCTAACCAACAGGACGCACTCCCCGCTACGATGCAGAGAAATGAACACAAGGGTACGTTAATGATCCCAGTGGATGCTCTAACCGTTGCCTGTCTCTCTCTCTCTTTCCTTTCCTAGGGTCCTGCTGGTCCCGCTGGCCCCGCTGGCCCTGCTGGTCCTCGTGGTGCTGCTGTAAGTTATGGGTTCAGATTCCGCTTTTTATTGATACGGAAAAGCAACTGGCTTGGCAATAACATTGCTGAGCAAGGGGCAGGGCGGCATCCTTCCCAGCCACTCAGCGAGGTGACTCTGCTTCCTCTTCCAGGGCCCACAAGGTCCCCGCGGTGACAAAGGTGAAACTGGTGAACACGGTGACAGAGGCTTGAAGGGTCACAGAGGATTCTCTGGTCTCCAGGGTCCACCTGGTCCTCCCGTGAGTATGGCTGCCTCCCGTGCCCCCGATACAGCCGGCTCCAAGAGACAAGCCCATAGCAGGTCTCTGGAGAGAAGAGTATGGACCCTCTTCCTCACTGCCCCAGAGAATCATGGGAGAATCCTAGTGAAGGCCATCACCTGATGAGGAGATGGGCAAGCGTTGGCCTGCCCCAGTTTCAGGCTGCCCTTAGACCTTCAGCTCACGACTGCCCTCGCCCACACAGCAGCTGGGAAAGCCAGGTGTCCGGCCTGTTGCTGTTACCTCAGCCCCTTGATCTTAGGACACAGGCCAACAGCTGCCCCCTAGAACCTCCAAACCTGCCCTATTGTTTGCCCTCTCTCATGAGCTTCATGGCCTCTCATGAGCTTCAGCCGCGGGAGCAGCCTAGCTGATCAGAGCCCAGTGGGAGTTTCTCATAGACGCGATGGTTTTATTAGCATCTCTGCACTGGCTGCAGCGTCGTTGCAGAACTGACGTTTGCTTTCCTGTTTGGGGCAGGGTTCTCCTGGTGAACAAGGTCCTTCTGGAGCTTCCGGTCCCGCTGGTCCAAGGGTAAGTACCACCCCAGTGAAGCCAACAGCCACCTTCATGAGCCCAGGTGGTGCAGACGCCTGAAGCCTTGGGAAATTCCGGGCTGGGGGCAGAGAGCTCATGAATGAAATAGAAAGCACCATTTTCAAGCCAGGGTCCAACACAACACGTGGCATCACCTGTTAAAGGTCAGATCCTGCCTGATCCCCGATCTGGGGTGGCACGGATATCAGCAAGAGGCAGAATATGGACCATTGTGTAGCCAGTAGTTTAAAAACCATCAGTGTAGCCTCTGAGCACACAGCACAGACTCCTGTAAGCACTGGGCATGTAGGCCATGGGCCTACTGCTATCAAGGAGACATGAAACCCAGGATAGATGCCTGCTGCTTTCTACTGACCCTTTACTCTTCCACCTTAGTAGGGAGGTGCCTTAATAAGAGAGGCCCTGCACAGTGTGGGTCAGCCTTAGAAAATCCTGTCCCAGACAGAGGCGATGATGGGAAGGGAACAAAAATGATCCAGGGGACATGGACACTTCTACAATCGAAGTCCTCCTGTAGGTATCACACCGCCCATAAGGAGATGTCATTGTAAGGTTCTCCTAGCACTCACTGTGTGGCGAGGGCTTCCCAGACAGATGGCGAGGACAGGGCCTGGTTCTGTTCTCAGCTGGACCTGGGCAAATCCAGAGTGATTCCAGTGGCTTTAGTTGATCCGAGTGCGTCTCCAGTGGAGCACGGTCCTTGGTACTGTGGTCACTGGTGCTCTATTAATTCCTGAGACAGATAAGAATAGTGGGAGGTAAGCTAGATGAGAGAGCTGGGTGGATGGAACAGACAAGAGGGGTGGAAGGATGGGTGATGGGCTGGGTCATGACTGAAAGGATGGGACAGTTGGCATGTTCTCCCTCGGCCTGTCTTTCAAGCTGGACACGCCTCCACCCCACTTTCCTCTCTCCAGAACCCACGGATCTCATTTTGTGTTTGTCTTTTCCTCACAGGGTCCCCCTGGCTCTTCTGGTTCCCCTGGCAAAGATGGTCTGAATGGTCTCCCTGGCCCCATTGGCCCACCAGGGCCACGTGGTCGCACCGGTGATGTCGGTCCTGCTGTACGTATCCCCCTCTGGGGCTCAGGCAGTTGGGATCTGCTGGGTGAGAGGGCTTCCTGCCTTCAACTTGCTCTGCTCTCCTCCTCTGACAGGGTCCCCCCGGACCTCCCGGACCCCCAGGTCCCCCAGGCCCACCCAGCGGCGGCTTCGACTTCAGCTTCCTGCCTCAGCCTCCTCAGGAGAAGGCCCACACCGACAGCCGCTACTACCGGGCTGACGACGCCAACGTGATGCGTGATCGGGACCTGGAGGTGGACACCACCCTCAAGAGCCTGAGCCTGCAGATCGAGAACATCCGCAGCCCTGAGGGCACCAGGAAGAACCCAGCCCGCACCTGCCGCGACCTGAAGATGTGCCACAATGACTGGAAGAGCGGTGAGCTTCCCAGCCTCGTCCTGGGCGCATCCTCACTGAGCATCTCCTCTCGTAGCGGCCTGTCTTGCTCCCCTTATCCTGCCCTGCCTTTAGCCACCCTCACTAACTCACACTCCTCTTCCCTCTCCTCCCCCATTACTACTGAATTCCTTCCTTCTTTTCTTCCTCCATCACTCTTTCTTTCCTTCTTTCTTTCTTTGCCCATTCACTTGTCTTTCTTTCTTTCTTTCTTTCTTTCTTTCTTTCTTTCTTTCTTTCTTTCTTTCTTCGCCCATTCTCTCATCCTTCTCCTTCCTTTCTTTCTTTCCCCATTCACTCATCCTTCTCGTTTCTTTCTTTCTTTCTTTGCCCATTCACTCATCCTTTTCCTTCCTTTCTTTCTTTCCCCATTCACTCGTCCTTCTCGTTTCTTTCTTTCTTTCCGCATTCACTCGTCCTTCTCCTTCCTTTCTTTCTTTCCCCATTCACTCATCCTTCTAGTTTCTTTCTTTCTTTCTTTCTTTCTTTCTTTCTTTCTTTCTTTCTTTCTTTCTTTCTTTCTTTCTTTCTTCGCCCATTCACTTGTCCTTCTCCTCTCCCTGCCAGGCGAGTACTGGATTGACCCCAACCAAGGCTGCAACCTGGATGCCATCAAGGTCTACTGTAACATGGAGACTGGCGAGACTTGCGTCTACCCAACCCAGGCTACCACTGCCCAGAAGAACTGGTACATCAGCAAGAACCCCAAGGAGAAGAAGCACGTCTGGTTCGGCGAGACAATGAGTGACGGCTTCCAGGTGAGCTAAGGGGACTGGCGAGGCGGGAAGGGTGGGAAGAGAAGGGGCTGGATCTGGAGACTCGGAATGGGGAAAAGGATCTGAGGACTAACATTGCTTTCCTGCCGGGGGGTCTCTCTCTCTCTCTCCTCTGCAGTTCGAATATGGTGGCGAGGGATCCAACCCAGCTGACGTTGCCATCCAACTGACCTTCCTGCGCCTGATGTCCACCGAGGCCTCCCAGAACATCACTTACCACTGCAAGAACAGCGTGGCCTACATGGACCAGGAGACTGGCAACCTGAAGAAGGCTCTGCTCCTCCAGGGCTCCAACGAGATCGAGATCAGAGCAGAGGGCAACAGCCGCTTCACCTATGGAGTCACCGAGGATGGCTGCACGGTGAGTCTCCTACAGCCTTTGGCTCTGCCAGCACCCACGCCTCCCCAGGCCCTTGAGATGAGAGGGTGGAGAGGGTGATGTGGGGTTACCAGCTGCAAGAGGCAGAGCAGAGCTGTGAATCAGTCTCTCCAGCCATGGACATGACTGGCAGAGTTCTCTACAGCCCGTGTAAGTCCCCTAGGCTAGTACAGGCTCGTATATGGTGGCTCAGGAAGGTGACTTGCCCTAGATCCCACCATGAGTCAGTGTCAGAGCCAGCAACAAAACCCAGGAGTCCTGATTCCCAAGGCCCCTTCCAACCTCTGAGTTGGGAAGAGAACCCAGGAGTCCTGATTCCCAGGGCCCCCTGCACCCTCTGAGTTGGGAAGAGAACTCAGGAGTCCTGATTCCCAGGTCCCCTCTAACCTCTGAGAGTTGGGAAGAGAATCCAGGAATCCTGATTCCCAGGTGCCCCCTACCCTAATCACTAGACCACCCCTTGTGCAATGCTGTTTCCGATGCTTGGGCAGAGGTTCCTTTGCAGCCAGCTTTGCAGCTTCAAGGAGCGGGTCTATCAGCGACCCTAACGTTCTCCTTTTCCCGGTCCCTTCCCCACAGAGTCACACCGGCACCTGGGGCAAGACAGTCATCGAATACAAGACAACGAAAACCTCTCGCCTGCCCGTCATTGACGTGGCCCTCATGGACGTTGGCGCGCCAGATCAGGAATTCGGAATTGACATCGGACCCGTCTGCTTCTTGTAAACCGGAGCTAAACCCCCTCCACCCCCCGGAAAGAAAATCAAAAACAGCCAAAAAGGAGACAATTTCACATGGACTTGAATTCGTGTTTTTTTCTATTCATCATCTCTAAAACTATTTTGTTTCCATTAAAAAAAAAAAAGCATTAAACCAAAAAAACAAAAATAAATGACTTTTCAAAAAAATGAAGGAAGTGGGTCCACTTGCTTGACATGGTTCTATTTTTTCTTTTTTTTAAAATCCCTGGAGACAGATTGGGGTTGGTTTGGTTACTGGTTTTTTTAAGTAATATCTTGGGACCATTACTTGCACAGTCAAAACAAAAATCCCATCCAAAATCGACCCTACCAAAACACCCAAATCACAACAACCTGCTTTGAAAATTCTGCAGCCGCACGAGCGATGCTAAGCTAGTCCAAAATGGTTTAGACCCTGCTCCCCTGCTCCTTCCTACTCCTCTCCCGCCGATGCAAAAAATCTCTTTTTATAACCTGGAGTTGGAAAAAAAATACCAAAATTAACCTACAGCCGACCTCTCCCTGCTGGTGTCTTTACCATATATATATATATTTTTATACCACTGAAAGGAAGGCACTTAAAATCGTGTGTAATGGACCTTTTTGGTTTTTTCCTTTCATTTGTTCAGGTGGCAAAAGAAAGAAATATGAGAAAAACGTCAAATCCAGGTGTCGTAATTGTTTTCCTCAGCAAAACCCAGTAGTGTGGAAAACAGCCAAGATCTGTCATTTGGTGCGTTGACTTTTAAGCAGAAAGAGCTTTTAGCAGAACAGCTGGGAGATAAAATCCGCTTAGAAGCAAACCCAGTGTTTTGTCGGTGAACAATGAAGGGAAAAAATGAATAATAATAATAATACCCAAAGCAGAGAAAATGTTATGTTCCAAATGTATATTATTGTTGTATGGAAAGTTACCTCTCAACTGTGTTTTCCAAGTAGTTTTAAGTTGCTTTGGGGGTTTTTTTAACTGACACCAGGCTGTGGAGAAGGGGGCTTGGCTTTCAGGTTTCAATCAAAGGTGCTAACTTTGTCTTTTCTTTTTTTTTTCCTTTTTTTTCCGTTCGCTGTGTTAATGTTTTTCAGTTCTAGGTCCCTTTTCGTTTCTTGGTTTTTTTTGGTGGTTTCAAACTCCACGAAGCCAACGCATGGAGAGGCTGCGATAGGGACCGATTGGTGCTATAGAGATAGGACTGTTGTTTTCAGGACAGAAACTCAGTTCTTTTGCTGCCCAGGGTCAACTTGTGAATTTTCTGAAGGTGCTATTTAAAAACAAACAGGAAAAAAAAAACCCTAAAAACAAGGACGGGAACTAACGCAAACTAGACCCAAGTAGCCTTGGAAGGGAACGAAGGTGTGTGCAATCCTATCTTTCCAGTTAAGCAGGTGGATTCCAGTTCTGCTTTCCCTCTTCTATTCATTCTCTTTTCCCATCCCTCTGTCCTTTATCCCTCCTTTATCCTGCTGCCTCATTTCTTCCACGCACACTCCTGTCCCCTCTCGCTCTCCCGCCATCCTCCACTACTGCTGCGTTCTCTCTCTCTTTCGCTTTCCTCTTCCCACCCTCCTCTTCTGTGCGTCTCTCCGTGGGTTTCAAAGCAACCCCAAAGCAAAGCCCCATTCCTAGCGAGAAGCAGATGTTCTTGGGAGGGCGAGCAACTGAGGATTTCTGTACCTATTTTGTATATGTATAATAATTTGAGATGTTTTTAATTATTTTGACTGCTGAAATAAAGCATGTGAAATGATCCAAACAACCCTGTGGTACTCTGGACTCTTCTCTCGCGCATGGCACATCGGCAGACAGGTCCTGGGGGGCCGGGGAGGTGATGGGCAGCGCCAACAGGAACAAGGGAGATGAGCCCTGTGCCCAGCTCTGTCTCTGCTCTGCTTTCCTCTCTTTCTGTCCTTTCCTCTCTCCCATCTCGTCTCTCTCACCTCCAAGCCAGCCTCTTGCTCTGCCACTTAGGAACACAGGGATTGCCAAATTGGATCAGGTCGTCCAGAGGCCGGTGGCTAGTACCGGCTGCTTCAGAGGCAGGTGCCCGGAGCCCCGCAGTCGCAGATGGGGGACTTCCAATCCTCCCCCTTTGTCACCCCTCTTTCCTTCTCCTCTTCTTTGTCTCTTAGGTTCCCTCTCTTTCTCTGCTGCTTTCCGTCCCTTTCTTGCCCCCGTCTCATCCCTGCTCTCCCACCTCTCTCTCTTCCTGCCACTTTCTAGCTTTCTCTCTCTTTCCCAACGCATTCCTTCTCTCTCACCTTCTCCCCACCCTTGGTGCCCCACATCCCTTGCACTGTGCCTCAATCTCTTTCTCCCTCTCAGTGCCTGTCTCCTTCTTTCTCGCCTCCGTCTTCTCCCTCTACCCCCTCTGCCAGCTCTGTATGGTCGGCTGGCTCTCTCTTCCCTTCTCACCCCTGTCTCTGGCCTGCTCCAGCTGCTCCCGGCACTCCTTTTCACTCCCCTTGCCAGGGAGCGGGGCAAAGCAACTCCCTTTACAGTTTGTTTTCTTTCCCTAATGCTTGGAGGGAAGGAGCCACACGGGTCCTCTCCATCCACAGCGAGACCGGTTTCCTCTGCTGAGCAGTGGCTGCTCCCTGGTCACCGGTTTGCATTCAGGAGCCCTGGGACGGATCTCCCCTTCCGGGAGCAGTTTTGTCCAGGGGATCCCGAAGCGGGGCCAGCGCCGGGTGAGATGTACCCATACTGGGAGCCCTGGTGCCACGGGGCTGGCCGTGGCCTGGCTCACAGGTGACGCTGGGTTTTAAATAGCCCAGAGCGGGGACGTTGTTCGTGTTTTCCATTCACCACCAACGTATCCCCTCGGAAACATCGGGACCCCCACAATGGGCAGGGGGCAATCTCACCCCTAGCCCCATGTGTGTGGGGGGCAAGGATGCTCCAGACAGACCTTACTCGGAGGTAAACCCACCGCCTCCCTACTAGTGGGGCGGAACGCGATGAAAGGGACCCACCGGGGGCAGGGGTCTGAATGGGGGGGCAGATCGGGGGCAGGGGAAACAGATGGATCTTGTAAAGGAGTGTGACTCTGAGTGGGGGGGAGGCAGGGCAGAGGGGGATGGGAAAACTGGGGGGCAGCATGAGTCTGAGCTTGGGGGGCAGCTGGGCACTGGCATCCAAAGGACGTTGGCCCCCGTGGCCCTGAGGTGAGTAACACTGAGCAGGGGCTTGTGTCTCTCCAGGGCCCAGGGCCCCAGTGCTACAGGTGGGGAAGCCCGGCCTGGTCCCACGGGTTCCTCTCGGGTACCAGCAGCCCCCGAACCACAAACCGGAGGCACGCCGGGGTGGATGCTTATGGAGGAGCCGCACGTCAATCAAAGCCAGTCCCTGCACCCGCCTCCCTTCCACGGACCAGCCTGATGGCTCGTGCCCCCTTCTTTGGGGCCCAGGCCCACCTCAGCCAGGGGACAGAGGGGTGGAGGCCTCAAGAAAAAAGGCCAGCAAGTGCTGACTGCATCTCTGCCTGGGGAATCGGTCATGGCCCGGTTGCCCTCATCCCCCAGCCACGGAACAGGCATTGGGTTGAGGAGCATAGGCCGGGCACCTCAGCTCACCCATCGCACTGGGCCTGGCGGTGCGGGAGGACTGATCAGACAGGGAGACACAGTGCGAGTCTAACAGAACCGGCTCCATCGGACCGACCGACCCCGCTTCAGAGACTGCCCTCTCTGGGACGTGTGGGGCCAGGCCGGCATGCACTGAACTCTTCGGAAAATCAGACCCCACCTGACCTGCTCCCGAGGGGCAGGCTGGGATCTAGGGCCTGAAGGGGGAGCTGCCCCGTCCCTTCGTAGCTGATGGCCTGGGAGTGAACCAGCCGTATGAAGAGCCTAGGAGAGACAGGAGTTCTGGATTCTGCACCTGGGTGGCCTTGGGGAGACAGGTGTGGACACGGGCTGATCCCTGATCCCCCACACACCGAGGCTTGCACATCTGCCCGCGGCGCTGGTGCACAGAGCCCCCCAACCACTCAGCTCTGCTGAGGCCCCAAGTCACCCCTGCCTTACAGTGAGACCATTGTACCCAGCTGGCCCCGTGCCCTCCTCCAAAATGACATCACAGGCTGTTCGCCAAACGCTCCCCCAGGTCCACTGCATCTCCGCGTCTCTCTGCAGTGCTTCCCAGCGCGGGATGGAGCGGAGCGAAGGGGAGTCGCTGGCTTTTCCCGGAGTCTCTCCCGGCCCAGCTTGTGAGCTGAACGGATCCTTCTCAGCAGATGTTGTTTGTTTCCCTTGCAGGGCTTGGAGAAGCCTGCGGGGGGGAAGGCTGGAGTCATTTTTGCTGCTGCAGCTGCTCCTGTTCCTTAGAGCAAAAGCAGGAGTGGAAGGAGGTGGAATCTTGTGGCCGGAGGTTTTGTGGGGCCAGCAAGGAAGAATCTGCGAGGATCCGTGGGTTTGGACCCACCGGGAGAGGCGCCGGGGAGTAAATTCGCGTTGGCGGGAGCCTGTTCCATGAGCAATGACTGGACCATGTTGTACAGATTAAAGAGTCAGGCCCCCTAGGTGGGTTCCCCCTCCCCACGCTGCATTGCGTGCGTGTGCGTGTGTTTCTCCTCCTTCCACTCTCTCATTTATACCCACTTTTCCACCACTAATTCCTGCCTTCCCACCCCTCTTCACCTTAGCCGGAGCACCCTTACAGACGGACTAGAAAAGGGCTGGGGCCCACCGGCTTCTGCAGCGAGGAAACGGGGGGCTAGAGGGATGACCCTGCCTGTGGTTATGCTGCTTTTCGCCGGGACTGAGCTCCTTTGGAAACTCTGGCCCTCCCAGAGCACGACCCTTTCTAATGGCACGGGGGAAGGCTGGTAGTGGCGGGGCAGGGCAGCAACGTCTCAACAAGCCAGTGGATTTTATTTGCGGACGGGATCCCTGGTTTCGAACGGGTCAAGCGCTGCTCCAGAACCGGGCAGAGGACCCAGCACTGCTCTGGAACTGCAAAGGTTTGAGGGTCCTAATTCGATTGGACTCTGCCATCGAACTCTCCCTGAGCGCTTAGGAACTAGCCAGAGGTCTGAGGTTTTGCATTGCCGTATTGTTCCTTCTTTGGCTCCTCTTGTTTTCGTAACCTCGCTCCCCCCTCCTGGCATTTTTGGCTCGGTTTACGTCCGCTCTCGAGCAAGGAGAGGAGAGAAAGATGCTCTTTCATCACTGACAGCAGCTGCTGCAGCTTGAGGGATGGCACCGGGCCTGGGAGCGCGTTAGGAATGTGACGGGATCCAGCGAGTTGCCTCGGAGATGCCTGGGTCTTGCAGCAAGTTCCTGGGTGCGAGAGGGTCCTTTTCAGAAGCAAAGCGGGAAAGCCGGGCCCAGAGGAAAGGACACGTGTTCGCTGTTGGTGGACCCGAGAAAGAACAGGGGAAGCTGCATGTCTGAAGCAGTGAGTGCCTCTAAGCCGAGTGGGTGAGAAAATGGAGCTATCTGGACCTACAAAACCTGGAGAGCCGGCCACAGCTACACACCTGTATATGAAAGCAGGATGCGTGTGTGAGCATGTCTGCATTGGGGAGGCTGCGCTGTCGTGTGAGGATGCTTCTGAGCCTGTCTTCTTGCGTGCGGGGTTGCGAGTCTGTGTCCTTGTTTGCGTGTGCCTGTGGGTGTGAGTCTGGGTTCCCGAATACGGGGAGATGTCTGTGTGGGGGGTGGTTGTGAGTCTTGTCTTGGGTATGTGCGTCTGAGTGCGAGGCTAGCCTTGTTTGGATGGGGGGTGGTTGTGAGTCTATGCTGTTGTGTGTGTTTGCGGGGGGGTGTTTTGTGTAGGTTTGCGGCTGGCTGGGAATCTGAGTTTGTGTGTGTGTGTGTGTGTGTGTGTGTGTGTGCGCGCACGCACACAGGGGTGGCTAGACATCTGTGTTCATATATGGATTGTCACCAGCCCTTTAAGAAGGGAGACGAGAGTGCACCTGTGTCTGGTCAGTTGACCCACCTAATTAGGCTTAAGAGAGGGCACCTGGGCCCTACATGGCTGGAGATTGGGTGATTTAGAGCCAGGGAGCAGGTGGAAGGGCTGGAAAAGAAAAGAGCCACAGGATGGCCTAGGAAGAGCTGAGCTCAGCTCAGAGGAGACCTGGATCAGAACCACAGGTGAGAACTGACCAATGCTGGGGACCTTGGTGGGCAGAAGGATGGGGCAGTGGCCCTGGAGTAAAGGGGGAAGCCCCAGCTCAGTGAGGGGAAGCGAAGCCCAGAAGTAAGAGGGTGGACCCTGGAGGGAGGTGTCCTGGGCAGGTGTAGGACTTGCACCGGCAGGGGGGCCTGGGGAGTGGAGCCCTGCAGGGAGCAGTCTTGCAGGAGCCCTGACTTGGGGGCTGTGGTAAGAGTCAGGAGTTTGGCTGCCATTCAGGAGGCCTGCAGAGTGGGGCCCAAGGTCAGAGGAAGGGAACTGGGACCCCAGTACTGCTATTGACTCTCGGGTGGGGAGCTGGAGATGCTGTCCCTGGAGAGGGGCCTGGAAAAGCCTGCTGTATCTTTCTCTGGCTAGTGTGGAAACTGGAGAAGGGTTTTGTTACAAGGGTTTGGGGGGATTCCTGAATGGGTGCATCCGAATCAAGGATGTATCGGACAGTGAGGGGCTGTGCTCATCTCATGGGTGGAGTGAGAGGGAAACTGAGGCAAGGCACACCTGTTGTGTTGCAGCTGGGTACCTGAGTCGGGGGAGTTACACATCCATGTAATAAGGCATCTGTGGTGGGCTGTAAATTACGTTTATGTGGACAGACAATGACAATGAAGCCCTAGATAAATAGAGAAGGGTCAGTTTGGCAGTTTGTGAGCCTGTGTTCTTGTGTGTGGTTTTCAGGTTGATGGATGTGGTTGTGAGTCTTTCTTGCATGTGTGTGATCGTGAGTTTGCATCCATAGCTGGTTGTGAGTCTGTGTTTCCAAGTGTGCTTGTGAGTCTGTTTCCCTCTAGGGATGGGGCGGGGAGAGAGGCTTAGTTGTGTGTTGGGATTCCTGTGAGTCTCTGTGGCATGGCTCGTTGTGAGCCTTGTCAGGTGGGAGGCTGGTTGTGAGTCCCTGCTCCTTTATGTGACTGAGCTCTGGGATCTTGCTAGCATAACTGTGTGTGCGATTAACAGGGAGGCCAGCACCTGGGGTCTGAAACCTCTTTGCTCAGTGAATACCTTCCTCGCTACGCAGAAGTGGGTCACCTCAATGTGGCATAAAGTCTCTGCTGAACACTACCCTAAAGGAAGCGATGGGAGAGGGTGCAGGATTTGGGTGGGTTCTGAAAGAGCAGTCTTGGTGGGCTTCCCTATTCCAGGCGCTCTGATCTCCAGAGTCTAACGGAAAGATGGAGCTGACACGGGAATAGAAGATGGGGAAAGGGGGACAGGGAGCATGAGAGAGAGAGAGACTTCCCTAGAAAGCAAATGTACACTGGGATTTTTCAGAAATCCCACCCATCCAACAAGCAACCTGACATGCTTCAGGCTGACTCATTTGGCCTGCTATCGAATAGAGCTGGTTAGAAATCTTCCCAGGGAATATTTTTTCACTGGGAAATGCAATTTCATCAAGATTGTCGCTTTTTTGACCATTTTGTTTGGGGGGGGAAAATAGACCCAAAGCATTTTGATAAGAGCATTTAACATGTTTTAGCATGTTATAAAACCATGTCCCATCAAATCAGTCCTAGATTCTATGATTGATTTGATGGGACATGGTTTTGTAAAATGCTTTTGAACACGCCGCATGACTGACTATGGCTAAGGCTAAGATTTTGTCATGGCTATTTTTAATAAAAGTCACAGAAACAAAAATTCCCGGAAGTCGTGAGCTGTCTGTGACTTTTGCTGCTGCGGCTTCATGGTTTTCCCCCGCCACCACGGTAGCTCGGAGCTGTGGAGTTCCCCTTCTGCCAGGGGCAGCTGGAAGCTGGGTGGGGCGGGGGGGTGGCCGTTTGCCTATGGCGGCTGGGAGCTGCAGGGGGACCATATTTCCCCAAGAGAAAACGGGACACCCCTGCCAGGGCTCACCTGAGGCGTCCCCCGTCGCTGGAACCCTGAGGAGGGCCCCCTCAGGAGTCTGTCACCTGTTGCTTGACCTCCCTGACATAAATTAATTATGGCTTATTACAACAATCTGTAACCCACTGTCCCTCTTTTGGCCCAAGACTACAGAGGTGTAAACTGCCCACTTCACCCTGAATGGCCTCTTGCAACATGTTAACCCCTTAACTTCATATGCTAAACAACCTGTTCCGGCTGGAAGTTGTTTGTGCCACTCGGAGGCCCTTTCCCAGACCTGAAGAGCTCTGTGGAGCTCGAAATCTTGTCTCTCACTGCCAGAAGTTGGTTCAATAAAAGCCACTGCATCACCCGCCTGGTCTCTCCCCTATCCTGGGACCAACGTGGCTACAGCGACCGTGCGAACGGCCAGAGAAAGAGTTCACCTCCAGATTGGAGGCCCAGTTCTCTCTCCCATTCAGGCCTCTGCTTTGGCTAACGGGGTTCCAGAAATCTTGGCTCATGTCCATATAGCGTAGACGCTCCCGCTGTGATCTTCAATACCTTGCACGGCCCCCCGCTACAGAGAAGAAGAGCTGGCTTTCCCAAGCCAGGTCTTCATGGCACGGTCCCCGTGTACCCAGCTGCATGAGTGTGTTTCTACCCTTGCGCCGTATGTGCGGTGGGAGGGCACTGGCGGGAGAAGGTGTGTGCCTGTGATTGCACAATCCCTGCTGGGGTCCTTTATGGCTGCGGGCAATATTAACCCCTTAACAGCTGTTCTGGCAAGCACCCTAAAAAGGTCTGCCAGCTTACACCTATCTCCTGGGGAATGTAAGAATGGCCCTACGGGGTCAGACCAAGGCTCCATCTAGCCCAGTGTCCTGTCTTCCGACAGTGGCCAACACCAGGTGCCCCAGAGGGAATGAACCGAACAGGTAATCAAGTGATCCATCCCCTGTCACCCATTCTCAGCTTCTGGCAAACAGAGGCTAGGGACACCATCCCTGCCCATCCTGGCTAATAGCCATTGATGGACCTATCCTCCATGAATGTATCTACTTCTTTTTTGAACCCTGTTATACTCTTGGCCTTCACAACATCCTCTGGCAAGGAGTTCCGCAGGTTGACTGTGCGTTCTGTGAAGAAATACTTCCTTTTGTTTGTTTTAAACCTGCTCCCTATTAATTTCATTTGATGACCCCTCGTTCTTGTGCTATGAGGAGTAAATAACACTTCCTTATTTACTTTCTCCACACCAGTCATGATTTTATAGACCTCTGTCACCTCTCCCCTTAGCCGTCTCTTTTCCAAGCTGAAAAGTCCCAGTCTTATTAACCTCTCCTCATATGGAAGCCGTTCCAGAGCCCTAATCATTTTTGTTGCCCTTTTCTGAACCTTTTCCAATTCCAACAGATCTTTTTTGAGCTGGAGCGACCACAGTTGCAGGCGGTATTCCAGATGGGGGCGTATCATGGATTTATATCGAGACACCATGACCTTTTCTGCCCTAGAGTTAGGGAGCAGCAAAGCCGGAGCACAGAGACCAAGTTTCATATTAAAACGTGCTTTAATTAATCATTGCTCAGTGGTGTAAGCAATCACTGCTATTTATTACTTCCCCGCCTCTCTCCTGCTTGTGATGGACACACGCACACTGAACTCTTTAGTCCCCATCTGTTACTCTGTTTCTCACAGTGGAAAAACAAGATTTTTCCCCCATCTCCCCAACCAACAAAAGAGTCCTTGGCTGTTTGCCGCGAATCCCCTGGAGTCAAGAGACAGGAATGCCCCATGTTGTCTTTACCTGGGGGGGACGGAGAGAAAAGCCCTGGTAATAATAATGTTACCCCTGTATAGCTCTCCCCCTTCGAAGACCTCAGCCCGGGTAAAATATTATAACCCAGGCCAAGAAATGAGCAAGCAGTGGCTCAGGTCCTAGAGCCCAGGTCCCCTAACTCGCAGTCCTGTGTGCTAATCATTAGGCCACGCTGCCTTCAGTTAAAGGGCCAGCTTTCAAATAGCCTTTATAGCCACACTTTTCATCTAGCGTTTAGTCAATTCTCCTGCTTCCTTTGGACTAAAACAGCTTCCCCCCCCCACCAGCCCCTTGCTGGCTGCCCTAGCAGAGAGGCCAAGGTCTCAACGGACCCCAGAGGCTGAACTGCCCCCTCGGCCCAAGAAGGGGTCAGTCCCTACATCCTACCGACCCCAGCTGTGCTGACAAGGCAGTGTAGCTACAGCCCCGGGGACCAACCGTCTGGGGGGCCACCCGTGGGGCCTCATACACCCCTGTTTGAAAGGCAGGGGCTGTGCTGGGGGGTATTCCCCATGCAGCCCTTCCACCTGCCCTGCAGCCTCCTTGCCGGGGCAGAGAGGCCACAGAGCAATGACAAATCAAGCCCCTGAGGCCTGATTCTCCCCTGGCTCCCCCCCATTTAAAGCCCACTGACTGCCTAGGGGAGGCAGTCACCTGCCCCAGGCCACGGCTTTGCACCCCCCGCCCCCACCAACCAATCAATTATCAAACCCATTCTGTGGGCCCTGACCCAGGCAGGCGGGGAACACTCACTGCTGGGCCAGGATGAGCGGGACGTGGGCGCTGTCCTGATGGCCCTGCAGCGGGGAGACCCTCTCGCCCGTGCGAACGTTGAACATGGGCAGGGTGGAGAGAGGGCGGGGCACGTCCCGGCTGCTGGCCATGTGCCTCAGCTCCTCCGTGTTGCTGTGGATCGTGTTGTGATGCACCATCTGGACGCTGGCAACCAGGAGATGGGGGAGAGCAGAGAGGACACAATTAGCCTGGCCGGGGGGCGGGGAGGGAGAATAATAATTGATTTGCAGTGTGGTAGCGCCTTGGAACCCTAGTCCTGGACCCTGCTGTGCTAGGCGCTGTATGTTATGTATTAGGTGTATTACGGTAGCACCTAGGAACCCATCCTGGGCCCAGACCCCAGTGTGCAGGGCGCTGTACAAACCCAGGACAAAGATGGCCCTTGTCCCAAAGAGCTACGTGCGCGCTCTCTCTCTCACACTCACACACACACACACACACACAATGAAATCCTTGTTCTGTTGAAGTTAGTGACAAAATTCCCACTGCCATTGCTGGGGCCAGGATTTCTCTTCCCCCCCCCCCCCCCCAACTCCCGCACACACGCTCTGACGTTAACCCTGGCTCGTGAGCTGAGCTCTGCAGGGATAGCGCGGGCGGGATTTGAGCGACGATTCGCTTTGCTGCTTTAAAATCTCTGCCTATTCCTTAGCTGCGTGGCTCCGCCACAGGGGAAACCAGCCCCATCGGGCCACGTTCCCCGCATCACAGGGCCCCTCCGACATCACAACGCACCAGGCTGCGCTACCACGGTTACTAGCTTGGGCCAGTGACTTGGGGTGGGGTCTGCCTTGGAGCTCAGCACTGCCTGCCCAGCCTCCTCCACGCAGGGAGCCGGCAGAGGAACGAGGCAATCGAGTCCTGGCCCCGCGGAGCCCAGCCGTGAGGAGCTAAAGCCCTCGCGTGTCACGGGCCTCACCCCGTGCTTTCATAAAGGGGCTGTTAACGGCAGCGTTCCCTGGGTCCTCGGCGTCTTTCGAACCGAGGAAGCGGGACGCCACGTGAAAGGTCCGAGACCGATCGGCGCCGGGAGAGGAGGAGGAGAACCCCCAGGGAGCTACGCCAGGGCCCACCGCCCCACGTCGCGTCGTTTGGGGCCGCACCTCCAGCCGGAAACGAGACCGGGCAGCCGGGAGGTGGCTCCAATCTGAAGGCTAGTCCAGGAGAAGTGTCTCCTATCGGCCAGCAAAATGACTGATCTGTGTGAGCCTTGCGAGGGGTCCTCTTTGGCATCAGAGCCCCAAGGTTCAACCCCAAGCCCAGGAGCCCCCACGGCCTCGAAGCATGCCAACCCCAGCGTCTCAGAGCTCATCCTTTGGGCTGTGGCCACCTCCCCGAAATGCCAAGGCCTCTCCCTGGAGGCCCTGAAGAAGATAATCACCAAGGCGGGCTACGACGTGGTGAGAAACAAAACCCATTTCCTGCGCGTGCTCAAGGGGCTGGTCTCCAAAGGGCTGCTGAAGCAGATGACTGGGATGGGCGACTCGGGCTCCTTTCGCGCAGGCAGGAAGAAGAGGGACGTGAAGAAGAATCAAGTAGCCGCCAAGAAAAGAAAGAAGCCCGGGAGGAGGAAGGCACCCAAACGCGTGTCCTCCAAAGCCAGCCGGCCAGCTCGCCGGGGTAGGAAACGGCAAGCCGCCGAGTGAGGGATTGCATCCCCCGCTGGGGCTCCGCTATGAAACAGGGCTTAATAAAGGGATCCGTGTATTTAAAAGCTCTCCCATGTCTGGGTGAATCCTTTCAAAGTGGGATGCAAAGAGGAAACAGCCTTGGAAGTCAGGAGGGTAGCCTTGAAAGCCTTCCCAGCCCTCTGGGCTAAGGGTCATCAGTCTGGGCCATTGTGGTGCGGGGGAGAACTCTGTGGGATTACAGAACTGGTGCTTGATAACTTGTCTAATCCGTCCCCACTTAATCTTGAACTGGAGCCCCTCCATGTGCTTTGAAGGCAGCCCTGCTCCTCTCTCTCAGATGAGAAGGGAAGCCAGGCTTCTGGCCATTCAAGGTCTCATGGCATAATTTGCAGACATCAAGCTGTCTGTGCTCTCCTGAGTCCAAATTAGAGAGGCAGAATAAATATATAATCATCAAAGTTCCTCTTGCGCTTTCAGTGGGTACAGCGCTTTTCTCCCCTCCCTTTACTATCATGTAGCTTTGCTGAGCGCTGTTAAACAGCCATCATGTGCCACCCCAGAGGTGGCAGCTAGGTGGAGTGATCTGTCAGGGCTCCGGAGGTTCACGGGACAGAATATTTTCTGTTAAGGTGTTGTGATAGGCCTCCATCCAACATGGGGAAGTCTGATCTAAGGCCACACACACACACACTCTTCTTATGATCTCACAATGCACCAGCCCTGGCTCCTACGGTTACCACCCACATCTGGGCTTCAACAGAGCCCTCAACAAGCAAAATGACTGATATGAGTGAGTCTTCTCAGGTTCCCTCCTCTGATTCAGTCACCCTGGATCCTCGGTTAATCCAGGTTCAGAGGTACCTGAAAACGCCGGAACTTCCAATCCATCCTCTTCCAGCTTCTCCAGTCCACACGAGCATCAGGTTCTAGGCTCTCCGACAGCCCAAGTCATCAAATTCTAGGCTGTCTGGCCAGCCAGCTGGTGCCAACCTTTCCAAGCTACCAAGTCAAGGTGTCTCCAAGCTCATTCTGGAGGCTGTGGTCACCCCCTTTCTCTGCAGGCTCATTGTAGCCGCTGGCTACCACATGGAGAGAACCTGATCTCCAACGAGCTCCTGCAGCAGCTGAAAGGCACCAGAGCTTTGGACTCCTTCAGAATCGGCAAGGGGGTGGGAAAGAAGAAAGCGAAAGCCGCGCCCAAGAAAAGAGGGAGGCTTCCCAAAGAGTGGGAGCAGGAAGCCTAGCAGAAAGGGGAAGGCTGGTGCTGAGGGATCTTTCCAGGGAGCCAAGAGGCTGGCCAGCCAGGCTGGGCAGCAGCCGGTGAAAGTGGGAGGACCTCCAGAGCCAGAGGTGTAGCACTGCCATGAATATAAGATTGCATGTCAACTCTCCCGTGGCCTCTGGCACCAAGAAGGGGTGAAGGGTGGGAAGGCACCTGAAACCCCAGAGAAAGGAAGAGGGTGGGGGTGGAATGGAACCTGAGTTCCTGGGACTAGGGCCTTTGCAAGGCTCTGAACTAACTAGTATCTAGCCCCACCTACGTGGGGACGGGAGACCAGCCTGGGGTTGCGATGGGGCAAACTCAGCCCAAAGCACTGACCACAGAAACCAGGTGGAATGGATTCCCTCGCTGTGCTCAGGCCTCTCTCTTCTTTGAACCCAGGAGAGGAGGGGGTCCGATCAACCCAGAGGGGCAGACAGCGTTTGACAGGGGCTGGTTCCAGTCTGTGGAACGAACTCCCCCAGGAGCTAAGGCCCACCCCAAGCCCCCTGGCATTTGGAGTGGAAGGTGCGGAGTGCTGCTCCCACCCGCCTTCACACACATTTCAAAGACCCAACCCTACAAAAACAGAACCCTCCACTGCCCACACACTCCTCCCCCAGGGGAGAGGACACGATCCTCCCATGACAGATGCTGGCTACATTGCTGAATGCCCGACTGGCAGGTGCTCGTACGCTGCAGGGGTGAGGGCAGCATGGGATCCTATAGAGAATGGAGTAGCTCGAACTCCTTGGATGGGGCTGAAGGGGAAAGTCCGATTTCCCATCCCTCTGAGTGCGGACGTTGGAAGCAATTGTGTCCCAAGGTGGAGACCCTGCCCTGAAGCCAGGTCACTTCGGGAGAGCGACCCCATGGGGAAGCCGTTCAGCGAGGCCAGGCTAGGAGAGCACTTGCGGTCTGACCTCACCAGCTGGGCTGCCGTGGTTACTGGGTTTATAGGCTGGGGTGGCAACTGCTGGGCAGCTCCCTGCTAGCCTCGCCCTGCCCATCACCTGCCTGGGAGAGTAGCCCAGACCGAGGGCTCCCCTGGGGAACCAGCCACGGAGGCCCAGAGAGAAGGCAGCAGCCAAGTCGGGTGCCCTACCCAGCCAGGAGGCACAGGACCAAATGGTGGGAGCAAGAAACCAACCAGCGGCTTCCCTGAGCAAAGCCGACAAGCTGCAGCAATCACGAACAGGACCAACACCCAGAACAACGGGCCAGTGGCCTGCCTCGTGTCAGGGCTGGTGATTGTCCCTCAAGCCCAGACAGACCCCGAGAACAGCCAGCAGGGGCACAGGACGCTTGCTCAAGGAGCAAACTGGCAAGGAGCCTTGCTCCGTTTCCTCGGGCCTGCAAGCCCCAGCTCCATCAAAGCTTCTCAGGCAGCATAAACCAAGGTGTCCCAGCCTCTCCCCGGCCATCCTGACGGCCGTGGCGACCTCCAAGCTGCCCCTTCCCCTGGCAACCATCCAGGAGACCCTTGAGGCCGGAGGCTACGCCATGGCAAGGGCAGAAACAAGCACTGCTTCAGGAAGGTGCTGGTGAGGCAGCTCCTGAGCAAGGTGATGGGCATCCATCCAGGCCTCGGGCGCTGCCAGAGCCAGCAAGGGAAAGCGGAAGGGCAAAGCCCACCAGGAAGATGAGGCGGCCTCCAGGAAAGGGGAGAAGGCCACCGAGGAGACGCTTGCCATGGTCAGCTTTGGGGGGGAGGAGAGGAGGAGGAGGAGGGTCATGCATCACCTCCATATTAGTGCACATAACCAAATTCATTCCACAGTGGTGTGGGAAAAATTGTGACAGACCACACACATGGCAGGCTGGTTCAGGGAGGGCCAATCGTTCTGCAACGTGCTGGCATGCAGGGGATCAGCAGTTGGGTGCCAGGGCATTGAATGCAGCAGGGACAGGCCTCCAGGAAGGAGGCAACCCCTTGCACTGCTCAACAGCAAGGCTGGAGAGAATATGGCCCAGAGGAAGGATCACTGCCATGGAGAGTCTTACAGGGGCTGGGTGGATGTGAAGGGAGGAACAGGGTGTCCTCAGACTGGCAAGGACAGAAAAACAAGAAACATGCCCACAGAAGAGCGGTGTATGGATGGACACACTCGTGGGTGCACACTCGGGTACAATTCCTGGGCCAAATTCTCCCACCGCTGCACACAGGTGACTCCTAGGGCAAGTTGGTATCCAGTGACAAGAGAACTGGGCCCACAATGGGCCAGATTTTCAAGTGCTTGGCCCCCACAATCAGAACCTACAGAAGAGCTCAGCTCCCATTTAGGCGCCTGAATAAAGGCCAGGAATCAGCGCCCTGCCGCTCCCGTTTGTGACACTCGTGGCTGGATTTCCCAGCATGCACCCACCACCCTGAGCTGTCCGCGAAACCTGCTCCTGCTTGGGTGCTGAATGCTTCGGAGCAGCCTGGCCCCTCTGCTCCTGGGAACACACAGGAAAGCTCAGCACTCGGGGGTCTCTGGTCACATGTGGGGTGTTTGGTTAACACCTCGCAACCCACAACAATATGAGGACAGCACACTGCACAGTTGGGTCCCAAACAACCCTGTTGACTAAATACGAACGTGCCAAGCCTGGTTATATATATCTTGCTGCTCTACCTGGCCGCTTCTAACACCCAGACCACAGTGAGCACCGCAAGCGGGCTTGCAAACGATTTAAAGGGATACTCCCCTGCTCCTCTCCAAGGGGGCCTGTGCCCAGACACGCCCCTACGCAGACATCACAGGGTGCACCTGATGTCACAATCTACCAAGCTCCGGTCTCATGGCAACCACTATGTTCTAGCAGCCCAAGTGTGGCCAAGTGGGCTGGCCCTTACAGCTCATCCCTCGCTTGCCCTGTACCCTCGCCCCCAGCTGACCACAGCCCAGAATCCAGTACGGTGAGTCAGACAAGGTGAGTCCCTGGTGGGAGAAGGTCCTCAAGGAGAACAGCCACCAAGCGAGGCAGCCAGGCCAAGACGGGCCAAGGCTGCAAGGCCAGAGCTAAGAATCCGTGCGTCCCCAAACGCAACCATTAGGTGCAGCTTTTCCCTGGGTCCTCTCCGGCGGCCAAGCCTCTCGTACCCCGAGCTGCCAAGAGCTGGACGCACAACTCCAGCCAGAGGCTGGGCTCGGTGAGCAGGGCCCACGCACAGCGAGCTGGTCCTGGGGCAGCAGGACGACGGGGTTTTAGCCGCCTGGCGAGTCCTACGTCTCAACGCGGAACACCCAGACGATATAGACATTTAGCTGGTCTGAAGGGGCAGACCCTAAACTGGGACAGGAGACAAGGAGCAGCAGCTCCCTTTAGCAAGCAAAATGGATGACGCACAAAACCCTTCTGAGGTTCTTCCCCTGGATTCAGCCGCCCCAGCTTCAGGGAACCCTGAGCCAGCAGCCCCAGGTTCTGCTGACGTAAGCTCAGCTAACCCAGCGGCAGAGACCCGTGAGAATCCCGAGCAGCCTGAGGCGTCTGGTTCCAGCCTCCCCAAGAAGACCAAGCCATCAGGCAGCCGGATCTCCAAATTATCCAGCTTGCCTGGCGTCAGCCACGCCAAGCTGTCCAAAGCACTGAGTCGAGGACTCTCCAAGCGCATCCTGGAGGCTGTGGCCGCCTCGAAGAAGCACACGGGCCTTTCCCTGCAGGCTCTCAAGAAGATCATTGTGGCCACGGGCTACAACATGGCCAAGAAGAAGACCCACTTCAAGAGGGCGCTCTTGAGTCTGGTGACCAAAGGGCTCCTGCAAAAGCTGAAAGGCACCGGGGCTTCAGGCTCCTTTGGGATCGGCAAGGAGCTGGCCAAGAAGATGGGCACAGGGCACAGGAAGAAAAAGGCACCCAAGAAACGAGGGAGGCCCCTCAAGGTTGGCATAGCAGCCACAAGCCTGGCCGAAAGAGGGCAGCTGCTGACGATGGATCTTCTAAGGAAGCCAAGCCGTCAGCCAGCCACGCTGGGCAGCAGCCAGCCAACGCTTGAAGGATAGACCCACCCCTACTACAGGTTTACCCCTGAGAGAAATAAAATGGTGGCTGTATTTAAAAACTCCCCATGTCCAGACTCATCCTTGGGAACCTGCCACCAGGAGAAGAGAGGGGGAGGGGTTGAAGGAATGGTGATGTATTTACACCACGTGGGGCTCTGATCCCTATACATCTCCCAAGCTATGTGTGTGTGCGGGGGGGGGCAAATAGCACCCTATGTTGCTGGTCGAGCTTTCACATTGATCATGGGGCAAGGGACCCTCTGCTCTGCAAGGCTCTGTCGTTCCGATTAAGCCAGAGGACCAAGGCACGAACGACATGCAGTGATCAGAGGGCTTGCTGGGTTGTTGCAAAAGTGGGGATTGATAGTCCCTAGGGGAGGAGGTGCCCTTGAAGGAGAGAAATCCTGGACTGGCAGGGCTTCCATGCAGCGGAGCCAGTATGGAGGAAGGAATACAGAGAGCCTGCAATCTGACCAGACAAAGCAGGAGGAGAAACACAGGGGAAGTGATGTACCCAAGGTCACACAATGAGTCAGTGGCAGAGCCAGGATTAGCACCCAGGCCCATCAAGTCCCAAGCTAGTGCCCTTGCTGCTCGACCTGATTCACCTGCTGTGGCACGAAAATGCCCGGTGAGGTTAACTTGGTCCTGGTTAGCCGGGGATTTGGCTTCCCCGACCATGAGTAGCTTGCAGTTTCATGGTGCTGGGTGCAATGCCCTCTGGGAGGCAGAGACCGGGACGCTGAGATACCCGCTGGCCTTTATCCCAGGATTCTGATCTCACAAGCACTGGGGGCTGGCTCCTACCGCCAGCTGGCTGAGCACCACGCTGGCATGTCAGGAATTGGGTCCCCTCCTGCTCTGGGCACAGAACACCCAACAGATACGTAGGGAGACACGCTCACTCCATTGCAGACATGCTTAGACCCGCTCCATCCCCCCCCACTCCCCACACACACACGACACAGCCCGTCAGCTCCCTTCTGCCACCCCTGGATAAGAGTAACTTCCACGGCAAGCCACAGGAGAGCCTTGAACCCCACACCCAGGGGCCTGCAGGGCGCCATTTCAATCAAATCAAAGGCCTTTTGACAAATTACATCTTGGCAGATCCTTCAAATCTCTAAATCACAGTCTGTAAAAATTGCGATGTGGGGTGACACACACATGGGCATCACAAGCTCCTTATGACATCACAACTGGCCCAGTTTTGCTGTCATGGCTACTGCCAGGTTGTCCTGGAGCCCAGGGACATCTGTAATAGGCCTGCAACCTCACATGGAACTAGCTGATTTGATCGCTGGGAGCCAACTGGAATCCAGCGGGAGGGATCGAGCTGAGTCCATTTCCCCAGGTACCTAGCGGGAGAAAGTCCTCAAAGAAAACAGCAGCCAAGCCAGGATCCTGGATCTCCAAGTCACCCTGCGAGGAACCAAAATTGAAAAGTAGCTCAAAAATTCAGCGCTTTCACTCAGGAAATGGTGAATTGGCAGCTTCCCTGTGTCCTCTCCTAACTGAGATCCCTGGAAATTAAACCCAAGGAGCTGTGGAAATCGGTCTGAACGTGGAGCCCATGCCGGGGTTTGGATTCGCTGAGGGGAGGCCAATCTGCACAGTGCTGGATCTGGAGCAACCAGGCTGCCTACTTCACTCCAGGGTTCGGTGCTGCATCTCAAGCTGGAAAATACACAGTAAACAAGCAGGAAAGACCTTTGGCTGCCAACCCACCAGGCAAGGAACAGCGAGCAAAATGACTGATACGAGTGAGTCTTCCCAGCTCCCATCCTCTGCGTCAGCCAACCTGGATGCGGCCACTCTGGTCTCAGATAAGCCAGATTCAGAGAGAACTGAGAAAATTGATACTTCCCGTCCATCGGTTTCCAGCCTCTTCAAACCAGCCCAAGCCAACAGGTTCTAGGCTCCTCAACCAGCCCAAGCCATCAGGTTCTAGGCTCCTCAACCAGCCAGCTGGTGCCAACCCTTCCAAGCTACTAAGTCAAGGTGTCTCCAAGCTCATTTTGGAGGCTGTGGCCGTGTCCAAGGGGTGCTCAGGCCTTTCCCTGCAGGTTGTCAAGAAGATCATCATGGCCACTGGCTACCACCTGAGGAGGAACGAGCACCACTTCCAGAGGGTGCTCAAGAACCTGGTCTTCAAAGGGGTCTTGCAGCAGCTGAAAGGCACAGGAGCTTGGGGCTCCTTCGGAGTCGGCAAGGGGTGGGAAAGAAGAAAGAGAAAGCAGCGCCCAAGAAGGAGGCCCCCAAAAGACTGGGAGCAGGAAGCCTGGCAGAAAGAGGAAAGCTGGTGCTGAGGGATCTTCCCAGGGAGCGAGGATGCCGGCCAGCCAGGCTGGGCAGCAGCCGGTCAAAGTGGGAGGGAAAACCTCCAAAGCCAGAGTTCTAGCACTGCCATGAATACAAGGTTGCGTTAACTCTCCTGGGGCCAGGCTCAGCCTCTGGCACCAAGAAGGGATGAAGGGTGGGAATGAGCCTGAAACCCATCTGCTAACAGCCAGTGAAGGGGGAGGAATGACACGGGTACCAGCTCAGGCTGAGGTCCTGTAGGATCTCGACCTATGTCTGCACTGCAGTGAAACACCCATGGCTGGCCCGGCTCAGCAAACACTCAGGCTATAAAATTACAGTGTAGACGGGCGGGCTGGGCTCGTCCTGGCCTCAGGGTCCCAGGAGGGTGAGTGGGAGACGTTGGTACTGCTGGCTCCTCTATTCAGATGCAGCCCTTGGCCTGCGGCTATTCGTTCTCATTAACGATCCCCTGGTACCTCTCACAAGAGTTGGGGTATTTAGCCCTGGCGCTCTTCCCAAAATCCTACTGGGGGCGGGATTTGCATCCTGCTTCATCTAACAGCCTCCTGCACTAAAGTGGGGTGTGGCCGTGCTGCATGTGCTGTTAAACGGCCGCCTCGTTCCACTCCAGAGGTGGCTGCATTTCAGTGGTGGGCAATGCAATCCTATCCTATGTGTATCAGTGCTCGGGGATGAATTGGGCTATCGAAATGTGAGAGATTAATTCTTCATCTGCGTGACCCTTCGTCCCTGCAGAGGAAGGCAGGGAATGAAGGTGATGAGAGCGGGATCCGGGAGTGGGACAAGCCTGGAGCCTTTTAAGTCCAAGTTTGAAGGCTGCATTGCCATGCCCTGAGAGTCAGTCAGCAGAGGTCTGCCCAGGCCAAAGCAGGGACCTGCGTCCGGATCTGCTCACACTCACGGCAACGTGACAGTTGAGAGATATGAGTGGGGAGGAGAAAGAACTCCCAGGTACTGGCATGACTAGGTGTGTACACCTCCCAGCCACCCAACACAATCTCAAACAACCCCCCAAACACACACCCACGTTGGCAAGCAAGCACACAAACTGTCGAAGCCCGGAAACGTGTTAAAATACAAACAAATACAAAAGGCAGAAAACACACAACCGTACCCTGCGCAAAGCGCACACACCAATCAGCCTCACAAACCCACACCGACATACAAATCTCACACACACCCCCGCATGCAGACACAATGGTGATCGCTGAATCACTTACTCAGAGGTCTTCCTATCCCTTGTGTGCCTACGGGGGGAAAAGAAAGGGGGGAGTGGTCATGAGACATTGCCAACAGCTGAGCTTAAAATTGTCATCAGCTAAGCCAGATGTGCAGCCAGGCCCCAGTAGAGATAACTTTAAATAACCCTTGAGCAAGTGTTTATAGACAGCCTGGCTGGCCCCAGCCACGTGAACAGCAGCGAGAAGTGAAGTGTGCGCGCACCGCTGCCCTCTGCTGGAGGGACTCAGAGCTGCTGTGTGTCATAGCCCCAATACGTCTCACAGCTAGTGGAGATCCTCCTGCGGCACAAGTGGCTGAAGGGGCGGGGAGCTGTTGCGACAATTGGGCCAACAAACTTTCCCGAATTGCGAGCTCAGCTGTTAAAAGTATGTCAAAGGTCACAAGATGTGACAAAAAATGAACTTTGGGAGCTGAACTCTCTCCCCGCCACCATGACAGACGGGTGCACGATCAGTTTCCCAGAGCGGGGGAAATTCCCCCCAGAGCAGAGGGGCCAGCCGAAAATCCAGGCACATCTGCAGCCCTTAGGGTGCTAAGTGCTTTGGCAAGGGTGGATTTCACTCAGCCCCAGGGGGCTCCAGCCATCAGCAACCAGGGAAGTCCTGAGCACCCCGATCAGCTGGGGAGGGGGTCTCCAGCTGATTCCTACATCCCTTCCCATTTCCTGGCTCCAGGGGCACCTATCCAACTTACACTCCCTCCCTCCTACAGTACATGATGTAGGCCAGGAGTAGGCAGAGCAGGAAGGCCACCAGCAGAGGTAGCAAGATGGTCAGCAGATAGTCAGACAAGAATGCCTTCTCAGGGGAGTCCGTGGGGGGGTTGTATTCGCTGCCCTCCTCCAGCACCCCATCGCCCCAAACGGGCACCCCCTCCGTGACGCTGAGGCTGGAGAGATCGGCCTGAAGGAGGAGAAGGGAGAGAAGACGCCAGGATGCCGTCAGGATCGACCGTGGTCTCTGAGGGGGGAGACCTCTAGGGGCCCATAGATAGGAAGTAATGGATGATGGGCTGGGGTTAAGGCGGCGAACTGGGACTCTGGAGAGCAGGGATGTACCCCCGTGATGCCGTACACCCCCATCTTCCTGCACCTTCGTTCCCCGGCTGTAAATCAGGGGTAGGCTCTTCCTTTGTCTGTGAGCCCTTTGCCACTCACTCTGCGGGTCCAGCCGCTGGCCCACCGGGGCCCGCATCTGAGTTGGGGCCACTACGTGGCACTGCCCTAATACAGATCCTTAATAATAATCGCTGCCTATTGACTGCTGCAGGGGGAGGAGAGCTTTAGTGAAACATCCTATTAATTCCCATAGGGTGATCGGGAACCCTACAGCCAGGCTAATGTTTCCTATCAAATCCTCTGGGATTTGCCCATAAACATCCCCAGTTATCCCAATTTCCTGAGCAGTGGGACCCTGCCAACATGCCCCCCCCTCCCCCCCCCGCCCCATCATCCTCCTAGGGACTTAATGAGACTGTGCCAGCCCCATGGTTCAGACCCTGCATAAGGGCCTGGCAGAGCTCACTAGCCCCCCCACCCCGCCACCTTCTCCAAAGGAGCCGCCTCCCTCTGCTGGTGGAAAGCAGCACTGCGGCTGGCACTATACTTTCGGGAACTGAGTTATTGGGGATTTCCAGTGAAAATGACAGTTTGCTTCGTTATTATGCCGCCGAGTTCCTCTTTCTCCACAGCGACACGCTGCTGCGTAAGACGCCCCTCTGCCTAGCACCTCCCTCCCTTTCATTGAGACCTGGCATTTGTCTTCCAGCAGCACCTAGAGGCCCCAACTGAGATCGAGGCCCCGCTGTTCTAGGGGCTGTTCAGACCCACAAAGGCCGGGCTGCGCACACAGGTTGCAGCGGTTTAAGTAAAGGCACCGATTTAGTTAAACCAGGTGCAGCCTTGTGTGTAGACTAGGCCATTGCGAAAGCCAGCCCCTGCTGCCCCAGAGAGCTTATGGCCTAAATAGACAAGGGTGGGAGGGGAAGAGACTTGCCCAAGGTCACCGAGCAGGTCAGTCGCCGAGGCAGGAACAGAACCAATCCTGATTCCCAGCACAATACCCTACCAATTGACCAGGCAAGGCCCTAAGGTTCACCTTTGCTGTTGCACAGAGATATGTAAATAGGTGGCATCTCCCAGTGCACTGAGATGGGACACGAGCTCTGAGGCAGGGGGTCTTGGAAACCCAGGTGAAACCAGTGGATTTCCCTGGGTCAGGATTCCTCCCCCTCCCCTGCCCCAGTAGTAAGGGGTGGATGCGAGACACCCAGGGCAGTGCAGACATTGTCAAAGCCCCTCACCAAGGTAATGTTGCACCAGTCGACTCTGAATTGAGGGCTGAAGCTGTCATAGCAGGTAATGACCGGTTGCTGCTCCAGGCTGCACCTGAACTGGTTGTCGGAGGACATGGCCTCCGTCAGGCAGTTGGAGAAAGGCCTGCGGGAGCCCACCTTGATGTAAACCCTGGGGAGGAGACGCACAGAGGGACAGGAAAGGTGGGAGGAAGAGGGGTTAGGTGTAACAGCTCGCGAGAATGTCGGTCATGGCAGCCCCAGCCTACCTCAGCTAGAGAAGCTCTGGGGAGCAGTTTGGAAGCCCTCCCAGCCATGGGGAATGGGCCAGGAGCCACCCAGCTGTGGGGAACAGTTTGGGAGCCCCCTGGCTATGAGGAATGGTATGTGAGCCCCCCCCCCCCCCCGGCCCCAGCTGTGGGGATCAGTCTGGGAGTCCTTTGGCTGTGGGGAGTGGTCTGGGATCTTTCTAACTGGTGGAATCAGCCTAGGAACCCTTTGGCCCCATGGACCAAGCCCTGGTTCTAGGGCGTTTCCCAGAACTGCAAGCTGAGGGGCCAGGCTGGGGGACCCCAGGAGCGCTTGCACTGGGCAGCCTCGAGAAGGAACAGAGCTACGGAAGCCAATGGGTAGTTGTCTGTCCCGTCATAGCTAATGTTCTACGGGAAAGGTCCCTCTCCCTACCCCTCCTTCCTGCCCTCGATGGGCAGGGGAACACGGCCTCCCCGGTCCAAGGCCGACGTGATGTTGATGATACTCCAGTCCTTCTGCTCCAGCATGATGTCCAGGGCTTGCTGGAACTGCTTCTGCGCGTCCGCCGGCAGGACTTCCTCCACGTCTCGGTTCTTCACGAAGAACTCCGCCTGGTACGGCATCTGGGCGTCTGCGGTGAGGGAACGGAGAGACCCCGTTGGGAGGGCATCGGGGTTGGACCTGCAGAGACCTCATAAGGGCCTTGGAGTCTTACGGCCAGGACCTCTGGCATTATGAGTATGCTGAGGTGTCTATGGGAAGGGGCAAGCTCCAACGGGTGCTGGGAGGGCTGGGTGGTATCGCTCTCTTGACACGGCAGATGGGTCCATCATTGCACCATCGGGTCAGGGCTGCTGCTGGCTCCTCCTTGCCCTGCCCAGGCGAGGGGGTGGCGACAGGCCTGGGATAGGCTGGTTGCTAGGAAAGGGGTATGGGTAGTGATGGCAGGGAAGGCGGGGGCATTACCTGGGGAGGCGACAACGGTGAAGATGACCCTTTGCCGCACAGTCTCGTAGGTGTGTCTGTTATACGCCGTCACCTGCCACATGGAGAAGAAGAAAGAGGTTCGGAGCCGCGCACGGAACAAAATGGCCACGAGCCAGGTCACGTCCCACTTAGGCCATCTCCTTCTGCTGGCGAGGGTGGCTCAAACGGCAGACCCGGGCAGGAGGCGGAGAAATCCAAGCTCCAGGGGGTTTGCCCTGTTGCCCTTGAATGGGGAGATGGCTCGCGAGTGCCCAGAGAGCAGCTCCTAGAGCCTGGTCAATAGGGGGAAGGGAGCCCCCAGGTTGCAGCCTGCTCAGGTCTCCATAGGACTTTGGAGCTGTTTAGCTTTATTGCGTTAGGTTTAGTCCCGATGACCAAGCGTTTACCGCCCTCCATGGCGAGGCCGACACAGCCAGGCACCCACCCGCCCCTCACAAGCAACATCGGTTCTTACGCCCTCAGACGCACACACACGGCAACCCAGGCCACCAGAACCCCCCTCCGGCCCCGTACACCCGCACCACTCCCAACAGCACCCGTTTCCACAAAGCGACCCGCGATGGCCCAAAGCCACACCCCTGCCCGCAAAGACGCCGCGTCCTGCCCGCGCCCCAGGGCTCTGCGGGGGACAGCGCCGGCCCCGTACCTCGATGAGCTGCCTGCCGACGTCCTTCGTGGTGGGGGACCCGTAGAGATAGCCTGTCCGGTACGGCCCACGTTGCGTGTAGCGCAGCCACCTGGGCAGGTCGGGGTATCCCAGCAGCTGGGCGTGGAAGGTGATGGGGGTGTCGGGCGGGATTTCTGAAAGGATCCACACATGGTTTGAGGGTTTTCAGGGGCCTTCACTTGGAGAGGCCCCACCAGGCTAGCGCTCTTGAGATTTCATCCTGCTGCCCGTCACCACAGGATCTGGGCGCCTTCCATGTAAAATCAAGACGAAGAGCAAAGTCCCCAATGGACTTCACGGGGAGAAGGGAGGGGAGCGGGGGAGAGGCAGGAAGGGGAGGCACCATCCCAGCAGCCCAAGTTTCATACCACCCCAACAGCGATGGGACCTTCCCCGGAGCCAGTTCCTACACCACGGCCCGGCCCGTATATGGAGCCAAGCCCAGCGCTGCTGTGTGCACCGCACCCCCAGAGATCCCAGGGGCGACGAGAGAGACAGCTGGAGAAATGCTGGTCCCCTTTCCCTATCCTCAGCTTGTCCATCTGTCCTTCCACCGCGAGCGCCTCCGAGCAGGGACCGGCCCTTACTGAATGGCTGGAAAGGGCCTGACCCAGAGTGAGAGCTACTCAGAATGAGTAATAATAATGGTAAATAGCTGAATATGAGCGGGAGAGAGATACTGCAGATAGACAGACAGTGGGTTATGTATGGTGATAGAAGTGTCTGGTGATGATAGATTAGATTAATATCGGGATATGTCTGTAGATAGATAGGTGTGTATGGGGATAGAGAGATAGACGTTGAGGGGTGTATGATGATAGATAGATATTGGGGGTGTATGGGGACAGATACATGGGGGGTGTCTGGTGATAGATAGATTAGATTAATATTGGGATATGTATGTAGATAGATAAGTGTGGATGGGGATAGATAGATAGACGTTGAGGGGTGTATGGTGATAGATATTGAGGGTGTACGGGGATAAATAGATGGGGGGTGTCTGGTGATAGATAGATTAGATTAATATTGGGATATATATGTAGGTAGGTAAGTGTGGATGGGGATAGATAGATAGACGTTGAGGGGTGTATGGTGATAGATATTGGGGGTGTATGGGGATAAATAGATGGGGGGTGTCTGGTGATAGATAGATGTTGGGGGTGTATGCGGATAAATAGATGGGGGGTGTCTGGTGATAGATAGATGTTGGGGGTGTATGCGGATAAATAGATGGGGGGTGTCTGGTGATAGATAGATAGATGGATGTTGGGGTCTCTGGTGATAGATAGATAGATCAGATTCGATATTGGGGTATATGGAGTGTTGATATATACATTTGATATTAGTCCTACAGCTTGGTCAGTCCATGTTGGGGAGTGGTCAGGGAATGGTACCAGCCACCTTTGGACCCAGTTCCCAGTGGAGCCCCCTCCTCTTGGATCGGTTATTGGACTGACCTGACAATAGGAATCCAGGAAGCCATTTGCCTGGGGCCAGGGTGGGCATGGGGCTGTGCGACCCTCCCTGCGCACTCACTCACCGCTGTCGTTCTTGCGAATGGAGGGGAAGGCCCCCTGGAAATGTTCCCTCTTCAGCTCATGGACGAAGACGGCTCCGGCCACCGGCGAGACGTGCCGATCGGGGAGAGCAGCCAGGATCCCAGCCAGGAACACCGCTGCGGGGAGGGCCTGGGTTACAGCTGGCGGCCCGGTGGAATGGGAGCGTCCTGTGGCCATATGGGCTTCCCCAGGTCCAGCCAGGAGAAGACAAGGGGAGCAATGGGCAACCAGCCAGATAAGAGCTGCGGGAGGAGCTCAGGGGGACGGTGTGGCACGGTGGATGTGGCTAGGGCATGTGAGTCCAGAGAGCCTGGGTGATCTTGGGCAAGCTGACCCCTCCTTCCGTGTCAAAGCGGGAACCGCTCAGCACCTCCCTCTTCCAAGCACTGAGAGACTTGGGGATAAAATGCCCAACTCAAGAGCCCAGGGGGAGGGTTGCCAACTTCCTAATCGCACAAAATTGAACACCCTAGCCCTTCCCCTTTCCTGAGGCCACACCCTCTGCCCCACGGCTCTGCCCCCCGCTCAGTAAATTCCCCCTCCCTTGGTGGCTCACTCTCCCCCACCCTCACTCGCCTTCACTGGGCTGGGGCAGGGGGTTGGGGTGTGGGAGAGGGTGAGGGCTCTAACTGGGGGTGCAGGCTCTGAGGTGGGGCCAGAAATGAGGGGTTCAGGGTGTGGGAGGGGGCTCCAGACTGGAGCAGAGGGGGTGAGGGCACGGTCTAGGGGTGCAGGCTCTGGGGCAGGTCTGGGGATGAGGGGTTTGGGGTGCAGGAAGGGGCTCTGGGTTGGAGGGGCTCAGGGCTGGGGCAGGGGGTTGGGGCACAGGCTAACCTCTGGCGGCTCCTGGTCAGCAGCGCAGCGAGGGGCTAAGGCAGACTTCCTGCCTGTCCTGACTCCGTGCTACGCCCCAGAAGTGGCCATCAGGTCCGGCTCCTAGGCGGAGGCGTGGCAGGGGGCTCTGAGTGACGCTCTTGCCCACAGGCACCGCCCCCACAGCTCCCATTGGCCGCAGTTCCCGGCCAATTGGAGTGTGGAGCCGGTGCTGAGGGTGGGGGCAGCGTGCGGAGCCCCATGGCCCCTACCCCCCACCTAGGAGCCGGACCTGCTGCTTCCAGGGTGCAGCGCAATGCCAGGACAGATAGGGACTAGCCTGCCTTAGATCTGCAGTACCGCCCACCGGACTTTTAACGGCCTGGTCGGCGGTGCTGCCCGCAGCCGCCAGGGTCCCTTTTCGACCGGGTGTTCTGGTCGAAAACCGGACACCTGGTCACCCTATAACAGCCTCCACAAACCAAACTACAGCTCCCCAGATAGGCCCTCCAGAACCCCCCGGGGGCAGCTTGGACCCCAGCCAGAGCCCCCCAAACTTAGAGCGAGACCCGGCTTCGGGCCGCCAGCTGGTCCCGAACTCGGTTGGCTCTGCGCCACCTTCCCACGGAAGCCTCCTGCCCCTCCACCTTGCGGAGCCAGCCGGTGGGCCCAGCCAGAGCGAGCCCGCCGGGGGCGAGGGGAAATGGCCTGGACGGAAGCCGGCCCGTCCCCCTACTCCTGCTGCAACTTTGGCTATATTTAGCCAGTGCTGCTTGGGCTCGTCCGAGTTTCTGGATTCGCCTTGCTAGTCGCCAGTGACTCTCCGGGCTGGGGCCAGTGGCAGGGCGGGGGTCTCTGTCTGTGTACCCCTCGCCCCTAAGGAGGGGCATTGTTTTCAGCCCCGTGTCTCACTCTCAGAATAGCCTGCCCTACCCCCTTGTTTGGGCCTTGAGGCTGGCTGCTGGCATCTCTCCCCCAGCCCCCCGAACCCCGGGGCTCTGCAATACAGATAGACACCGCCCCCCGCCTCGCTGCAGAGAAACCCCGGGGCAGAGACAGGATGTTACTTGCCCGTAAGGAAAGGAGTCCACAGCAGTCCCCGGGCTGCCATCTTTGCCCTCTTAGCCTGGGAATCCAGCCAGAACCACGCTCTGATTGACAGGGACAGGCTGTCAGGACGGACAAGGCGAGGGAGGGATCCGCCGGGGTGGCGGGGGGGTCTAGAGAAGGTGGAACCGAGCTGCAGAGCTGGCTGTCTAGCTAATAGCCCCAGGGCGAGCCAAGTGCCACTGGGTATGTGCCGGGGGGGTAGATGCCCAGTGGGTATGTGCCCGGGGGGTAGGTGCCCAGTGGGTATATGCCCAGGGGGGTAGGTGCCCAGAGGGTATGTGCCTGGGGGTAGGTGCCCAGGGCAGGTAGGTGCCCAGTGGGTAGGTGCCCAGGGGTAGGTGTGATGGGGGTTAGGTGCCCAGTGGGTATGTGCCCAGTGGGTTTGTGCCTGGGGGTAGGTGCCCAGGGGGTAAGTGCCCAGGGGGGTATGTGCCCAGTGGGTATGTGCCCAAGGCGGGTAGGTGCCCAGTGGGTTTGTGCCTGGGGGTAGGTGCCCAGGGGTAGGTGCCCAGTGGGTAGGTGCCCAGGGGGTTATAACGGGCGAGCTGATTAACCTGGCTGCACAGCGCCTTGTTCTCCAAGAGCTACGAGTGCCAGCGGCTATGCCACCCAGGGTTTTCCTGCCGGCCACGCCTAGCAGCAATGCCCTGGCACCACAAGGCAGCTCTGAAGGGAGAGCCAGCAGGCGGCAGAAAGGGCGAGCGAGGCCATTTTAGGGCCAGGAGTGGAGGAGCATGCTGCAGCCAGCGGGCACCGCAGGGCACGGGAGTGGGGGGGAACTGCCCCAGTGACCCCCTTGTTTTCACAGGAGTCTCCTGGGAATGAGGGGACCTGCTGCAGAACAGCACCCCCTGCTGGCCGGATTCAGTCGCAACTCCCTGGGCCGAGCGATCCCTGACAGCCCCTCACACACACACACCCCCCCTCGGTCTCCCTTCCTGCAGCACGGGGATTGCCCCGGCCCTCGCTCAGGCCCCCTGCCTGCCCCGGGTTAGCCTGGGAGAGTTAACGGGATTGCAGGTGGAGGTGGTCTGGCTGTGGGTCCAGGGCCAAGCACCTTGCAGCTGGTGGGGAGTGGCCTCTGCCATGGAGGACCCCGCCCTGCCAGTGCTCGTGTGGGGCAGGGAGAAAGGGGCGACCGATGTCCTGGATCCAGACACATTTTGGGCCCAGCCTTCTCCTCCCCCCGAGCCTTCTCTTCCTCCCACTGAGTCCTTGATCTCCTCCCGGCCAGGTAAAACCTCCCACACACCAGCTGTCTTGGCACAGAGTCGCCATGTGCTGCTCTGATCCTCTGCTGTGTCTGGGATCCCGGGGCCCTTGCCCGGCTCGGGGGACGGCAGTGCCAGGGAAAGGGGGCTGGCCGTGCGGCCTGTGAGCCCCAGCTGCCATGCGTGGCTGAGGATCCTGCCCGCGGTGCTGTGCTGGCTCAGAGGTCATCTCTTGCCCGCAGCTGGATTGTTCCACTAACCTCCCTGTGAACCTGCCCCGGGCTCAGCGATCGTCACCGCTCGGGCTCATCTGCCCGCCGCGGCTGGGGAGGCTGGCTTGTGGTGGCATGGTGCACAGAGCAGCCACGCCCTCTGCCTGGTGGGGAGCCCTGCATCCCACCCTCCAACGGCCCCGCCTGGCCTGGGGGACTGACAAGCAGAAACCAGCCAGAGCTGTGACCTGGTGGGTAGGGCTGCATGCCAACTCCCCCCACGCTTCTCCGATTCATCCCGGGGGCGAGAGGGGAGCCCTTACAGAGCAGCAACCTCTGGGCTGGGAGCGTGGTCTCTGTAGCTCCTTCAGCCCCCCCCGCACCCCCCCCCCGGCCTCTCTGCCCAGGCTGCCGGCCAGGAGGGCAGCTGTGGCTTGCAGGCTTTTGGGACGTCCCTAGAAGCTGGAGTGAGCCCCAGCAAATCTTCCCCCGGAGGTCACTGCACACAGAGCAGATAGCGATGGTTTCGTAGGGCCAAGTTTGCCCCCGGCGTGCTGAGCTCTTGGGAAGAGCTGGCCCCAGCTGTGTGGGGCTCAGGTCTTAGTCCCCACCGACTCGGGAGAGGCTGACCCCCTAATGACGCCATCCTGCACTTGGACACTGGGCGGCAGGAACCGTGCTGCAGCGGGTCTCAAAGGCTCCTGGAAGCATCTCAGCTGGAGTGACGCCGGCCCGTGGGCTTGGCCGTCTCCTGTCGGACAGGGAAGGGATGAAGAAGCACCATTGGAAAGCCTTGGGGGTTGGTCTAATGCCTGCAGAGCCTCCTGCCTCCAGGGCACCGGCTCAAGCCCCCAGCAGGCGGGCGTGATCGACCGCCGTGCCCATCGGGCACGGGGTCTACCTGGAATGTGCCAGAGGGTCTCACACCAGCTGCACCAGGGCTGGTGTCCACTCTGGTTCTAACCGAGCCCCGAGGATCAGGTCTCAGTGTCCTACTCACACCGAGCAGGGTCTCGCTCCTGGACGGCTCCCGTTGAAATCAGGGGAGCGACTGGAGGAGCAAGAGGCCATGCACTGACGTGGGGAAGAGGGGCAGGATTTGGCGAGACGCCTTCACTGATCAGGCCTCGGTTTCACTCCCGTTACTGTGAGCTGAGTGGTCCAGATCTCCCCAGCCCCGGCCCGTTCTGCCCACAGACCCTGCTCCGGGTGCTCCAACCCTGCTCCCATTTCGCTAATTACACCATTCAAGGGATCGAGTGGATGAAAATACAAACCGCACAGATGCCACGACAAACACATATTCAGACGCCATGCCACGGTGCTGCTGAAGGCACTGTTCTCAATGGAGAGCCACAATCTGTACAGAAAAGCCAGGACTGAATGAGCAATCGGAAAGGATTTGCCTGTCTTGTCCAGCCCTAGAGGGCCGGGTTGAAGTGCCCCGGATAGGTGGAGATGGGGGGTGAGGGAAGCCTGAACGGATGCTGTGAGTTGTGGGTAAGCAAAGGCCGTCTCCAGCACAGTGAAATGGGGACAGGGAGAGGATAAAGGCTACACACTGGTCACTATGGTGCAGGACACAGCCTCTAGGAAAACAGTGGGGACAAAATTCAGCTGCTCCTGTTCGCAGATCACAGTCCTCTATGGTGAGGGACTGGAGAATCACCCTCATTACTCAGCAGTATGGGGCTTAGGACATATGCAACAGTTCTGCTTCCATCCACTAGAGGGCAGTGGTGACAGTACAATTCCATAAGGGTTAATATTAGACTTGCAAAGACATGTGAAACAGGGTGAAAGGGGAAGCCAAACCGCAGGGGAAGAGCAAACTTTGGCAGCTGTTTTGAGTGGGCCCCTGGACAGTATATAGGTTACATTTATCTTTTCATTCACATTTCTCCCACTGCCCCGCTCCTTTCTTCAGTCTGTCTCGCTCCTCTCCGCTCCATCTCTCAGCCTCAGTTCCTCACCTGTGAAATGGGGATAAATCATCCTTCGTCTAATTATATTGCAAACTCCTCAGCCCCAAAACGGTGTGTACAGCACCTGGCGCAATGGGTCTTGCACTCAGTGCTTCTGGGTTATTTACAGCTGCCCTAGTGCGAGCCCAAATCATTAGAGATAGGGACATTTTCAAAACAATCCTCCCCCTTACCCTTTAAATCTGTAGCATTTCATCCAGCTCAAAAATTGTTAAGGGGGGGAAGGAAATTTGCAAAAATATCAAATTTCCCCCCTGATTCTTCCTCCTTTGATGTTTAAATTTAGTAAAAACTTTGCAACATTCTGAGCAGCGAAGGCTTGTGTCAGGTCCCCCGTTCCCAGCTTTTTGTCCTTTCCTGTCCCCACAGCTGGACAGTGCGGACCTTGGGAGCCCTGCCCTGCACAGATTTAGGGACCGATTCTGCGGTATTTGATCTCCTAGGAGGGAAAGCGCCGCTCTTGATTTGGGACAAAGACGGCGAATGGGATGACTCAGGTGCAGGGGGGTTTTGGGGAGACAACAAGGTGGAGGAACAAGGGATAGAGAGACCCCCATAGAAGTGGGACAAACACCCATCCTCGGCAGGAGAGGGCTGCGTGAGCCCATTTGCCTGCAGAGAGCACGGCCCGTGGATAAATTATCTCCTGCCTGTTTCCACTGTGAGCCCAGCGCCCCCTAACCAGCCACCCTCCCCCTTTTCCGTCCAGGCCTCCAAGCCTGTGTGCGAGTGGCGTCTATATTTAGGGTGGTGTGTGTTTCCTCCGCTCATTTAAGGTGGCATCTCTGCAGGGCTGCCTGTGCCCCAGCCCAGCCTGGGGGCGGAGAGAGGGTCTAGTGGACCGGCCACCGGACTGGGGCTCAGGAGAACTGCGGTCAATTGCAGACTCAGCCGTGCACTTCCTGGGTGCCCTTGGGCAAGTCCGGCCCACCCCAGAGGTTCCCCCACACCTTTAGAGGAAGAGCAAGAGATTGGAGAGGGGAGGATGGGGATGGGCCCACTGATGGCCTTGCCCCCCCCTCCACCCCATCCTGACATCCTGCTGCCAGTGAGCTTCTGCCCCCTCTGCCAGCAGGTGGGGTCATGGGCATCGCAGGGCACCTCCCGCTGCAGAGTGAAAGCAAGGAGGCTGCAGGCTGACTGGAACCTCCTTGCAAAGGACTGGCGGCGGGGGGGGGGGGGGGGTCCTTTAACCCCCTCCCTGCCATCTCAGCGGGCTTGGCAGGCAGGTGTCCGCCCATGCCAGGGCCTGTGATTATTTGTTCCCGGGGTGTATGTGACTCATTGGCAGGGGCTTTTTATGTTCTGCAACAGGCCTGTTATTAACACGCGGCTGCGACTCCCTGCCTGCTGAGTGGCCTGGCCTGTTTCGCCCTGGGATGTGGCAGAGGAGGGTGGGTGGAGAGCGGGGCTGGGGGGCTGGGGTGGGGGTGGATAGCCACGGAGCAGCCTGCATTAGGGAAAGGGGGGCCCGCCTCCATCCAGCTCTGGGGGCCCCTCAGCGATGAGCCTGCCCCGGGGAGGATGCCTTTTCCAGGGAAGAGGGTGCATCTGCCCCGCCAGCTGCTGGCCAAGGGGGCAGCTTTTGCCCCCTCCCTGAGGCCGGGCACTGCCGCAGGGGGTGAGCGCTAGCCCGGGAGGGGAGCGCGGAGGCAAGCTGCAGACACGCGTGCCCAGGGCACGTTGCACACGGAACGTGCACCCTGCGCTCTTTCAGGGCAGGGGGCATGGCGGGGTCAACCCAGCACACGGGGCGGGTCCCGGGGGGGACAGAGGGCAGCTGGCACCGCTGGGGGAGGGCGGGTGCAGTGCGGGCAGGTGGCCACCAGGGGGGAGAGGCGCTGAGCGGAGCTACCCCAGCCCCTAGCCGGTGCGGGAGGTTCTCACCGGGCTGCCCTTCGCCCCATCTCTTAGCTGGGTGGGGAAGGGGGGGCTGGCCTGGTGGGGGTGCCAGGGTGCAGGGAGGAGGGGCTGAGTTGAAGAGGGGGTCTGAGCTGGGCAGGAGGAGGCTGCAGGAAGTGTGTGTGGGGGGTCTGAGCTGAGGGAGTTTGAGATCCGTTGTGGGGAGACCGCAGAGAGTGGGGGTCTGAGCTGTGGGGCAGCTGTAGGGGGGGGTCTGGGCTGGGGGATGGTCATAGGGAGGGGGATCTGAGTTCGGGGGGAGGCCCCGGGGGGGGGGTCTGAGCTGAGGGGAGGCTGCGGGAGGGGGGTCTGTTTGGGGGGGTCTGAGCTGAGGGGAGGCTGCGGGAGCGGGGGTCTGTTTGCGGGGGTCTGAGCTGAAGAAGGCTGAGACCAGTTGTGGGGAGGCTGCGGGCAGGGGGAGGGGGGTGTCTGGGCTGTGGGGTGGCCGTAGGGAGGGGGGTCTGAGCTCGGGGGGAGGCCACTGGGGGGGTCTATTCTGGGAGGTCTGAGCTGGGTGGAGGCTGCAAGGGGGGGGTCTGAGTTGAAGGAGGCTGAGATCAGTTGCGGGGAGGCCACAGGCGGGGGTCTGAGCTGTGGGGCCTGAGCTAGTGGGGTAGCCCTGGGGGGGGGTCTGAGCTGGGGGGGAAGGCTGCAGGGAGGGGTGTCTCAGTTGTGGGGGAGCTGCAGGGAGCAAAGCCAGTAGCCTCATTAGTCTCCATTAAGATTCTTGCTCCGCTCTTCAGTGTGGTGTTCTCTCCTTGGCGGGGCTCCCCAGGGGCAGCTGTGCTCACGTAGGCCGCTCCGGCCCCGCTCCCATTACAGAGCCTTAGTTTCCAGGGCACGTACCTGCTCCAGAAACTCCCTGGGAGCTGGAATCTGGCCCACACGTTTCCAGGGCACGGGGAGAGAGCCGTGCACGGGTGTGCACGAACGCGTGCGAGTGTGTAGGTGTGTGCGCCCGCGCCGCTGTGTGTGTACGCGCGCGTGAATAGCCGTGCACGTGACTCTCCACTTGTGCATTTCTGCAGCACCCCGGTATCCAGAGGGGAGGAGACTGAGCCCTCACGCGCCCTCTGGAGCATCTCTCACTGGATGCTCCTGGCCTTTTCAGCCCATTAACGAATTCAGGTTCCAATGCCCAGGAGAGGCACTGACGTCGAATACCCATTTGTGAAACACGACAAGGTAAGCGGTGCCCCCTTAGGCCACACAGTGAATCAGTCAGTGGCACAGACAAGACTATCCCAAGAGTCCCAATTCCCAGCCCCCCTTCCCCCCAACCCTGAGACTCCAGTTCCTTTCCCGAGCCAAGAATAGAACTCAGGAGTCCTGACTCCCAACCCCTCTTCTCTGCCCATTAGATCACTCTGCTGACCATGTTTTAACCCATTGTTTTAAAGCACATTTGCTTGCTTATGTTCTGCCTCCCCCCCACCCCCCCAAAAAAAAAAATTCACCCTGCAGCCTCAACTGGATTTGGTATTCTTCATTTCCTGCCCTAAACCATTGCACTCAGATTGCTATGTGCTACTAACCACGAGATTACCCTCCCCCTTAACACTGGGAATGAGACTCAGAAATCCAGATTCCCACTTTGTTGCGCTCGAACGTGTAGACTAAACTCCACTTTAAGGAGTTCTCTGGCTGAGTGAGCTCCCTCCCTCCCAGGTGGGATCTGAACCCAGGTGCCCTGCTGCCTTGACTCCTGCATAACCACTAGCCTGCACCACCGGATGCAACTCCCCTCGTGGCTTTAGGTGTTTCGAAACGGCGTTGCCGTGAGCAGCTCCGCCGACCACGCAGGCTGCAAACTCAGCGAATGCCTGTCAGCATCAGCTCCCTCCAGCCGTTACCCTTCCCTTCAGGTGGGCGCAGCCCCCGCGCTGGCGTGGCTGATCTCTGAAATACATATTTGCAGGGCTTTTATCAAGAGAAAAAAGGGAGGCTAAATATAGCTGTCATGCGCTAGATTGTAGGTAGCTGAGGGGGAGCCCCCGTGTGAATTTGAACGGGGGCTTTTGGAGTGAGGAATCTGTTCCCTGGGCGTGACTGACTCTGAAGGAAGGATCAGGGAAGAAAGCAACCACCCGCGGATTCCCAAGGGCTCAGTACCCACCGCTGGGCCCAGATTTGCTAAAGTGATCAGCACCCAACGTACTGAGCTCCGGCAAACCTGGACCGGAGGGCTTTATTCTGATCTCACACCGGTGCCAACTGGAAATGGCTCCACTGAAGTCAATGACCCTGACTCGTAGTTATGCCAGGACAGGGAAGGGGTAAGATGATGGCTTAAAGCCCATGTGCACTCCCTTTGTCTGGGTAGGGCCATGCAGGATGTGGATGTAAATTAGAACAGCCCCTAGGCTGCTCTAAATCTGTGCTGTGTATCCCATGAGCCTCAGGAAAGTAGAGGATTACCATAGTGCTAGGCATCCCGGCTATGCCCCCAACACCCTCCCTGTGCTGGATGTTGAGAGTAGGGATAATGTGGTACGTGTATGCCAGCTGCCTGCTGAGAGAAATTCTCAGGGAGGCTGTTACCACCTGGGGATGAGCCTCAACTGAGCTGCCTTCACATCAAAGCAAGAGTAAGCCAGTCCAGAGAGACGAATCCAGAGTGACTGCAGGGCTAGCAAAAGCACCGGGCCCTTTAAATAGTTGGAAAGCAAAGCGAATTCCTGGAAGGGGCCTGTGGCAGGGAAACCCCAGATGGGTGGGCACTGGGAGAGCGATCTGGAAAATGTTTGAACCCCCTGGGGTAGTGGGGAGAATGGCTGGGGCTGGACTCGGAGGGGACCAGCGAGCAGAAAAGAAATACCCCTCCTCCCCCCCTCCCCGTGGCAACGGAACTGTCATGCCTATTAATAATGGGGATTAATAATTAACAACGGCTGCCGTTTAGTGAAGCCCTTTCATCCGAACATCCCCTGGGCTCTCGACAAACTGGTTTGCAAATGACAGGGCTCGATCCTCATTCCCCATCTCACCCCCTTGGCACCGGAGTAAATGTGCTGGTTTCAGAGAAGTTAGCACCCCCCCGTGCAGGCTGCGAGAGCTCCCCCCGGCGCTGATGCGTGGCCATCTCTGGGGTGGGCCGCGGCAGCGAGTTTAGGACAGGAAGTGAAGCAGGATCCTGTGTTTCACTGAAACTGCAGTGGGGAGGAAATGCGGTGAGAGGTTTGTGCGTGGCGCCACTCTAGGGACCGAGATGGAGTTACGCTGGGAGTGGAGGTAGCTTAACCCAGCGTACGAGGGAGCGAATAGCAGTTTTGAGCAGGTGCCTGGGAGTCAGGACTCCTGGGTTCTGTTCCAATCCCATGTACGTCTACGTGGCCGGCGGAACACAGATTGTGCCGAATCTCCGCTTTCATTAAGAGAAAAAAGAGAAAACCCCTCAAGGCTGCTGAGCTGAGCATAACTGACCCGGGGGCCGTCTGGGTCTGCAGGGACCCTGAAACAATAACTCAGAGGTGTGGACTCGCCTCTCCGCTCTCTGTTGCAGGGTGTTTATAGTCCTGGCTTTACAGAACTCACCTGTCTCCTCCAGCTGAGCCGGACATCCTGTCCAGTGTTATTCCAGCGGGGCTGGCAGGGGAGTTTTCACTGGATTCATTGTTTTATTCTGCACTGTGCCCCTTCTGGCTCAAGGAGGCGCTAGGTTCCCTCTTGTGTGTCCCATCCATCCCAATGGGTCTTGGGTCTTGCAGTGACCCCTGCTGGGGGGGGCTAGGAATTGGTGTGTGTCATTCATTCACTCTCCCTCTGGGTCCCTCCCGGGCTACCTGCTGGCTTGGTTACAGATTGGCCTAGATTGCCCACCTATCCCCTTTCCTTAGGCAGCGTTCCCTGCCGGGATCCCTGCTAAGCAGGCTAAGGACGGGTCAATATCACTCATTTTCATTCTCCCCAGGCCCCTTGCTGGTCCTGGCCTCCTGCTTCCAGAGCAGCTCTTCACCCACCAGAGCCTGCCAGGATCTACCCTGGCCCCTGCACAGCGCGTGCAGAGAACCCCGCCTCGACCAGTGTTCTCCGCACAGACGGTTTCGGCGAGCGAGTCTGTTTGTCGGGGAAGGTTGGACGGCGTGCGTTTCTGGCAGCCCTTGCGGCATTATCCTTCCAGTGGAAACACTGCCGCGGGCTTGGCAAATACAGCGTTGGGTGCAGAGTGTAGCATAGTTTGGCCCCTGGATTTCCCCGCGGGGGAAAGGGTGGGAGGACGGCCTGGTACGACGGGATATCTGTGGCCAGTTGTGATTGACGCTGAATGTTTTCCACCCCCGGGATAGCAGAAACCGTATTTTCTGATTTAAAAGGGAGAGAGCAGCAGGTCAGAACAATGCAGAGAACTGACCATGGCAGAACCCTGGAGGTCAGGATAACCAGGTTGAGGGGCCTCGGCAGAGATGTGGGAGACCCCAGGGCTGGGCCAGATCATGTCAGCGTGAGACGGGACGGGGGCCCAGGCCTGGAAGGGCTCTCGGTCAGAAGGGAAATGCTTGGTGCTCCAGGACTGGAATAGCAGGTCTCCCTGGGTTGCGGGAGCGGTGAACAGGACTGGAAGAGAAAGCAGCATTCCAGGGCCGCTCGGAGCCTCGTCAGCTCGTGCGAGTTTGCATCACACCTGCAACAGACCTGCCTGGCCGCCGTCCCAGCGCGTGTTGTGTGACCTCCCAAGCTAATCCGGGGCAGCACTTGAAGGAGACCTCCGAAGAGCGCGGCAGGCAGAGCTGCGGGTGATTCACTGCTCTTCCCACTGACTCGTGGCTGAATCAATCCCCCGGCTTGAGATCGTGCAGCTGGAAGAGCCGTCCTCTGTGTGAGCCGTGAAGCCAAGTTCCTGGCTTCTTGCACTTGTTAATCAATTCCATTGCAATCGGACGAGAGTCGGGGCGTTGATCCCAGGGTCCTGGCTGGAAAAGTGCATTGTGTCTGCTTAAAATTCTCCTGCTGTATTGAACTCAGCAGTCTGGCATGGCATTATTGCTAAACAGCGGCTGTGCTCCCCCCCCGACCCCCCCGAGAAGTGGCTGAATTTCAGCAGTGGGTACAACGAGTCCTGTGTGTAGACTATACATCAGTGTGTTAAAATGGTTTGGGTCAGGTATTGAAATGACTAATATTGCTCGGTTTAGACGTGTACTGGAGTTTGCCAGGGAGCAATCTGAGCCTGTAGTTAACAGAATCATAGGACTGGAAGGGACCTTGAGAGGTCATCTAGTCCAGTACTCTTCACTCGTGGCAGGATTAAGTATTATCTAGACCATCCCTGACAGGTGTTTGTCCAACCTGCTCTTAAAAATCTCCAAAGATGAAGATTCCACAACTTCCCTGGGCAATTTATTCCAGTGCCACCCTGACAGGAAGTTTTTCCTAATGTCCAACCTAAACCACCCTTGCTGCAATTTAAGCCCATTGCTTCTTGTCCTATCCTCAGATGTTAAGGAGAACAATTTCTTTCCCTCCTCCTTGTAACAACCTTTTATGTCCTTGAAAACTGTTATCATGTCCCCTCTCCGTCTTCTCTTCTCTGGACGAAACAAACCCAATTTTGTCAATCTTCCCTCACAGGTCATGTTTTCTAGCCCTTGAATCGTTTTGGTTGCTCTTCTCTGGACCTTCTCCAATTTGTCCACATCTTTCCTGAAATGTGGCACCCAGAACTGGACACAATACTCCAGCTGAGACCTAATCAGTGTGGAGTAGAGCAGAAGGATGGTTCTACATTCAACGGACGTCTACAAGCCCCGGTCCAGTCGCTTGGCCCAGATGACTGTGAATTGTTCGACACTGCAGGAAAAGCCCATGCAACCCAGAGGGGAGAGGCATGATAAGTTAAAGCAGCATGGGTGAGTGGTCAGGGCTCTGCATCAGTACTCCGGGGATCTGAGTTTTATTCTGTCGCTGGCTGAACTTTAAGCAAGACACTGAATCCCTCTGGGCCTCCATTTGCCATGGGAATAACGGCCCTTCCTTCCTGGGTCTTGTCTATTTAGACTGTAAGCTCTTTGGGGCGGGGCTGCCTCTTGCTGTGGGTATGTCTACACTGCAGACGAAGGGGTTCCTGCAGCACCGGTGGGGGTTAATGTAGCTGGCGCAGGTAGTGAGGATGTAGCTGCCCCCAGTACAAGGCTGCCAGGGTGTGTGGTTATAATTCAGGAGTCCTGGGTGCTAGTCCCCGCTCTGCTGTTGCTTGGGCATGTCACGGCCTCACTCTGTTTTCCCTTTGTCTTTTCTCGTGTAAGGCCTGGGTGGTCTAGTCCACAGGCTCTGGGGTCCAAGCTGGGATCAGAGACCAGGTTCTGTCCCCAACTCTGCCTCCATGCTGTTTGCTGACGCCTTTATCTGTCTTGTCTACTTAGCCTGGAAACTCTTTGGGGCAGAGACTGTCTCTTAATTCGCCTCTCTGGGCCTCAGTTTCCCCACGTAGTGGTAGTGAGGCTTATCTCCTTTGCAAAGAATGTGGAGATCTTCTGAGGAAAAGCACGCCGTGAAAGGAGGCGAGATTAACAAGACCGGGACTGCTCATCTTAGAAAAGAGACGACTAAGGGAGGATATGATACAGGTCTCTAAAATCAGGAATGGTGAGGAGAAAGTTAAGGAAGCGTTATTTACCCCTTCACGTAAGACACGAACCGGGGCTCACGCAAAGCAATTCGTAGGCAGCGGGTTTCAAACAAAGACAAGGAAGCGCTTCTGCGCACAGCACAGTTGGCCTGTGGAACTCATTGCCAGGGGATGCTGTGAAGGCCAAAAGAAGTAGATAAATTCACGGAGGATAGGTCCATCAGTGGCGATTAGCCACGATGGTCAGGGACACAACCCCATCCCTGAACCTCTGATGCCCAGAAACTGAATCTGGACCACTGGGGATGGATCACCTGATAATTGCCCCGTCCTGTTTATTCCCTCTGAAGCACCTGGCTCCAGCCACTGTCGGAAGACAGGACGCTGAGCTAGATGGACCATGGGTCTGACCCAGTGTGGCCGTTCTTATGTAAGATCTAGGTATTATTATTTTGCTATATGCACGTACAGCGCCTGGCACAATGGGACCCTGATCTCAGCTGGGGCCTGTAGGGGTGACCGTAGTCCCAGGATGCAGCTCACATGGGGCCAGAGGTGCTTGGGGGAGTTTCATAACGTGCCTTTTCCCTTTATGAAAAAAGAAAAGGAGTACTTGTGGCACCTTAGAGACTAACCAATTTATTTGAGCATAAGCTTTCGTGAGCTACAGCTCACTTTCCCTTTATGTAACTCTTGCCTCTTGTCCGGCAAGGGTTAAACACCCAGGCTTGTGGTCGGTGGGTTTGCAGGACAGATGAGTCAGGCCAGAGGTGTAATCGGCTCTTGCAGCTGGCGGGTGGTGGGGGGTGTGTGGGGGGGTGGGGTTTGTGGTGTAGAAATCAATTGCAGCCTGGCATGGGGTTTGGATCCCTGCTCCTCGCCTCTCTGCCCGGGATCCCAGTACAGAACCCTCCCCTGCCCGCTCTGCAGCTGCTGTGGGGCTGGCATTTGGGTGGAAGGGGGCGGGGGAGAACTGCAGAGGGGGAAGGAAAAGGTGGGGGACGTATAACTGTGCTGGTTCATACACAAAAAGGCAGAAGATGCAGGAAGCAACGTAGTGGAGGGGGAGCGTTTGTCATCTGGCATCTTCAGGGTCCTGGTGCCGCCTGGTTCCCGTGCTGGGGGCCTTGGGAAAGGGAGGGGAGCCAGGCCAGACACGGGGTGGCTGGTGGAACCCACTCCTGCCTATCCCAGGGGCTAAGATTATTCAAGGGGGTCGAGTGATTTGGGGGGGCCCAGGTCGACACCTCTTAAAGGGGTAGGCGCCTTCTGAAAATCCAGCCCCTTTGAGGCGTCTCGCCTCGATCCTCTCGGAATCAAGGCGCCCCAGTTTGACTCCTTGCTGCTGGAAATCTTGCCTGGAGACTAGAGCCTGGAGGGAAGGCTGCCCCGTGTCGACGGAGCGATTCGTCCATAGCGACAGTGCCCTGCGGTTCCCGATGAGCACCCCAAGAGCTTTGCAGGGAGCGGGCCTCGCCGACAGGGGCGGATCGCCAGCCCCATTTTACAGGTGGGAGAGCTGAGACGTGGGGAGGTGACCAGATGCATCCAGCTGGGCACAGGACTGACTCCCAGCCCTGTGTTTTGAAGGACACACGGGCACTGCTTGCCTGGCATGCCATGGCGAAGACGAGGACTAGCTGTGACCCACTGCAGCTGAGCCCTGACCCTCGTGCGTCTGCTGGTCAGATTCTGCCTCCTGAGGAGCTCAAGGGACAGCACTGAGGGATGCTGGGAAGCTGAAATCAAACCCTGAGGGGCCTGATTCCTCTTTCCCACCAGCCAGTTGTACGTGGCTGTGACTTGGTCAAAACGTAGAGAGGCAGTGTGTAGGGCTGGATGGATCTGGGTTCTCTTCCTGGGTCTGCCGTTGATCATGGGCAAGTCCCTTGGCTGCTCTGTGCCTCAGTTTCCCCTCCCACCCTTTGCCTGTCTCTTTAGCTTGTGAGTTCTTTGGAGTAAGCCTCTCGCTGTGTATCTGCGCAGCGCCTAGCTAATTGGGGCTCTGAGCTTGATTGGAGCCTCTAGACACTACTATAACGCAAGTAAAAAACAGGGGTTACTGCAGATTGACATGGGGGTAAGGGAGAGAAGAAGCCAGGCCCCTAGGGGGTCACGTGGAGTTTCCCCAGGAATGAATTTGGCTCCTTGAAGCTCTCCATTGCGAGGTAATGCTGTGAACTCTCCGATTTCTGCCCCCAATGGGCTCATGGATGGAAATCCCACAGTGCAAATCTGTGTGCGTGCTGAATGGACACGATCCGATGGCCTTGACTGGCCATGTCAGAGGCAGAATATGTCCAAGGGGAGAGACGCTCGGTTTCAGGGCAGCGTATGGTGACGGAGATGAAGCGCTGAAACCACAGGCCAGCATCTTCTAACTCACGTGGTTAACGCTAGGCGGCTAGCACTGTATTTAGGGGCCTGATTTAGCCAGGGAGCCAAGCCACAGCCTCGGCCATCAGCGCCTCGGCAAAGCGGGTCTCTTTTTCAAAGGAGATGAACGCGCCCAGTGCAATTGCCCCTCTGAAAACCAGATCCCAACTGGGGCTTCAGCCGGCCTGCCTTGCCAAGGCTGCAAGGAGCAACCACAGCAGAACCTAAAAGGTGCCCCCGGCCAGTGTTTGGGGGGTGGGCATTGGAAATGGACTCGGCAAATCAAGAACAATCGAGCCAGGGAGTTGAGGGGTGCACCTGAAGCCCTCCCCCCACCAAAGCTGCTACTCCCCAATTATGATAGTCCCCCCCCGCCCACACACCCCTTTTCCCGACCCCTTGAAGCGCTGCCCCCCCCCCGCCTCCCTCCCAGCGGGAGTCCCCCAGATCACCAGAGAAAAGGGGAAGCCCCCGCTTAGAGCAAGCGGCACGGGCCCACGGGACAGCACATGTGTTGCAAACAGGCCAGGGCTCTGCCTCATGCCTTGGCCCGGAGCTAGGGCGAGAGCGAACGAGCCTTCGTGCCACGGAGGGCGGGGCGGGCGTGGGGGCAGCCAAAGGGGGACGTGGTAACTGGCTTGGAGCAGGAAGAGCGGATCTGTCCCCCTGCGGAAGGCGCCCAGAGAACTGGCAGCGCTGGTGGCCGGGAGGGGGGCTGAGTCGTGTTACAGAGTTTGTTGCTGTTTTGAATAAGTCGATGGCAGAGCTGGGGGCTTTCGCTGTCCCGGCCCCCTCCTACTGGGGTGATTAGCTCAGTGGCTATGGGGCTTTGCAGGGGACGCATGGCCCTGCCGCTTCCTTTAGGCGGGGAAGAAGAGGAGGGCTCGGGTGATCTCTCTAAGACCCAGAGGGAGCCTAGGCCGGGGCGGTAGGCTGTGCTGATTGCAGAAGAGCTGGAGCCTTCAGTCTCCATCACCAGCCATTCAGGCGCAGAAAGAGAGAGCGAGGAAGAGGAAGAGGAGGAGGAGAAGGAGGAGGAGGAGAAGGGGCGAGGGGTGGGGGAGGGAATCTGATCACCCGGCTGGCAATGGCCTGAGCCGATGCCTTGGGAGATCTCGCCCTCCTGCTCCGGCTGCCAAGCCGTGGACCGACCAGCCTTGCCTCCTCGCCACCCTGCTCCCATTCCGCTTGCACAATGCCCGCTGTACGGCGTAGCCCCTTCCTACACTAGGGGGGCTCTGCTGGGGATGTGAGCCGGCGGGCAGGGAGAGCCATTGTGGGGAAGAGGAGCCAGCCAGAGGAGGCCGAGCGAGGCTATGAGGTGTGGGCGACCGGAGAAGGCTCCTCGCTGAACCATGATGAAGACGGAGCCCCCCACCGCCAGCCCCAGCAACAGCAGCAGCGGCAGCCTGAGAAGCGCCTCTCCCCACAGGAACGCCTACGAAGCGGGGATCCAGGCCCTCCGAGCCACAAAGGATGCCCTTGGGGCCGCCGAGAGCGAAGAAGCCAAGAAGGCCAGGAACAAGAAGTATGGGTCCAACGTGCACCGGATCAAGAACATGTTCCTGCAGATGGGGACCGCCCCGCCGGGCGAGGGCACCTGCGACCTGGCCAAGGTGAAGGAGAAGCCCGTCCGGCTTTCCTTGCCCAGGGCCAGCAGCCTGAACGAGAACGTGGACCACAGCGCGCTGCTGAAGCTGGGGACCAGCGTGTCGGAGAGGGTGAGCCGCTTCGACTCCAAGCCCGACAAGCCGGTCTCCAAGCTCCAGGAGACCCGGAAGATCTTCGAGCGGAGCCTTCAGGAGAAGGAGACCACCAACAAGCTCCTGCTGAGGAAGGAGAGGGCCGGCTTCCAGGACAGGAAGCTGGACGTGGTGGTGAGATTCAACGGGAGCACCGAGTCCCTGGACAAGCTGGACACGGAGGCCGTGTCGCCCACCGTCAGCCAGCTCAGCGCCGTCTTCGAGAAGGCCGACCTGAGGAACAACCTGCACAAAACCCCCAGCAAAGTCGGGCCCCTCAACTCCAAGATCGTCAGCAAGAGGTCCCGGGTCTTCCTCCAGGGCCCGGAAGGGGGCAAGGCGGAAGCCAGGGGGGGCGACGGGCCGGCTCTCCAACTGAGAGCCAAGCATCTTGAGGGCGAGAAGGCCCAACCCAAACCGGTCGCGCCCAGGCCGGGCGAGAAGGACGCCACGGGCCCACGGGCCCAGAGCGTCCAGGAGGTGCGGAAGATCAAGCCGGTGGAGGTGGAGGAGAGCGGGGATTCGGAGCAGGAGTTCGAGGCCGCCGAGCAGGCGGAGGAGACGGCGGCCGAGCAGGACAAGAGCAAGAGCTTGGCGTCTGGGCCCGAGCGGGCCGAGCTGATCCAGGCCGAGGTGACGGTGCACGCGGCCTTGGAGAACGGCGGCCTGGCTGCGGAGAAACATGGGCAGGCCCCGGAAGCGGACGCCTACCCCGAGGAGGAGGGCAAGGCCGAGGGGCAGGAGGAGGCCGACCTGGGCGACGAGTCCAAGAAGGAGGACTTCTCGGAGGCCGACCTGGTGGACATCAGTGCATACAGTGGGCTGGGGGAGGACTCGGGGGGGAGCGGGCTGGACGAGGACGAGGAGGCCGACGGGCTGTACGAGCCCGAGTCGAGCTGCGTGGAGATCCCCGGGCTGTCGGAGGAGGAGGAGCTGGTGCCCAACCGCAAGATCCAGTTCAGCACGGCTCCCATCCAGGTAGGCCGCTGGGCGTCCCCGCGCCTCGCCAGGGGGGGCGTAACGGGGCCGGGCGCGCCGGCCAATGGAGCCCTCTCCGCGCCCACGGGGAGGTGTGAACAATTCGAGACGGGGACGTCATTCCCACCCTGGGGCACATGGTGAGGAAGTGTCAGAGCTGGGATCAGAACCCAGCAGCCCCTAGCATCTAGCTCCATGCGCCACCTCCCTCCCCTGCCACCTGGTAGCTCCCTGCCCGGGGATTTTTCCAGATTGTCACGCCATCGCCCTCAGTTAGCATTGGTCCAGCTGGGCTGCGATGCCACTTATTTTGGGCTATGGGGGTGCCATGCTATCTGTGCCAACGTGCTGTCTTTGCGCTGGCACCCATGAAATGCAGCCACTGCTGGGGTGGCTGGACAGCATCCTGCGGGACACACTAGTGCGGGGCTGGGAGTGGGGGAAGATATTGGCCAGGTACAGCAGAGCCAACCCCTCACTGGGGTGAGAAGTGCCGAGGGGCTATCAAGGGCTAGGCAAGACCGTGGGGTAGGGTCTGGGTCGTCCCCCCACCCCGGTGAAGGTCCGAGCCAGCCCTGCTGCAAATTGACCCCGTGATTCCAGGGGGTGTAGGTATGTGGGGTGGGGGGCTTTGGCCCATTAAGCCATCCCCATTTGGTGGAGCAAGCAGAACCCGCCTTTCTCTTCCGCTGGCAGAGTGTGGACTGGTTTCTGACACCAGCCTGCCGGCCCGGACCCCAAAGCCAAGCCAGGCCTGGGCCCCTGCAGAGGCTGCTGGATTCTCTGCAGGCCGGATGAGGCTGCCCCCTGGCATTGTGGGCAGATCTGTGGTATGGGGCGGGCGGGTTCCTGGATCCAGGTGGGGTCTGAGCAGTGTGGGGCAGGAGAGCATCCTGGAGATCCCTGGGTACGGGGCCCTCTGTATCTGTTGTGTATCCCAGGAGCTTGGGGTGGGAGAACATCCTGGAGATCTCTGGGTTTGGGGCCCTCTGAGTCTGCTGTGTATCCCAGGAGCCTGGCTTCTCACAGGGATGGACAGCCTCAGGATAAGGATGAGATCATGAAGCTGGCGAGGAGGGTGAAGGGAGGATAGCAGCTGTCTGATCCTACCTCAGGGGAGGCCTTTCCATTGGCATCTGGGTTTGGCCCCCCGCCACGCTGCTCCTCTGCCCCATTGGGGGCCCACGAGAAGAGGCTACAATCACCCCAATGTCAGAATCTAGTGCCAGATTCCTCTCTGGAGTTACACCAGGGGCAGAATTTGGCCCAGTGCATGTGATTTGGGAATGGGAGCCAGGAGGGCTCGCTTGGCGGGGAGGAGAGCGGATGGATGTGTGTGCATATCGGCCGACACCCTTGTCCATTGCCCATGCCACTGTGGTGCTTAACTGGCCCTCTGCACCCACCCTAGATCCAGGAGATGGGAGCCATGGAATAGGTGCATAATTACACCCCAGCTATGGTTGCGCGGCTGATGAAGTGGTGGGGGATGACTTTCTCTGCAGACCGTTGGCCTGGGGTGCGCCTACTCCCCCCCCCAACCAACCCCTTGCTCCTGGAGTGAGCTGGGGCTCAGTGTGCGGCTGGCGCGCGAGCCATTCCAGGCTGGGTCTGACTCTGAGGATCTGGGAATCGGTCCGCGAGAGACTCGCTGGCAGGAGCCGGGCAGTGCTGTTGTCCATAGGCAGGCCCTGGGTCGGTGCACCTGGGTGGGGAGGTGGGGCTGTGGTGCAGAGGGACCTTTTGCTAAAGCAGAGGGTTGGGTGTCAGGAGAGTCGGGTTCCATGCCCAGCTCTGCCATTGACTTGCTGGGCGACCTTGGGCGAGTTACTCCTGTCTCTGTACCTCAGTTTCCCTACGTGCAGCGCACGGGCCGTCAGGCTGACGGGGCTCCCTGTAGGGTTGGAGGCTGGGCTTGTTAACGTTTGGGTGGCAGGTGCCAGAGCAGGACGCATTGCTGTCATCCTGGGGGTGTGGGGCCGTCGCAGGAGAGGGGCAGATTTGCCCAGTTAGAGGAATAAACTGGGAAGGACATTAAGACTTTGCTTGTGTGGTGTGCCGTGGCCGGGAGGAGACCTGGATGCAGATGAGCCCTGCTGGGTTTCCTTAGTGGCCTATCGGGGTAGGAGGCTAGGAGCGTACAGCTGCTGGGCTGAGCAGCGGTGGCTTGTCTTGGCCTTGTGGGCGGTGATTTTTGATTGCACCCCTCTTCTCCGTGTGATGAGTGTCCCAGGGGTTTACTGGGCCCTTCTCCCATTGCTGGCCTTACGGGGACAGTGATCTTTGTACAAGCCCTTCTCCCAGTGCCTGAGCATCACGAATGAAGGCCCTGACTGAGATCAGGACCCCATTGCGCCAGGCGCTGTGCATACAGAGTCGGAGTCCTTGCCCTCAAGAGCTCACAATCTAAATAGACCAGACAAAGGGAAACAGACTTGCCCAAGGGTCACCCAGTAAGTCTGTGGCAAAGCCAGGTCTCCTGGGCCCCAGTCCAGTGCTCTGTCCTCTGGACTGGACTACCTGTCTCTCCACTGGCCTACAGTTGCCTGTCATCCATTGTTTAGTGTGTCTCAGCAGCTGGGATCTCTTGGGAGGAAGGACTAGTCATTGGTCATGTCCCTGAGCTAACACGCAGTGGGGTAGTATGTACTCCTCTTCCCCTGTGGGGTCGCCTTCGGGGGGCCGAGGGGGTCCACAGAGGAGAAGAAGCTCCAAGGCAGAGATGTACTGTGAAGGGGTGTGGGGCCAGGGAAAGAGTGGCTGGGTGCCCGGTATCAGGACTCTGCTGATCTCTGGACTATCACGCCCCCTCTCTCCACCCCCCGCCCCCGCCCCCTCGGGTGCAGGAGAAGTGAGAAAGGGGAAGTCTCACCCCCGCGAGATGTGCCTGCTTTCTCGTCACAGCCTCTGAGCAAGCGGGACCGGCCCTCTTGTAGATTCACCCCGAGCCAGATGGGCACGGAAGAGCCTGCGATGGGGAGAGGAGGGAGGGGAGGGGCGACTGCGCCAGCGATCTGGGGCAGGATTTGGGGGTGGGGGGCAGAAACATACATGGTGCCTGTGGGGGGGGGGCACAGACGGAGGGAGATGCCTGGGGGGCATGGCAAAGGGGTCCACTGCTGTCAGCTGGCAGGGAAGTTACCATGCCCCACATCCCCAAGCGGGGCCATGCTGGAACTGGCAGGGCCCATCCAGGCTCCTGATTGTAGATGGACCCGGAAGCCACCTGTGCCAGTGGCTTGTGATGCCATAAAGCGGAGTGGCGATGCCCGGGGCGATGATGAACTCCCGGGGGCCGGGCCGCTATTTCTGGGCCTTCGCAACTTGCTTGCACTTGCATTCCCCTTGACTGGAGGAGCAGCGATTGCTTTGTCTCTGAGTTCGGTTATTTATAGAGCCGCGTCCCCGATTCCGGGTAGGGTCACTGGCGGGCTGTGTTTGGGGAACTGTTCTAAGAGGCCCGCTCCGCCCCAGACACCGAAGCAGCCGGGGTTTTCGGAAGAGTGCAGCCTGGAGGGTGCTGGGATCCTGTGAACATCTAGTCGTTGGTGTCACGGCTAGAGCAACCGGGAAAACCTGGCTCTTTAGTTGCCTAAATGGGAGTTGAGCCCTTTGGAAACTCAGTCCCTGGTTGTGCTGCAGAGCCCCTGGAAACGGGGCCCGAGGACCGTGATGGCGGGGAGTGGCCAAGTGCTGTATTTTAAAGCCTGTTGAAATTGTACCACCCAGGCAACAGGGGGAGCTTAGGAGCACCGGGCACGTGTTATTGTAGGGCCTGCCAAAATGGTTAGCTGGTGTGTTTTTTCTCATTGGCGTGCGGGGAGTGGCGCATTTCGAACTGGGAGGGCGTCCTGCAGCCGAACTGGAGGGAGGACGAATTCAGGGCCTGGATTCCTTGCGATTCTCTCTCACGCTGGGAGCTGGGCTGGGCTGGACTTTCTGCCATAGCAACACGCCTCTAAAATTCTCTCCCCTGCCAGGCCCCCAGGTGGCTGGCACCCCCTCATGCATGGGCATGCCCCTCAGGGGGAATGGGGGTGAGGGGATGCATCTCTCTCCTGTCACTCTCAGACCTTCTCGCGCCTGGTAGTCCCTTCCTGCCAACTGCTTCTTTATGTCATCATGCCAAGGGCTTCATATGTGGACACAGCGCCCTAGCCTCTGATCACTGAAACCAGCCGCATAATGCCCCTTCATACCAATGAGGGAGAAGATCAGGAGATCAGGATCAGGCCGGAAACATACAGCCCAGTGGAGCTGCTATTATATATATTATGGTACTTCTAGAGGCCCCGTTGTGCTAGGCCCTGTACATAGAGTTCCTGCCTCAAAGAGCTTGGCAATCTAATCAGGCCAGCCCAAGGATGGGTGGGAGGAGAAACAGAAGCACAGAGAGAGGAAATGTCTGGCCCAAGTTAGTGGCAGAGACGAGACGAGAGTAGAGACGAAGAGAGTAGAGAGAGACGAGAATAGAACCCCGGCGTCCCGATCTGGTGCCCTGCCCACCTGCCCTCTGGTCTTTGCCATTGTTTTCACTCGAGCGGCTTCCAGATCAAATAGACTCTGGCACGTGATGGCTGCGGGTATGATTGAGGCACGGGCAGCCACACCAACGCTAGCTTTCATCGCGCTCGCACTGAGTGATGGTAGTCGTGCAAACGTGGCGGCTGGCAAAGCGAATACGTACCAAGCCCCCAGCCGGCTTGTCCTGGGGCGGCTGGCCTGTGTCACCAGGCTTTCGCTGCCATTGTTACTCACGAGAGCTAGCTAGATGTGAAAGCTGGTGCCTGCCCGGGCTACGATCTCCCCTTCACTTGCGGCGAAGGAGCTCTGCCAGCCGCCAGCCCTGCAGTCCCCCGCTCAAGGGCTGAGCCACCGGGCTGGGTGTGCGGCACCCCTTTGAGCCGCCCTGCTAACGGGAGCCCCTGCCTTGGGGCCGATCGGTCCGCACAGTCGCGCCAGCCAGCAGAGTCCGCGTGCCCGCCCGTTGCCCAGCGAGCCGAGATGTGGAGTAAGGAGCTGGTCCGTTTTCGGAGCGTGGCCTCGCTGTCAAACGAGCCCGTGGAGTAGGCCCTCACCTCCCGGAGCCTGGGTTCCACGCTCACCCACCTCAGCTGCCTTCTGCTCCCAGGGGCCAGCTAGCGGCATCGAACGGGGCAGGCTGTATGGAAATGCAGCAGCTGCCGGAATTGGGGGACCTCCGGAGCTAGATGCAGGAGAGGCCATAGCTGCTCCCTAGCTGCTGCTTTACCACCCTTATCTCTGTGGAGCGGCACCGCGGGGCACCTGTAATATTCATGTGGGCCCCAGAGCGGGGGGCGGGAGGGCTGTTCTGTTTGGCCCCTTCCTCTACTGTGGGGCCCCCCTAAAAGGACTGGGTGTGAGACGAGCCCTCTGCAGGTGACGGATGTTGCATTGCTCTATCGTTACATGGATGGGCTGTTTGAGCTTGTTTGGGGCAAAGGCCAGGGCTTGGGGGGCGTGTTTCAAGGTGGTGGAATGTTCCCCGATCAGCTGGCATGGCGAGTTTTTCTCTCTGCCACACACAATGCCCCAGGGAGCTTCATTCCAAACAGCTTCCTCCCCAGACAGCCCAAATACCTAGAATACCTGCCGTGAAGGGAGCAGCAGGAGCCGAGGCAATGTGCTGATCTGCTCCATGTTCACAGAAGCCGACTGCAAGGAGAGAATTGGCAGTGCCCCTTGGTACTCTGCACGGAGCCTCTGCCGTGTGGGAACAGGCGCGCCATGCCCAAGTCCTGGCACCCGCCCCCCCAGCATGTGCTCAGAGGTGGAGAGGGGCTGCTGAGCGGGGAGGGTGCTCAGCAAACATATGGGGGTGCAGTTGACGTGTAGGGGGGGCTTTTGGTTAGAGCGCAGACAGCTGGGAGGGCTGGGCTGGGGTCCAGTTTCTGCCTGGGAAGGGAATTGGGTTGGGGCGCAGAGGCTGATACGCCACTGGGATCGGAATCGTGACTGCGCATTTGAAAGGCCAGGAGCGTCGTCATAAATAACAGCCCTTTCCATCCACGCATCTTCAGGCCCCTCACAGAGGAGGCAGGCATCCACCTTATTGATGGGGAAACTGAGGCAGGGAGGCACTCAACCCATTTGCCCAAAGTCGCCAGAGAGGCAGGGTTAAAACCTGGGTCTCTGTTATGCTCAGGTGCATTCCCACCGGTCATCACAGTCGCTCAGCCCACCATCATCTTGGCAAATCCCAAAGGGACGCAGCTTCCTTGTCGCTCTCTGGCAAGGTGCTGAAGGTGGCGTGATTGTAGATGCTGGTTGTGTCCGTAACGTCCCTGGGGTCTCCTGCGGGGCGCCCCCTTGGACGGCGGCGGGGAATTGGTGCTGGCGCCGAGTGGGGCCATCAGTCGTCTTGGGTCGTAGCCTAGCCGCTGGGCACGTGGTAGCTCAGGCCTCCCGGATGCGGGCTGGGCCAGTGAGAAGTCGGGGGGTCGGGGTCCTGCCTGAGGGTTAAACCGGCAAATAATCAGGGGCTCAGGTGACGGGGCTGGGTTGTCCAGGAAGCGGGAAGTCGCAGCCTCGCCTCCTGGCAATACAGCAGTCCCAATGTCTCGTCTCCCTGGGTTGCTCCGTGGCCGCTGGGGCCTGGTTCCCCGTCTCCGCTCCGAACGGCTCCCCCTGCGCTCCCTCTCTGGGTCCCTCAGGCTCTGGGGGCCGCGGCTGGCCTATCCTCCAAGCTGGCTGCAGCTGGTCACGGGCTCCGTGGCGACTCGGCTCCCTGGAAGGGACGTCTGGCTCCTTCCCTGCTCTGCCTCCAACTGGGCTCGGGGGCCCGGCCCTTATTCCTCCTGCTCTGTCCCCGCCGGAAGTGGGGGAAGGGACAGGGCTAACTGGGTCCAACAGGGTGAATAACCCCTTCTGTGCCGGAATGAGGCCGTCCCGCCTCGGTGCAACGTCCATCGCGGGCAGATGTGTCGCCCCACCGAAGCTTTTGGCATCCCCGTGATCGCCCACCCAGCGGCGTTCCTGGGGGCACACGCTCTGGGATTCGTTCCAGAACGCCACCAAAACCCGAACCAGTTCTGATGGAGCTGGCTGCCGGGTTCAGCTTCGCATGTCCTCATTCCTGATCTCCTCCTGCCGCGTGATCTGGAGCCGCTGACAGAGATGACAAGAGTCGAGCCGGTGCGCGCCCGCCTTGCGCGCCCGCCTTGCGCTTCCGCACGGCACAGCTGCTGTAACTGGGGGTCCGGGGACCTGCAGCTTCACAGCAAGCTTGCGGTCATGACGGCCCCGCAGCGGCTGCGGAAGGGCCCGAAACACAGAGGCACGCTCCGCAGCCCACGACGTTGTCTTGCTGGCCGATCTCGTTGGGCAAGCGGCAGCAGGGATTGGTCTGGTTATTAACCCAGAGAAAACAAAGTCCCTGGCTGTTACTATCCAACAGCCTCAGCTCGGTATTAACCCGTCCAGACGGGACATGGACCGAGGGGCCGATGTCGGATATTTGGCCAGCATCCCAGACTGTGTTGGAGGATGCTCAAACCATGGCCCTCGGGCCAGCATCATGTCAACTAGGCCTCAGTGCATCCCTTTGTGTCTCACCCTTCGTTGGCTTGGAAGCGCTAGGGAGGCCAGGAAATTTCTCAGTGTCTGCAGGTGTTGCAGCGACCTGCATTGCTCCCGGAGGCCTGCTCCGCCTGCAGAGGGCAGGGGGCTGGGATCTGCACAAAGGCCTAGGGGCGTAGGGCCCCCGGCTGCCATTGAATTTTGGTGGGATTTGGATGCTGAAGTCCCTTCTGCGCCTTTGAAAATTGCAGTCAAAGTTCTAGTCCTTCCTGTGACCCTGATCCACTGGGGGATGCGGAGCGAGTCCCTGGCCCTCTCTGTAACGTGGGAGGGAATGTCTCTGACCTACCTGCGCGGCGCTTACCTGGCGGATGTTTGCACAGGGCTCTGACAGGGTGGGCAGCCTGTCCATCTCCTATATAACCACTGTTCCCAGGGCATCTGAGTGCCTCTCGAGCTCCCCCAGGAGGCTGGGCAGTGCTGTTCTCACCATTTGATGCAGGAGAAACAGATACCAAGGCCCGTCCAGATTGTTCAAGGTATCTCGGTCTTGCAACGCCTAACTGATTTAGGAGCCTGAGTCTCATTTTCAAAAGGGATTTCGGCAACTGCAAGCCAAACGCTCATTGACAATTGAGGGGATTTAGGCTCCTAAGTGCCTGAATCCCTTTTGAAAATGAGACTCGGGCTCCTAAATCCATTGGGTGTTGGGACACTGAAACGCAGCAACACCTCCCCGCCTTGAAAACAGTCTAGGTGACTTGGCCAAGGTCACTCAGGAAGCCTGTGGCAGAGGAGGGAGCTGAATGCTGGTTTCCCAAGTCCCGAGCTACTGCCCTAGCCGCCGGGCTGTCCTTTGGCTCGGTGGATGAATGCTCGGGGAGTTAACTCTCTGGCCGCCCCCTGCAGCTGAGCGGAATGCAGCCAGCCCCGTTGGGTGGAAGGGCTGGCGTTATGGCCGTTGTGTTGGGTGCTACTTGCACGGGGTATCACAGGGCTTTGCACTATAGCCCACGACACTGATCCCTAATACTCTTTTGTTCGGAGGGTTTAGCCGAGTGGTGTTATCCCTTCTCCTCCTAGCCCCTTATGGCTGTAATCCTCTCTCCGTGAGTGGTAGATGCTTTATCTGAGAGCCTGGCTGGGGTAGCCCCTGCTACGAGTCGATGAGCCATCTGCTCCGCCTGTATTCCCAGCCAGGTGAATGTGGGGGGCCGGGAGGACCCCGAGGGGGGAATGTGGACTGTTCCCCTTGCCACCAGAGAGGAGGCCCATGCAGCCTTCGCCCCGACGTGTGGAGCATTGCAATGTCTGCACGGGTCTTGCAAGGAGAGATCCCCTCAGACAGGTGGGCTGCTGCTGCTCCCCTTGCTTTGCAGAGCTGACCCTGGCAGCTGCCTCTTCCCTTAGCCTAAAGCCGCGCGGAAATGAAAGGAGGGGCTGGTTAGCCATATGGCAGACCTGGGTCCGAGCCCCAGGCCTGTGGGTCTTGCTTAGGGGGGGCGCTGCAGAGGCAGCCCGGCCGGCACTGGTTCAGAGGGAGTGGAAGAGGAAGTCGACCGCCTGATGGTGGGGTTGCTCGCAGCGGGGCCGGCAGGACTGCAAGCCTGGCCTGGCCGCCCGCTCGTCATGACAGAGGGCTTGCCGGGCCGAGAGAAGGGGCTGCAAAGTGACGTTTCCCCCCTCCAGCTCCAGTCCGGAGCCAAAGGGTGGAGGGGGAGCTGAGCCCCCTGCCTTCCCCCAATTGCAACCCTGCCGAGTTCAGTGGGGCATGGCCCATTGGGAGCCTGTGTTGGGAGCCCTGAGGGGCCTTACGAGTGGAAACACGGGGGCGAATCCTCTGCGGGTGCCATTGGGCAGCGCTTGGCGTCTGGTCGAGTCACACTTCAGCTGAGGCTCTCGCCGTCGTGTGGGTGGGGCAGGATGGCCTCAGGGCTCCGGCAGGGATGGGAGTGTGTGTGTGTGGGGGGAACAGTGAGGTGGGTCTGTATGACCTCCTCCATGAGAGAGCCAGTTGCATCATAGTGCCAGGTAGTTCAGCTCACTCCTGAACAGGGACATCTGCGGTACCCCGACTGACAGCTACACCCTCCCTTGGAGCTGTTAGCTTCCAACTTTGGGGGTGCCCCCTCTGATCTCCCGGAGGACAGCAGATGCCCCATGCAGAAGCTGCCCCATGACAAGAGTTAATGGGACCTGGGATTTACTGTATTATACGAACATACAGGCCCAGCTCCAGTGAGTGTCTTTGCTTTTATCTTCCAGCTTTGAACAGCTGGTGGGATCAATACCTCTCCTCTGGCCTATTGTCTGGGGTGTGTGTTATTGGCCTATAAATCCTCCTTCCCTCCCTTTTCTCTCTGTTTTTGTGTGTGTGCGCACGTGTGTCCGGCTTAGCTCATCTGTTCCGTTTGGGACCTCCTTAGAATAAAGCGAGAGAGGGGCAGTTGAGGGGATTGGGTGAAGGTCTCCTAAGAGGTCACTCGGTTAGACTATAAAGAGCCTTTCAATTGTAAAAACGCAAGGCCAGCAGCTGGCAGTGGGACGAAGTTCTGCGCTGACGCAAAATCTTCAAAACCCTTGATAAAATAAGCAACTTCCTGCAGAACAAAGCAAGTTTCTAGCCTGGCTGGGTGACCTTCAAAAGGCCAGGTTTCTGACAGGCACAGAGATCGAGGGCTCCCACTCTGGCAAAAATGCATGCAGGGTAAGACGTGCATGGGGCCAGGATCATGCCTGGGATTTGCAAGCTGGAAAGATCATCCATGGGCTATACAAGTTGAAAGGGCGGTGCATCGCAGTCTGCATGTTGCAAAGACCATGCGTGGAATGTATCCCAAACTCGGTATGATCCTTGCATTTATCTGCAAATGATTAATCCTTGCATGACTTGCATCACCTATGCCTGATCTTTGTGCTTCTGCCTCCATAGGTGGCTTCTGTCTGGGCTGAGTATGATACCTGTTCCCCACCCCCCTTATTCTGCCCACTCCCCCAGCTCTGGCATGGGCTGCACAAAAATGAAAGAGAAAATATACTCCCCATGGTCTCCTCAGTTTGTTGCTGGTTTCCCTGGTGACTGCATGGAAACTGACCAGCACAAGGGCTAGGAGAAAAGCTGGACCCCTTCCTTTCTTCATCTGGCATGAAAGAAGTGTCTCCCCCCGCCCCCCAGCCTCCAGGGCTTTGCGGCTTCAGGCTACAACTGGTCTTGAGGTGTGAGTGTAGGGGAACAGCTTGGACTGGCAAAGACACCCTTGCCATGGGCTGTTAGCCTGCCAGGCAGACCTCTGCCGTACTCAATTCTGTGCCCCTCGCTCCATCTCTTGAAGGAGATGGTCAGATCTCAGCTTTTTCATGCTGTGTCTTACGTATGGAGCTGCTAGTGCTTGCGATTTGATCCTGAGTCTTGTGATTTGGGGGAGGGAGCTGCGTGTTTGTAATTCCCCAGCTCCTGGACTCATGTGATTTACGTGGTGTTTACATTAATGTGGGTAACCCACTGCCCCAAGCCATGGTAGCTAGGGCAACGAACGAATTCTTCCATCAACCTAGCTGCATCTACACCTTTTAGCTCATCTTAGCGATAACGCCTCCAGGTGTGAATTTTTCACGCTTAGCTAACTTGCTCCAAATTTTAAGTGTGGACCAGGCCACATAATTAGTTTGCAGCAAACTGGGGTGTGAATTTACCCCGCACTCTCCTGCCATGGTCTAACTGTCCATGTGGACCCTCCTGACGTCCATTAACAGTCGTTAATGCGCTTTGATCTAGTCCTTTTTGAAACGGGACTGATCAAAGCACATTAACAAGCTATAAAAGAGCATCAGATGGATTTACACAGTCAGTCAGTCCATGGTAGGCTAGTGCAAGGTAGGTTCACGTGCCAGCTTGCTGCGAATTGACTGTTCGTGTAACATGACTATGGGTCAGTGTGTGTTCCTGGTTCCCCCCCGCCCCCACCCCATGCCTGATCTGCAGAGAATCGGAGTCTGTTACAGCCCAAGCTAGGGGATGCTAGACTGTAGGTCAAGCTGCAGCAGCTCTGGCTTTTAGCCCTGCTTTGGTACCCGCGGTGTCAGCCAAGATGGGACCTTGGTGGTTGCTGAGAGAGCTTGAAAATGTGAGCCCTAAAGCCCTGAAAAGCAGAAGGGGAACAAAAGGAACTTAAAATGCATCATATTTGGCTTAAAAACATGAGATTTTTTTTTTAATCTCCTGATTTTTTGGGGCAGGGGCCTGACTCGTGATTTTTAAATGCTTGGGCCTGGCAGCACAGAATACATACAACTCCTCGAGGGCGCTAGGCTCGTGGCCGTCGCGTCCCTGCTGCAGAGAGTTGAGCGCTCTGAGTGGAGAATGCATGCCCGGAGGTTGGCATCGTGATCAGTATTTATGGTTTGTATCACTGTAGCGACTCGGAGCCCCAGTCATGGCCTAGGGCCTTGCTGCGCCAGGCGCTGTACAAACAGAACAATTCCATGTGATCTAGTGCCTGGGCAGTCCAGCCCTGCAGTGGGTTTTCAGGGGAGGGCGGCATGGCTGTGACTGCGTCCTGGAAGGAGGTCCCAGGCATAGGGGACTAATAGGGCCAAGAGTGGAGGAAGGACAAGTAGGGAGCAGTTGGCCGAGCTGTTTGGGCAGAGGAGAGGGCAGCGGGGGACCCCTGGATTTCTTCCAAGAGAAGCCACCAGATATGGATTATGGGTTTTGGATTTTGCAGAGAGCATTGTAGCCCTAGGCCCTGCAAGGTATCATGGCCCTGGCCAGCATGCAGAGAACTTCATCACTAGGGCCCTACCAAATTCAAGGACATGAAAAATGCATCACGGGCCGTGAAATCCGGTCTCCTTCTGTGAAATCTGGTCTATTGTGTGCTTGTACCTTATACTGTAGAGATTTCACAGGGGAGACCAGCGTTTCTGAAACTGGGGGATCCAACCCAAAAGAGAGGCGGAGGGGGCTCGCCAGGTTACTGTAGGGGGGTTGTGGTATTGTAGGGGGGTTGTGGTACCCTTACTTCTGCGTTGCCTTCAGATTTGGGTGGCTAGCGAGCGGCGGCTGTTGGCCAGGCACCCAGCTCTGAAGGCAGTGCCCTGCCCGCAGCAGTGCAGAAGTAAGGGTGGCGATACCATACCATGCTGCTGGCGATGGTGCTGCCTTCAGAGCTGGGCTCCCGACCAGCAGCTGTCACTTTCCAGCTGCCCAACTCTGAAGGAAGTAAGCGTGGCAATACCGCAACCTCCCTACAATAATTTTGTGGCCCCCCCCGCCCCAACCTCCTTGTGGGTCGGGAAACCCCACAGTTACAACACGTGAAATTGCAGATTGAAGTATCTGAAATAACGAAATTGACAATTTTTAAAATTCCATAACCGTGAAATTGACCAACATGGACCGTGAATTTGGTAGGGCCCTACTCATCACTCACAGTGCTTTCACTCCGGTCCCTAGTCCCAGGTGTTCTTCTGCAAAGAAACCTTCTTTCCCCTGTCAGCAGCACCCTGCAGATACTCCCTGGCCATCGGCCAGGAGACCTACTCACCCCGTCTGTGCCGCCTTCCCCATCCCGCACCTCCTGCAGCCGCCCGCACCCATTGCACAGTCAGGCCGAGGCCTTTGCCTGCCAAAGCCCTGCGGATAAAGGTCTCTCTGTGCTCTGAGCGTGGAGCTTCTCCGGGTCCTGGCAGAGAAGGGAATCCGAGCGCTCTCCCCCCGGAGCGGATGTCAGGGGGTTGCTCTCTATGGACTCACCGGTTGGAATCCGCAGCTGCAGAGCTGGGTCTCTGAATGCAGCGAGGGAAGGGAACAAACGGCGGTTCTGAGGCTCTGCTGCGTCTGTTTAACCACAGGGAGCAGGGAGCTGGGCTCGCCGCCTGGATGTTGCACTAGGTACCAGCAGAGACGTGTGCGCGTGTGCCCAGGCACATGCAAACACGTGTGTACAGGCATGAGCGTGTGTGTGCGCACATGAGTGTACGCGCTCATGCATGTGCCCACATGTTTCTATATGGGGGGAGGGATAGCTCAGTGGCTTGAGCATTGGCCTGCTAAATCCAGGCTTGTGAGTTCAATCCCTGAGGGGGCCATTTAGGGATCTGGGGCAAAAATTGGGGCTTGGTCCTGCTTTGAGCAAGGGGCGTTGGCCTAGATGACCTCCTGAGGTCCCTTCCAACCCTGATATTCTATGATTCTGTGTGCACAAGTGTAGGCGTACTTGTGTACGTGTGCCTGCTCATCTGTGTGCACACCCACCCACACGTGCACAAATACACACGCACTTGCACACACACACACAATATCGTTTGAGACTGTCTCACATGACCATCTCAGAAGCAAACTAGGGGAATATAGCCTAGCTGAACCTACTATAAGGTGCGTGCACAACTGGTTGGAAAATCGTACTGGCTGGGAGAGAAGAATCACTGGTTCACAGTCAAGCTGGAGGGGTGTATCGAGCGGGGGTCCCGCAGGGGTCTGTCCTGAGTCTGGTTGTGTTCAATATCTTCATAAATGATTTGAATCCTGGCATAGAGAGCACACACATAAAGTTTGCGGACGATACCAAGCTGGGAGGGGATGCAAGCGCTTTGGAGGACAGGATTAGAAATCAAAATGAGCGGGACAAACTGGAGAAATGGTCTGAAATAAACAGGATGCAATTCAATAAGGAGAAATGCAAAGTCCTGCAGGAATGATCAGTGGCACAGATACCAAATGGGAAGTGACTGCCTAGGAAGGAGCGCTGCAGGAAAGGATCAGGGGTTATAGTGGACCACAAATGAAATGTGAGCCAATAGTGTAATACCGTTTCCAAAAAAGCAAACACCATCCTGGGATGTATTAGCAGGAGCGTCGTAAGCGAGACACGAGCAGTAATTCTTCCATTCTACTCAGCACCGCTAAGGCCTCAGCTGGGGTCGTTGTATCCAGGTCTGGGCGCCCCACTTCGGGAAAGAGGGGGACAAACTGGAGAAAGTCCAGAGGAGAGCAACACAAATGGTTCAAGGCCTAGAAAATACGACTTACTAGAAAGCAAATTGTGTGCCCTGGAAAAGAGAAGACTGAGGGGGGGACGTGAGAGTGATTTTTAAGTACGCAAAAGATTGTTATAAGGAGGAGATTGATCAATTGTTCTGCTCAACCACTGAGGCTAGGACAAGAGGCAAAGGGCTTAAATTGCAGCAAGGGAGATTTAGGTTCGACATTAGGAAAAACTTCCTGTCGGGGTAGTTAAGCACTGGAATAAATTGCCTAGGGAGGCTGTGGAATCTCCATCATTGGGGGTTCTTAAGAGCAAGTCAGACAAACCCCTGTGAGGGATGGGCTAGTTAATACTTAGCCCTGCCTCAGTGGATAGGACTGGACTAGATGGCCTCTGGAGGTCCCTTCCAGTCCGACATTTCTCTGATTCTATGCACACACACACATTCTATGCACACACACACACATGTGCACAGGCCCACCGATGAAGATTCATGCCCGAGATAGACTCCGTTCCTCGAGCTCTTCTTTGGGGAGAGGGGCTGCACCCAGAGTCCATTCCGGGCGGGCACGAAGATCCAGTTCCCGTTCTTCCCAGGGGATGGACAGCCTAGTAGAAATGTCTGCTTTTCTGACCCTGGTCTGCTCTCCCTGCTGGACACACGCACGGGGAAATCCTGGCCTGAACGCGTGTGCTTTCCTCTGATGGCTGCCAGGCACGACTCCCCTGTGTGCGCTGCGCCAGGAGCGCTCAGAGAGCCGTTAACTCCCTAGCGGGGAGCGCTTGGCAGCTTGTGTGTGGGCTGGGCTGCTGGTACAGCTCGCTTGGATTCTCACATCCTCAGGATAGGGAGGGTCTGCAGTGCACAGGGATCTTCCCATCGCGGGAGCGGGGGCCTTGGCTGGTGGCAGGCCTCCTGCAATCATCGGGGCATCTGAGGTTCTGCTCTGTCTGGGTTACTTGGGAGAGTAACACAGAGCAAGAGTTTAGCCCCACGGCTGCCCTAGGACCCGGGTCAGGGCCTGTGTTGTGTCGCTCTGGTTCATTAGCTAACTGGGGCACGGGGAGGGGGTCAGTTTGTGGGCGGGAGACAGCTGCGGAAGTTGTTGATTCCTTGCTGGTACCAGAAAGTCTCCTATTGACTTTGGACCAGGCTGCATATGCTGCTTGTCTGGGGCTGGTTATGGGCTGGGCTCCGCTGACCCGTGAGACCTAACAGCAGCGTCTGACCCTGCATCCTTAAAACCCGCATGGCGCCGTTCCCCAGCGCTCCCTCTTCCTGGAGCTGCAGACTCCTCCCCCACTCAGGACTAGGCTCCGACGCCAACTGGTGTCATATCAGCCTCCAGATGGTCACGACTTCTAGTCACTAGTGAGCCGGGCTGGGTACGAACCTGCGGCCTCTGAAAAACCCTCCGACTCCCTGCCAAAGACCCCCGACCTACTTCCTGGCTAAAATGTCCTCCTCCATGGGGAATGGCCAGGCCTGCTTCTCTCCAGAGAGGAGCAGAACCCCTGGGGGGCAGGGTTGTCCTCCTGCCGGAGGTGCCCTGCCACGGCCGTGCCCGGTCGGCTATGGGGGAAGAGGAAGCTGCCGGGTACCAGGCTGAGAGCAGGAAATCCCCATGGCAGGAGAAGAGGCCATGCGTGGGGATTGGAAAGAGAGCTTTCTAGATGAGTGAATACCAGGCCGTGGATCTGCCTGCCTCAGCTTTTTAGCTGTCTAGCTATCTAATCCCAAGTGTACACATCTCTCTGTCTATCCCCATGCAGATCCCAGGCGCGCTGGGTATCGTAGTGGTGGGCGCCATGCTCTCCCCACCCCTCTCGTCTCTCACGCTCACTCCAGCCTGTAATCGAGCCCTGCAGGCTGTCGCAGGAGAAACGAAGCGTGAAAACTTTTCCCCCGGAAGCCCGGGACGGTGCTAATTAATCTGCCAGCACAGCCGTCCGCCTGCCACCATCCGGGCCTCCCCAGCACGCATGTCACCTGCAAAACCTGGGGATGACATGCGTTCTTGGTGGGTCCCCCGCCATTCTTCTAGCTCCGCTCAGGCTGCGTGGGGTCCCCTCCAGGATGAGGGATCCACTTCGTAACCTGACATCTCCAAGACCCCCCCCCGATCTAACTTCAAGAGAGGGTCCCATTTCCATCTCCTCCATCCCTTCCTCCCGCCCTCGGTGATTCTGCCCTATCAGCATTTTCCGCTTGACTCCTTTCCAGCTTGGCTCCTCCACGGCACCTGCCCGCTCCCATGCCACCCATCTACGCACATTCCTGGGCACGGACCTCCTCTGGGTTCCCTGGCTGACAGCCAGTCAGCTTGCCGGGGGGAGCAAGACCCCAAGCCAAACATGCGGGGATTTGTAGTAATCCAGGGATAGCCCCTTGAAACTGACCCATTGGGTGGGTGCTCCCTGGCACCCTAATCTCAGAGAGAGCCCTGGCATGGGTACCCTATGCTGGGTGTCCCTTAGGAGCCTTTTAGCTCAGGCTGGCATGGACAAAGTTCTAGGTACCTTTGGCACCATGAGTGTGGAGGACACTTGTCAGGAAAGCTCTGCTGGAATCTTCCAGGTTTTCCTGAAATTTCCAGCCCCCACCCAGCCAGGCTGCATCAGGAGACACATGGACAGAGACTGCCTCACCCAGGGGAATCGGGGTGTGACACCTGGCAGGGTCCTGGCCTAGCGCTGGGTTCTAGTCCCACCTCGATCGCTGACCAGGTCAGCCGCTTTGGAGAAATCACTTCCCCTCTGTCCTGTCCGTTTAGAGTGTCAGCGCTCCTCCTGGGCAGCCTTTTACTCGGAGGATACTGCACTGCAAAGCCAAGTTGGGTTCAGAACTCGGGTTCACTAACTTGGGTTAAAAGAGCAGTGTAGACACGGCAACCTGGGTTAGCCACTCGGTGGGGATCTGATCTCTGTGCGCGCACGGCTCCTAGCGCAGTGGGGATCTGATCTCTGTGCGCGTGTACAGCTCCTAGCGCTGTGGGGATCTGATCTCTGTGCGCGTACAGCTCCTAGCGCAGTGGGGATCTGATCTCTGTGCGCGTGTACAGCTCCTAGCGCTGTGGGGATCTGATCTCTGTGCGCGTACAGCTCCTAGCGCAGTGGGGATCTGATCTCTGTGCGCGTACGGCTCCTAGCGCGGTGGGGATCTGGTCTCCATCAGGGTCTCTAGGTGCTACTGTAAGTTAAGTAATATTTTTTTTAGTTCATCGGCCACTTACTGAGGTGACTCTTGCGAAAGGGCCTCTGCCTTCCAAGCTGGCACCGTTGCCAGAGTCAGCGAGGGCCGGCATGGCCGTGGGTGCTGCTGGCATCTGGGAGTGGACTTGAAGCTGGCAGGAGAATGGCAGAGGCAATGCCAAGGCAGCTAATGGAAATCTTTCAGGCCTTGTTAGTCCCGAGTGGTGCCAGAGGAGGGGGTGGGGGCTGGGAGTTACTCAGAGCCTGGAGTAGGAGATAAGAAACGTTTGCTTTGGAGCCGTTCCATCCAAACCCCCTACTCCAGGGCTTCGCCACGGAACGGGATCAGGGCCCATGTGGGCAAGCTGGGGTGGGACTTGCAGGCGGGATTCCCACCTGCCCTATATGACGGTTCCCCTCTAGATCCGGGTGCCGTGGAGACGAAAGATTGCGGGCGTGCTGGGGGTGGATTTAGCCCCTCGGTCCTTAATGGAGGGATGCAGCACGTGTCCCCTGCCCTCCAACCAGGTGCTTGGAACCCCTGACATCAGTAGACTTGCCTGGACAGGTGGGTGGAGGCTTGATTTCTACCTGCTCAGTCCAGTGGGCCGCTGGAGCTCAAGGGTGTCTGTGCTAAAGGGGATGAGGGGATCCAGGGGCCCGCCCTGGTCTCCCCTTAGCTGTTTGCTCCCCTACTTGTGGGACGCAAAGCCCGCTGGGATGGACGCCAAGCGAGGCCCCGGCTGTGGGTGAAGGAGCCAGGGCCCTTGCTTGGCGCAGGCGGGGCTTGCAAGCAAAAGGCGAGGGGGACACGGCATCTCTGCGCAACCCCACATTGCAACCTGATCCGCCTGCTGGCATTGCCTAAAACACCCAGCTGCCCCCTGAACAGCCAATCAGCCGCTGCCCTGGCCTGTCGCACACCGCGGGCACACAGGTGCCCTGCAGGCTCATTCATACACACCACTGCCCCCGCCCCTGGGTGGCATGGGGCTGGCAGGCTCACGGTGCCGGGGGGGGGCAGCCAAGTGCCCCCAGGGACCCAGCAGGAGGAGAATTTCCGGTACCGCCGGGCGATCCCATTCCCATTGTAATTACAGACGTGGGTCTGGTGGCTTTCCGAGAGGAGAATGCCTTGTAATTTATTCATGATTACACGGGTTCTTGGTAACCGGAGCCTCGGAGCATTGGAAGGGCAGCTCGCAGCGGGGAGATTGGTCGCTGTGAATCCAGCCAAGCCCTGGGGGCTTCGAGTCCGCCGCATTCTGGGAGCCCCGGCGTCATGGGGAGGAACCAGGACACCTGGGTTCTATTCCAGGCTCTGCCCTTGGGCAAGTCACTTCAGCCCAGGTCCTCCAATGGATCCAGGCGTCTTGATTTCCAGGGTGTCAATGGGCATTAGGAGCCTGAATTCATTTGAGGACCCAGGCCATCTCGCAGTGGCACCGTTCCCCCTCCCACCCTTTGTCGCCCTTGTCCCGTTAGATTGTAAGCTCCTGGCGGCAGAGACTACGGGGCCTGGATCTCAGCTGGGCCCCGTAGGCGCTCTGGTAATATAAACACTCGTCGGAGATGGGGGCTTTATCCTCACAGAACCCCGTCTGAGAAATGGGGGGATCAGCCTGAGGCCACACAGGGATTCGGGAGCTAACCCCACAGCCAATGACTTAAACCCAAGGCCCAGCCTCCCGCTAGGTTGCCACGGTGACACTTCGGTCCTTGTAATTGGGGGGAGCCCTTCACCTCTGTGGGGCTATGAGGCTAGCGCGGTCACGGGACACCCCAGCTTCAGGATCAGGGCCACAGGCTTAGCTGCTGTAGGGATGTATGGGAAGAGGGAGCCATCCGCTCGCCTGCCAGTGGGGTGCCGGGTGCCTTCTCCTCCCCGGCTCCCCCCTCGCCGGAGGCACCCCTAACGCCCCCCTCCCGCCCCCCGGCTCCATGCAGGTATTCAGCACCTACTCCAATGAGGACTACGACCGCCGGAACGAGGATGTGGACCCCATGGCTGCCTCGGCTGAGTACGAGCTGGAGAAGCGGGTGGAGAGGCTAGACCTCTTCCCGGTGGAGCTGGAGAAAGGTGAGGAAGGGAGAGGCTGGCACTGCCCGGGCGGGGGGCTCTCCCTGCTGGCACTGGGGAGGCTAAGGGCCGGATACTCTGTGACCCCAACCCTGGGCTTGGGGCTAGGATGGGGGGAATGGTTGAGGGGGGCTTGGAGCCAGCTGTTCTCGCACCTGCCCGGCGTCCAGTGGGTGCAGAGAATAGCCACAGTGCCGGGCGGGGGGAGCGTGTAGGTGGGGAGCCCTTCCACCGGCCGGGGGGCCCTGCGAGTCTCTGGGCTGTTTCTGACCCGGGACACGCTGCTTTGCGCAGCCAGAGCCGCATTGAAAGGGCCTGGGCGTGAGCCTCACGCTGCTCCATCTGACCTGGGGCACACCTGGGCCTCTGCTTCCTGTATGCTTGCACACTCATCCCACGTACACCTGCACACTCATCCCCCTACACTCACGCCCCCCACACTTGCACACTCATCCCACACACACTTGCACATTCACCCCTCACACACTCATCCCCACATGCTCATCCACATCCACTTGCCCACTCATATACACGCTCCCCCATGCACTTGCACACTCACACACACTCCACCCTGAACGTGTACACTCACACACACACTCTCCCATGCACTCGCACACTCATACACACACTTGCACACACATCCATCCACCTACTCACTGATTCATCCCCAGCACAGTTGCACACACCGCCTCACACACTCATCCAACATACACACTCTGGCACACATCCCCTTGTGCACACGTGCACACCCTGCCTCCCTGCACTCACCCCCTCATCGACACCCCCTCATCCCTCCCACACACGCAAAGCTACTCACTCGTTCACGGTTCTCACGTGTTCATCTCACACACTCGTTCCCTTCATGCACTCAAAGCATTCAGTGACTCAGACACAGCCTCTGTCCCATCCTCGTGCACACTCATTCCTCTCTCAAACACACACAAACCCCGGCACACTAATTCACACACATGTGGACACGCACACATTCTTGCACACCAGTTCACACTCACCCTTGCATGCATGTGGCTGTGTGCACACACACAGAATTCAAACATGCACAACTCCTTGCACACTAATTCATACACAAACATCTGTACACACAAATACATACACCATCCTGTGTGCATACACGCAGGCTGCACGCCAATCTGCACACGTTCCCCTCCATACACACCTGCATGCATTCACACCCCCGAGTTCACACACATACCCTGCACACTCACTCATACACACACACCACTGCACACACACCCCAGTTCACACACGTACCCTACACACACACACAGTTCACACACATACCCTGCACACTCACTCATACACACACACCACTGTGCACACACACACCCCAGTTCACACACGTACCCTACACACACACACAGTTCACACACATACCCTCCACACTCACTCATACACACACACCACTGCACACACCCCCCCCAGTTCACACACATACCCTGCCTGCACACACACCCCAGTTCACACACATACTGGGCACACCCACTCACTGAGTGTAAGTGAATGCACTAGTGAAAAGCTCTCCTCTCTGCCCCTGCAGGATGCTCTGAGAAGCAGGCCGGGGCGGGGCCAGGGTAGCTCAGAGAAGGCGTCTGCCCAGCAGACAGCAGCTGGTACGAACGCAAACAGGATGCTGCGGTGCTTTAGATGGGAGAGAGACAGCCCGTTGCCAAGCCCCCGTGTGTGGTGTGTCGGTGCCTCCCCCTCTCAGCGCTGAGCTCGCCCTGGGAGGGATCGAAGGGAAGAGGGTTCGAGGTTGGGGTGGGACTCGCGTGTGAAAGATCCCAGGAGGAAGACAAGCTTGAGGGGGCTTGACTAAGGGAAGGAAGCTGGTGAGGCTCCTAGGGGATCAGTCCACAGCAAGGGGCGCATGGGGGAACCAAGCAGCTGGTGAGGCTGGAGGAGATGCTGCCATCCCAGGCTGGAGGGACCTGTGTCACTGCACTGCAGGAGCTCAGAGGGGTGGAGAATGTTTGCAGCACTGGTCGATTAGCTAAGATCCATGCCAGCAGGGGCACTAAGCCATGTGTTTCTGGACGGAAGCCGATCCCCTGGGGGTTGGGGATTTGCCCGGCGGGGAAGGCGGGGCGCAGCATGGCAAGGCGCAACGCCCAGGGGGCGGGAAGTCTCTCCTCGCTCTGAAGCATCAGGTGTGGGTTGCTAATGGAGGCAGGATACTGGGTTGGATGGGCCAGTGTTTGGATCCCGTCGGGCTACGGAAGCGAATGTTGTAACCTGTCTTACGGTAGACCCCAGAGGCCCCAGCTGAGACCAGGGCCCCACTGTGTTGGGCGCTGTACATCCAGAGTGAGAGAAGGACCCTGCCTCCAAACCCCTACAATCTACAGAGACAAAGGGTGGGCCGAGAGACCTGGCAAGGGCCAGGGGGAATAGAACCCAGGTCTCCCAGCTCAGCCCTATGAGTTAGGCCAACCCGCCCTGCTGGGCCTGGGTGCGAAGCCGGTATGGCAGGAAGTGAGAACTCAGGTTAGCTGGCCCCAAACTCTGATGTTGCAGGGAAGCCAGGCTATGGGGCTTTGATGTGCCGTCAGGTGTGATCTGGCAGTGCCCGTCCTGGGCGCTCTTCTTCACATTGACTCGTTCCTTTGGTTTCCTCTCTCTCACACAGTCATTCACCCTCCCACGCGTGCTGCCTCCCGTAATTTAGCTGCCATCTGTCCTTGCCTCTCGCTGTAATAAACACTGTTCTTCTCTCCTGCTACTTCCTCGCTTTCCTCCTGCCCCCGGGGCCTGTCCTGGCAAGCGCAGGAGCCCTCTGTGCCAGGCCCCTTCCATTGGCATTTGCCCGTCCCGCAGCGAGTGCATCCCTGCTGCCCCAGTGCTCGCCAGCCCTTGTTCACCGGGCGTGGTTCTTGGGGTGACTGGACAGAGGGGAGAGCGCTGGCCTGGCTCGGAGTCCCCCAGCGGCGACCCACGCAACCCCGTGAGGACAACGGGTCTCTCTCTCTCGCAGACTCCGAGGGGCTGGGAATCAGTATTATCGGGATGGGTGCCGGAGCGGACATGGGCCTTGAGAAGCTCGGCATCTTCGTCAAGACGGTGACCGATGGGGGAGCGGCCCACCGGGACGGCAGGTAAGCCCGGTGAAGTCAGAGACTCTCAGGCCAGAAGGGGGCACTGGAGTCTTCTCGCCAGACCCCCTACCTAGCATAGACCGGGGAGCCTCGCCCAGCGATGCTGGCATCAAACCGACAGAGGCTGGCGGCGGGTCTAGGAGCTGAATCCAGATCTTATGAGAGTCTGAATCCCAAAACTGAGCATCCTCCTGTAATGCTCAGCTCCAGAATACATGGACCCTCGCCCCCTCTAACACACACGCTTTACTATCAGTCTGTTTGTTCCCTTCACTCCCAGTAGGGGGCGCTGTAGGGTTCAGGGCAGGAGCGCTGGCCATGGGGGGAGCTCCTGACTACTCCAGTCCCCGCCTCTCCCAGCAGGGGGCTCTGTAAGGATCAGGGCAGGAGCGCTGGCTGTGGGGGGAGCTCCCGGCTACTCCAGTCCCAGGCTCTCCCATTTGGAATTATCGACATTTTGGCTGCAGACAGTACTTTGTGTATTTTGTAACTGATCATAAGGGTGTGGTTGGGAGCTTGTCTGTATTGCACACCAGTCTGCTGGTGTGGTTTGTGTGTGTGTGTGAAGGGGTGGGCTGGCTATTGTTGTATCTCTCGGCTTTGCATTGCTCTTTATTTAGCTTTGTAGTGTGTGTGTACACATGCTGCTTTTTGCATTGTGTGTTCTAGTTGTGTTACTGTGTCTGAAGCACTCTGTGTGTGTGTGACAGTGGTTGTGTGCGTGGAGCTTGTGAGCTGCAAATGAGTTGCTAACAATGCCCTGTTGTGTTAATTATTCTATGTGCCTAGGCTGCTTCTGCCTGCAGTCTGAGTTGTGTACCATTGGCGTGGTAGACAAGCCCGAGTGCTGATTGTGTGGTTGTGGATGCAGAATTGCCAACCCCCAAGCATTCCAAAATCACCATCAGGCCTCCAAAAAGCATGAAATTGGCTTTAACGTCATGAGATTTTTACAAAATAAAAAATCTTCTTATTTTGGCCTTCTTATTAGCCTCCTTGTTTCGAGGCTTTAGGGGGCGAGAGTAGCATTTTCAAGCTCTTCTCTGCCACCAGCGGAGCTAGAAATTCACGTTGTTGTCAAAAATGAGATTCAGACACAAACACCTGACTCCAGGCGGTGGGGCTTTCAGAAAGAGAACTCCTGCAAGACTCCGCACTGCAGTCTGTAGGTCTCTGTGTTACTGTGTGCTGGGCACCGTCTTCTCCATGTGCTCATGGTGAGTTGCGGGGAACGTGTCTGTGTGTTCGTTGTTTGCATCTGTAACGTATTTCTGTATTCATTTCAATGTTGCTGACTTGGAGGGCTTCACAATTCACATAACTCCCTCCCAGAAGGGTCTCTAGGGAGAGCGCAATCAGACAATCGTTTCCCAGCCTGCTTCAGTGCAGCCCAAACAATCAAATGCGGGAGGGTCTCGGCTGGATTTTCCGTTCCCTGGCAATTTGGGTTGCCACTGACACCCCTGCAAAGTGGGTATGTTCTGATCTCTGGCATTTAACACTCAGGCTGGTTGCCTCGCAAAATTACCAGTGCTACTTTGTGTGGGGACACTGACATGGATTTAAACTGAACTTATAACGGGGTCAGTTTGCACCGGTAAAGCTAAACCAACATAGGCCAGCTGTAAAGGGATGGCAACTCATCCACACACCAGTAGGACAACACACACAAACACATAAACACACAATATACACTCACCCCATTTGCAAGTAAACACATAGAGCCATGTACAAATACACTAAGAAACCCATGCAAACCCCCAGTGCAAACACACCCGCATGCGCACACACACACACAAAGATACGCTCATGCTCCAACACCTCCACTTTCGCTCCCGCACACACATATACTCAGAAACACAGTCACAACCAAACTTTTTTGGTTTTGACCAAACTGGTGCAAAACCAGGGTGACTGCAGATAGGCCAGCTCTCGCTTCACACTGGAGTCCACGGTGGAACGAGGGACGGGGACAACGAAGGATCTAGCCCAGAGACAGAATCAGGCCCTTTGTGTAACACACCAGCAGGCATTGGGAAATCACAGCGAGTTTCACAATGAAAGGTTCTGCAGAGCAAAGGGGAAACGTCGTTTAAAATGGAGACACAAACGTCAGTGCCCCCAGTGGGGCTCTCTGTACGGGTTATGTTGTGTGTTTCTGTGTATGTGTGTCAGGGGAGTTGTATTAATATACATTTGTACCCCTTTAGGCAGGAGCTGTGGACTGCCATTTCAAGTGCCAAGTCACCACGCCACTCACTCAGCTCGGCTCTGTCGTGGTCTAGATCAGGGGTGGGCAAACCTTTTAGCCTGAGGGCCACATCTGGGAATAGAAATTGTATGCCGGGCCATGAATGCTCAGAAAATCGGGTTTGGGGTGTGGGAGGAGGTGAGGGCTCTGGTTGGGGGTGCAGGCTCTGGGGTGGGGCTGGGGATTTGGAGTTTGGGGTGTAGGAGGGTGCTCTGGGCTGGGACCGAGGGGTTCGGAGGTCGGGAGGGGGATCAGGGCTGGGGCAGGGAGTTGGGGTGCGGGAAGGGGTGTAGGCTCTGGCTGGAGCTGCGAGCTCTGGGGTGCGGCTGGGGATGAAAGGTTTGGGGTTCAGGAGGGTGCTCCGGGCTGGGATCGAGGGGTTTGGAGGGTGTGAAGGGGATCAGGGCTGGGGTTGGGGCATGGGGAGAGGCTCAGGGGTGCAGGCTCCCGGGTGCAGGTACCTCAAGCGGCTCCCGGAAGCAGCAGCATGTCCCTCCTCCAGCTCCTAGGCGGAGGCGCGGCCCGGTGACTCTGCACGCTGCCCCGTCCGCAGGCACTGCCCCTGCACCTCCCATTGGAGCGCCGGAGGGGGCCATGCCACTGCTGTCGGGAGCCACTTGGAGTGGCCCCCAACCCTGCTCCCCTGCTGGAGCTCCGGAGTGGGGCAAACCCCAGACCCTGCTCCCCAGCGGGAGCTCGAGGGCCGGCTCAAAACAGCTGGCGGGCCGGATACGGCCCATGGGCCGTAGTTTGCCCACCCCTGGTCTACATAATACTTAGTCTGCCATGAGTGCAGGGAATGGGACTAGCTGAGCTCTCGAGGTTCCTTCCAGGCCTACGATTCTGTGATTTGATGCCTGGCCCGGGCCAAACCTGAGTCGGGCTCTGTCCTCTTGCTTAAAAGCAGCAGGACTATGGCCGATGTGCCCCCCTTCCCCACAGCTCCTCAGCCTGTGCCTTGGAGTATATTTTTTTGTATATGTGTGTGTGTTTAGGTTGCTGAGTCTGTATTTGTGCGATTGTAAGTGGAGGTGTTTGCACATGGGTGTGTATTTCTGTGGGTGTGCTTGTGTGTGGGGGGGTGTTTGCATGGGGGGGCTGTCTACATGGGTATGGGAGGGTGTGCATTTGTGTATGGGTGTGTGGTTTTTGTGTGTCGGCGTGTCTGTTGTGTTTATGTGTGTATTTACGTATGGGTGTGTGCTTTAGGTATGTGGGCATGTCTGCTGTGTTTATGAGTGTGTTTGCATACAGGGGTGGGTGCATTGGGGGATGTATAGATGTGCATGGGTATTTGTGAATGGTTATGCGTTTTTTGTGTTTGGGCGTGTCTGTTGTGGTTATGTGTGTATTTACGCATGGGTGTGTACTTTAGGTACGTGGGCGTGTCCATTGTGTTTATGGATGTGTTTGTGTACTGGGGGGGCGTATAGGGGGTGTATAGATGTGCATGGGTGGGTGTGCATTTGCGTATGGGTGTGTGGGTTTTTGTGTGTGGACGTGTCTGTTGTGTTTATGGGTGTGTTTGCGCACTGGGGCGGGTGCATGCACAGAGCAGGGAGCAGACAGGGGGCGGCTGGAGAAATCTGAGCCCCGAGCAGCGTTAATGATGCAGACAGGACAAAGTGGCTGGTAAGGAGTGGGAGCTCCTGGCCCCAGGCAGGGACTCTCTGTGGGGAGCGGTGACAGCTCTGTGCGTGTTCCGGGTCCACCTGTGGGGCAGGGACAGGCACAGACCCGGCCAGGGCTTTGAGGTGAGAGAACATCCCAGGCTGGGGTTTGGGGGATCCCAGGCCGGGATTGGGGTACATAAGAGCTCCCCAGTGCTGCCTGATGCCTGGGCCCCATCAGGGATGTCACTGCCCATGCTGGGGGCCACCATTGGTTTATAGCATGGACACCCCCAGTCCCAGGGGACATCACTGACCTCAACAAGGGATCCCGGCTCAGCTCCTTCCCCCTTCTGGAGCCAGCAGCTCCTGCTGCCTGGGAAAAATGGCCCAAGCCCCCGCGCCCCTCTCCAGGCCAGGCTAGCGCTGGCAGACCTGCGGGGTCTCCATCCCACTCTCCCCACCAGCTCTCTCGGTCTCAGCAGTGGGAGGATCGAGCGCCCGGCTTGGCTGCCTAGCTCCGACAACCGCGTCCACCCTCCGTCTGCCAGCCAGGAGCTGCCAGGGATACCTCCCTCCGTACCTCCGGGAGCTGCCAGGATAACTGCCCTCGCCGCTCCCCGAGGGAGGGAGACGCGGGCCTGTCCTGAGGGGGCAGATGGGGGAAAGTGGGGGATGGGGCTGGCTTTACAGTTTGTGACTCCCCTTAGTAGGGTGACCAGATGTCCTGTGTTTAAAGGGACAGTCCCGCTTTTGGGGACTTTTTCTTATGTAGGCGCCTATGACCCCCCCACCCCAGTCCTGTTTTTTTCACGTTGCTATCTGGTCACCCTACCCCTAAGAAGGCTGTTCTGGGAGGCCCCCACCCATCCTAGCAGGCTCTCCTCCCGCCCCACACATCCTTCCCAGACCAGAGCGATCCAGCCCGGCCGTCCCACCCATCAGCTCCCCCTGTGGCCATGGGCTCTGGGGCTCCCAGATGCCCTTCTCCCTGGAGGGGTGGGCAGGTGGTAGGGGCGGAGGGGGCTCAAGGATGCTGTGCCCCCGTGAGGCAGGGCGGTGGGAGAGAGCTGGGGTGCTGGCATAGCCGGGGTGTGGGGGGGCGCAGCTTGATGGCAGGTTCACCCCCTCTGCTGCCGGGCAGGCTTGGGGCCCAGTACCATCCTGGCACCATCTCAGAGCCTGCCTGAGGCCTTGCTCCGTGGCTGCCACTTAACCTAGCAACTGAGAGTTTCCTCCTCCGACCGCACTGGCCATCCCCGGCTTCCTGAGCACGGGGAGGAATGTTCCTTCCTCTTTCCGCTACGCTGAATAATCTCCGATTAACCCTTTCCAGTGTGGGGAGGAGGGGCCAACCCCAGGAGATGGCACAGCACTGGGGTGAGTTAGCTGCAGTTACGCTATCTGGGAAGGGCAATTGGCCCTCATGCTTCAGGGCGTCAGCCGATCGCCAGCCTGGCAAAGATCAGGAAGGAAATCTCCCTACAGGGCAGCACGGGGGGGGGGTTGGTTTTATGCCTTCTGGTGCAACATCCATAACTGGGCACTGTGGGAGGCAGGGTGCCAGCCTACACGGAGAATTGCTCACTTCAGTGTGGCAGGAGACACGACGGTGAATTAGACGGGCCAGTGATTTGATCCCATATTGCAGGTGCCAAGATACGGGACTGGATGGGCCAGTGGACTGATCCTGTAACAGGAACCAGGATAGGGGACTGGATGGGCCAGTGATCCTGTAACAGGAACCAGGATCCGGGACGGGATGGGCCAATGGACTGATCCTGTAACAGGAGCCAGGATAGGGGACTGGATGGGCCAGTGAGCTGATCCTGTAACAGGAACCAGGATAGGGACTGGATGGGCCAATGGGCTGATCCTGTAACAGGAACCAGGATAGGGGATTGGATGGACCAGTGGGCTGATCCTGTAACAAGAACCAGCATAGGGGACTGGATGGGCCAGTGGGCTGATCCTGTAACAGGAACCAGGATCCGGGACGGGATGAACCAGTGGGCTGATCCTGTAACAGGAACCAGGATCCGGGATGGGATGGGCCAATGGGCTGACCTAGCTTGGCAAGAGATCTGGGGGGGTTGGGAGGGCCCCATCAGCTCAGACAGCTCGTGGGCCTGTACTGATCTGGAACAGTGTCCCCGAGCCCACCGCACCCTCTGCCAAAGACCCCGCGCTCTCTTTCCCTCTCTCACTCGCCTTCTCCCGCCCTTAGGATCCAGGTGAATGACCTCATCGTGGAAGTGGACGGTACCAGCCTGGTGGGCGTGACCCAGAGCTTCGCGGCCTCGGTGCTGAGGAACACCAAGGGTAGAGTCCGGTAGGGGAACGGCGTGCGGCCTGCTTGCCAGGGGGCCCCAGGGGCGCAGACCACACCGCTCAGAGCCCTGCTGGCGGGTGCCCCAGGGGAGGCTGTGCAGGATATGCCACTTCCTGCTGAGTCTTTGATCTTCCCTAGTCTGGCCCCCTGGGTGTAAACATGGTGTCTCCACCCACTTCTCTGTTGGGTCTGCTCCCCAGTTGATTGGGAAGGGTATAAAAGGGGGTGATGCGCTAGCCAGGCTCCACCCACTATCCAAAGCCCAGCCCCACAGTTCCAGACAAGCTGGATTTTTCTTTGTCAACAATCAGCAATGCCACCGTTAACATTTTAAATGTCATCGTTACACTTCAGAGTCAACACCTCCCACTGCAATTCATGGGGACCATTTACAGCTCTCCGAGCCATTAGGCCAAGTTGAAAGGTGAATCTAAACTGCCCTGCCCTTCTCCCCACCCTCATTCACAGGCGAACTCTGACTCTGCAGAAAGTGACCGGGCTGCTGGGAAGGGCTCATACCAGCCAGCACCGAGTGGTCCCATTCTCCGCCTGTTTCATTTTACTGGAGGCAGGAACGTGGTTGGGTTTGATTGTCACCCGCTACTAGGATCCTCTGCTTGTACCATCCCAAGGGGTCGCGGTGCCACCACCAGGAAGGTGGGCCCGGCCCTGCCAGCACCCTGGTAACCACGCTGTCATCAGGGGCATTGTGCCTGCGGGCGAGAGGGGAATCCAGCCGGCGTGGGAATATGAGATCGCCCCAGCTTTGGGCCCAGCTTCTGGGGGCCGGGGCCCAGGGCAGGGGATGACTGAGATTCTCTGCTGGGCTGCATGGGGCCGGGGGGGTGGGATTTCACGCCCCATTCCATCGCCCTCCCAGCCTCGGTGCCCCAGGATCTGAGCGTGACAGTCAGGGATCCCCTCTCTGTGCCTGTGTTTGCCACACACCCTGCTCTGGGTCTGCCTGTCGAAACAGCTCCAGATCTCTCCCATGGCACCCCACTGTGTATCTCCCACAGCCCCATAACATCCACTGTGCACCCCATCACATCCCACCCCGTATCTCCTATAACCTCTAGTGCACCCCATAGTAATCCACTGTTTATCTCCCATAGCCCCATAAACTCCACTGTGCCCCCCATAGCCCCTCACTGGATATCCCCTGGAAACATCCCCAGAGCATCCCAGAACATGGGTAACATCCCACACCACCCCCACACCCCTCTCTCCCTCCCATCGCACCCCGTGCCTGCCACTCGGATCCCCTCCCACGACCAGCAAAGGGCCTGCTAGGTGAAAAACAAGTGTCCCCCTCAGGAACGGGGCGAGGGGGGGCAGGCCCTGGGAGCAAAAGAGGAAGTGAGCGATGCTGGAGCCGCTGAGGGGAAGCACTGGCCGGCGGTGTTTCCGCCTCGCTGCGGGGCTGTTTGCAGGAGGGCCCCGCTGACCCCTTTATCTTGCCCTGAGCATCTCGGGCTCCGCCCTTCCTGGCTGGGATCAGCACGAGGGGCCGCGGGCCGCCCTAGCTCTGCGCCCGGCACCCGGCTCCGGATGTTTTCTCTCAAATATATATTGTTAAAATAATCGGCCTGAAATAAACCCGCCCACCAACGTGGCACAGCAGCGACGTCAAGCCAGAGCAGCCGAGCCCAGAGTGCAAACCGGGCCCCGCCTATCCCGTGCCCGTCCCTCCGCACCCGCGCGGGGGGCTGAGTCCGTCAGGGTCGAGGAGCCCAAACGGCTCCGCTGCTCATGCAGGGGGCAGCGCTGCAGACGGCCCGGGGAGCGCCAAACTGATTGTTGGGGGGGGTGTCTTGTTGGGGGGGGGGGTCGTGGAGTGGGGCAGCATTTGCACCTCCTCCTAAGCGGGCTGGACACTGCAGTCAGGTGGGCGAGGAGATTCCAGCGGGTCTTGCCCTGGGGCCTGTTCCCATCCCAGCTTTCATAGGCAGTGGGGAGGAAATGAGACCCTGCCGTAGGCTGGGAGTTGGGGGGGGGGGGGAGTCCTGCCCCCCTGAATCCCAGCTTCCCCCCACCACCCTGTAAAAGCCCTGAGCAGACTCCCCCAAGAGGCGAGTTACTCAGGGCTGCCTGCAGGGGAACCGTCCGACACGGCGGGGAAAGGGGTCGGCAAAGGCAGCGGCTGGGCGAAGCTCCAGGCCTGGCTCCCTGCTGATCTGCCCCTCGAGCCGGCGTCGAGAGCAGTGCGGAGCGGGTGCGAATCGTCGCCCCACCCGCGTGGGAGGAGGACGGGGCCTGCTGGGATCCATCAGCAGCGGCTGTGCCTCTGGGGGGCACGGGGGTTGTCCTAGGCTGACCCGCTGGCCTGGTGTCCGTTCCTGCCGCAGGTTCCTGATCGGGCGGGAGAAGCCGGGCGAGCAAAGCGAGGTCGCGCAGCTAATCCAGCAGACGCTGGAGCAGGAGCGGTGGCAGCGGGAGATGATGGAGCAGAGATACACCCAGTACACGGAAGAGGACGAAGAAGTAAGAGGAGCGCGCGAGCGGCATTTCCCGGTCGCCTCTGGGCAAGGGCTGGAGACCGGAGCATGCGCTGGTGTCCTTGCAATCCCTTCCTCCCCTGTTCCAGTAAAGGCCCCCAAGGAGACTCCCCCCGCCCCTGGGGTCAGAGAGGAATCCAGGCCCCAGGGCTAATTAGCCCCGTACTTAGTTATTCTGCAGTGGCACCTAATGGCCTCAACCAAAATCAGAGTCTTAACGTGCTAGGCGCTGTCCATACTCAGAGGGAGAGCCAGCCCCTGCCCCAGGGAGCTTCTGGTCTGAATAGGCAAGACAGACGAAGGGTGGCGGGACTCCCCCCAAGTTCACCCACTAGCTAGAACCCGGGTCTCCTGAGTCCCAGTCCCACGGCTCTACCCACTAGTCCACACTGCCACCTCTGCAGGTGCACCAACAAACACACTGATCCTCCAAAGGACCCGAGTCCTAGCTTGGTTGGGGCACCGTCTCGTGAGATGAGAGGGGAATTCAGGCTCCAGGTCCATGCCAATCCAGATGTCCCCATTCACTGCTCCGCCCCGGCCACTGCCGTATCCTGGAGGTATTGCCCTGTCCACAGACATTCACACTTGTGTTTCCCCCACACACCGCGCTGCTCTGCAAAAGCCTGTCTCCGGCCTGCGGAGGGGCCAGGAGAACTGGCTCACTTAGCCTGTGTACCAGGAGCCCAACGAGACGCCGTCGGCCTGATGCATTGCCCCGCCGCTCAGGTTGTCATTTGCTCCAGTGAAAAGCGGGGGTGAAAGGACGAGTCCGCCTGGAAGCACTTTGCACTGGTGTGAGTGATGCACGAGGTGCCGGGCATTGGAGTATCAGACCCCTGCTGCCCTCTTCTCAGTGTCCTAATCCCTGGGCATGCTGCCAGGCATCCGGCCGGGAGGTAGCTTCCCACACGCTGCCGAGCTCTGCCACGGAGGGAAGGTGCAATGCGGGGTGCAAGCCCCTCTCTCCTGTGCCTGTCTCTGCCGAGCTGTGCAATGTGGCAGCATCCAGGATTAATGGGCTCTCCTGGCAGGGTTCCTGGTGGGTTTGTGTTGTGTGGGAGAGGAGTGGAAAACGAAGGAATCGCTCCATTCGACTGTCACGACGTCTAATTATAACTAGCTCTTAGCGAGCGCCGGCATCAGTGGTTCTCAGAGCACTTGATGGTGGAGCGCAGCATTGTTATCACCGTGTGATGCACGGGGAAACCGAGGCACGGCACGGGGCGGTGACTTGCCCCTGGTCACCCAGTGGGCCAGTGACAGAGCCAGGCAAACCCAGGCCTCCTGAGTCCCGGTAATAATGACGTGTCGAGGTGCAGCTACTCCCTTCTCCCTCCCCACACCCCGTGACCGATCCCAACAGACACCACTCCCCACTCTCTCCTGCCAGCCCCTACCCCCTGCTTTGCACACCCGCAGGGATTCCCAAAGCAGCCTAGTGAAATTAGGCACTTGATGCCCACTGAATTCCATTTCAACAGAAGCGGTGTGCCTAAATCACTTAGGCGCCTTTAGACGTCTCAGCCCGAATCGATAACACTGCAGGCGCACAGCTGAGCTAGTGGCTAGCGCATGGGGCTAACCATCAGGATGTCCTCAGTTCTCGTCCCGGCTCTGCCTCAGTTTCCCCACCTGTAAAATGGGTTCAGAATTCCCTGCTTCTCGGGGGGTGTTGTGAGGAAGAGGGGCCCCGCCTAATGCCTTTGGGAGATTTTTGTTGAGTTCTCCAGCAATTACCAGAGCTAGCACAATGGGTCCTGGCCACTCGGCACTGTGGGAATAGAGGTAATAATGATTTGTATTATGGTTGCGCCTGGATGCTTCACCCGAGATTGGGTCCCCTTTGTGCTCGGCGCTGTACGCACACACAGGGCAGGAGATTGTACCTGTCCCCAAGACATCACATTCTGAAGGGGCAGGACAGATCTCTTACCCCCCATGTTACAGATGGTGCAGCAGCGTGCCCTGGGTGTGCAATCCAGGGTGTTAGCTGCAGAGCTGGGACCAGATCCCGGGTCCCCTGAGTGCCAGCCAAGTGCAGAAACCACCACCAGGCCATCCTTTGCCTCTGCAGGTTAAGTGTAGGGTTGTGGGGGGGCGGGGCTGGGTTTTAGGGCTCTGCCCTAGGGGGCTCTAGGGAGCAGCAGTGGTGATGAGGGGGTAGCTGCCGGCGCTATGCATGGCTCTGGTCTGGGACGTGCTGGATTGGGGGTGGATCATGGGGAGGGACCTGGCCATAGCTCCCGGTTCTGTGTCCGCAGACGGGTGAATATGCCACGGACGAGGACGAGGAGATGAGCCCCATGTTCCCCAGCAGCGAGATGGCCATCGAGGTCTTCGAACTGGCTGAGAACGAGGACATGCTGTCCCCCGTCGAGATGGACCCCGAGAAGCTGGTGCACAAGTTTAAGGAGGTAAAGACGGGGGAAGGGGAGTTCCCAAAAGACACCCGAAATCGGAGTGGGGGGAGGCAGAAGGGGTGTACGGCACCAGTGTGAGTGTGTGTGTATCAGTGTGTGCTTATTCTTGTGTGAATGTGTGCATGCGGGTACATATGTGTGTGTGTATGAGTGCATGGGTGGGGCATTGGTGCATGCATGTGTCCATGTGTGTGCCTGGGGTCAGAGTGTATGTGAGGTTGTGCCTGTGTGTGTAGTCACAAGTGCAAGGATGTCTGTGCATACTTGCATGTGTGTCATGGGATAATGGGTATATGTTCATGCATGTGTGTGTGCACAAGGGCATGGGGGTGTGTGCAAGTATGTGTCAATGGGTGGGTGTGCATGTGTGTGTTGCACAAGTGCATGGGTGTGTGTGCATGTGTCAATGGTAGTGTGTTTGTACGTGTGTGTTGCACAAGTGCATGGGTGTGCATGCATGTATGTGTCAATGGGTGGGTGGGTGTACAGGGGTGTGTGTTGCACGAGTGCATGAGTGTGCATGCATGTATGTGTCAATGGGTGGGTGTACAGGGGTGTGTGTTGCACAAGTGCGTGCATGTATGTGTCAATGGGTGGGTGTGCATGTGTGTGTTGCACAAGTGCATGGGTGTGCGTGCCTGTCTGTGTTTGAGTGGGGGGTGGTGCATGCGTGTGATTATTTGTATGCGTGTGGTTACATTGCCCTCTAGTGGCTAGAAGCGCTGTCTGTAAGCCCTGTCGAAGGCAGCCCAGCCGCACCCCGGCCCTAGTTCTGCCCAGCGGGTGGTGATCCTTTTTCAGCTCCAGTGCAGAAGGGCTGGGCGCATCCCGATGGCGACAACCTCCCTTGGCTCGCGGGCTAGTGGGAAGGGCCCAAGGGCTTTGAGGGGTGGCTGGGCAGCTCCCGGCACTATCAGGACAGCTCAAGTGCCTGCCAGCCCGTAGGATCCCAGCGCGCTGGCCGGGCGCCACAGCCCAGATCTCCAGGAGAGCTCTGCGCAGAGGGTGCCGACCCTTGTTGTGGGCACTGAGCCCTTGGCAGTCCGGTCTTGCCAGCCTGATTCTACTCTCCCACCCGTGCCACTCCGCTGGGGTCAGGAGAGTCACGTTACTGCAAAGCCAGTTTAGGCTGCAGGAGAACCGGGGCGTGCGTGGGGGGGATTCACTGCAGCACCACGTCATGTATCCTGGTGAGGGTGTTGCCAGGACTCCGGGGTTCATACCTTGGCTTGAATGGAAAGCTTCAGGGAAATTTACTGCTTGCACGTGGCCGGGGCTGAGGGCGCCAGGGCAGCAGCTGGGGCTGGGACCTCCCTGCACGTGGGGAGTAACCGCTCCGTTACTCTCTGTCAGCTCCAGATCAAACACGCCGTCACCGAGGCCGAGATCCAGCAGCTGAAGAGGAAGGTAAGCGCCGGAGGAGGGACCGTGTGTGTGTGTCGGGGGGCGCGGGTCCCCTCTTTGGGGTCCCTGGTCCCGTGAGGCTTCACCTGCAGGATCCCGGCCAGACTGGGCTGCTGGCATCTCCCCACTCTTCTGTTCCCTCCTTTCCCCTACCCGGCATGGCCTCCGCGAGCCCGGCTCTGTCATGGGGTCTTCTGCTTTCCCCCTCGCTCTCCGTTTGCCCCGTTGTTTGTATTGCCCAAGGACGCACAGACGCCGAGAGACACGACCGCACGCGCACACGTGAGCACACACAGAGACACCCGACCGCGCACGCTGACATCACCACACTCACAATAGTGCACAATGCGCACACAGATAGACCCAAGCAGGCATAATCACACGCTCGCGCGCGCAAATACCCCCACGCAACTACCCATGCAGCACACAAAGACACACACAAGGATGCACAACCACACACAGAGACAAGCACACACAGAGATACACAGCCATGCGCACAGATACAACAGCACACAAGCAGACACACAGAGACAAAAGCACACACACAAACAACCGTGTGCCGAGATACAACAGCACACAAGCAGACACACACAGAGACAAGCGCGCACCAAGAGACACACACACACAGACACACAACCATGCACTCCACCAAAGACAAAGGTCCACAGCACCAAAGAGACACAAACACACACCCATACTTCTCCCAATGCTCCCTGCTGCTGGGGTGCATGCGCTGCCCCATCTTCTGCCCCTCTCTCCCCAAATGCCCCTCATCTCCCCTCCCTCTACCTGTCATCCCCCAGCACAGTCTCCCTTACCCGTCTTCCCCTCACCCTGTGCCCTGTGGTCTCTGCTCCCAGCTGCAGTCCATTGAGCAGGAGAAGGCTCGCTGGCGAGCCGAGAAGGCCCAGCTGGAGCAGAGCGTGGAGGAAAACAAGGAGAGGATGGAGAAGCTGGAGGGTTATTGGATGGAGGCCCAGAACCTGTGCCAGGCAGTGGATGAGCACCTGAAAGAGACTCAAGCCCAGTACCAGACCCTGGAGCGGAAATACAGCAAGGCCAAGCGGCTCATCAAGGAGTATCAGCAGAAGTAAGGCCATGTTCTCTGTTCCCTGTGGATCTCCCAGATCTCCATCCACTTTGGATCTCACGGGACTAGTAATCCCAAATTGCCATTCCTCATGAATCTCCCAGGACTAGTAATCCCAGATCCCCATCCCCTATTGATCTCCCAGGGCTAGTAATCCCAGATTCCCATCCCCTATGGATCTCCCAGGACCAGTGATCCCAGATCCCCATCCCTTATGGATTTCACAGGACCAGTGATCCCAGATTCACATCTCCTATGGATCTCCCAGGACTAGTGATCCTAGATTCCCATCTCTTATGGATCTCCCAGGACTATTGATCCCAGATTCCCATCTCTTATGGATCTCCCAGGACTATTGATCCCAGATTCCCATCTCTTATGGATCTCCCAGGACTAGTGATCCCAGATCCCCATCCCTTATGGATCTCTCAGGATTAGTGATTCCAAATTCCCATCCTCTGTGGCTCTCCCAGGGATGGGGATCTGTATCCTGCCCAGTTCAGAGAGTCCCTTGGGTTAGGTGCTGGAGCAGTTTTCCCAGCGGCCGGGCTCTGGCCTGACTGCTCCCCCCATCCCCCACAGGGAGATCGAGTTCCTCAAGAAGGAGACGACCCAGAGGCGCGTCCTGGAGGAGTCGGAGCTGGCCCACAAGGAGGAAATCGACAAGCTCCAGGAGAAGGTGGGCACCAAGGACCAGGATCCGGGGTTCCCCTGAGGCAGCGCATCAGGAGATTGCAGAGGAGAGGGCCCTGGCTGTGACTGGACGGCTCCGGACGGGGACTTCCAGTGGAGCAGAGCTGGCTTTGGCAGGAGCAGGGGGTGGGGCAAGGAGGGGGCTCCATTTGCCTCGCTCCGCCTTCTCCATGACAGCGTGGGCTTGATTCCCTTTGTCTGGTGGCCCGGTGCGATGGGCACTGGGGCACGCCGGATCCTGCGTTGGATGTCAGGGCATGCCGGATCCTGCGTCGGTGCAGGTCACACCAGATCCCACAGTGGGTCACGCCGGATCCCGCGCCGGGTGCTGGATCACACCGGATCCCGCAGTGGGTCACGCCGGATCCCGCACCGGGTGCTGGATCACGCCGGATCCTGCAGTGGGTCAAGCCGGATCCCGCGCCGGGTGCTGGATCACACCGGATCCCGCAGTGGGTCACGCCGGATCCCGTGCCGGGTGCTGGATCACACCGGATCCCGCAGTGGGTCATGCCGGATCCCGCGCCGGGTGCTGGATCACACCGGATCCCACAGTGGGTCACGCCGGATCCCGCGCCGGGTGCTGGGTCACGCCGGATCCCGCAGTGGGTCACGCCTGATCCCGCGCCGGGTGCTGGATCACACCGGATCCCGCAGTGGGTCATGCCGGATCCTGCGCCGGGTGCTGGATCACACCAGATCCCACAGTGGGTCACGCCAGATCCCGCACCGGGTGCTGGATTACACCGGATCCCACAGTGGGTCACGCCGGATCCCGCGTCGGGTGCTGGATCACACCGGATCCCGCAGTGGGTCACGCCGGATCCTGCGCCGGGTGCTGGATCACACCGGATCCCACAGTGGGTCGTGCTAGATCCCGCGCCGGGTGCTGGATCACACCGGATCCCACAGTGGGTCACGCCGGATCCTGCGCCGGGTGCTGGATCACACCAGATCCCGCAGTGGGTCACGCCAGATCCTGCATTTGCTCCCAGGTCAAGACTCCAGGGCACTGTTTTGCAGCCGAACATCCGTGTGTGTGCGTGTGTGTGCGTGTGTGTGTGTGGAGGGGTTCCCTGCTGCAGAGGACGGGAGGGGGTCTCCCTCTCCATGGCCAGGCAGCATGGGCCCGTGGGGCGGGCATCAGAGGCTTGCCCCCCCGCTCCGAAGGCTCCCTGCGCTCGCGATGATTGCGCTGAGAGGCCCCGGCTTGGTACCCTGACGTCTCTCTCTCCCCCCCCAGGGAGTGACTGCAGCCCTCCGCTGGGGTGCAGGCCCAGCGCCCCCCGTTGGGCAGCGTGGGTGCAGGCAGGCGGTGGTAGCTGCTGGAGGGGGCCGAGGTGGGAGGCAGGTGCCCCTGCGTCGTGCTGGCCGTGCCCTGCATCCCCAGGAGGCAGAGCCGGGTGGGCACGGAAATCGGGCTTCACGCTTGTTCCTACTCTCACCCCTTCCTCGCTGCTCCCCCCCGCCCTTCCCAACCCCCACAGTGGAAGACATTGCCTGGCGTAGGGCAGCTGATGGCTTCCCAATAACCCCCACCCCACCCCTCCTCCCCACCCATCCCTTCAGCAGTGACCCCCCGCATCCATCCCCGCAGCAACCCTCCATCTATCCCCCCCATCCACTGTCCCCTTCCCCCCGGTCACCTCTCAGCATTCCCCGCACAACCCCTCTCAGCGATCCCCCCTCCCTCTCCCGCCGGCCCCCGAAATCCCCGGCCCCAGGACGGCCCCGCTGTTTCTCTGCCTGAGATGTTTATCCCTTTGTCTGTTTTTCAGATCTCCGAACTGGAGGGGAAGCTGCAGACCTTGAAAAATTCAAACCCAACTTAAAACAAACACAAACACGAAGCAATCGTTGGGGAGGAGGGACACTTTCCCCTTAACCCCCCCCCCCGCCCCCGTTTTGCCCCTGCCCCTCCCCCACCCTCCCACCCCTTTTGGCCTTCATAGACGGGAGAGGAAGGCACAAAAGCAAAACCGCTATGAAAGGAATAATAATGATCCCTCCTTCCCCCTGCCTTCCTTTGGGGGGAGAGAGAGAGGGGGGGAGGAGGGCTGGGGCCAGTGCGGGGTGGGGGGGCTCTGGGATTGGCTGGCTGGGTCCCGGCTGGCCTGGAGGGGGCAGTGTGGGGAATGTCTCTGGGACAGGGGACCCCTCATTAATTTCTGTTCCTCATGTGAGTCTCGTGTTAACTTGATGGACGCATTTTGCGGGGGGGGGTTGTTCTGCCTGTGGATCCCCCCCCAACATCCACCCCCCCCCACATCCCATCGAGGAGCCTTTCCAGCCAACCTCCCGGCTCGAGATCGGCACCCGCGCCGTGTCCTCCCGAGGCCTCCGGGGAAGGGCTGTGCGGGCAGCACCCCCCTGTGCAGAGTGGGGCGTTGGAGGGGGCCGGGCAAGCTGGCCCGAAGCTCACACCTTGGTGAAAGGACTCTCTTGTGGAGGCCGGCTCTCTTCACTGGCCCATCCTTGGGGCAATCCGTCGCGCGCTGTGTTTCGTGCGCTGGTGGGAAGCGTGTCTGTGTTTGAGATCTCGGCCCAGTGCCAGGCAGGATCTGGGACCCAGGAGGGCAGACACGCTGCTGGCACAGCACAGGAGGCCCTGGGCAGCGCTGGCAGGGACGGGTTGTGCCTGATAACGTCAGGGACCAGCGCCTTGGCCTCTCCGCTGCGAGTCCGTCCCGGAGGATTTCAGGGAATGACAGCGAGCGTCCGGCTGAGCTCACACCTCCCCAGACAGCGTGGGGCGGGCGGGGGGTGGGGAGATCCTGGAACAGAGACACCCCCCGCCCCCCGGTGAGCAGCCTGCCGGGGAAAGACTGTGGGCATCTGCCTCTTCCCCCGCAGCTGGATGGATACAGGGACGCACGGGCTGCGGGGTGGGACTTGCTCCTTCCCGGGCACAACGCCGGCGCTCGATGGGAGGAAAACCACGACGGGAAGTGGCCCTGGCCGAGACTGCTCATTGCTTCGCTCCGCAGAGGCGCTGGGGCTGGCTTCTAGCGGCAGGATGAGCCGGCGGGAGGGGGCCCCTTTGCTCTAGAGGGGAGGGCAGACGCAGGTCTTGGCCACAGCAGAGTATTGCCCCGAGGTGACGAAACGGGGTCAGACTCGGACTGGCGTCAAGCCGTGCACGTGGGAATTGGCAAGCGCACGGCACGCACAGGGGCCTGGCACTGGTGCCCTTACGCCCGTGGATGGGATGGGGGCACTAGTGTGTTCGCACTCATGTGTGGGATGGGGACATTGGTGAGCTCACAACCATGCGTGGGATGGGACACTGGCGCGCTCACACCCGTGCGTGGGATGGGGGCACTGGTGAGCTCACACCCGTGCGTGGGATGGGGGCACTGGTGAGCTCACACCCGTGCGTGCGATGGGGCACTGGTGAGCTCACACCCGTGCGTGCGATGGGGCACTGGCATGCTCACACCCATGTGTGCGATGGGGGCATTGGCGTGCTCACACCCGTGCGTGGGATGGGGGCACTGGTGTGCTCACACCCGTGCGTGGGATGGGGGCACTGGCGTGCTCACACCCATGTGTGCGATGGGGGCATTGGCGTGCTCACACCCGTGCGTGGGATGGGGGCACTGGCGCGCTCACACCCGTGCATGCGATGGGGGCACTGGCGTGCTCACACCCATGTGTGTGATGGGGGCATTGGCGTGCTCACACCCGTGCGTGGGATGGGGGCACTGGCACGCTCACACCCGTGCGTGCAATGGGGGCCCTGGCGCGCTCACACCCGTGCGTGCGATGGGGCACTGGCGTGCTCACACCCGTGCATGGGATGGGGGCACTGGCGTGCTCACACCCGTGCGTGGAATGGGGGCACTGGCGCACTCACACCCCTGCGTGGGCTGGGGGCCCTGCGTGGGATGGGGGTACTGGCGCGCTCACACCCGTGCGTGCGATGGGGGCCCTGGCGCGCTCACACCCGTGCGTGGGCTGGGGGCCCTGGTGCATTCACACCCGTGCGTGCAATGGGGGCCCTGGCGCGCTCACACCCGTGCGTGGGCTGGGGGCCCTGGTGCATTCACACCCGTGCGTGCGATGGGGGCCCTGGCGCGCTCACACCCGTGCGTGCGATGGGGGCCCTGGCGCGCTCACACCCGTGCACAGGGACCTGGCAGCCCTGTAACCACCCCGCTGTCTGACCTAGTTTAGTTGCCTCTGTGCAATTGCCTCAAGTCGCCAAGGCCTCAGGCTCAAGCCTCCTCCCGTCCTGTTCATTTGTCTTTCTTTCCATGCCCGCTCCTGCGGTGCCTCCTTTCCCGCCTCTGGCCAAACGGGCGCTTTTGGGCATGGGGGAGTCGGGGTAGAAGCCCCCAGCTCCCCTTTATTTCCAGGGAGAGGAGAGAAGAGGTAGGAACTTCTCCAAAGCCTTGTGAAAAGTGAACCCTTCGGGCCCCGCTCTGAGCCGGTGAGCGGCCCCCCACGTGCCCCGTTTGGAGGGACGATGCTGCCGAGCTGGGCCCTGGCCCCGATCTCGCGCCTGGCGGGGCGTAGCCAGTATAAGCGAGAGGCGTCCTGCGTCGTCAGCCCCCCGTCCCCCCGCCCCCGGACAGGATTGCACGGGCACCCCCGGTAGACGTGTCTTCAGGCCGACGCGGCCCATCCCTCCCCTCGCGTAAAGGCCGAATGGGTTTTTATTTAAAGCGACAAGAAGAACAAAGGAAAATAAATACATGTTCAAAACCAACCGATCGCTTTTAAAAATTGTAAATAATAAAAAAAAAAAACGCAGTATTTATATGTGACCAGGACAATTGTTTTCCTTTGTAAGCTGGAGATTGCAGGGGGGGGCGTTTATCGACTCCTCACCCCCACACTGTCTAAGAAGGATCAACAGGGTGCAATCAATGCCCCACCCTGGTTGCCCTTCTGGGTAGAAACCAGCACTCTTGCTGGCCAATGTCCTTAAAGGCCGGGTCTCCGACAGTGACTGGATGTGGGGGCGTTGGGAGCCAGATCTCTGCCGGCTGAGCTGGGCCGGGCTGGAGCTGGAAGGACCAGGGCACGCTGTGGATGGGCAGGCCAATGCAGAATAAGACCCACCCGCCAACCCCTCTCGGGAGTTTGTGCAAAGCAACAGGGATGTCTGTGAAATGGACGCATTAAAAACCGGGAAGGCGGCGGTGGGCCCAGAACAGAGGGAAAGCGGGTGGGGGTGGCAGACTGCTGGGAAATTGTCTTAAATTTTTATTTAATCTCCTTACACACGTATCAATGTGTATGTATATAATATATATATATATGGATGGATGGATTGTTTCTGGTTTTGTATTGCAATGTCCTCTCGTCGGATCATATCAAATACAGGCCCTCATTGTCCCTTCGGCTCCGTTATTCAAATGGCTGATCTCATCGGGCACGGCCCTGCTGGGAGACCAGGTGCACTGAGGGTGACCAGATGTCCCGATTTTATAGGGACAGTCCCGATTTGGGGGTCTTTTTCTTATATAGGCTCCTACTATCCCCCACCCCCCGTCCCGATTTTTCCCATTTGCTGTCTGGTCACCCTAGGTCCACTCGCGGTGTGGGTGGGAGCGCCCCCGGGATCAAGGGGGGGGACTTGGGTCTGCTCTCCAGCACCCCCTGGGGCTGATGGGAGGAGCAGCGTTCTGCCACCCGTGACTGGTTGTGGGGTCTGAGGTGCGAACCTGGTGGGTTCGTTTGGGGGGGCCGGAGGAGGGAGAATCTACCAGGGCAGCTGTGTTCTGCGTGGCGGCTTGAGCAGGACGAGTGTGGCTGGGGGGCGGATTGGTCAGGGGCTGCCGGTTTGACTCCGAGGTAGAAAGCGACTAGGGTGTGTGTCTCTGCTCTATACCTATTGCGCCGGCAACAGATAGACAGGCTGACCCCCAACACACACCATCCCTACGCAGGATGTAGCCTGGGGAGCAGCCTTTGCACTGTCCGACGGCACACATTTCCCCGGCGGCGTAAGGACTGTGTTCTGTGGAGCAGTGCCTCTCAACCGGGGCACGTGTACCCCTGGGGGGACGCAGGGGTCTTCCCGGGGGGCACATCAACTCAGTTATTTGCCTAATTTTACAACAGGCTACATAAAAAGCACTGGCCACGTCAGTAGAAACTAACATTTCATCCAGACGATGACCAGTTTATACGGCTCTGTAGGCGATACGCTGAGATGTAAGGATAAGAGCTATTTGCCAGCCGATTTGTTGTATAAATGTATGGTAAACATGAGAGAGGCTGCAGGTTTTCAGTATCAGCCTGGGGCTGTGACACTGGTAAGTTTTTGTCTGATTTTGTGAGCCAGGCGGTTTTCAATTGGGGGTATGCAAGACAAAGCCCACTCCAGAATCGGGGGGGCAGTAGTCTGGAAAGGTTGAGAGCCACGGCTAGGGAGTATATTTCCCTCGTATTTTATGGTGTATATTTCCATGTAAGAACTAGATACGTTCCGGGAGGATCGGTCCATCAACGGCTATTAGCCAGGATGGGAGGGAGGGTGTCCCTAGCCTTTGTTTGCCAGAAGCGGGGAATGGGCAACAGGGGATGGATCACTGGATGATTCTCTGGTCTGTTCACTCCCTCTGGGGCACCTGGCACCGGCCGCTGTCGGAAGACAGGACACTGGGCCGGATGGACCTTCGGCCTGACCCAGTGCGGTTCTTACGTTCATAGTGTCCCAGAGAGTGTGCACCGGGGGGTATATAGTCCTGTGATGTCTGGCCTGCATAGTCAAGTTTCAAAGCTGCATTAAGCAGCCCGAGAGTCAGGGTGCTGCAGCCGGGCAGGGGACGGCGTAAAGGTAGCCCAGAGAGGCAGAAGAAACACGCGGCTTTCCTTTGGTTTTTTAGTAGTTTACGTTTACGGGTTGGGTTTTTTTTTCTCTCTCTGCTGCTCCCTGGTTTCATTCGTCCGGTTCCAAATGAGGCGTGTGGTCGACCGGTCAGTTCGTAACTCGGGTGTTTGTAACTCGAAGCCGCTCCTGTATGTGTCAATTCTATAGTTGACACTCCCCCATCCACACAAGTCCCCGGAGCCGTGTCACGAACAGCCCGGGTTAATTGCGGTGCACGGTCTGGGCTGGACGGTATCGGATTAAGGACAGCGTGACTAATAACCTCTTATTTCTCCTCCGTCCCCCAGTGAAACTGAACGGGGATTCGAAGGGCCGCTCCTGAGGGTGGTGTAACAAATCATCCCAGGGGAGGGCAGGAAGGGAGAGAAGGCCTGGGCACTCCTCGGCAGTGTTTGTGAGTGCCTTTAAGCTCTCGAAAAACCGGTGCGTGGTTCATTCTCCAGCAGTGCAGAAGATCAGAAATCCCAGAGACACCCCCCGAAAATGGCCCTTCTCAAAAACCTCTTAGCTCAGTGTTTCTCGACCTTTTTGATACGAGGGACTGGCTCGCTGCCTTCCTAATCTGAGCCAGGGAGATCTCAGGGCGTGGCGCCGGTCCACGGACCGGTCGTTGAGGAACACTGCCTTCGATGATTCCAGCCACAATCCGCCCCTTAAAATCGGATGCACCCCAGAGAGGGTGGAACGTGGCCGGCACGTCTCAGCATGGGAAGGGGAGGAAGGATTCCTACGGGCATGAACCAACCACTGCCTGATGGGAGTCAGACAGATATTTCCCCTTGGACAGAGCCTATAACTGCCGGGTTCTTGCTCCTTCCTCTGACGCAGCTGGTGCTGGGTAATGTCAGACCGAATGGTGGCAGGCATGGGCCGGTGGTGTGATCCAGTCCGGCAATGCCTGTGTTCCTAGGGAGAATCCGGGGACAGGGGGAAGGACAGGGCTGCAGAGTTTACATGGATCAGGGCCAGGAGAGAGAGGGGCCTTGACTGGTTTATCCCGCGCTCCCTGGCTGCCAGGTTCATGCTCCCCTTCTCGTTCTCTGCTGCGCCCGCTGGCCCCCCTGGGGTTCCTTGCTTCTGCCTTTGGGAGCTGGATCTCAAAGGGTATGAGCTACTCATTCCTCCAGCACCCTGGGGCCCCCAGCCATGCACCCCACATGTGGAGGGGGGCAGGGAGTAAATTGATGCTGGTTTGCTCTGATCTTTTGCTTTTCTTTTTTAACGACTCCTTTGTTGGTCATTATTTAGTCTTGAACTAAACGCTGTGTTTGTGGGGCCTGGTAACACAGGTGTACGGGAGATCTTGTGGGGCGGGGGTTGTGTGTGCGATGCGGGGAGGCACCTGTGTATATGTTCGGGCAAGGGTGTGTGCATACCTCCATGGGTGCATTTGCACATGTGTGTACATATGTGTGTGTTTGTGTAATGGCAGCCTGCCCCTTGACGGGCCCAGGAGGGAATCAGCCTGTGCCATAATTAGCTGCCGCCCAGCTGAGGGGCCAGGACTAATGGGGTCAGGTGAGGCACCCCTGGGCCTCAGCAGAGAGATGGAAGTTGGGAGAGGACCCAGAGGGAGTATTTGGGCTCCTGTGGAAGGCCCCTGAGGTGGGGTCTGCTGGACAAACTGCGAAAGGGACTGCAGAGGAGCCAGCCTGGGAGTCATTCTGCTACGCAGAGCAGGGGATGGCGTAAAGGTAGCCCAGAGGGCCTGAGAACCGAGTCCAGAGGCCAGGCTCCAGGTAGCCCAGAGGGCCTGAGAACCGAGTCCAGAGGCCAGGCTCCAGGCAGCCCAGACGGGCTGAGAACCGAGTCCAGAGGCCAAGCTGCAGGTAGCCCAGAGGGGCTGAGAACCGAGTCCAGAGGCCAGGCTCCAGGCAGCCCAGACGGGCTGAGAACCGAGTCCAGAGGCCAGGCTCCAGGCAGCCCAGAGGGGCTGAGAACCGAGTCCAGAGGCCAGGCTCCAGGTAGCCCAGAGGGGCTGAGAACCGAGTCCAGAGGCCAGGCTCCAGGTAGCCCAGAGGGGCTGAGAACCGAGTCCAGAGGCCAGGCTCCAGGCAGCCCAGACGGGCTGAGAACCGAGTCCAGAGGCCAAGCTGCAGGTAGGCCTGGAAGGGGCCTCGAGCTAGTCCCATCCCCTGCACTCAGGGCAGGACTAAGGATTAGACCATCCATACGTGGTGCTGTGAAGTGCTAGATCTGCCGGGGGGGAAGGGTGTGGGGGGAAGTTAATAGGGCACGGCCAGGAGCCGGCTGGGCTGGGCCGAAAACTCTTCCAAGGTGGGGTATGTTTTGCATGCAGCAGTGAAAGAATGTGGGGTGAATGGGTTAACAGGGCACTGTTAGAAGGAAGCACACAGCACCGGCATTAGCAAAGCAAAATAACTCAGTGTTGCACAGGAAGAAGCATAAGCTCCGGGTTTGCCTCTTGCCCACAGGGACCTGGGTTCAAGTCCTGACCAGAGGCGGCGAGTTATATGGGCCCCTGGTGCCCGTGCTCCACCAATATTTGGGAACGTGGGCCCGGCTCCACCAGTGTTTGGGCTTACGTTTTCAGAGCCATCCTGTCCCTAGGATGGCCTGGGGCAACCACCCTGGGCTCTGCACTGTGGGGGGCCCCGCACTTCATGGGGATGTGGGGTCCAGAGCGGCCAGGGGGATTAGCAGGAGGCCTAGTGCCGGCAGCAGCGAGCGACCCAGCCCCAGCCCACCCCGCTCCCCCTCTTCCTGCCCCTGCTCCGCGCCTGCCCTGTCCCCACTCCGCCCCTTTCTCTAAGCCCCTGCCTTACTTCTTCCCGCCCCTACTCCACTCCCGTCCCTCCTCTGCCCCCTCCTCTGCCCCCTCCCCTCTCCCAAGTCCCTGGCCCTGCCCCGTCTCTTTCCAGCTTCCGCCCCGATGCTGGGACCCGGCGTGGCAGAGCGGAGCAGGATGGGGCCAGGTTGCTCGCTGCTGCTCACCCCCAGGCTGCCCTGGACCCTGCATCTCCCTGAAGGGCGGGGCCCCCCAAAATGTGGGACCCAGGGCGGTTGCCTATGGATGGGATGGTTCTGCTTGGACGGCACCACCAAAAATTACACAAACCTGGCGCCCCTGGAACTGCATGAGGCTGGAGCTGAGCTGAGTCTGAGGGGTCTCAGTTCAGACCCTCGGGTGTTTCTCCCCATCCCCCAGGTTCTTTGTATTACAATAGCACCACGAGCTGGGTGCTGTACAGAGATAAGGGTCGAGCCCCTGCCCCGGAGAGCTTGCGACCAAAACAGCCAAAGGGTGGGAGGGGAAACTAAGGCACAAAGAGGCGAAAGTGACTTGCCCAGGGTTATCCTGTAGCTCTGTGGAAGAGAGCCCAGCTCACCTGAGTCCCAGTTCACTGCTCCACCCAAGTGGTTCTCAACCAGGGGTACGCGTACCCCTTGGGGGGGACACAGAGGTCTTCCAGGGGGTAGCTAGATACTTGCCTAGTTTTACAGTAGGCTACATAAAAAGCATGAGCAAAGTCAATTCACATGAAAATTTCATCCAGACAACGAGTTGTTTCTACGGCTCTCTGAATGATACACTGAAATGTAAGGACAACAGTTATATTCCAGTCGATTTATTTGACAATTATATGGTAACAGTGTGGGGCTGTGACCCTTTTGTGTGTTTAGGTCTGATTTTGCAAGCAAGTCATTTTTAAGGGAGGTGAAACTCGGGGGTAGGCAGGCCCGGTCAGACTCCTGCCAGGGGTCCAGCCCCCTGGGAAGGCTGAGAGCCACTGCTCTACCCACTACGTCGTTCTGCCTCCCGTCTGCCTGGGCGTCGCTGCTCATGCAAAGAGAGCCCCAGCAATGCCAGGGGCCTTCAGCGGCTAGTCGGGCCGGCAGTTGGCAGAGCGGTGCCTGGCACTGCCGGGGGTCTCGCGGAGCCATTGCTCTTTGCTGGGCCGCGGGGAGGGCCAGGTGACATCGCTAGATCTTCACCGGAGGCTCGTTCTGAAGCATAGATGCTGGAACTAGGGGTACTGGGGGTGCGGCAACACCCCCTGCCTTGAAGTGGGTTCCATCATATACAAGGGTTACAGTTTGGTTCAATGGCTCTCAGCCCCCCCACCTCCCATGCACATTGGCCCAGCCCCCCATTCGGAAGCTGCTGTAACTAAATCGATGACCAAAAGGGAGAGAAATCGAGCTGGTGTGAGGAATTCTGGGCGTGCGACAGACCGGCGTGTGTCTGCGGGCATGGCTCTGCGCACGTGCGAGTGATTGCGTGTGTCTTTGGGTGAGCACCTGTGTGGGAGTGAGCTACTGGACTCTGTGTGTGCAAGTGAGCCTGAGCAAGTGTGCGACCAGAACACACACCCCGCCAGAATCTCAGCCAGCCGCCTGCCCCCCTCAAGTTTCTTCTGACCTTCAAGCCGGACGATTGGTATGAGGATCGGGGGCTGAGGAGGAGACAGCTCATGCTAGGCTGGGCCCCACCAGAGATCGGGGCAGTTAGGAAGCTCACTACCTTTGGGGCTGATGGAAACACGGTCAGTTACGATCTTTGGGATGCTCCCATGAGTGGGAAACAAGCAGGGTAGCCCTGCTGTCTCCCCACCCAGGCCGCATGGTGGCGACGTGGCAGGGAGCAGACATGACCATTATTTATTATATATATGGGGCATTTTGTTGTGCGAGCATCGTCCAGGGACTCCGTGACAGGGGCGTTTTGTTCTGCATTTGTACAGCACCTGACACAACAGGGGCTCGCTCCCGAACTGGGCTCCTAGGCTCTCTGGTGAAACAAATCATAATAATAATCAATCATAAGTAGCTGGAGAAGGAAGAGCTGGTCTGCTAGGTCTCCTCCACTGGCTTCTAAGATTACATGAGCTCTCGGCGAGTTATTAATGCACTTTTATTGCATCGCCGATTTCTTTTCTGTTGCATGTTTGTTCCTTACCTCTAGCTGGCGGGAGCCTACGCCCTGTTCTAGGAGCTCACTAGAGGTTGTTGAGGGAGGACCTGCGAAATAATTTTAAGATCAAGTTATCATTACAGCTGGTCAGGACTCTTTCAATACAATATATTTTCCATTGGAAAATGTCCGTTCATCAAAACAGAAACTGTTTGCGGGACGGGCTCGGCTTGGACGCGTTTCTCATTTTGAAAAAAGAAATTAAAACCCGGTTTGGGGGCCGGGGGGAAACCCGTTTGTTCTCCAGTTCAAACCCATTTATCATTTAGAAACATAAGTTTATTTAAGGTAAAAAAAAAATAAATCCTTCAATGGACCTGCTTCTATATTCTTATTTATTTTATTTTATTTTTATTTTATTTTCTGTTCTTGAAAAGCTTCCGAGATTTTGATTTTTCATCCCCATCTAGAATGGGAAAATATTTCAGTAATTCTCATGCAGAAACTGGTTCCCCCCCCCCTCCCCCCAGCTAGAGGTAAAATGTCTTTTCAAAGAGCCCCTCACCGCAGTATCTGGGCAGGCCCTGTCCCTTGACATTGACTGTGCCGGGGGTGATGGTGGGGGAAGTGGGAGCTCCTGGTTGCTGCAGCGATCTCCGGGTCGGAAGCGAGACGGGTGCCAGCTTGAGCTTTGTTTCTAGCCATCTCTGCCACATCATAACCCGTGCTAACGTGAGCTGGAAGAGAGCGCTCCTGACTGTTATGCCCGGCTGTTTGACATGGGCACTGGGCGTGAGAGTGGCTGGCACGGGGACCGCTGCCTCGCACTGCCCTACTTTCTGCAGTCGGGATTGCGAAGGCACCAGACCATGCCCGTGCTGTCTCCAGTCCTCCCCCAGGCTGGCAGCCTCCTTGCTGTGACTGCTGGAGCCAGGAAGCTCTGTGTGTGTGTGTGTGTGTGTGTGTGTGTGTGTGTGTGTGTGTGTGTGTGTGTGTGTGTGTGTGTGTGTGTGTGTGTGTGTGTGTGTGTGTGTGTGTGTGGATTAAAACACACACGGAGCCCGGGACGTGCAGCGACACGTTGCTAATCCAGGCAGTTATCACTGCTGCTATGGGGATGGCAACCTGGGTTTCTCGCGCTCCCAGGAAGGGGCAGAGATGGGGGGCTGGGTGGCACCGGGGGCAGAATCTCCTGCCTCATTTTCTAGCCCAGCAGCAAAGAGCAAAGGGGCTACCTGCAGGCCCAGGGGCAAGCTGGCAAAAACATAGCTCGGGTCCCGGAGCCTTCGCTCGAATCCGTTCTGCCCCACGCTGGGATGGGGTGGCCTCTTTTTCGCTCACTCCAGGGCGGGCCCATCTCTGCCCAAGTCCCAGGACCCCTCCCCAACTCCCCATCCATTGTGGCGTCGGATTCTTGCCACCATCTCAAAGCTCTGCCCAGCTCTACCCTCATCAGCACTGAACCCCCCCGCCCCCCTTCCCTGCTGCTCAGGCAGGGTCCCGAGCCTCACCCGAGCCTCACCTTCCAGCCACTCTTGTCTCTGTTCGGATGGCCTCCTGCTGCCCCAGGCAGGGTACCACCCTCCTGAATGCAACCACCAGCCCCCTGCCCACGTTAAGCCCCTCTTAAAACACCCTCTTCTGCCAAGAGAGACCCAATGAAACGTGAATTGAAAATCCCTATTTTCTAGGCCTCTCTCCCCTTAGGATGGGGCTGGCTCTGAGCCTCTCTCCCCTTAGGATGGGGCTGGCTCTGGGCCTCTCTTCCCCCCAGGATGGGGCCAGCTCTGGGCCTCTCTCCCCTTAGGATGGGGCTGGCTCTGGGCCTCTCTTCCCCCCAGGATGGGGCCAGCTCTGGGCCTCTCTCCCCTTAGGATGGGGCCGGCTCAGGGCCTCTCTTTTCCCCAGGATGGGGCTGGCTCTGGGCCTCTCTTTCCCCCAGGATGGGGCTGGCTCTGGGCCTCTCTTCCCCCCAGGATGGGGCCAGCTCTGGGCCTCTCTCCCCTTAGGATGGGGCCGGCTCAGGGCCTCTCTTTCCCCCAGGATGGGGCCAGCTCTGGGCCTCTCTTCCCCCCAGGATGGGGCCAGCTCTGGGCCTCTCTCCCCTTAGGATGGGGCCGGCTCTGGGCCTCTCTCCCCTTAGGATGGGGCCGGCTCTGGGCCTCTCTTTCCCCCAGGATGGGGCTGGCTCTGGGCCTCTCTTCCCCCCAGGGTGGGGCCAGCTCTGAGCCTCTCTTCCCCCTGGGATGGGGTTGGCTCTGGACCTCTCTCCCCTTAGGATGGGGCCGGCTCTGGACCTCTCTTGCCCCAAACACTAAACGGACTCTTCTGTGTCCAAGTGAAGAACGTGACAAGGAGCAGAGCGGCCCCAGCCTCAGCCTTGGCCTTGCTCCTTGACCCAGTAGCCTCCTGTGGTTAATAAAATCGCTCCAGCCTCGACCCCCTTCTGGCTGAATCCGTCTCTCCCGGGAAGGAGCCGGTTTTCTCCCCCCAGGCGCTCACCCCCATCCCAAGCTCTCCCACGCAGGAGCCTCCTTCCCCCTCTCAAGCCAGGCTCCTGGGAGCTGTCCATTCAGCACCACCAGCTACTGCAACTCCCAGGAGAGCTCCGCGTCTCACCCGCCTCTCCCCTCCCTCCCCGGGCAGGGGGGATCATGCCCCTCCGAGGGGCGGTTACATCAATGGAGATCTGGGGGAGTCCTGGCAAGGTCCAGGTCTCTGGTGTTATTTCTATCCTGTGCCCAGCATAGGCCTCTGTCTGTACTTGGCAGACGCTTAGCGAGAGTGACATTCCCTACCCCGAGGAGCTTCCAAACGAGGCAGACACAGGGGAAACTGAGGCACAGACCTGCCAATTGACAAAGCAGATCCGGGATTAGCACCCAGGTCTCACAAGTCCCAGGCCATCACCCTCCCCGCCGCACCCTTTTGCCATGCCAACCAGTGCCTGTTCCTGCTGTCACCGCACATGCCCAGAATAACACCACCCATCTGCCTCCTCATTCGGTCCTGCTCCCCCCACCCATGTCGCTCCATCTGGGGACCCCCCGACCTGCCTTTCAAAAACATGCAATTGGTTTGTGATCTGGGGAACACAGTGGGTTGGCAGCCCTGGAAAATAAAGCTCTCATGTGGAATCACAGAAGTATCCTGGAGTAGTGGGCAGATTATTGGGGTTCTGTTTCAGATGAGACCCGAAACATGTGGAGATATACCTATTTCATAGAACTGGAAGGGACCTTGAAAGGTCATCGAGTCCAGTCCCCTGCCTTCACAGCAGGACCAAGTACCATCCTTTATTTTTGCCCCAGATCCCCCTCAAGGATTGAGCTCACAACCCTGGGTTTAGAAGGCCCCTGAGCTATCCCTCCCCCCTTAAAACCCAAGGCCTTTCTCTGCTTTGCCTGCGCAGTAAAGATCCCACAGAGTTTCTTTTTTGTGGGATCAAGGATTCCCCCCCCCCAATGGATTTAAAGAACAAGCAAACAAAAGAGTCGCCACCTTCCATTGTTGCAGAACACTGGCTTCTGTGCTCCAGCCTAGAGGTGGCTGCATTTCAGAGATGGGTGATGCCATTGCATCTAGGCCAGAATGCTCAAACTCAGGGGCATCAAGTCAGACCCTCAAGTCCCTATTGAATCCGCCTGATTTCTTCACAGGTGCGGAGCGTCACGTCTCCCCTGGCCTCTGGTGGCAGCTGTGGGTGTCAGCACCTCTGACGATCAGGCTTTGTTTAGGTACCGACATAAAGGACCTGGGGGGAGGGGGGATCCAGGCTGCAAGGCTCTCTGGAAAGCTGGGCTCTTTCAACCTCTGTGAGCCTGTGATTTCTCATTCTCTGCCTCTCTCTTCTTCGTCTCTTCGCATCTGCCCCCATCTTTCTGGATCTCCCAGCCCCAGGGAATGGCTACGTGGTGCCAGCTCAACAATGCATCACCCCGTCAGCACCGGTCGAGGGACAGGCAGAAGCCCGGCCAAGCCAGCAGCTGGGAGTTGCAGCCAAGGCAGCATCCCTCTTCCCTGACTTCAAGCCAGGCTGCCTGAGCTGCTTCCGGGTTCCTGTGACCCCCACCCCCACCCCCACCCCCCGCCTTTCCCCCTCCCTCCCTCCCTCAAGTCCCTGGGACCATCCCAGCCTGGAGAATCCAGAGGTCAGTATGAAATTTCTCTCTGCAGAACCTCCTCCTTGCAGACCTCCCAGGATGCTCCAGCTGCTTCCTTTATCCTCCCCGCTCCCTCCTTGAATTTTTGCAAGCTTGCTGGATCCAAATAAGAGGGAGCTGGGGGGGGGGGGGGAGAGAGAAAGGGGAGGGGCTGGCGGGCGGGCGGGCGGGCGGTGGGAGGGGGGGGAGCCACAAGAGACGCCTCTGGATCCCGGCATGGGCGCAGTAGGACGCTGCTGAGGATGCCAGGGTCCCCTCGGTGAGTGTGTGTCAATTTCAGCCTTGCCCATCAGACTTTCGGCTCGTGTCAGTTTCAGGGCTGCGCTTCCTTCTCCTCCGCGGCTTGTTTGGCTGCCGGCTGGGGGGCGGGGGGGTTGTTGTTGTTGTTGTTTTTTGGGGGGGGGGCTCCTTGTTTGTTTATTTCCAGCCCTGCCTGCATCGAGGCTGCATGGATCGCAGCGGCTTGCAAGGCTGCAGTCCCGATCCAAATAGTCTCCCCCCCCTCCCGCGCCCCCCAAACCCTGCCTGTTTTGATGCAACCAGGGGAGGACAGCGGCATATTTTGGTGTTTTCCTGTCGGTCCGCTCCGGGTGGAAACGGAGCGATGGGGGGCGGGGAGGGGGGTTATGATGGTGAAAAGTGTCTTCAACTTAGGGTGTTTATAAACGTATCTGAAAGACGGGGAGTGGGGGGGTGGTTGTGGGGGGGGGGGGTAGATAAATGCATATCCAGTTCGCTGCGCTTGGTAGAATCCAACCCACCCCCCAGGTTTGAACCCACCTTGGGTTATTCAAACCCCCCTCCCAGCATGAGGCTAGCCACACTTTAAACATTAATCAGCTGCCCTCTCTCTCTCTCTCTCTCTCTCTCTCTCCCTCCCTTCCTGTTTTCGATCAATAAATTAATAACCATTAAAAAAACAACAACCCCGCTCCTCTCTTCTGAGCCAGCGCTCAGCAGCCGCCTGGGATTTCATTTTAACCCTCCCTGGCCTGGGCTTCTGGAAAGGGGACTGGGGTCTAAAATCCAGGCTGCAGTTCAGATTTGAGCCTCTCTGCTCTGGAGTCTGGTGGGGCTGTATTTCTTCCCCCTCCTGCGCCCCCAGCAAGCTGGCTGAAGCAGTGGCCTTCCCTCCATGGGGCTGTGCAAGGGGATCTGCAGCCCCACAGGCCTGGCTGGGTTCCTGAGCTTGTTTGGGTTCAGTGGGATTGGCTACCCCCTGGGCTGGGTTTGGAGAGCTAGGCCTTGGGCAGGGTCCCTGGCTGTTTTCCTACCTTCTCCCCTTGGTTTGTTTTATCTCTGGGACTCGCTACGTCCACCCTGCCTCCATTCTGCCCTTCATTCCCTGGCCGCCCCGCGCATCCCTTCTCACTCCCTCTCCATCTCCTCTTTTACAGTCTTCCTTTCCTGCAGCCCTGCTTTCCTCCATAGACTGATTTCTTCCCTCTTTTCTCCTCTCCCCGCTTTCTTCCTCCAGGATCCCACTTCCATCTCTCTCTGTCTCCCCCCTCCCCCCCCCTGCAACACACACACACTCTTCCCCTCCCATCTCTCTTCCTCATTCCCTCCTTTCCGCACGGGCTCTCAAGCCTCTTCTTTCATCATTCGATCTGAGCACTAGGCCCACATTGGTGTAGATTTTCCTGCCCTTCGAAGGCGTTGGATCTATGGCTAAAATGGACAGACCTCTCCCTTCCCCCTCCCCCACATGTGCACCCTTCCCCTCTCCGCTTGAACTGAAATTGACCCATGGCCCCTGGAGGGGACTCTGGCTAATGCTCTGGCCTCTGTCTCAGATCTGACGGGGTGGGGGTGTCTCTAACACCGTCGTGTTCATACGGCTGGAAGGAGTTCTCCCCTAGATGTGAGTGTGTGTGTGTCGGGTGATTAGTTTGCAGCACGATCCTGGAAGGGCCTCTGGAAGAGAAGGACAATTGCCTCTCAGAGCAATCAGACCCCTCTCCAGATCCATTATTTTGCATTGGCTTTGGACTCCCGCCTCCCCAGCTCTGCCCCCTTAGGCTGGGAGCGTGTTCCTTCCCCAAAGCAAAATGAGTTCTGGGAAGCAGTTAGCTGGATGAGGGAGATCCAAGGTGCTGCAGGTCGTGGTGATTCAGCAGGGGGGCGCTCTCTCCCCCACCCCCAAGTCTGCGCTGACCCCAACGCCCCCGCTGGGGGCTCTGGTCACTGCTGCTGGAGGTACTGACTCTCATGTGAGACGGGTCCTGAGCCTCTCTGTTGCATTCGAGATCCCCTGGGGATTTCCGTGGCAGTCAAGGAGGCTAGCCCCAGGGTCCTGGTTAAATCCTTGGGCAAACGGCATTCCGCTTCCTTACAGGTGCCCTGTAGCTTTCCACTGGATCTAGTGTTCTTCACTTCCCATCTTCAGCTGCTGGGCAAGCCTAGCCGTGCCCCTGCGTAAACCAGCGGCCGCGCCCCCACCCCAGAGGTGGCCGCATTTCAGTGGCGGAAGAAGCGGCTCCATTTGCGAAGCACTTTGACGCTAAGGGAGCTGTCTGAGATCGATATGAATCGCTGCCAGAGCAGACGTATGAGCCACTGGGCTGTAATTTTCTGCCTTTCTGTCTCCCGGCTGCTCTTTCTGGGGACTGAAAATCCACAGGCATAGAAAGGTCGCTTCTCCCATTGGCGTGCCTCCCAGTAATGGCGATGGGAGCAGTGCAGACCCCAAGTGGCATTAGATGCTTCCCTTCTGATAACACTAAGGAGGCTGCAGTGGGGCAGGGACAGAGGGGAAGAAATTTGGCCCTGCCCTATACTTAGGCCAGAACAGCCCTGGGACTAACTTCCATCCCGGCTCTGGTGGCTCCTAGGGGTCTTTTAGGGCTGTCAAATCACGGGAGCACAGGTCAACCCCGGCCACGCTTCCACCCACCTAGAACGGCCCCGGAATCCCACTGTTGCCTGCTCACCCCCGGCTCACCCCTACACTCGGGGCTGCTGCAGAACTGACAGAGGCTTCCTCTGTACCTGGCGGTAATGGGGTCTGGGGCCCTCCCTTCTACCTCAGAGCCCCCTTGGTCCCACCCTCACTGGGGCAATGGGCAGCAATGAATTCAGCCTAGGGAGTTTGGGGGCACTTTATTCTACGCCCATCTTATTTGTGTTTCCTTGTGGTGCAGCCCGCTCTGAGATCCTGATCAATCTTGCCCCTCAAGCCCAAGGCCTTGGAGGGCTTCCCAGATATTAACCAGTAGGCCCTTTCATCAGATAAAAGAATTGGCCACTTTGTCCAGCTAAGAGGAACTTCTCTTGGAGGAGTTCGACATCCTTTATAAATATGACTGCATTACATCACCTAATCCCTGCCCCGGCGAGGGGAGATCTTTCATAGATTCATAGATATTAAGGTCAGAAGGGACCATTATAATCATCTAGTCTGACCTCCTGCACAATGCAGGCCACAGAATCTCACCCACCCACTCCTGCGATAAACCTCTCACCTATGTCTGAGCTATTGAAGTCCTCAAATAGTGACTTAAAGACTTCAAGGTGCAGAGAATCCTCCAACAAGTGACCCATGCCCCATGCTGCAGAGGCTTGGCACATTTCGATCTTTATTTGTTTTTATCATTTGATGGATAATATTGATGTTTTTTTACTAATTTAAATGTTCAGTTAGGGGAAAACAGGGGGGTCAGATGATGATTTAATGTTGAGATTCAAAAAGTTAAAGCTCTCTAACCATTCCTACACAAAGGGTCAGCATCCCATGGCGAAATGTCTGAAGTAAATATCGGTAAATGAAACGCTAATACGTTCTCAAGCCGCGTTTTCCCTACTTTGCCTAGCTGTACACTTTGATTATTAGCAACGGAAATATTGGGTGTGTCTGCGGTGAAATTGACATTTACCGATAAAAATCTAATCCTTCCAAGCCTAATTATATCCATTAAACCAGTGGTTTTCAACCTGTGGTCTGCGGACCCCTGGGGATCTGCAAATTATTTCTAATGGGTCTGCAAAAGGCGGTTGTTCGCATAGAACAGTGGTTTTCAACATGTCCACACAGATTGTGCCTAAGATTTACGAAGGGATCCGTACCTCCACTCAAAATTTGTTAAGGGTCTGCAAGTGAAAAAAGGCTGAAAACCGCGGCATCAAACCAACGGGAAATGGGAGAGGCCCAACGACTTGCCCAGGGTCACACAGTGAACTGGGGGCAGAGCCAGGAATGAAATTCAGGAATCCCGACTCCCAGCCCCCTGCCCTAACCAGCAGCCCACAGGAGCTGGGAGAGCCCCAGAGTCCAGATTCCCAGTCCCCGGCTCTCACCTTGACACATTGAACGTTCAGTGTAATGCAGGTTTGTTGATCCAGCGGGGCCCTTAAGAACAGCATCCTCCTGGGGCAGATAAACCTCCCTGTGGCTGGATGCTTCCCGCTCTCTGTGACAGCCCGAGCACCCCGGGGCTCAACTGTGCTGGGGATCTCGCTTCTGGAAGGCGGGTAACTCGTCTGTGAACGTTCGCTCCAGGCTGGGACAAGGCAGTTGACGTCCCAAGCCAGGGATGGTCTGGTCCACACCTTTTCCACCAGCGGGGCAGTGGGACTGGCTGGCTTGGAGGGTCGCTAAGAGACCATGGGTATGGCGACACTGTGATTCAACCCCCATGCCTGGCCCGGCGCAGCTGACTCGGGCTCATGGGGGATCAGGCTGCGAGGCTGTAAAATTGCAGTGTAGACATTCAGGCTCGGGCTGGAGCCTTTGCTCTGGGACTCTCCCCCACTGCACGGTCCCAGGGCCCGGGCTGCAGCCCGAACCGGATTGTCCCACAGCAATTTTACAGCACCAGAGCCTGAGTCCGCTCACATGGGCCTGCCCAGTTGAGGGTATTTAATTACAGTGTAGACATACCCGAAGTGACCTTTCACCTCTAGGTCCCCGGGGGTTCAAACTCAGCTCAGCAGGGATTTAAAGCCGATGGCAGGGGGAGCTGCTGGAGGCCGTAGGAGATGATTTGATGGGTGCCTGTCAGTCTCTCCCATAAAGACCATTGTCTGTCTTGATGCTGATTATCCCCTTGTTATCAGCTCTAGGATTAACGGTACAGGGGCATCTCCTTTGTCACGTCCTTCCAGGCACGGGGCAGCTGCCCTGGGAACTTGTTGAAGTACCAGAATGCTGGGGTACCTCCGTTCAACCCCACTGAAATCGACAGAGCAGCTCCCAGACAAAAGTTGGCCCATTGACCGTCCCTGGCTCTAGGTGTTGCTTGTCATTATTACTAGCATTCCTCTACAGAGGGTCCAGTGGAGACTGAAACCTCATTATGCTGGGCCCAGCGAGAGACCGTCTGGGCAGAGTGGTTACACCTCATTAGCCAAAGAGTGGGGAGGAGAAACCGAGGCACAGAGAGGCAAAGCAGCTTGCCCGAGATCATGCTGCAGTTCAGAATCCAGGTGGTCCCAGGTCACCAGACTACACGGCCCCTCGTTTCTGTCTGCTCTTCGGCAGAGCCGTCAGTGGTGACCGCACGGAGGGCTGGGACATTGGCCTAGCAACCCCCCTCTTCACTCCATCCCTGGTCTGACAGGCTTTGAGGTGGTGGTAAAGATGGGAATTACTGTCCAATGCGGGGGGAAGTGAGGCTGGCTGAGATGGGCTGGAGCTGGAGCAGCTGTTTGTCTGATCCGGCTTCCTTAAGTGAAACCACGTAAAGGGGGTAGAGACGACCAGCTCGCGTCTCTTGCTGACTCTTACTTGCACCCTGGCTGGGGCGGGGAGGCACAGAGTGCGTGGTGCGATCAGCCCACTCTGGGGCCTGGCAAACTCGTACCAGTGTCAGGCAGTTCAGGGCATGGCATTTAGCAGCGTTTCCGGCCACGGGCTTGCTGCGGCGTGGTGAAAGGGGCAGGCTTGCCCAGCTAAGGCAGACCCTAAACAGAAGGCAAGAGGAAAAAATTAGGGTGGAAAAGGAAAAGGGCCCGCGAGGGGGGGCCGGGCAGCAGGAATCGGTCTCCCCTCCCACGTGGCGCTCAGGAGCCAGTAAGGGGGGGCGATATGATTGGGGGGAGGGATAGCTCAGTGGTTTGAGCATTGGCCTGCTAATAAACCCGGGTTGTGAGTTCAATCCTTGAGGGGGCCATTTAGGGATCTGGGGCAAACACTGGGGACTGGTCCTGCTTTGAGCAGGGGGTTGGACCAAATGACCTCCTGAGGTCCCTTCCAACTCTGACATTCTATGATTCTACGATCTGGCTCCTTTCTCTGGGCCAGGCGCTCTGACTTCCCTTTCAAGCCAGCCTTTGGATTCATTCGCCATTGCTCCCCTGTGGCCCTCGTCTGGTACCCAGCAGCCCCTGTCCGCGGGGCAGCTGCCCGCTGTGCTATGTCTCCGTGTGCTGGAAAACCTTGCTGCTCCGCTGCAGGGGAAAGGCCAGGCTCATGTGGCCAAGCGCCTCTTCAGTGTGTTGTCCCATTTCAAAGAGCTTAGCTCCCTGTCCCGGCCCGGGTGCAACCTGCAGCCCTTTCTCCTGGCCCCTAGGAGAATTTTGCTGCTGACTTCCTGGTGGTCAGGATCTCGCCCACGGTGCAGTGGAGGGGGGACGTAGGGATGCCAAGCAGAGTGACCCAAGTGGAGAGAGGGCACCAGGACTCTCTTGTGGATTTTTGCTGACCATCAGGGTGTGACCTGAAAAATGCCCCCTTGTGCCCTGTTGGGGTGATGCCCAAGGGACGGGTCCTGGCCCATGCTCCTGCAGAGTCTGTGGGCCATAACTCTCGATTCGCAGCCTCGAACGCTGACCTGTAGACGAGGGGCGTAAAGTGGCGAGGCTCTCTTGATTTCAATGCGGTGCCGACGAACAGCGGCTTGAGGCATTGGGTTTTAGCCATCTCCTTGGCTATGCATGGCTCTCTGTAGGGCTCTCCAAATGCTGGGTGGTCTTCTGCACTGAATGGTCTATGCTTAAAAAAACCCTATATGGCTGAGTGGCTAACGAATCCAGCTGCGGTCATTCTGAGACTGAGCCGCTGGGTTACCTTGGGCAAGTCACTTCTCTGTGCCTCGGTTTCCCCTTCTTCGCCATGAGATGATGATCCTGAGCTGCCTCTACAAAGTGTATTGCTAAACTGGAGAGGGTTCAGAGAAGAGCCTTGAGAATGATTACAGGATTAGGGAAACACAGTGACAGACTCACAGAGCTCAGTCTGCTTAGCTTACCAAAGAGACGGTTAAGGGGTAACTTCATTACAGTGAATAAATATCTACACAGGAAGCAAATATTTAATAATGGGCTCTGTGCTCTAGCAGTGAAAGGAATAACATGAGCCAATGGCTGGAAGCTGAAGCTAGACAAATTCAACAGCAAATAAGGTGTATGTTTTAAACCGTGAGCGTTTATCCCCTGGAACAACTTACCAAGGAGGGTGGTGAATTCCCTGTCACTGACAATTGTTAAATTAAGATCAGAGGTTTATTCTAAGACATCCGCTCTCGGGGCATGGGCGGTGGGTGTACCCTGGGCTCAGTGAGGCTAGCCCCTGGCCGGTCCCTTCTGCCCGAGGCGCCCCTCCCTTGTCCCGCCACCCCAGCCCCAGCCTGCCCAAGCAGCCCCAGCCCCGGAGCGTGGGGCGAGCGGCGTGGGCCCAGCGCTGGGTAGCATGCCCCCCCGCCCCTCAGCCCCAGAGCACTGGGCAGAGTCCCTGGCTGCAGGCTGGCCCCCATTAGCCCCAGCCGTGGCCCCGGCCATGGGGGAAGAGCCAGCAGCACCAGGGGGCTGGGGACGGAGCGTGGGCAGGATCACACAGGGCTGTTTGGGGAGGCTCAGCCTCCCCTGGCCCTTGATGCCTGCCGCCCATATCTAGGGGTTAGTCTGGGGAAATCCTCTGGCTTGTGTTATCCAGGGGGTCAGACTAGATGATCACAAGTGGTCCTTGGAGTCTAAGACTCTAAACCTTGGCTGGAGACCGTGTAAACGCTCCGTAGGGTTATCAAGGAGCACAAAGAACTGAGTTTAGCCCTGAGTTTACTGAGTTCAGTCAGTCCCATTCCCATCTCTTTGCTGGCCCCTGGTTTCTATAATCAGGTAGCTCCAGCCCCCAGGCCCCGATTGTCTACATGGGGAAACTGACCTGACTAGTTACTGTGGAATAAAGCGTTCCCTGATACCTAGTCCAGACCAGCTCCCCATGTGGACGCTTTTCTGGAATAAATGTGAAGAATGGGGGGGAGGGATAGCTCAGTGGTTTGAGCATTGAGCCCAGGGTTGTGAGTTCAATCCTTGAGGGGGCCATTTAGGGATCTGGGGCAAAAAGTGGGGGTTGGTCCTGCTTTGAGCAGGGGGTTGGACTAGATGACCTCCTGAGGTCCCTTCCAACCCTGAGATTCTGTGACTAGACCGTCCGCGTGGGAAGCAATTCCCGAGCAGCTATTGCAGTCGGCTTCCCCCTAGGACAAGCCCCTGGCATGTCACCATTCCTCGAAAAGCTGACGCCCCTTGGCTCATTGCACAGCGGCTGCTCTGTCCTCAAAGGCGCTGGGCCGCTAGGAGTCTTTTCTCTGCCGGCGCCCTTAGTCAGCTGGCGCGCCCCCCGTGGGGGTGGCTGACTTTGCAGGAGAGACCCGGGTTTGAATCAGGGAGGAGGGAGGGGCCTGTGGGGCGTGGCCGGTGGGGCATGTCAAAGGCCAGCAGGAGCTGAGTGCTGGAGGAGGAGAGGGGGGCGGGTTGCCAAGCTGCTTGCGGGGGGGGGCCCTGGGGAAAGATTTGCAGGCATTAAAGCGTCTTTCTCTGCTGCTGCACGCTTCCAGCACCAATGAGGCCTCCAGGGAAAGCCCCAGCCCTGGCATCCCAGCTGTTACGACAGGGAAAGTGCCACATAGCGGCTAACCCAGATGAAGGCTCTATTGCCGGAGCGGAGACAGCAGTGATTGTAACCCTCACCCCGGGCTGGATTTGAACCCTTGACTGTCTGCCCAACCCCCTTGCCCCTTGAGCTAAAGAAGCACACCATAGCGGTTAGCAGTAGCAGGCTGCTATCCTCTAGCGGACATGGGCACGTGACACACGTTATCAGGCTAAGCAAGGTGCCTGCACATAGTAAACACTCCCTGCCCTAAAGATCTTACAGTCTAAAGAGAGCTGGCCCATGCCTCAGTTTCCCACACTGAAAAAGGGGGATGTTGCTGCTGATCCCCTTGCAGAGGCACCCAAGGGCTTTGTAAATTCCTTGGGGACCGCACGGTGCGAGGTGCTGCCCTACTCCTCATTCACCCTCATGCGAGCGAGAGAATCCGGCCCAGGGCTGGTGTATTTAGGGTGACCAGACAGCAAATGTGAAAAACCGGGATGCGGGAGGGAATACAAGCCTATATAAGAAAAAGACCCAAAAGTCAGGACTGTCCCTATAAAATCGGGTCATCTGGTCACCCTAGGTGTGTTCCTGACTGGGATCGGCTGGGGGCAGTACAATAATGTCCTATTCCTAGAGATGGGGAAGAAAAACACACTCACTTATTAAATCGCCTTTTCCCCCCTGACGCTGTCCCTTCGCTTTCCCGGTTCAGGGCCGTCAAGCCAGATGCGTCATTTTCTTTCCAATTCTAAACTCAAGGCTGCTGGGAGTAAAGGCAAAGCTCCCCAATCTGGTTTGACAGGAGTTCTGCCTGGGGTAGGGGGAGTGTACCGCCCCAAGGGGAGCAGTGGGGATACCTGGGGAGCCCCCCAGTGAGGTGGGGGAATACACCTTCTCCTACACCCCTTTCTGGGACACTCCTTGCTCCCCCCTGCATGCTGGTCCTAGTGCCTTACAGGCACCCCAATTTGGTATCCCATGCGCCCCCTGCCAGTTTGCCTGCATGTGGGGGGCAGAAAAGGCCATCACAGAATATCAGGGTTGGAAGGGACCTCAGGAGGTCATCTAGTCCAACCCCCCGCTCAGGGCAGGGCCAATCCCCAATTTTTGCCCCAGATCCCTAAATGGCCCCCTCAAGGATTGAACTCACAACCCTGGGTGGAAGGCCAATGTTCAAACCACTGAGCTATCCCTCCCCATCCCATCTCCAGTCCCTGCCCTGCGCCCCTCATGCTTGGCAAGTGGCAGATTTTATGGCGGGAGAGAGAACCGCTGCTGTTTGGAGAGCATGGGCCAAACACGGAGGAGGGAAAGCAACCAAACCCATGACAAGTGGCCAAACGTGAGATCGCACTGCCAGAGATGCTGCCAGCCTTTCCCGTGGGAGAGCCACGTGCTGCCCTCTGCCCAGCACTGAGGGGAGGGTGGCGGGGGAGGCAGTCCCCAAACGCCTCCCCATTGGAGCCCAAGCCTCGCTCTGCCCCAGCGGAAAGTCACACCAAATAGTTGACCCTGGGGGCCCAATTCTGCAGTCACGGGGAGTGTTGGCAGAGTAAAGCTGGCAGGATCAGGCCCAGCGGTATTCGTGCTGTGGTTTATATTTAGTGCATCTTTCTCTGCCCAGGCAGGATGGTTCTCTGCAAAGAGGCCTGGGAGTCAGGACTCCTGGGTTCTCTGCCTAGCTGTGCAACTGAGCCAGTCACGTCAGTCCAGCGGCTTCCCTGTCTGAAAAACTGGGGGTCACACCCACCTTCCCGCCCCTGGGTGCTGTGGGTCTGGGTTCATTGTTTTCAAAGCGCTTTGAGATCTTTGGAGGGAAAGGGCTGGATAAGATCAAAGGATTTGAGGAGAATATTACCATTGTCACATGGAGAGGGGAACTGGAAGGCTAGATCAGATCATCCTGTCTGGTATCATTGCTCCAAAAGTGGCTGGCCCCAGCTGCCCCAAAGGAAGCTGAAAGAAACCCTGCAGTGGGCAGTTATGGGATAATCTGCCCCTGTGACAAGTTACCTCCTGACCCCTAATGGTTGGCATGCCCTGAAGCCTGCGGATTTATACCCCTCCCTCAAATCTTAGCTTTTTACATTCTCTCTATTATAAGCCGGGATACTCTTGCTCTCCACAGAAATGCCCAGTCCCCTTTTGAGTCCTGCTCAGCTCTTGGCCTCAATGAAATATTGTGGCGCTGAGTTCCACAGGCTAATTGGGGGTTGTATGGGAAAAGTATTTCCTCTTATCAGATTGATCCAGTTCTAAAACCCCTGAGTGACTGACATTTCCACCATGTCCCTTAAGTACGTCCTTCACCCCGCCAGTCAGGAAAACACCAGCCGTGGGCCGGTGTATCCTCTGTCTAACCTGCGGGAGTTGTATGGCGGGGAAGGGAGAGGCGAATCGGGCCTCCTGTCTCTTTAAATAGACGGACAATAGTAGGCGATCAATCAATGTCCATGTCTTCTATTGCATCATCCATCCTGATTCCTTTTGTCCAGCGATGGGGTGGTGGGGTAAGGGAGAAGGGGACAGCAGGGCTGGGGGAAAGGGAGGAGAGTAGTGTGTGATAAGGGGGATCATGCTATACTGCTAGGTCCCTCTACCGCCCTCCCCCACACTCTGCCCCCAGGAGCCAGCGGGCTTGGTCCAGCTCCAGAGCCGGGCTATCTCCAGGGTACTTCCGTGGGGCTCCTACCGGCGCCCGTTATCTGTGCAACGGGTCCCGCTGCTGCGGCTCCATGCTCCGGACACGTCCGGCTCGACCCTGTGTAAGGGCTCGGGCTGGGCTTCCGCCCGGGGTGCCCGTGAGCCGACCGGGTCCGGTTCGAGTCTGCAGAGACGCCGCGGCAGCTCCGGGGGAAGCCAAGCAGCGGGACGGCTCTGCCTGACCGGCTGCCCCGTTCCCCCCTGTGACACGGGGCCCGCTGTGTAGGCAGCTGAGACACCATTGCCGGGGAGAGTACAACCCGGGCCAGGCCCAGATGGCCCCCACTGGCCCTCCCCAGAGCTCCCTCGTGCTCCAGATGGACAGGGGGTGCTTGGAGACCCCAGGGCCTCCCCATAGATACCCGTGCCAGCTGCTTGGCTTTGGATCTGACCCTACCTCCCCCCTTCTCTCCGCAGAGCCGCCCTGCCATGTCGTCCTCCAGACGCCAAGACACGGACGAGGTTTTCGGTAAGTCCGCTGCCCAATCTGCACCCTCTTCCCGCCCGCCCTGGTCTCTCTGAGCCCACGTCCCCTGGCGCCCGCACGCTTGCCCCCGGCGTCGCCAGCCAAGGGAGACTTTCACCGGCCTGCAGAGCCGGCCAGGGGCGGCGCAGACCCAGGCTGGGGGGAATGTGGGGCTTGGGGAAGGAAGGTCTGGTGGGAGGGGGGGTGTTAGGGCCTGGCAGTTGGGGGCCGGTGAGCTAGGGCGTGGATGGGTTGGGGAGCCGGGGCACAGGGGTGGATGTGAGGGAGGGGGGAATTTGGGAGCTAGGACCTGGCTGGGGGGAGGGGGAGATCAGCAAGTGCAGGGGCCCAGAGGGGGTCTGGAAATGAATCCCCATCCTGCCCCTGAAAGCCGAGATCTGTTCGCCTACCCCTCTCGTCTATGAGGCTCCCTGGCCCAGCGGGGCCTGGATCCCTGGGAGATGGACTGGGACAGCTGGCCTAGGCTTCTGTCCCCTCGACTCCGTCCTCCAGCCCTAGGCTGGATTCATCCCTGGTGGGAGCTCCCGCCGCTGCCCTCCGGGGGCGCTGTGCTGGGGAAGGGCAGGACCTACTGAATCAGCGCCTGGCCCTCTGGCTCCCAGGCCTCCCGGTGGCGGGGAATCGGGGTGCAGCTTGCACGGACACCGCCTCTCCTGCACACGCCTAGGTCAGACGGTGCCTTAAAATCATAGAATCATAGAACATCAGGATTGGAAGGGACCTCAGGAGGTCATCTAGTCCAACCCCCTGCTCAAAGCAGGACCAATCCCCCATAGTTGCCCCAGATCCCTAAATGGCCCCCTCAAGGATTGAACTCACAACCCTGGGTTCAGCAGGCCAATGCTCAAACCACTGAGCTATCCCTCCCGCCCAATCCCTTCCTGGGAGCCGGGTGCAAGTGGGGCCCTAGGTGTGCGTGGCCCCCTAGGATGTACACGTGGGGCTCTGCCTCCCCGCAGGCGCCTCTCCCCACTGGCCTCCACCCCGTGCCCCCTACGGCAGCTAGGATCCTGCAGGGACCCTGCATCCCGCTAGAGCCCCCTGGACGACTGCACGGGGCCTTGCTCATTCAGCCTCCTATGGAGACCCCCAACACACACACACACACACACACACCTCCCTCTTGTCTCCAGCTGGTCCCCTCTCCACTTTCTCATCCCTTGCTGCTTTCTTCCCCTGGTCCCTCGGTGGCCAGGTGCTGCAGCGCCCACTCCAGCATCCACTGCTACTTTGCCTCGATTTCCCATCCACCTTCGGTAGGGGTCAAAAATCTGTCCTGCTCCCCGTCCTCGGGGCCTGATCCTGCCTCCTTCGGCGGCCTGAGACTCTCAGGCAGGATGAGGAGGGTTTGGGGCACAGAAGGAAAAAGGATCAGGCCCCTCACGTGTTTTGTACCCGTGGACCTCCTAGCCTAGGCGGTTGTGCAAAGCACGGCGGTTGTGCAAAGCACGGCTGGCTCTGGTGCAGCTGGTCCCAGCTGGGGACGATAGCGTGACCCTGTCTTATGTGGGTGCAGGGCATCCACAGGGGTTTGTACTGCAGTAGCTGACCCGGTGCCAGCCAAACCCAGTGTAGACAGGGCTTTGTCAGAATCTCCCCCTCCCAGTGTGCATCTGCCCCTCTCATTGGCTGACGGCGATAAGCACCCAGGCCGGTGTGCGTGCATGAGCGTGTCCACACTCACACGCGGGTGCGCGTATGGTGCCTGTGATTAGCAGGAGCCTGAGCCGTGCCCTCCTGCAAAGGCCACTGCCTCGACTCCCCGGGGGCTGGAGCTGAAAGCCCACGTGCCAGCTGCAGACGGCCGATGCTGGGAGTGGTTCCCATCTGTGGCTGGAGGGAAAAAATGTCACCCTAAAAATAACCACGCAGCAGGGCGGAGGAAGCGGCTGGCAAGTGAAGGGGGTGAGTGGCCCCAAGGCACAGCTCTGATTTTCCCCTGCTCGGGTTGGCACCCGCCTGGCGTGCCCTATTTATAATGAATGAGCTGGGATGAGCAGTGCGTGGCAAAGACAGCCCAGGGAAGGCTGGAGACAGGCAGCGTGGTGAGTTACATCCTCATTACGGCCGGGGGGTGATGACTGTGTACCGCACGGGAAGGGATGCGGTGACTGTTTGAAGAAGATGGTCATCTAGCCCAGTCCCCGGCAGGACAAAGTCATAACTAGACCGTTCCTGAAGGTGTTTGCCTACCCCAGGGGTTCTCAAACCTCATTGCACTGCGACCCCCTTCTGACAACAAAAATTGCTGCACGACCCCAGGAAGGGGGGGACCAAAGCCTGAGCCCACCTGAGCCCCACTGACCCAGGCGGGGAAGGGGTCAAAACCAAAGCCCAAGGGCCCCAGCCCGGGGGCCTGTATCCTGAGCCCTGCCGCCCAGGGCTCAATCCCTCCGGCTTTGGCTTGGGCCCCAGAAAGGCTAAGCCAACCCTGGCCACCCCACTGGTGATCCCAACCCGCAGGTTTGAGAACCGCTGGCTCGAACCCATTCTTCAAACCCTCCACTGACGGATTCCGTGCGCGTACGTAGGCACGAGTGCCTGCAAATGTCCCTGCACCCGTGCAACGCACATGCACTCGTACCAATATTGGTGGGCACACAACACCCGCGTCCCAATAGGCCACACGCACCTGCCTGCGTGCTCAGGTCCACACACGAGGTGCACACGGGCATCAGGAGTTGCTGCTCTGTTTCTCGTTTCCCAGAGGCTTCTGCTGGAGGCATCTAGCTCTGGGGAGGGGCGGGCTGGACACTCAGCTCGCGAATGCCGGAGAGCATGAGCCCGGAGCGTGCAGGGTGATTGCCTTCGTTCCTAGATGTAAATACGGGACTGCAGTAACTGACGTGATAAGGAAATGGGACCATAACACAGGATCCATAGAGCAGTGGTTCTCAAACGTTGTTTTTTTTTTTCCCGCGGACCACTTGAAAGTTGCTGAGGGTCTCGGCAGACCACTTGATGATCTTTCCAAATGTTGCTTGTACCATTAGCTAAGTATTGTAAAGCACTTTGGATAAAAGTGATATATAAAAAAAAACCCTTAATAATCATTAAGGGTTTTTTTGTTCTACAAATAAAAGCACACAACTCATATTTTAATATCAATAGGCTTATCTTTCGAATGCGATGGACGTGCCCTCTCTCCCCCTCCGCGGCAGCCCCCGAGCTGGGGCTGGGAAGGAGGGGAGTCTCTCCAGGTGCACACTTTAGAGGGAACTATCCGCGGCCCATCTGAAAGGCGCTCGGTCCACAGACCCCAGTTTGAGAACCTCTGCCACAGAGCACAGGAGTTGGTCGCTGTTGTAGGAATGGTTTTGCAGCATTGTATATTGTGATGTGCGGCGAGCCCTGTACCCGAGCCTCTGTAGAGGCAAGGCTAGCTGGGTGGTTCCTGGCGGCATCGCTACCGGCTCTGCCTATAATCCAGATTGTCCGAAACGGTCCATTATAAGACTGTTTCCAGTTGCTTAGAACTTTTGCAGCCCAACTGGTTCAAGGTTGGCAATTTCCCCTGCCTCAAACTGAATTTGGAGAAGGTGTGTGTGTGTGTCAGGGGGGGCGTTTCAGTAAAAACTATTTGGCCATTTCTGAGAACGGGGTGAGGAGAAAACACATTGTTTTGCCCAGGTTAACAATCATTCTTGGGTCCATTTCTTTGAGACTCTCTAGCGCCCCCAGGCTTTGGTGCAGGGAGTTGAAATTGGACGGGGGTGGGGAGAGTTTCAAGGTGTCAACCAAGCCCCAGCCCCACTGGGCTCGGGGCGGCACGAACACCTCCTAAGAGCCCTCTCCACCCCCAGTCTAATAGATAAGGCAGCCGAAGGCTGGGAGAGGCAGGGAGTTGGAGTGGCTTGTCCAAGATCACCCAGCAGATCAGCAGCAGAGCCAGGAATCAAACCATGTGCCTCACGCCCTACCCACTAGGTCATACTGCCCCTCGCGTTTTTGAGGCAAGGCACCTTCTTTCGGTGCCTAAATGGGAGTGGAGCTCGCCCCCCGCGTGCGCATGCTGAGCCCTTGAACATCAGGCCTTAGGCTCTTTAGAAAAAAGAAAAGGAGGACTTGTGGCACCTTAGAGACTAACCAATTTATCTGAGCATGAGCTTTCGTGAGCTACAGCTCACTTCATCGGATGCATACTGTGGAAACTGCAGAAGACATTATATACACAGAGACCATGAAACAATACCTCCTCCCACCCCACTCTCCTGCTGGTAATAGCTCATCTAAAGTGATCATCAAGTTGGGCCATTTCCAGCACAAATCCAGGTTTTCTCACCCTCCGCCCCCCCCGCCCCACAAACTCACTCTCCTGCTGGTAATAACCTATCCAAAGTGACCACTCTCTTCACAATGTGTATGATAATCAAGGTGGGCCATTTGCTGCACAAATCCAGGTTCTCTCACCCCCCTCCAAAAACCACACACACAAACTCACTCTCCCGCTGGTAATAGCCTATCCAAAATGACCACTCTCCTTACAACGTGCATGAAAATCAAGGTGGGCCATTTCCAGCACAAATACAGGTTTTCCTCACCCCCCCCCCTTCCCAAAAAAACACACACACACACAAACTCACTCTCCTGCTGGTAATAACCTATCCAAAGTGACCACTCTCTTCACAATGTGTATGATAATCAAGGTGGGCCATTTGCTGCACAAATCCAGGTTCTCTCACCCCCCTCCAAAAACCACACACACACACTCACTCTCCTGCTGGTAATAGCCCAGCCAAAGTGACCACTCTCCTTACAACGTGCATGAAAATCAAGGTGGGCCATTTCCAGCACAAATACAGGTTTTCTCACCCCCCCCCTTCCCAAAAAAACACACACACACAAACTCACTCTCCTGCTGGTAATAGCTTATCCAAAGTGACCACTCTCCCTACAATGTGTATGATAATCAAGGTGGGCCATTTCCAGACTCCAGCGAGAAACTGCTGAATTGGAATTCATTTGCAAATTGGATACTATTAATTTAGGCTTAAATAGAGACTGGGAGTGGCTAAGTCATTATGCAAGGTAGCCTATTTCCCCTTGTTTTTTCCTATCCCCCCCCCCCAAGACGTTCTGGTTAAACTTGGATTTATGCTGGAAATGGCCCACCTTGATTGTCATGCACATTGTGGGGAGAGTGGTCAGTTTGGATGAGCTATTGCCAGCAGGAGAGTGAATTTGTGTGTGTATAGGGGTGGGGGGGGTGAGAAAACCTGGATTTGTGCTGGAAATGGCCCAACTTGATTATCATGCACACTGTAGGGAGAGCGGTCACTTTGGATGAGCTATTACCAGCAGGAGAGTGAGTTTGTGTGAGTATGGGGGTGGGGGAGTGAGAAAACCTGGATTTGTGCTGGAAATGGCCCACCTTGATTTTCATGCACGTTGTAAGGAGAGTGGTCACTTTGGACAGGCTATTACCAGCAGGAGAGTGAGTTTGTGTGTGTGGTTTTTGGAGGGGGGTGAGGGGGTGAGAGAACCTGGATTTGTGCAGGAAATGGCCCACCTTGATTATCATACACATTGTGAAGAGAGTGGTCACTTTGGATAGGCTATTACCAGCGGGAGAGTGAGTTTGTGTGTGTGGTTTTTGGAGGGGGGTGAGAGAACCTGGATTTGTGCTGGAAATGGCCCACCTTGATTATCATACACATTGTGAAGAGAGTGGTCACTTTGGATGGGCTATTACCAGCAGGAGAGTGAGTTTGTGTGGGGTGGGGGTGGAGGGTGAGAAAACCTGGATTTGTGCTGGAAATGGCCCAACTTGATGATCACTTTAGATAAGCTATTACCAGCAGGAGAGTGGGGTGGGAGGAGGTATTGTTTCATGGTCTCTGTGTATATAATGTCTTCTGCAGTTTCCACAGTATGCATCCGATGAAGTGAGCTGTAGCTCACGAAAGCTCATGCTCAAATAAATTGGTTAGTCTCTAAGGTGCCACGAGTCCTCCTTTTCTTTTTGCGAATACAGACTAACACGGCTGTTACTCTGAAACCGCTCTTTAGAAAACTTCTTTTGGGCCTTCTAATAAAGTGTCGAAAGCCAGTCTCCCCTGCCAGAGAAGGGGAGCGCTCCCACCGCCCCGGGGCTGGTCACTAAGTCACTCTCCCTTGGGCGAGGAGGTATTTTGGGGCAGTCCTCTGGCCTGCGCGATACTAGAGGATTCTAATAGTCCCTCCTGGCCTTGGGGATTTGAAATGGGCAGAATGTCTGATTTCCCCCCACCCCGCCGCGAGATTTTCTGGTTTTCACAGCATTCACCGTCCTTTTCACATTTCCTGGGAAATCCAAGACGGCTGGGAATCACAGGTGCAGGTGGCTGGGAAGCAACGTGGGGCCCGGGGAGCTCTGCGTGCAAGCGGAAAAGTCCGTCTGGCGGAGAGGGGCGCGCACGACGGTCGCACCGAGCCGGCTGCCGGCTCAGCCGTCCCTGCCTGCTAGGCATTTTCCATCTCCGGCCTTTAAAGCTCGCGAGCATTAGCGCGGTGGGGGCTGGGCACAGCTTGTAGCCTCTCTGGGTTCAGGGAAATGTTGTTTGCTGCTAATGTGAAGCATGGAAAGTGCATCCAGATGCGATTGGGCTGCCGTCCCTCGTGACGGGGAAAAGGCAGTGCTTGGCTGCATGCCCTGCGAAGGGGGATCTGGGCAGAGGCTGCCGGACGCACGCAGGCCCCGTGATTCTCTCCAGCGAGCGGCTACCCGTGTGCCACTGATCTTCAACTCTCCCCTTCCAGGGCCCCGAGGAGCCAGGCCAGGCCGTAGGCTCCTGGCCGCCAGCGTCCCCGCCTCTGAAGCATCCAGCGTTGGCAGCTGCGGGAGGCGGGATACTGGCCGTGCTGGGCCAGCGCTGGTCTGATCCTCTCCAGCCAAGGGGACAAGGGGGAGGTCGGGGCCCAGCACGGCTGTGGGAATGGGGCTCCCCCCAGCCCATTCTGTCTGGTGTGCAAAAAGGCTAGCCAAGGCGTTAATCTCTCCCACGCCCTCAGACATGATGCCTGGCGCTCAGAGCAAAGCAACTTACAAAGAAATCTGTCTCCGTCTCTCCATATCAAACTTTGACAGTCACATCCCAAATCAGTGTCCCGAGACTGCAATGAGCCCTCAGCATCTGGGGCAACCCTCGGCTTAGGCCTATTTGCCTCTCTTGTACGCCCCCCCCCGGCATCTGCCCCCTCTCTGGGGCTCTGCCGTGGGCAGATTCAAGGCGGGTGAGGTGATCTCTCTTGTTGGACCAACGGCTGGTGGCTGAAGGGCCGTGCCGCCAGAAGTTGGTCCAGGAACAGATATTTCCTCGCCCATCTTGTATCCGGGGCGCGACACGGGTCCTCGACTGGCGCAAACTATGTCCAGAGCGGTCTCGTAGGGCAAACCTCCGTGCGTTCCCAGCATCTCTTCGGCCTTGTCTGTGCCAGGGAGGTTGGCCTGGCTGATCCCTGTCCCAGCCCGTGTGCAGAGCGATCTCTGCACCACACGGCTTGGGCCTGTTCTGGGCAAGGCTCGGCTGTGCCCGTCTGCATCGGCTTTTCCTCCTGTCCATCCCCCTCCCGCTCACTCCCCGTTCTGTGAGCCGCGCGTCTCCTTCCCTCCCGCTCCCCGCTGGAGTCGGCTGAGCGGCAGCTGATTCTGAGCTCCTGGAAGGCTCCAGCGTGTACATGTGTGTGTACACACACACACAGACACACACACGCACGCACGCCTGATTAAGTATTCATGACCTCCCGAAGGCAGCTCCCTGCTCTGTATGCAGGGAAGGCAGAGGAGGCTGGGATGAGAGATGGGGGAGCTCTTTGTGAGTGAACGTGTGTATGTGTGTAACTGTGTGCGCGTGTGTAGGGGTGTTTGTAGCAGTGGGGTGTGTGTGGAGCAGTATGTTTTTTAGTGGTGTGTGTGTGTGTGTGTGTGTGTGTGTGTGTGTGTGTGTGTGTGTGTTAACCCTTTGAGGACAAAACACACCAGTAGTAATTAACCCCCCAGGGTCCCAGCCCTTTCGGAGTATTACCCAGCCGGTGCACTGGGATAGGGGAAACTGAGGCACAGGGAGACTTGACCACTGGAGATCCTGGTTCTGTCTGGTGTGGCTACCCGCCCCCCCATCTCTGCTCCATTTGCCTCCCCACCCCCAATTTAGGAATTGTCCAGTGACTCAGCTTCCCTCAGGGCGGGGGAACTGAAGCTGACTAATCACTGACACCTCAGGGTGACAGGCTGAGCATCCAAGGGCTCTGGGCTTATGGAGTGAGCTCCCATGGTGCAGGATTGGGAGGGGGGACTAGTCTCTGGCAGGTGCCCCTAGGTGAGGACCCTGCCTGATGCAGCTCTCAGAGGAAGTGGGGTAAGCCAGTGGGACGGGGGAATCCCTCCCCGAACATCTGCACAGCAGCCTCCTGTTGGCACACAGGTGAACGAGCGTGCCAGTGTGTGCAGGTGTGGGTGTGCAAACATACCTCGGTGCAACTGGATAGGTGACCTGCACGTGCGATGGGGGGGGGGGTAAAAGCCACCAGCCGTGCAGCACTGTCTGCAGTGTCCCCCAGGGCCTGCAGGCTCCAGAGTGACCCCCAGTGCAGTGCTGACCCAGACACCCCCGAATGCTGGCAGTGCCATCTGTAGAACCCCCCAGCACTGGCAGCACCCCTCCCCCCCTGCATTGACAGCGCAGTGCCGCCTGCTGTGACCTCCAGCACTGGCAGTGACCCTCCTCCCCCTGCATTGACAGTGCAGTGCCGCCTGCTGTGACCTCCAGCACTGGCAGTGACCCTCCTCCCCCTGCATTGACAGTGCAGTGTCGCCTGCTGTGACCTCCAGCACTGGCAGTGACCCTCCTCCCCCTGCATTGACAGTGCAGTGCCGCCTGCTGTGACCTCCAGCACTGGCAGTGACCCTCCTCCCCCTGCATTGACAGTGCAGTGCCGCCTGCTGTGACCTCCAGCACTGGCAGTGACCCTCCTCCTCCCTGCATTGACAGTGCAGTGCCGCCTGCTGTGACCTCCAGCACTGGCAGTGACCCTCCTCCCCCCCCCGCATTGACAGTGCAGTGTCGCCTGCTGTGACCTCCAGCACTGGCAGTGACCCTCCTCCCCCCTGCATTGACAGTGCAGTGCCGCCTGCTGTGACCTCCAGCACTGGCAGTGACCCTCCTTCCCCTGCATTGACAGTGCAGTGCCGCCTGCTGTGACCTCCAGCACTGGCAGTGACCCTCCTCCCCCTGCATTGACAGTGCAGTGCCGCCTGCTGTGACCTCCAGCACTGGCAGTGACCCTCCTCCTCCCTGCATTGACAGTGCAGTGCCGCCTGCTGTGACCTCCAGCACTGGCAGTGACCCTCCTCCCCCCCGCATTGACAGTGCAGTGTCGCCTGCTGTGACCTCCAGCACTGGCAGTGACCCTCCTCCCCCCTGCATTGACAGTGCAGTGCCGCCTGCTGTGACCTCCAGCACTGGCAGTGACCCTCCTCCCCCTGCACTGACAGTGCAGTGCCGCCTGCTGTGACCTCCAGCACTGGCAGTGACCCTCCTCCTCCCTGCATTGACAGTGCAGTGCCGCCTGCTGTGACCTCCAGCACTGGCAGTGACCCTCCTCCCCCTGCATTGACAGTGCAGTGCCGCCTGCTGTGACCTCCAGCACTGGCAGTGACCCTCCTCCCCCCCCGCATTGACAGTGCAGTGCCGCCTGCTGTGACCTCCGGCACTGGCAGTGACCCTCCTCCCCCCCCGCATTGACAGTGCAGTGCCGCCTGCTGTGACCTCCAGCACTGGCAGTGACCCTCCTCCCCCTGCATTGACAGTGCAGTGCCGCCTGCTGTGACCTCCGGCACTGGCAGTGACCCTCCTCCCCCTGCATTGACAGTGCAGTGCCGCCTGCTGTGACCTCCAGCACTGGCAGTGACCCTCCTCCTCCCTGCATTGACAGTGCAGTGCCGCCTGCTGTGACCTCCAGCACTGGCAGTGACCCTCCTCCCCCCCCCCGCATTGACAGTGCAGTGCCGCCTGCTGTGACCTCCGGCACTGGCAGTGACCCTCCTCCCCCCCCGCATTGACAGTGCAGTGCCGCCTGCTGTGACCTCCAGCACTGGCAGTGACCCTCCTCCCCCTGCATTGACAGTGCAGTGCCGCCTGCTGTGACCTCCGGCACTGGCAGTGACCCTCCTCCCCCTGCATTGACAGTGCAGTGCCGCCTGCTGTGACCTCCAGCACTGGCAGTGACCCTCCTCCTCCCTGCATTGACAGTGCAGTGCCGCCTGCTGTGACCTCCAGCACTGGCAGTGACCCTCCTCCCCCTGCATTGACAGTGCAGTGCCCGCCTGCTGTGACCTCCAGCACTGGCAGTGACCCTCCTCCTCCCTGCATTGACAGTGCAGTGCCGCCTGCTGTGACCTCCGGCACTGGCAGTGACCCTCCTCCCCCTGCATTGACAGTGCAGTACCGCCTGCTGTGACCTCCAGCACTGGCAGTGACCCTCCTCCCCCTGCATTGACAGTGCAGTGCCGCCTGCTGTGACCTCCAGCACTGGCAGTGACCCTCCTCCCCCTGCATTGACAGTGCAGTGCCGCCTGCTGTGACCTCCAGCACTGGCAGTGACCCTCCTCCCCCTGCATTGACAGTGCAGTGCCGCCTGCTGTGACCTCCGGCACTGGCAGAGCGGTACTGGGCCAAGCGCCCCCTGGTGCTGGCAGTGCAGTACTACCCCAGGTGCTGTCCAGTGCTGTCCCATGCGCCCAAGTGCTCTCAGTGAAAATCTGGCCATCAGTATCACAATAGGAGCTGCCGGGGACACCGGGCAGTCTGTCCCTCGCTGAGGTGCCAGCCTGGCCGCTGGCTCCGCATCTTCACTGTCCAACACTTCAGACAAAATGCCCCCCCCCCCGCCGCTTTGTGAGACTCAGTTTCTCCAGGCCCTGCCCCTATAAGATCCTGCACTGCCCAGGCTATGGGGGTGGGGCCCAGGACAGAGGCTTAGGGTAGCAGGTGTGTTTTGGCTTTGATGGTGGGGGGGCGGGCCTGGCTTAAACCCCGTAAGCCCCTTTGGAAAGGGAGCTCTGGGAAGAGCCCCTCTCAGCTGCGAGGGATGGAAGGGAGCTCCCCCCATTAGCGGCAGGCTCTCGCTCCTTTCCCCTGGGGACGACGGGTTTATGGGCTATAATGGATGGACTCAGGCCGCGGCTGCTTTGTAAATTGGATCGTCAGCTGGGGCAGGATGGATTTATCGAGCAGCATAAGGAATAGCGCTTTCGAGAACGTCATCTCTGTGCGTGTGCGCGCATGGGTGGGCGTATACCACTGTGCCTGGTGTTTGCAAGTCCCTGCCCTTGGGTGCCATGGGGCTGAGAGTCCCCGGCGTGGAACAGCATAGGGGTGAGCGAAGGGGCGTGGCTGCACACTTCTTGGGGGTGCACAGGGGGTCACGCTGAAGAGTGCAAATATCTGCATGTGTCAGGAGGGTGAAGTGTGAGAAGGTATTGGGGGGTGTTAATGGGGGTGCTTCTTTGTGGGAGTGGATTTCTAGGAGTGTTTCTGGGGCCTGATTCTCTGTCCCCGTGTGACCATTGACAGTGCAATGGGCGTATAAATCCTCCCGAACCAGAGTGATAGCAGTCACGCCCGCTGGGCATGGTGCAGGGCAAGGGAGAGCCAGGCCGAGTGGGTGGGTGTGCACCTGCTTGTGCGGTGCCTGTCCCCGGACATACTCAGTGCTTTACAAGCATTAGCTAACCCCTCTGGGAGACAGTATTAGCCCCATTTCTCAGATGGGGAAACTGAGGCACAGAGCAATGTAAGCAACTCGCCCGGAATCGTGCGGACGGCCACTGGCAGAGCTGGGAATACAACCCAGGAGTCCTGACTCCCAGCCCCTTTCACTTGAACCACTGGCCCAAATCGCCTCTGAACGGTGAAGCCTTTCTTTGCTGGAGATGGGGCAGATTCTTGCCCAGCGCTGGGTCTGGGAGCTCAGAGAACCTCTAAGGATCAGAAAACCTCCAAGGAGGGCGGGATCTCGTGGGCACTTTTGGCCTGTTAACCCTGCTTCTTGAGAAGGCATCAGGATGCCTGGGCCAGGTCATCAACTCCCCCAGCCCTAAAACATCGCCCTGGCTATACAGCTCTCTCTAGTGACTGACCCACTGGTTTCTCTTACTGATACAAAACCCAGCAGATCCAGATTGGGCACCACATGCCCCCCTGGGCCGGCGGGTGCCAGGACAGATGCCAGGCAGTTTGCTCTTCCCAGAGGCTAACTGGCCCCCGGGGGGGGGGGGTGTTGGCAGGGTGCAGAATGACTGGAGCAAGCGCCACCTTGACCACAACCCCTCCCTCCTCTGCCCGGTGTCCGCTCTCCCCCAGCATCCTGCTTCAGAGCTGGCTCTGCCCCCAGACGTGCACCCCTCCCCCCGTTCCCTGGTGCTTCCCCGACATGCCTCGTGTGCCCATCTAGCTGGCACAAAGGGGCTGCCGGGCAGCACAGGAGGGGGCCCTCTGTGTTAACAATGACGGGTCGGGCACCCTCCGTAACGATAAGGATTTCCAGGCAGCCCTGACCACTGGGAGATTTGCTAAATCCATCATTTCTGCCCACAAACCAGTGCCCCCCAACCCAAGCCCCAGCTTGCTTGCTGGGGGGGGAGGGGGGAGAATGCCTTCAAATTAGCTTGTCATTTCCACGGCTTTGAACTGACTGGGTTCGATGGTGCTTCTGCCCCTGAGGATCAGGGCGGTCACTGGGCAGGGTTGGCAGCCCCGCTGCCAGGGCTAAACGTGGCTTCAGTTAGATTTAAACTCATTCTAGGTCCCCATTTAACTCCCTAAAATAGAATCTCAGGGTTGGAAGGGACCTCGGGAGGTCATCTAGTCCAACCCCCTGCTCAAAGCAGAGCCACAATCCCCAATTTTTGCCCCAGATCCCTAAATGGCCCCCTCAAGGATGGAACTCACAACCCTGGGTTTAGGAGCCCAATGCCCAAACCACTGAGCTATCCCTTGCCCTCCCTGAGCAACTCGAGATGTGCCTGCTTAGTATCCTGGGATAGGCAGAGTGGCTGCGGGGCCTAAGTATGAACCGTGAGCGCGCGGGAGTGAACGTACGAGTGTGTGCATGTGAGTGCGTCCACGGGTGTGTCTGTGGGTGAGTGCATGGAGGTGTGCGTGTCTGAGGATGCGTGCAAGGGAGTACATTGACATGCATGAGTCCATTGACGTGTGTCTGGGGGGGGTGCATGTGAGGGCATTTACTTGTGTGTGTGTGTGTGTGCATGTCCATATACACGTGAGTGCATTTATGTGTGTGCGTGTGAGTGTGCCCGAGTGCATTTACACGAGGGTGCACGTGAGTGTGCATGGGTGTGCATCTCTGGGTGTCCATGAGCTTGTGTGTGTGTAAATGTGCACATGCCTGAGTGTGTGAATGCACGTGCGTAAGACTCTACAAGTACCAGTGGGAGACCTCTGGCCGGTGTCCGTGTAAGAGAGGGAGGAAAAAACTGGGCGGGGGGGGGGGGAATCAAGGCTGGATGAGGAGCCCTGGGAGGAGGCCGTGCGGGCGTGAAGGCTGGTGACTACTTCGCTAGCTCTTGCCCTGATTTCAGCAGGATCCTGTCCCCCGCGTGCTGCCGTGGGGAGGCGTTTCCTGGACAGGCTCTAACACAAGGAAGCAAACTGGCTTGGGGACTTCACCTGAGTCAGGCCTGGGTGCCCTCGAAGAGGCACAGCCCGGTCATGGTGCATCCGAAGCTGATCTGAATGCTGGAACGCTGGTGCTTCTCCTTGGGTTCCATATGCAGCTCCGGCAGGGGAGTGTGGTCTAGTGGTTAGAACAGAGGCCACTGGGAGGCAGGACTCCTGGGTTGCACTCCCCCATTCTGCCCACGCCCCCGCCTTTGTGATTTTGGGCGAGCCCCTTCCGCCCCTCTGTGCCGCCAGCTGCAAAGCCCGCAAGCGTATCGGTTACCCCGAACCATTTGCAGATTCCTCGCTCGAATCAGCCCAGCTCTGCAGGTCACTCAGACGATCCGCCTTCCTCCTGGGGAGCAAGGGCCGTGCACGCGGGAGCTGGTCTGGCTTGCTGGGAGGGCACCTGCCCAAGCGGCAGGCGTGCAGGGCCATGAGGAACCCGGCCTGGTGCCCCTGTAGAAAGCAAATACGAGAGGGGCCTGATCGCAGCCGAGTCAGATCGCCCGTCGCAGCCTTCACCCAGCTCTGCTCTTTGCTCCCTGCCTGGGCGCAGCCTGCAGTGCCCGGTGCCCCCACGTGGTCCCCCAAGGCACCGAGCTGCCAAGAGGCCATGCCACCCTTTTGCAAGGAAATCAGAGCAGCCCTGTGGACTGGGAGGCACGGGGGCTGCGGGCTTTGACGGAGGTGATGGCTGGAGGGCTTTGGTGGCAACAAAAGGCTAGTCATGGGGGGCGTCCGTCAGCTGTGTCCCCGGGCAAAGGGCAGCGAGGGCAGCAGCAGCTGGGGGTGGGAGGCGGATGGACAGCGATTTCCCTGCCCTGGGGATCAGCCACTCTGCAAACCCTGGCAGGGTAGCCCTGTGCGATGGGGCGGGCTGCTTCCACACTGGGGGTGCTAATGTCCGCATCTCAGAGGAGCTCGGCAGCCCTCCACCCAGGCAGCTGGATTCTCCAGAGTGCTCAGACCCCAATACCCCTGAGCTTGGGGGGGGAACCCCAGCCCCACATGTCTAGGGCAGCTTGGGCCAAGCGTTCCCAGCTGCAGCCGGGGGGAGAGCGTGAGATGAGCCTGTGGATTTGGGGGCGGGGGGGCTGAAATGGATGTTGGTGTGTGTCTCTTCTCTGAACACTTTCTTTCTCCCCCTGTTCCACCCTCTCCCTCCTCTTTGTCCCTGGCTGGGACCCTGCCCCTCCATCCCTTTGTCTTCCATGCCTTCCTTCTCTCTTCCTTTCCTCCCTCCCTGCTCTGTCCCATTCGCTCTCTCCCAACCCCCTGTGCTCCTTGTCCCTCTGTGCGTCCCCCACCGCCCTGTCCGTCTGTCTGCGCTCTCTCTCTCTCGCTCTCTCTCCCACTTCTCCGCCCCCCGTTCTCTCTTTCACTCCCAGATTTTAATGATGTGATTCCAGAGACCCAGAGGCTGGACAGCAGTTTGCAGAAGGCCCGAGCCCAGCTGTCGGCCAAGGGTAGGCGGCACCGCCCGTCCCGGTCCCGCTTGAGAGACAGCGTCAGCTCGGCGGAAGGGGACGAGAGCCTGGAGAGGAAGGTGAGCCCGGGCTAGGGCCCATGCGAGGCGAACCGGGCGTTCACGAGCTGACTGTCGCCCCGGGTCGAGGGAGACCATCCCCAAGCCCTGCACCCAGAATGGCTGCTCCCGCTCCTCTCTCTTGGGCTCAGGACCTCTGCCACAGGAACTAGGCTTCTGCCCCGCTGGATCGGACCACGGGTCCATCAAATCCGCCATCCCGCCGGTCTCCTGCCCCCTGCCCCCAGCAGGCCAGACTCTGGTGCAGTAGCCAATGGCCAGTGACTAATGCTTCAGCGGGGCGGCCCGTGAGCCTGTACAAGCCCAGAGCTCGGCAGGGCCCCGGACGGGACCTGGATCCGGAGAACAAGACTCCGCAGAGTGACTGGGAGGGGGCTATAAACCATCCTGCTTCAGGGCAGGAGCTGAGCTCGAGCAGATGGGGGTCAGGAGGGAAGAGTCCTGAAGGGGGGCGGGCTGCTCCAGAACTGGTTTCTGCGCCGGGCTGCGGCTGCAGGCAGGTGACTGGGTTTGATCAACCAGTGGCCCGATCCAACGGGGGGTGAGAGGGGTTACGAGATGAGATGGACCAGAGCTCTGATCCAGTGCAGCAGGCAGAGGGGGATACCAACAATGGTCTGATCCAGTGCAGCAGGCGGAGGGGGATACCAGCAATGGTCTGATCCAGTGCAGCAGGCAGAGGGGGATACCAGCCATGGTCTGATCCAGTGTAGCGGGCGGAGGGGGATACCAGCAATGGTCTGATCCAGTGCAGCAGGCAGAGGGGGATACCAGCCATGGTCTGATCCAGTGTAGCGGGCGGAGGGGGATACCAACAATGGTCTGATCCAGTGCAGCAGGCAGAGGGGGATACCAGCCATGGTCTGATCCAGTGTAGCGGGCGGAGGGGGATACCAGCAATGGTCTGATCCAGTGCAGCAGGCGGAGGGGGATACCAGCCATGGTCTGATCCAGTGTAGCAGGCGGAGGGGGATACCACCAATGGTCTGATCCAGTGTAGCAGGCGGAGGGGGATACCAGCAATGGTCTGATCCAGTGTAGCGGGCGGAGGGGGATACCAGCAATGGTCTGATCCAGTGTAGCAGGTGGAGGGGGATACCAGCCATGGTCTGATCCAGTGTAGCGGGCGGAGGGGGATACCAGCCATGGTCTGATCCAGTGTAGCAGAAAATGGGATACCAGGCGAGATGGACCAATGCTCTGATCCCACATGGCAGGCGGAGGGGGATACCAGCAATGGTCTGACCCAACATGGCAGGTGGATGGGGCTCTGGGCTGGGGCAGGGGGTTGGGGTGCAGGAGGGAATGAAGGGTGCAGGCTCCAGCTGGGCGGCACTTACCTCGGGCGGCTCCCGGAAGTGGCTGGCATGTCCGGCTCCTAAGCTCAGGATTGGCCAGGCGGCTCTGCATGCTGCACCTACCTGCAGCTTCGATTGGCCACAGTTTCTGGCCAATGGGAGCCGCGGCATTGACACTCAGGCGGGAGGCAGTGCACGGAGACCCACGGCTGCCCCTGTGCCTAGGAGCTGGACATGCCAGCCGTTTCCTGGAGCGGCGTGGAACCAGGGCCGGTAGGCAGCCTGCCTTAGCCCCGCCGACCGGACTTTGCCCTGTTAAAATCTCACTGTTTTAATGGTCACCGGGAGGTTGAGGCTGATTCCGGGAGACTCCTGGCCAATCCAGCAATGGTCTGATGCAATGGGGCAGGAGGAGGGGACACCAGCAATGGTCGGATGCAGTGGGGCAGGAGGAGGGGATACCAGCAATGGTCTGGTCCAGTGGAGCAGGAGCGGGGATACCAGACTAGATGCCCAGTGGCCTGTTCTGTGGTGGCAAGCCCTGTGCACCTGGGTGCTAGGTAGGGTTGCCAACTTTCTAATGGCCGAAAACGGAATACCCTTGTCCCGCCCCCGGCCCCACCTCTTCCCCGGGGCCCCGCCCCCTCCCCCCTCTCCACCCCCCGGGACTCACCTGCTGGGTGCCGAGCCAGGCTGGGAGGAGCTGACGGGGAGCCTGCCCAATCGGGGCAGAGTGGGGGTCAGTCCCCGTAGTTAGGGGCCGAGCAATCGGGGCACGGTGGAGCAGAAGGGGAGTGGCCAAGATCCCCCCCCCCCGCACTTGCAGCCCGGTCTGGAAGCCAGCCACTGCTGTCTGTCCCGCATCACCAGCGGAGCAGAGACCCGCCCCTCCACGTGGCTCCAGCCGCAGCGGCTGCTCTTCCCACCCCCCCGGGTGCCAAGTCCGGTTACTGCAGTCAACCGGACTTTCCGCCAGGTTCCCTTTCTCCACCGGACGTTCGGGTCGAAAACCGGACACCTGGCAACCGCTATGGAAGGCGCGGCCCATGGAGGCTCAGCTCCCTGATCAGCCCATAGCGATGGTCCCTGCGGGTCCGGGTTGGAGCTCACCGGTGGCAGGGGGGAGCAGCTCGCCCTGTCCCTGCACCAGCACTGCGGATAAATAGGGGGCATCACCGTTGTGTGTCGGTCAATGCAGCAGCTCCCGGGGGCGGGGGTTCCTGTTGCTGACCCCCGTGCCTCCCACCCACAGGTGGCCGATAAATCTGGCAGCCCACGGCGCCGTATGAGATCCCCGCTGCACGCCACCCTGCAGGTCTCCTCTCCCCTCTCCGGCTCCTCCCCCTTCCTCCGCGCCACCGAGTTCTCCTTCGACGCCTCTGTGGTCAGGCGGACGCTGGAGGAGGACGAGCAGCCTTCGTCCCCGCTGATCCGCTACCGGCCCCTGACCAACGCTTCCTCCCAGGAGGCCTTGGGATGCACCCCCACCAGCTCGCCCCCCAAGTCCTGCCACAGCTCGGACAGCTCGCCCATCTACGCCCGGAGGGATCGCAGGGCAGAGCGGCACAGCGAAGGTAATGGCTGGATGGGGGAGCCACATCCACACAGGAAACCCTTCCATAGCGTTCCCGGCCCTGCGCCCTATGGCGCCTCCTGCTGGGAGAGGCTGGGGCTGCAGTCGCTGGCAGCTCTCCCCACAGCCAGGGCCCCTGCACCTTTCTCTGCAGCAGGGCTGTGCAGTGCCCTAGCTAACAGCGCGGCCCCTCTGGGTTGGGTCATGGGCTGCAGTGCCAAGTCCCAGTTGGTTCCCGGTGGTTTTGCCAGGCAGCACTGAGGTTCAGGCCCATCCAGTGGCCCCGGCAGGGCTGGGGCTCGGGTTGCCCATTTTAACCCGGATAAAGACAGAGCTGGGCTTTGCCTGTGCTTGGGAAGGGGAAACACCTTCTCGCTGAGCTGGCAAACACTCCAGGGCTCCCAGGCTTTCCCTTAAACTGGCCTGGGAGCTCCCTTGGCAGGACCCTGCTGGGGGGCCGCTGCCAACCTCCGAGGGATCCCTGGGGCTATCCCCACTAGCCCGGGGTACGTTCTCCCAGCTCCTTTGATCTCTCCCGGCATGTTTCTCTGCCCCAGATGACACAAGCCCACCAGAGCCCGCCAGCCCCACCATTGGGCTTGACAAGAAGACCCGGAGGAAGTTCCTGGATTTGGGGTGAGTCCCACGAACTCTGGAGGGGAAGCCCCGGCTCTCTGGGTAGGACTCACGTTACCATTGGTTCCCTGGCTGCCTAAGCTCCATGTTGCTGTCCTCAGTATGCTCCATGAACCCTCACATCACCCGGGGACCTGGGGAGGTCGAGGTGGGGTGGATGGATAGCTAGTTAGAAGGGCATGTATGGGGAGGGACAGACAGACAGATGGATGGATAGATAGAAGGGTATGTATGGGGATGGATGGATGGATAGAGGTGTGCGGGGGGGTAGATAGATGGATGGATGAAACGTGTGTATGGGGACAGACAGACAGATGGAGGCAAGAGTATGGGGACAAATGGATGGTGTGACACTCTATACCTCAGGGGAGCACCCTGTAACCCCCATATTCCTCACATATATAATTATGATCTTACATATAAAGCATGCCATGAAAGGTATCAGGGGAAAGGTTATGATCTGCAGGAAGTCACTGTTCTGTCTAAAGATGTATACCATTAGTGCATATGAAGTTATGAGATTGTGTCGTATGGTTGTCAGTAAAACATGCTGTAAATTGGGAAATCGGCCAGATATTAGCTCCCCAGAGACAACAGCCAGGAAAGTAACCAACGCCCGGGCGGGTGTCAAACAACCATCACCAGCCATTGTCCAGCAAGGGAGCTACAATTCAGTGACTCACTTGCACAAGGCCACACCAAGGGAATTGTTCAACCTTGCCTGGGGACTCTGCAGTGCCCCCAGACATGCCTGGACTTGTGTTCTCCCAGCACATGGACTAAGGTATAAAATAGAACACAGGGGCCTCATGCTTGACCTTTTCTCCTGCCCCCACCTATACTGCAGGCAACAAGGATGCTCAGAAGACTTAAGACTCCAAGAGAGGAAACTGGCCCAGGTTTCAAGGGTGAAACCTGTGTACTATGAACTGCAATATCCAGTGGGGCGAGAAAAACTGCTCCAGCTAGATGTTGCCCAGTCTAACAGGGTTGAGAGCGTAGACTGCGGGCTCATATTTTCTTTTCTTTTGGTAACAAACTGACTTTTTGCATGTCACTTATAATCACTTAAAATCTACCTTTTGTAGTCAATAAACTTGTTTTACTGTTTATCTTTACCGGTGAGTTTGCCTGAAGAGTTTGATAAATCTGCGCAGGTTTTCAAAGGCTGGTGTATGTCCACTTGATGAAGTGGGGAACCAATTAATAAACTTGCACTGCTCATCTTGAGCAGTGCAAGACAGTATATTCCTGAGGTACACGGCTGGGAGCTGGGGGGATTTGTCTGGTGCCTTTCTCTGTGAGATTCATGAGTGGCTTTGGGAGCATTCATGCAATCTATCTGGGTGGGGGGGCTCCACATGCTGTTGTGCTGAGTGATCACAGCACCTGGTGGGGTTTGCTGCTTGTCACTAGCAAGGCATTGTGAGAGACAGCCCGGGCTGGAGAGTTAAGGGGGCACAGCGGTCCCACAGTCCCAGGCTGCACCCCGGGGTTCCCATCACAGATGGATAGAAGGATGTGTATGAGGAAGGATGGATAGAGGGGTGTGTATGGGAATAGATAGATAGATAGATGGGTGTGTATGGGGATGGATGGCTAGAGGGGTGTGGGGGGCGGACAGACAGACGGATGGCTAGAGGGGTGTGTATGGGGATGGATGGATAGAGGTGTGGGGACGGACGGACAGACAGACGGATGGATAGAGCGGTGTGTATGGGGTTTGGATGGATCGATAGAGGTATGGGGGGGACAGATGGATGGATAGAGGGGTGTATATGGGATGGATGGATGGACGGATAGAGGGGTGTATATGGGGTTTGGATGGATAGATTCTATGCTGTATGTCTGAATTTTTCTTTTCATCCTGCTGCCCTGTCCTCACCCTCCTCTGATCTGCCCCCCATGTTGTTTCCTAGTGCCTGGTGCCCATCTCTCCCCAGCCCATAGGCGCCCCTACCTCCCATCACACCTCTAACGAGCCTCCTCTCTCTCTGACGTAGGGTGACCCTGAGACGAGCCTCTTCCAGCAAAAGCAGGAAAGAGAAGGGGAGCAACCGGTTGTCCATGGGCAGCAGGTGGGGAGCTGCCAGCCTCCCCCGAATTCTGAGAGTCTCACAAGCCACAGCCAAGCAACATCTCCCTGAACCCCACGATCACCCCCACCCCTGCCAGCCCCACCTTTCTCAGTGTGTCCCATTCACCCACTTGGCTTTTCTATAGCCAGGGGGCACTCGGCCCTCCCGAGGAGCGCACCCACCCCTCTGCCCTGGAGATCAAGGAGCTCAGCCTGGTCTACAAAGACCCGGGTGACTTGTTAAGGGGCCCGGTACAGCTGAGACCCAGCGAGGGAGAGGGAGAGCGAGGTGCAGATGGGATAATGGGTTCACTGTCAGTGATGGAGCTGGGGTGCACGGAGCCATAAGGAGATGGATGGAGAGCGCTAGATACGCTCGAGACGGAGAGAGAAGAGACTGGCAGAGGCGAGATGAAGGAAGCAGGGAGATAGAGGACTGCGGGGATGGTCTGGGTGCCCTGGGCAGATCCAGACCCGGGCTGGGTCCTGCTGAGGTTCTGTTCAGTGGGGTGGAGTCTGGCCATGTCTGGCGGCTCAGATGCTCCGGGGAGCGTGGCCCCCATGGTGGGCCGAGGGGAGCGAGGGTGCTAACCCGCCTGCCGGCTCATTCCCCAGGGAGCTGGTGGAGGGCTCCAGCCGTTCATCCGTGTCCCCGTTCATGCCCTTCTCCTGGTTCACGGACAGTGGGAAGGGCTCGGCCTCGTCCGGCAGCACCGTCTCCCCGACCCGCTCGCCCAAGAGGGAGGGCTTAAGCCCCAAGAAATCTGCCTCCCAGGTCAGTACCCATCCCCACCTCACCCTATAGGGCCAGGGGCAGTGATGCCCTGGGATGGGGCCGAGCCCTTGTAGGGCCAGGTGCAGCACTGCCCCGGGGACGGGGCCAATCCCCCTGTAGGGCCGGGGGCAGGCCATAGTCCTGCCATGACCCTTTGCAGGGTAGGCCCCTCGTGCACACGTTGGGTTACCACCTGGCTGGTATTTGACCAGCTTGGCCGGTTTTTTTAATGGATTTGCCAGTGGCCAGAAGAATAATTTCACCTGCTGAGTATTTTGAACATGGGTGTAAAGATTTGCATTATTCTCACCATGCGCTGGGCTAGCCAACGGTCAAAGTTTCTGGGCCCAGCTATAGATGCTGCAGGGGTCCCACGGCCGCAGTGTAAGTGAGAAAATGACGTTATCCATCTTGCCTCCCTGTGTTCTCCCTAGAGCCTGTACGTGGCTGTTGCGGGGGGTGGTGGAGTTGCCTTCGGGGAGGAGGGTGCCGGGTTTTTTGCATTGCGGAGGTGGGGACCCGACTCATGCCGTGGCCTTTCCCCGTGGGCAGGAATCCACCCTGAGTGACGACTGCACCCCACCCAGCAGCAGCCCCAAGACACTGAGCAGAGGCGCCAGTGAGATGAAATGCTCCTACCCCTACCACACCCTGTCCCAGTCCTCCGACGAGGTGAGCCCGCGGGGGCGGCGGAGTCGGGGGGCAGCACGGAGGGGCTCCCGCCCCCCATTGCCAGAACCAGCCTGGAGGAGCCGGTTGGCCAAGTCCAACAATGAGGGGCCAGGGGGGCTTTCGCTGCTTCCCTCCTGGGCCCCAGGGCTGGGGTGACTCCGTCCGTGGGCCCCATGGAATTGCAGAGCCTGCCCCCCCCCCCATCGTGCCTTACAACCGGCCTTCCCCAGGCTGGGGGGGCGGGGGGGTTCTCAGGGCTGCCAGGTGTTGAAAAGGGAAACTGGCAGAGACACTAGAAGTCCAGTTACCTGCAGTAACCAGCCACTGAGGGGCAGGAAGAGCAGCTGGAGCCTGGAGGGGGGGTCGGCAAGCAGCTGCTGCTCTCCCCGGCCCCCAGCCTGACGGAGAGAACGCGGAGGGACTGGCGCCATCAAGGGGGGGTGTGTGTGTGTAACCTGTCTGCCCCCCACCCCAGCTGTGCCCCGATTTCCCCACTCCAGCCCCTCACTCCGGGGACCCCCCCCGCTGTGCCTCAATTTCCCCAGTTCCTCACTCCAGGGAACCTCCCCCCCACTGTGCCTCAATTTCCCCACTCCAGCCCCTCGCTCTGGGGAACCCCCCCAGCTGTGCCTCAATTTCCCCAGCCCCTCACTCTGGGGACCCCCCTCCCCACTGTGCCCCGATTTCCCCACTCCAGCCCCTCACTCCGGGGACTGACCCCTGCCAGGCCCGGCTGTGCCCTGCCTGGGCAGGCTCCGGGTCAGTTCCTCCCAGTCCAGCTCTGGAGGCCGCAGGTGAGTCCTGGGAGATGTGGGAGTGAGCGACGGGGGAGGGGGTGGACAGCGAGCAACGCGGGGGGGGGGGGGACAGGCGGGGCAGAGGGCGGGGCCTCAGAGGAAGGGGTGGGGCAGAGGGCGGGGCCTCAGAGGAAGGGGTCGGGCAGAAGTGTTCCGTTTTCAGGGATTAGAAAGTGGGCCCAGGAAGGAGGGCTGGGAGGAACTTCTGAAGGCTCCCTGCTGGGGCGCCCCGAGGGAGCGGCGTGGGGGACCCCACTGGTGCTCACCCCTCCCCCCCCCTTTCTGCCCCCTGCAGTTCCTGGACGAGCCCCTCAGCGCCGCCACCAGCTGGAGCAGCCAGCAAGTGGGCCAGTGGCTGGAGAGCCTGAACCTGGAGCAGTACGTGGGCGAGTTCGTGGCCCGCGAGGTGGACGGCCAGCAGCTGCTGCACCTGGATGGAGCCAAGCTGAAGGTAGGGGTGGGGGGGCCTGCCCCGCGGCTGCTGGGTCCTGCTGCTCCGGGGTCGGCCCTTGCGCCCTGCAGAGGTGCCTCCCGCCGGGGGTCTTGGGGAGGCATTGCCTTGCCCCAGCAAGGTGGACCAATCCCTTTGACGTCCTGGGGGATGGATTGACCCAGAGGCTCCTGGCCTGATGCACTGGGGCGGGAGCGGGGGATGCTGGACTGGGGGCCCTGATGGTCCAACGGATACTGAGCTAGACGGGCCAGCCGCGCATCCCACCGGGCTACTCGACGCAGGGGCTGGGGACGGAGTTCATCCATTTCCCCCTTCGGTAGCGTCCCACTCAGGAGCCCCCCGGCACCCTCCCCTGGAGCCCGTCTCTCCCCAGCCGGGTGCTGCTGTCCAGGCGGGTGGGGGTGGGAAGGGCCGTGGTTGGGACCATGAGGCACACCCGCCCCGTTGCCTCCTCCAGGCCCTGGGCGTCGGCAGCTCCACAGACCGGGCCCTGCTGAAGCGGAAGCTGAAGGACCTGAGCGTGGCGGTGGAGAAGGAGCGGAAAGCCCAGGAGAAGGTGGAGAAGCAGAGGGAGAAGCAGAAACAGAAGAAGAAAGAGCAGGAGCAGCAACGGAGGAGTTAGGGAGGGCGAGTTGGCACACGGCTCCCGGCGCGGGGAGGGACAGAAGGAGACCGCCCCCCGCCCAGGCGAGGGGGAATCAGGGGCGCATGGACCGGGAGAGACACCGGACCCCACAGGGGATTAGCCTAGGTGCCAGTCTTTGGCTTGGGGCGGCACCACCACGGAGCCCGGACCTTCCAGCGGCCTCCTGGATCCCTGCTGGCCCCAGTAGACAAGCAAACCCCTCCCCCACTCTGCCCCCCTCTCCGCCACGCGCGGGGCTCCTGGCACTGCTGGGCCTGGCCCCACAGCTGGCTAGCGGTTGGCACCCGCCCGTGGGCCGCAGCTGGTGCGGCTTCCCCCTCCCAGCTTCCCCGCTGACCTCCGTCTGCTCCCGATCGGTTCCAGTCACCAAGGCGCCTTCCTGCTCCAGGCTGATCGGCTGTCCTGCCTCACCGGCCCCGTTTCCATTAGCACCACTGCTGCTCCCCACTCACTCCCGAAAACGACGGCTCGGCCCCAACAGGCCCGCAGGATGAAGATAGTGCATGGCGTTACCCCTCCCCCCACCCACGAGCAATCCTGGGTTGCGCTCAGGGGCCCCGGGCCCCCTCCAGGGGCCAGGATCGACACAGCCCGGACTAGCAGGGCCCGGCCGATGTACTCCGAGAGCACAGACACCGACCCAGGGAGAAACCACGAAGGAAATAAAACCGATTGCAACCAGCCCCCCTGGGGTCCGCTCTGCGCCACGCAACACCTCCTCCCCCCTCCCCCCCCGCCACGTTCCACAGGCTGGGGGCTGGGAATGGGGTGGGGAGGGGCCTGGAGGGGCGATCTGCCCTGGGAAGCAAATTAGGCCCTTGTTTGCTTCTCTAGGGCGGCCGAAGAGTGCGGGGAGGAAGTGGGTGAGGCTGGATTCTCAGGGGCAGGAGCATCCTCCGCCCTAGGGGGTGCTTCTCCCTGCTTCTGCTCTGCTCGTGGGAACGCTGGGATCCAGTCGAAGCACGAGGAGGGTGGAGAACTAGCGGGAGCCAGGCCTCTGAAGCCCGGGAGGTTGAGAAGGGATTTTTAGTCAGGCTCGTTGAATTACTGTTATTTCCTCCCTCGCCTCTAGTAACTCCAATGCCTACCCCACCTTGGGGAGAAAGGACTTCTTTGTTAATGCGCGGCACCTCCCAACCCCTCCAGCTAAGGGAGCAGAACTCCTGCGATAGGGCAGCCGTGGCGTGTCAGCCCCTAACCTCTGGTGCTTGTGGTACCAGAACCAAACCATGGTCCCCGCCCCGAGGCGCTGCCTGGCGCAGTGGAAGACAAGAGGTGCACAGAGACCGGGCAGTGTAAGTCAGCCGTGGGCAGCAGGCCGGGCGTTGGTCTCAGGGCACCAGGAGCCTGACCCTTGTGAGCGCCCAGGGGAATTTTAAGGCGGGGAATGATGCAGCGTTATGGCTGCCGATGGGACGTGCCACCAGAACCGGGGGGCAGCAAGGGGCTGGTTTGACAGTTCCGCTGGTGGGCGCCGGAGGCTGGGCTGGTCTGAGGCGGTGGAGAAGGAGAGATGCCAGAGGGGGGAGCAGGCAGGCGCTTGACACTGAGAAGAAGGAGCAGCTGGTGGGTGTGATGGTGAAGGGGTAGCTGGGGGCTCCATTGCAGGGGCAGAGGGGCTGCTCGGAGGGAGGGGGGGGTGCCTAAGACAGTTGCACTGTGCCAGCCAGCTCCCACCCCTCCCACGCAGACAGCAAAGCCCCTGGAGGGGGATGGAGCTGCGTGTGACCTGGCCCTTCGGGGACGGGGACACAAAGAGGTCTAATATTCAGCTCCCCCCACCAGGCTAGGTAGTCCGCTGCCATGGCTTGGGGCCATTCAGCATCCCCACCCCAGGGCGAAGGGCCCTGCTGCCAGCATGGAGGTTGCAAAGGGCCAGATCCCACCTTACAAACCCTGCTTAATCCCATGCAGTGGGCCAGGCCCCTCCGTCTCCCTGGGGGTGGTGGTGGGGGGCTGGGAAGGGCAGCCCCCGCCAGGATGTGTGGATGGGTTGGCCCTGGGGGCCCACGCATCCCTCCCACTGTGCTGTGGCCATGAGCTGCGATTACGGAAGAGGGTGGGGTGGGGGTTTCATTCTGGCTGGAGCAAGCGGGGCACTCCTGAGCTGCCCAGCTGGGTGGGGAGGGGGTGCCCTTGAGCCCTGGGGTGGGGGGCATTTGTCAAGGTGCTTAACTAATGGTGTGTGGGGAGGGAGGTAATTCAGCCCTGCAAGGACGGGGGCTAAGGCAGATGTGCCCACCCCATGGGTGGGGGTGTGTGTGTGTGTGTGTCAATGGGTAGCATCATTTCCCAGCACCCAGAGGCCACCGCTCTGGTAGCGACATCAGCAGCCCTACTTTGGGGTGGCCCTTCCCCCGGCACAAAGGTGCAGGGCGGGGGGGGGGGGGGGTGTCCCAAGGGCTGGGCCAGGCTGCCGGCTGCGGCACACGGGTGGGGGGAGAGCAGGAGCCCCTCTCCCCTGCACCCTGAGGGGGTTGCGGGAACCAGCCACGGGCCTTGACCCGGCCCTGCAGCCTCCTGCTCTGGGTGGCCGCCGTGTCTCCCCCGGGGGCTGGCGCGGCCAGGGCGAGGGGAGCCAGAGGGGAAGCGGGGCTTTCAGCAGCCCCCGGTACCCTGGGGCAGGTGGGTAAGGAGGAAGCAGGGCCAGGGATGGGGGGGGGGGGGCATCAGCGCTGCAGTGGCCTGGCTGCATTTCAATAGCAGCCCCCCCCCCTCGCCAAGGCCAAGTCCACCGAGCTAGTGGACCAGTGACTTTAAAGCAAGCTGGTCTCTCGGCCTAGCGGGGGGGGGGGAGGGGGGGGCCTGCAGGACCTCACACCCGCCACGAGAGGGCGGGGCGCACTCAGCAAAGCTGAGCGAAAACACAGACACCTCTAAAGCCATGTAATTAGGATCTGCCTGGGGGTGGGTAGGGTGCAGGGCCCCCCCCCCCCTCCGCCAGTCAGGGCCCTGCTCCCCATTGTGCTGGGCGCTGCACACGCACACAGGCAGCCCGAAGGGGCAGTCAGTGCCCGTTAAATAGAAGAAGGGTTGCTGGGGGGAATGCAGGCAGCAGTGACCCCCCCCCCCAACCCTGCAGCCTTGTGCTGGGGTCCAAGAGCCCTGGTAAGAACAGGGGCAGGGGTGTGGGGCGGCAGGACACCTGGGTTCCATTCCTGGCCCTGGGCAGGAGTGTGGTCTACTGGTCAGAGCAAAGGGGATGGGGGGAGGGGGTGTGTTCTAGAAATCAGGACTCCTGGGTTCTTTTCAGGACCCCCCCCCGGCTGCGCAGCCGTCCCTTTTCGGAGCCCGCGGTGCCCTTGCTGGCAAAGGGGGCGAATGCTTGCCAGAGGGGCCTGTTCAGCACCTGAGCAGTGAAAAGCTTTGGGCTACCTGAAGCCTTTGGCTTAAAACAGAGGCCGGCAGGGGAGCGGTCACGCCCGCCTGTGAGACACAGCAGGGCAGGCTGGAGGTGCTGTAATGGGCCTTCTGGGGCTGAAAACCCTCTCACAGCGGTGGGGGTGGGGAGGCGAGGTGGGGGGCTCATGTTTATTAAACCCACCACGGTCCTTAAATCCGGTGCACAGGCCGGGGCAGCGTTACTCACTGGGGAGCTGCGGTTCTCCTCCCCTGAAACACCACGATTTGTTGTTCGTACCTCATCTCAGTCGCCAAAAGCCCCAAGCTGGACCGGATCCTTTGAACTGCCCCCCGCCACGGCGGGCCCTCTGCAGGGGCAGCCGCGGTCCCTTGCAACCCCCCCGCGCCCGGTGCCGGGCTCTCCCAGCTCAGGAGCACAATGCCCCACTTATTTTAGGAAACTCTGCCTGGAGATCGCAGCCGGGCCCACGCCCCGGTTTAGCAATAAGCAGCCTTTGGCCTAGTGGGCGCCTCTCCAGACCCGCGCGGGGGTGGGGACTGCCAGCTGCTTTTTCCCTTCTTAGGGCGGTGACTCAAGGCTGCATTCTCACCCCGCTGTAACCTCCATCCCTAACACCGGGGGTGGGTGTGTGTGTGTGTGAGAGAGACACACTGCGGGCCCCCACCCCAGACTCAGCCGCTCCGTTCTGCCGGGCGCAGCAGGGGCCACCCCGCTCAGCCGGGGCTGTAAAGGGGATTTTAAGTCTTTTAGTTAAAATAAAGGCGCACTTAGGTTGCAACGCCCTTCCCACCAGCCAGAGCAGCGGCCGGGGGCGCTTCCCCAGCCCCTCAAGAGAAGGGGGAGAGCCCCAGATCCAATCCCCCCCCCAAGGCATTCCGTCAGGGCTGCGCTACACGCAAGCTGGGGCTCTTTAACTGTCCTACTTTCATTACAGCAATTTGCTCCCCCCTGCCCCCCCCCCCCGGACAGGGTGGTGCTGATCCAGTGCTGTAAAGGTGCTTTAGCCTGGTGCACATGGCAGGGACGACGCAATACGGGAATGGGGCACTTTGAGGCCGGTATAACCGCACCCACACTAGCCTAGTAATAAAAATCTCACACGCTGGGTAGGGGGGGCGGGGGCCAGGCCCCCGTGCATATCAGGGCCCACAGGAGTGAAGGGAAACCTGCCACTGCCAACGGAGCTGGTCCCATGGACGGGGCTCACCTTCGCTCCCCCCACACCCCTCCCCTCCCGCCGGCTGGTAAGGCTGCGCTCAACCGCCCATAGCAGGCGGCTGCCAAGAAGGGGCCCCGGGTGAAACCCGACCTGGGAGCCTGCCGCCTCGTTTTAGGGCCGGGCATTCGCTGTTCTATGGTCAACCCCTTGACTGAAGGTCACCCGCTGGGGTGATCTGCGGAGCGGGGCGTTGGGGGGGGGGGGGAGAGAGCCCTTCTCCCCAAGGAAGCTGGGTCCAGGGAGGCCGATGGGGAGAGGATGCAGGGCAGCTGGCTTGTACACGGCCCTGCTCCCGTGCAGCCCAACCTGGGGGTCCAGGAGTCACTAGGTCTGCAGACGCAGAGCCTGCCAGCCCTCCCTCCCGCTCTGCCATTGGGTGACTGCTCACACAGTATATGCCACCTCCCGGCTCCCGGGGTTTCCCCTCCCGCCCAGCTGGGCGGGAGTCCTCTCAAGGGAACAGAGGAGGTGGTTTCCAGGGTTTGAAAGGCAGAGTCAGCTCCCCGCAGCTTTGCATCAACACGGCAGCTACGCGCTGGGCAAGGGAATCCATGCTCTCTGCTGCTCCAGATTCAGGCCTCGGCTCTTTTCCCTCCCACCCGGCTGCTTGGGCCCAGCCAGGGGGTTACCAGAAGCAGAGGTGCCAGTGTGGGACCCTGCAGCAGCAGGATAAACAAGGCCCTGGAGCGCTCTGCAGAGCCAGATAGCCCAGGACCAAGCAGACAGGGAAATTTGACCTACAGGTCAGTGCCCTGCAGAGAGCAGCATGCGGCCACAGCCTGCACGGTGCCGCTCAGGGAAGCAGGACTCCTGGGTTCCATTCCCAGCTCTGCCTGCGACGCCCAGTGCCCCCTTGGGAATATCGTTCCATGCTTGCTAGGAAAAAGGTCCCTTTGGCCAGGGGATCTCAAAGCACTATGGGAAGCTGAGTGTCGTCATACTGATGGTAAACTGAGGCAGAGATCGGGCCAGTGACTTACCCGTGGTCACACAGCAAGTCAGTGGCCGAGCTGGGGACCCAGGAGTCCTAATAGTATTATACTACAGCAGCATTGAGGTCCCATTATGCTGGGAGCTGCATAGACCCTGCTCTGAAGAGCTTACAATCGAAATAAACACAGATAAGGTGGGAGGGGAAACTGAGGCACAGGGCAGCGACACGATTTGCCCAAGCTCATCCAGCGGTGCTGCGAATAGAACCCAGGCCTCCTGCTGCCCAGCTCCAGTGTGAAAGACTACTTACCTTACAGATATTTGAAAGGGCTAATTGGCTGGAGAGGTGATGGGATCCAGTTTTAACACTCAACTTACTAAGCGGGTTGGGCCCATGCAGAAGGCAGGATGCGAAATCCACTGCCGGGGGGGCGTTGTTCGCTGCACGCTGGGACCCCGCAAAGTGCAAAGAAAACAACACCAACGCCAGGCCGGTTTTGGTCAATGTCATCTTTATGGATCAACAATGGGATGAACGCCCATGACTTAACCCACCGTGTCTGGGGCAGAAACAGGGTTCTGCCCACAGCATATATATATATATCTGTGCAGATCCTTTCCAGAGTACATAAAAGCATGCCATGGAAATCAATCACACGTGGGGCGTGCAGGGCAGTGGTGTGAAGACACAGGGAGCAGCTGGTGCCGAGGGGAGCTCCCCGAAAAGGACAGAGACACCTAACGGGTCAGGAAAGCGGGCGAGAGGCGGGCAGAGAGAACAGGGCACCTCCAGAGCCCAGGCCTCAGACAACACCGAAGAAGTTACAATCCCTCTGACCCCCACCAGATCAGCACCTGCCTTTGCCTTGCAGAGCAAACTCATCCAGCTCGCCTCAGACCGTTCCGTCTTCCAGCCAGCGCCAAGCAGCGGGTATGGCAGTCAGTGGGAACGGGTCCCGAGTTCTGACAGACCCGGACAGCGGCTCTGAGCTGGAAAGAGGCACCGTAATGCCTCGTGTTTAAAACACAGCCGAGAGAGAGAGATGGCTGCTGCATCAGATCTGGGGGGACCCCACTGCGAACTCCTCCCCCAGGCAACAAGGGGAACTGTTCTTGCCCCAGGTGGCTGTTCTAATGCCTACCCCCACCCAAGCAGGGGAGCACTGAGGACAGCCTCCTCCCTTTCCCTTTGATGCCATCCCACTGTCCCAGCTCAGAAAAGGGCAACCCCGGCACCTCCCAGCAGCCCCCTAGGCCACACGCCCCTAAGCATGGAAGCCCACTCACTCCTTGCACCTCCCCCGCCCCACTCACAACACACCTGACTCTCCTCACACCTCCCCCCACAGGTGCTCCAGCCCTGGCTCCCAACTCCCCCAGCCTAACAGACCGAGTCTGAGTCCGAGTCCGTGGCCCTCCTGGCTCTCTCTACAGGGCCCCTGTCCACCCCACACCTGAACCTACAAGGCTTCCCCACCTGCCCCCTCCTCTCTCCCCATATTTGAAACTCTTCGGCCTGAGGGCTGGTTTCCCCCGTAACCATAAAAGCCGTCTCCACAGCCTGATTCCTGTCCTCCCCCTCCCAGTGGCAAGCAGAGGCAAAGAACAGATCTGTGGTGAATAAAAGGATTATGGGTAAAACCCCCAACAACGGGAGATGCCCGGAGCCTGCCCGGCTCTCTTTAGGGTAAGGATGGGGGAGCCCAGCAGACGCCAGGCAGTGGTGGGCATGGGCTACTGCACGCTACATACCGTAAAAAGAAATCATTCACGCCCTGGGCGGAGCGTTAGCCAGACTGGTCAATAGGAAGAGTCCATCACTCACAACACACCTGACTCTCCTCACACCTCCCCCCACAGGTGCTCCAGCCCTGGCTCCCAACTCCCCCAGCCTAACAGACCGAGTCTGAGTCCGAGTCCGTGGCCCTCCTGGCTCTCTCTACTGGGCCCCTGTCCACCCCACACCTGAACCTACAAGGCTTCCCCACCTGCCCCCTCCTCTCTCCCCATATTTGAAACTCTTCGGCCTGAGGGCTGGTTTCCCCCGTAACCATAAAAGCCGTCTCCACAGCCTGATTCCTGTCCTCCCCCTCCCAGTGGCAAGCAGAGGCAAAGAACAGATCTGTGGTGAATAAAAGGATTATGGGTAAAACCCCCAACAACGGGAGATGCCCGGAGCCTGCCCGGCTCTCTTTAGGGTAAGGATGGGGGAGCCCAGCAGACGCCAGGCAGTGGTGGGCATGGGCTACTGCACGCTACATACCGTAAAAAGAAATCATTCACGCCCTGGGCGGAGCGTTAGCCAGACTGGTCAATAGGAAGAGTCCATCACTCGAGTTCTCCTAATGTGGTTTTTGTGATGTGGATAGATTCTCCGTCTCCAAGTGCCACCAGCTGCACCCGGGGGCCTAGGTCACCCGGTAGGTGGAGGTGTTCTTTGGTTCCGTACTTGGCACGCACCAGTCGTCTGCCTCCTGGATGGTCTGGTAGTGGCGCCAGGCCGACTTGTTATAGACTGGCAGCCTCTCCACGGACTCTGTCGACAAGGCCTGTGGGTAACCGCACGTCAGTGGACAGGAGAAGTGCTCTCTCTGCAGTGAATCCCAGCCCCAAGGCCCCATGGCCTCCAAGCATCCTCCCAATGGCACGGCCAGCCACTAGGAAGTATCCCTCGGAGACGTCTGGTAGAATCTGGACAATGGTTCAAAACCAACTTCTGCCGTTTCCCGCCTGGTCCCTACTCAAGGCAGATTTCATGCCACGTGTTAGCCTGTAAAGTGCTTTGGAATTCTTCCGGACACAGGGCATGAGCAACGTTCTGCCCTCTTCTGAAGCCCTCCATCCAAGAAACCCAGGAGTCCTGGCTCCCAGGCTCCTGCCCTGACTACTAGGCTCCCTTCATGATACAGGAGTTTGATATCAAAGACTGCTACTCAAACCCTATGATTCTTTGCTTCCATTTCCTGGCCACGGAGCTGGGGGAAGTGTGTGTGTTGGAATGCAATTTGCATTCAGAGAGGGGCAGGCCGGGGGGAAGCAGTCTCTGCAGGTCAGATCTTGCATTTGTTTCCCCAGGGCTTTTAATTGGAGCTAGCTGAGAAAGGGAATCCTTTTCCCATGGACATTTTCACATTTCTGAAAAAGTTTCATCTCGCATCAGGATGAAACGTCAAGTCCGTGAAATTTTTCACAGGGAAGGATTTAAAGACAGATTCCATTTTGGGACACCTGAAAGGGAATTTTCCCAGCTGCCCTCAGAGAAGGCTCCTGTCAATTTCACCTGTGAAACTGACAAGAGCCTTCCAAGCCCAGCTGCTGGAGGGGCAGAGAGCCAGAGGGCTCTGTCTCTCTGCCAACCCCCCAGCTCTGGGAGCCAGCAACGGGCTGCCTGGCCCCCAGAGCTTGGGGTGGGGGAGGGGGGAAGAGGCAGTGAAGCCTGCCTGTGTTTCAATAAAAGTTTTGTCAAATCTGTAACAGAATCAGTGAAACATTTCACTGAGTTTTGTCGGAAAACTTCCAACCTGCTCTACTTCTAACGCCTCACCGGCTCCCTCCACAAGGAAGATTTTAATCACGTCTCTGTGGATTTTTGCACAAGGGTCGGTCTGAATGCAGTACTTCTGATCCCCGGACCATGCACCGACTATGGACTGAAGCCAGGAGCAGTTGCATCAAGGGAGTGTCTATATACTGAGGTTAGCTACAGCTGGGTGAATAAAAACCACGAGTTTCTTTAATTGATCTAAATCCCAGTTTTTAAAAATGTTAATCATTTTTATTTGATGTGTTGCTGGTTCTTTACTTTCCCCCCATTTTAACTGGCTGACGTGGATGTTTTGTATCTTCCCTTAATTAGCTTCCTGGTTGGTGACAGAATTTCAGGTTTGACGAAGATTTTTTTTCTACTAAAGTTTCACACACAAAATGTTCATCTGTGCTGAAAAAGACAGCACCAGGGCATCAACAGAGAACTGCAAACTCTGGCACAACAGCGGTAAGCAGATACCCCCGACTCTGTTTGCAGCCAATGCCACTTCCAATATATTGAACTCCCACAAGTCGAGAAAGCTGAAATGCTTCAACCAGGCTAATATGCCTCCAATGGGGTTTGAGGTCAATGGGATGTGCGTACTTGAATTACGTAGGCTCTGGGATTTTTCCAAAGCACCTAACATTAGGCTCCTCTTTATTTTTGAAAACGTTGGCCTGTGTGTATAACAGAGTCATTGAGAACATTTGCATTGTATTGAAAGTCGAAATAACTTTTCACAGTTCACACTGCAACAATTTTGTTCTGAACTGACAAAGATTTTGTGCAGTGTTGTTACAGCTTCCCACAGTCCAGGACGCACCATCTCAAAGCAGCAGCATCTCCTGCCAGAACACCACATGCTAAGCCTGCAGACATATCTCCATTGCTGATCAATACCCCGCCCTCCACCCCAACACAACTTTCAAGATTCCTGGTCCTACACACTACATGTGGGGTTCCTCATGCAGGGCTTCAAAAGTCCCACCAACCACCATGAGGGTTTTGAAACCAAACGATCACTATGCTCTTGAATGAACTCATGCAGAAAAGTGATAAAAGACAAAACTACCATCCTTTCACAAAGCGATCACTCTAGATCTGATCTTTCAATACTCCTCCTCAAGGAAAATCTACACAACACCTTCAAAAGGTGAGCCTGCGACCTCAAATTCCTAACTCTGCTAGACACTCAAAACCATGGACTCCACAGAGTTTTATGGCTCATTACGACAATTTGTAACTCACCCTACTACCTGGCTAAACCTCCTACTACCTGGCTAAACCTTAACTGCCCGCTTCAACCTCCTTACGCATAACAACCGAACCCTCAATTGACAACTTCATTTCAAGTGGCCTCTACAACATGGATAACCCCTGACGCTTAACAATCTGTCCCAACTTGTATTTAGCTCAGACTCTCTGATCTCCTTCCCCAGGCCTGAAGAAGAGCTCTGTGTGGCTCTAAAGCATTTACCTTCCGTCAACGAAAGCTGATCTAATAAATGATACTACCTCCCCCACCTCGTCTCGCTCAAAAATGTTATGCCAATAAAATAAAAGTTTAATAAAGCTACAATATTAGCCCTGATGTGGCAAACGCTTAGGCATGTGCTTAACTGTAATCCCACTGACGTCAATGAGACTAGGCATGTGAGTAAAGTTACATACCTGCTTAAGCATTCGCAGGATCAGGGTCTTACATTTTCAGATTTTTTTGGCTTATAGACATTTTGTAAAATTCATGTGCAATACCCCTAATTGTAGCAGCACTGAAGGAAAACAACAGTATTTACAATTTAGCTTGTGATAAAAAAATCTAAAATTCACAGTTGCAATAGCAGACGTTTTCAAATGAGCTTTTACAAAGTCTTCACCCGATTGAAACCTGACTTGAATAGGATTATTAATATTTGAATATTTATATTTAAATGATTTAATAGCAGTGTGACTTAAAACAGCTACTCACGAAGAGCGAAAAATCCCTGATGCAGACAAGCCCTGAGACTCCAGAGCTAGGAGTGTAACGAGGAGTCGGTCAGTTACACATCACCTCTCAGCCTGACCCAGCATCCGAAGAACCCACTCCCATACCCACGGGCAGGGCCGACTCAGACCCAAGCTCCTGCTCCAGTGGCTACCTAAGTCACCCTGGCTACATCACTGATCTTAGTCAAGAATTGATCCTGAACAGAGACACGCTTGGCTGAGAGACAAGATGAGCCTTTGGGGGTAGCTGTGAAGTGGCTAGGAACAAAATGAAACTGACCCAAGTAAGTTTCACGAAGGAGGGACAGGATCAATGGGGACAAGTCTGTAAGATCTGGAGACTCCACCCACCGTCCATGACATGGGGCAGGGATCATTTTCTTGTCTGTTACAAAGGAAGAGGAAAAGCCAGGGGCTGGGGACCGTCAGCAAACCCCTCCAGTGTAAGCACTTATCTCTGGTCCTCAGTGCAGTAGCATCTGCACGCCTCGCGAGCTTTCATTTATCTTCACTGCCCATACGTGAGGTCGGGCGGTGCCGCCGGCCCTGCGTGACAGATGGCAATGAACTGAGACTCAGAGAGATTAAGGACTTGGCTACATGGGAAAGTTATACTGGAGTAAGCCAGTGTCTGAATTTAAACCAATGTAGTTATACTGGTATAACTCCTCATGGGGACACACTTATTCCGGTATAAGAGCGTCCATATGGGGAATTATACCGGTATAGTCCTATTGATGAGGCCAGGAAGACTTTCCTGTGTAGACGAGCCCTAAGGGACTTGCTCAAGGTCACACAAGGAGTTTGCGGGAGAGCAGGAACGTGAATGCAGGCCTCCCAAGACCTAGGCGGGCCCACTAACCACTGGGACATCCTTTCTTCTAGATCCCCCACCTCCACATGGTGTGCTTGCCACTGACAGGACTGGGAGGCCTCAGGGGAGCAGCTGCCTGAACCCGCGGGTTTGAGAAGGAGAGACACGGGGGGTGATTTACACACCTTCAAGTAGATGACTGCATCTGTCCCAAAACCCTCCATGGAGAAGAGCTGAAGGTCCCCTTGGAAATACTTGGCATAGAGTCTGGAAATGGGCAGGCCGTAACCAAAGCCAGCCTGGTGGAGCGGGGAGAAGACGACAGGTGATTATGGTTGCAGAGGTCTCAGCGAACTGCCCGACCACCAGACCCTACTTCCCCCAACATCACTCCACCCAGACATCAGGAACCCCCCAAACCCTCCTCCCACTCCTGGCTGTCAAACGAAGGCCCTCCGCCATCATCACCAGGCGATCCAAGCAGATCAGTATTTGTGCAGGCTGCTTACTGGAATCCCCTGCACCCAGCTCTGGACAGGGAGGGTGGTTACACGGAAGGACTTAGGGAATTCCACCCACTCACCCACCTCCTCCACAGCCCCACAAAATCACCCTGACCAACGTGCTACCTGCAGGGACATCCAGGGGGGCCCGACTTGATCCGATACGTACCAGGGGTGTCCCGCCCGAGCCGGGCTGGGGGGTGGGCGCGGTGGAATACATGTAGCTGAAGAGCCGCTCGATCTTCCGCTGCGGAACCCCACCACCTCGGTCGCTCATCTGTGCGATGGGACATCACGTCAGCAGCCCCTGGCGACTCCCCACATGCCTTGACCAGTGGTGTGCTAGCCACGCCCCCACCCCCCCCACACACACACTCAGGGAGAAATCCCAGTAGCCCAGCAGCGCCGGCTGCTGGCTGATACACAGGAAGCATCAATAGGCCAAGACAGGGTGCTCTGTCCAGCCCTCCTGACGGGAGGAAATGCCCCCGTGAGGCTGGGGGAGCAGGGAAAACAGCCTCAGGGTTCAAGCTGGAGGCTCCCAAGCAAGGACTGGCTACAAGCATCCCAGAGATGAGCCGCAGAGATGAGCTGCACTGGAGGAGGGAAGCTAGACAACATTTGGGGATGTGGGCTAAATACCCCCCCACACACATCTCCCCAAAGTCTCAGGTCCAGGGTGACAACAAGTCAGATAGTCAAACAGAACTCAGGGGGTCTGCTTGCCCAATCCCCTATTAGCCACTAGACCACATCCGCTCAGCTACCTGCTGCATTGCAGAGAACTCCCAGGACAAAAGTGAGCTCCCTGGGGAATTAGCCTGTGCCCCACAGTACAGCTGATGCTGAGGGTCCCTTTCTATCCCTCGGACCCTCAGTCAGGCCACCTACCTTGATAGAAAGATCTTCTTTACCCAGTGCTACCATCACCTTGATGGTTGGGAGTCGGAGGCTGGACTCGTGACTCTCCACGGTGGCTCGCATGGCATTCTCCGAGGGAACAGAGACAAGAAGCAGGTCATCAGGGATTTTATGATAGCCCCTCTAGCCTGGCCCCTGCCTGCCCTGATGCTTGAGGAAGGTACAAAGACCCCCACAATGCACCTATTTGTGCAGTATTTGTAAGGGTAGGAAGTTCCTTCCTGACCCTGAGCCGGTCATCTGCAGATGCCTGATGGTCCTGGACTTACCATTAGTCGATTCCTTCTTTAAAATGTTTAACTAAAGCTAGTTCCCTAGGCAAAAATCCTGCAGAAATGAGTTCCACGGGTTAACACTGTGGATGAAAAAGTGCTTTCCTTTACTCATCTCTTAACCAGAAGAAAAAGGTGACATATTCACAATCCCCTCCTGAAACATGGACTCCCTGGCCTCCACCTCACCCACCGCCAGAGGCAGGAGCTGGAAACTCCGGTGCCTACTACAGGGAACCGTCGGTGGGTCTGGCAGACAGGATGCCAAGTTCCACCATGGTTCTCTCCAGCTTCGTCACCTCCTTGCGGAGCAAGGAGTGCTACAGGGGAAGGACCATAGAGCTGGGAGCCTTACCTTGAAGAGCTCGAAGAGCATGTGGTAGAGGTGAGACGGGACGTAGACAATGCGGATCGGCTGCTTGGAATTGTTGGCTACAAGGGAAAGAACACAGCGGCTGTAAGGGAAATGCTCCTGTAAGCTGTTGGCCTGACTCCCCCAGCCCAGGAAGGACTGACGCCCAAGGACGGCTCAGGCCCGTCTTTCAGGGCACGGTTTTGTTCTTCAGACACCAAACTCTCAGCGTAACACATACAAAGCTACCCGCTGCGCAAAGCGGGCTGCAGCGGCCCCGAGGCCTTTCCTCTGTCTCTCTCGCCCTGCACTACGGAGGCCACCTTGCTTCCTGCAGCTCCCTTCCTCAACTGAGCCACTTTAGAGTCACTTCATCCATCTCAGCAGGGAGGTCGCTGATCAGCCACAGGCCAGGCTGGGCCCTGCTCCCCGTGAAGGGCCAGCCACCTTGTGACAGCTTCCTTAGAAAGCTCCTTGCCCTTGGCTGCTCCCTACCAACCCCTGCACCCCACAAGCAACTCACTTTCCCGCCAGGCTCAATTGCTACCCCACGATCATCCCCACCCACCCCCTGTCCCCAGGGGCTATGGGTCCCTCTAGACTCACCGCTGACCTCCTGGATCTCCAAATCGGGTGAGGCCATGTAATACTGGTCGCACAGCAGCTTGGCCATGTTGTAGGCATCTGGAGAGCAGAGAGAGGTGGGATCGGCACAGATTCTACCCAAGAGAGTGGAGCTCAGTGCCTGCTTCCCCTTGGGACAGGCTCAGGACTTAGCAAGGGGATAGGAGACAAGGAATTTCAGCATGGACAGCGCTGGGAACGACAGACTGGAGCGGGATATTTACTCCCAGAACAAGGACAAGCTGGGCATCAGCTGGGTGAACTTCCCCCAGGCTGCCCTGTGCCAGTGTCCCCTGCCTGGCAGGGACCCCCCTTTTAGGGACAAGGGGAGCTCAGTCACTGTGGCCCACCAGTGCTTGGCGTCTCTGGGGTACCCCAGAGGCAGTCTGACATCTGTCACAGGAATGCTTGTCCACCGGCACCTAGGCTGAGATCCACCGAACTCGTCACACAGAGAAGCTTCCAAACAAATTGTCTTCAGCCCCCGCTGGTCTGGCACGGATCAGAACCGGCTCCCACAGCTGATCTCCCAAGCCAGCCAGTGTCCCCTCCGAGCCCCCAGTGCAACCTCATCTTGGTGAGACCCTTTAGCCTGCTTTGCTCCCCCACGCAGGGGCCCCCGCCCTTTTGTAGGGATGCTGCCTCTCAGCCATTATGGGGCACAGACCTCTCACAACCTCGGACACGTCACAGTGGGGGTCGATGCTGCCAATGTGCTTGGGGTGAGCAGGGTTGGTGCTGCCATCAAAGAGCAGGCCTGCAAGGAAAGAGACGGAGGGGAAGACGAAGAGGGGTGATGTGCGTTGATGGGGAGGACGGACTTCGGCACAGACTGGAACATACAAGTCTGAGGGGGTCCCCAGAAGGATCAAGAGCATGCACGACAGTTTCCATCTCTCCTACCCTGTCACTCTGTCCCAGTACTCCCCACCCACCCACAAATTCCACCCCTCGGCCCCAGTCCCCTGCTGAAATCTCCCTGCTTATAGGGTCTATTCCCTGATTCCTTCTAGTCTAGCCCAGAGGTCTTCCCGGGGGTACACCAACTCATCTAGATATTTGCCTAGTTTTACAACAGGCTACAGGAAAAGCACCAGCGAAGTCAGTACAAACTAACATTTCATTCACACGGCGACCCGTTTATACGGCTCTCTATGTAAGGACCATATTAATATTCCATTGATTTATTTTATAATTATAGGGTGAAAAGGAGAAAGTCGGCAATTTCTCAGTAATAGTATCCAGTGACTCTTTTATGCTTTTAGGTCTGATTTTGTAAGCAAGTCGTTTTTAAGGGAGGTGAAACTTGGGGGTGCGCAAGACCAACCAGACTCCTGAAAGGGGGTCCAGTAGCCTGGAAAGACTGGACGTACATTTTCAATCCTGCGCCCAGCACCGCAGGATCTGATCCCTGCCTCATTCCACCTCTCCTCTGCAGCCCACCCCCCACTCAGTCCCTTCCGCTCCAAGGGAGACAGCAGGCCTGGCTGGGCGCTCGTCACTCACTGTGCTGGTTGATCAGCATGCGGATGGAGATGCGGCTCAGGTAGAAGCGGTCCAGGAAGTACTGGATGTTCTGGTTGGACACGGGGTCATCCCCGTAGGCCTCCTTGTACTCTATCACCCCCTGCGCCATGGTGGGCACCACGTCATTGTGCCGGTTACGGATGGTGATCAGGGCATCCGTGAACCTGGGAAAAGGAGGAAGGGAAAGCATGAGGGGGGTTAGTCCACGCGAGATGTGAGCAGCTCATCATAGAGCGAGGCGAGGATACAGCCAGCTTCCCAGAGCCTGGAACCAGAGGGCTACAACAAGGAGGCAGGGGACAGCAAGACCCCCAGTACATTCCAGGGGGGCACAGCAATCCAGTCCAGGTTCCCCTAGGCTGAGGGAGCTCTCTCCCCCATTCTAACCCTAACGCGGGCGCAGCTGCCTGGGAAATCCCGGAGCAGATTCCACTGCACAGCTGACATAGATCTCCAGGGCGCACGTAACATCAGAGATGGCTGAAGTGCCATAGCTGGAATTCAGCTCTGGACTGGGGGGGTATGGGGGGCTGCGGAGGGAGTTGGGATCTGTGATAAAATTTCAGTGACACTGACGCCCAACCCCAGCCCGAGCGGAGGTCCCTGCCAGGATCTGGGAGCCGGAGGTGGGGCAGCAAGAAAGCATGACTGTCCTGTTCAATGCGGCCATACAAAAGGAATCCCTAGTCAGGTATCGGTCCCCTGCTAGATGCAGAGGGTAAAAATCATAAATAGCAATACAGAGAAGGCAACAAAGTTCAATAGGGATTCCTGTTGTGTATCTGGAATGAAGCAGGATGACATATCCATCGCATTGGAATAGAAAATTCACCATTTGGAACAAGGGAGAATGCAAGGGCCCGTATAACTGACATCCAAGGGCGTTAAAGGAACCAGCTATATCACAAGTGTTAATTTTTAACCAATCTGGGAAAACAAGAGAAATTCCAGATTGGAGGCCTGCCATTGCAGTCCCAATATTTAAAAAGGGGCAAAGGGATGACTCAGAGAACTATAGATCAGTTAGGCTGATGTGATTCCCCGGCAAATAACAGAGTCTCGATTAACTGTTCTATCAAAGAATTAGAGACGAACAATACAACTAAAGCCAGTCAGCACGGTTTCATGGAAACGAGGTCTTATCAAACAAATCTGTTATCTTTTTTTTTTGACAAGATTACAAGTCTGGTTGATAAACTGCGCATAGTATCCTTAGATTACTCCAAGGTGTTCGATTTAGTACCAGATGACACTCTGATGAAAAAAACTTTGTATTTTATGGAATTAACAAGGCACCCGTTCGATGGATTGCCAACCGGCTCAGTGACAATGTTGTTGTTAGTGGGGAGATATCACTGAGTAGGGCAGGATCCCCCCAGGTTTCTCACAGGGTCCCCCAGGGACTGGTTCTTGGTCCGGTGCTATTTGACATCTTCTAGATCATTGATAAAAATCATATACAATTTTTGCTGGTTAGGTTTGCAAGATGACACAAAACCATGTGGAGTAACAGATAATGAGGAGGATCGGTTAACGTTACAGAGCTCTCTGAGTCACCTGGTCACAATGTAACACAGTCAAATGGACGTTTACTCATCTGGGATGAAAGAAAAGCAGATTACACCTAAAGGAGGGGAGACTAAGTCTTGGGAAGCAAGAACTCACAGGAGGACTTCGGGGGAACGCTGTTGCTAAGGGGCCTAACGTGACGCTGGTGTGTATACAGAGGGATATCAAGCAGAAATAGACAAGTGCACAGCATTGGCAAGACGGCTACTAGAATACTGAGTCCATTTCCGGTCTCCACGCTTAAAGGGGGAGGCGGACACAGGGGAGAGAATTCAGCGGCCGCACAAGTAAGCCTGGCAGCGAGAGCTTAAGGAGCTCCACTTAGTCAGTTTACGGAAGAGCAGGGTGCGAGGTGACTTGGATCACGGTGTTAGGCACCCGCGCACGGGAAAGATATTGGCTAGATGGGGGTGGGGCGTTGATTTTGCTGACGCAGGCATAACAAGATCCAATGGCTAGATCCAATTCAGCCTTGAAATAAGCTGCAATTTGCTAGCCAGGAGGGTAATTCAACACGGAGACAGCTCACCAGAGGCGTGGACTCTCAATCACTGGGAGTGATTCAATCCAGGTTCTGGGAAAAAACCTTTGGCTTGTGGACACAGGAGGGCAGACTGAAGGGTCCCTCCTGGGCTTAGTCTGTTAACCCATTCAGCCCACACCCAACTTACTGTCCCAGGGTGCCTTGGTCCTCAGGGTCTTTGTCCAGGAACTCCATGATGTCCAGCAGGCTCTGAACGTACCTGTAAGGGAGTGGGGACGAACAGGGATGCAGGTTCCATTTATATTCCATAGCCGCATGTTGGGAGTCCCGATCAACGCAGAGTGGCCCCGATCCCCATCCTTCAACTGGCAGGGGCCCTGGAGAGACTGTGTGTGACAGCAATACCCCACTACCCGCCTCCATGGGGGGAAGAGGACCCACAGAGTCTAGGCAGCGCACTTTACAAACAGGAATGGCTTCATCCACTGCTGAAATGCAGCCAGCTCTGGAGTGGGAAGTAGCAGCGCGCACCCCCACCCCCCAAGAGTTTAGGACAGGAAGTGGAGAACACTCTGGGATCTTTAACAGGCAGGATCACTGCTTGGCACCTCCAGCAACATAGCCCCCCCATGCAATGCAGCAGGCACTGGTTTAGTGCCGAACTACGGGGGAAGGCTGCCTCCTACTGGAGCCACCACCACAGCGTCCAGCAGGCACCTGGGCTTCCTGCAAAGGTCTCCCCTCCAAACACCAACCCAGCCCAGCTTCACCTGACAGGATCTTAACCTGCAGCCATTACAACTCGGGCTAACTGAATCGAGGGCATCCCCCACCCACTACTGCATATTCCAGAGGTCCATCTCTGGGAGCCCAGCCTAGGCAGAGCTGCTCCCTAACCCACTGCCTACCATCCCCTAGAGCACTGTCACCCAGCCCTCCTCCCACATAGGGACAGCAGAGACGGGCCTAGCCTAGTGCCTTGCATGATAGGAAGTACAACCAGTGAAGGAGTACAGAGAGCGACTTCCCGGGCCTGCACCATGCCAGAGGCTTTGGGACAGGCAGCGCACCTTGCACTCTGCAGCCTCAGCTCATCGGGAATGTCTGCCAGTCGAACCGGGAGCAAGCAGCCAGTCAGCACGGTAGCAGCCCATCCCCTCCCCTGGGTTACAATTTCCCTTCAGAGACACAGCTCCTTCCAGAGGGCACCATGACAGCTGCAAACACCTAAGCAGGCCGGTCGTAAGCGTGGGCACGGAATGGTTTCCCAGGGCTCTGGTATATTTGCTTGGGGATTTAAGTTACAGGGAAGCAGCTGCAAAGGCACCAGTCCTGTGAGATCAGGAAGTTTTGATCATGGGATTCCCAAGGGTGCAGGAGGATGAGTACAGGAGCGGTTCGCCTCCAGAGATGACGGGGCAGATCCCGCCACCAGTCACAAGGGGATTAGGGGTGTAAGGAGAGTGCTCATTTGGGCCCCATCACCAGAGCCACCACGCAGGGCAGCATGGTGCAGGGCTTATGCCAGAAAAGCAAGGACTGGAGTAGCAGGAGGGCCCTGGCCAAGTAGAGAGAAGGCTGGTCTGGAACGGAAGGGATGTTGGAAGGTCAGGGTCCTGGAGCAGTCTAGATCTCACCGGAGCACCCAAGCATGTGGGCAGAACTGGGGGGGTGGGGGGGGCCTAGGGCTGGAATAGCAAGGGGGGGGCTGCAAGGAAGGACTGGAGTGCGTGGACTTACGTGGGGAGCCCAAGGCAGCACAGAAGGGCACTGGCAAAGCTGGGTGTAGGGGGCCCAGGGCTGGACTAGCAGGTGGCCTGCAAGGGCACTGGTGTAGGGAGGCTCAGAGGGGCGGGAGACACTGCTTGACAGCATACCCTGCTGAGCGCCCTAAGGGGTGCTGCGATGGGGGCTCCCATGGGTCTCCGGGTCGAGCCTCCTGAGCAGAAGTGACAGACCACAGAGCTTCATGCTGGAGAGGGGTTCAGCCAGGGGACCTCCCAGACCCCTCCGAGCAGGGGCTGCTTGAACAGACATTGGGGGGGGGGGGGGGGGGGGGGGGAAGAGATGGGAGGGCTGAAGACATTGGAGCAGGCAGCAAAGGGTTAATGGCCAGCCCCATGGGATCACTGATGCAGGAATGCACCTTCCAGGAGGGCAAATTCCAGGGTGCAGCTTAGCTGCAGGCAAGGGCCAGGCTACTATTAACTCAGGCTCCTGCCCCCCAGCTCCCAGGGGGCGGGGCGGGGGGGGGATTCAGCTGGTCTGGGCAGCCTCTGGGGTGAAAAGAGGAAATCGCTGGCTGCACAAACAAGCCCTCATGTGATCTCCAAAGTAGGACAAAGTTCAGGCTGTTGCTGTCTGGTGGGCAGGGGCCGGGAACTGGGGGGGGGGGGGGTGTCTTAAAGGGACATTTCCCATTTCTTCCCCCTCCTGTTGGCCTGTGGGCCCCCAAACCTATAAGGACCTCACCAGAGCAGAGCAGCTGGTGCCTTTGAAATGACAACAACTGAACCATACCAGTACAAGGGGGAAGAAGAAATCCAAGCATGGGCTGCTGGCCAGCGGGCTTTCAGGTATTAAATACAGTCGCTGCCCCGAAACCTGCAGTACTCAGGGTGACCTGGCCGGGGCGCCACAACGGTGGGAGTATCAGGGAGCACGCACTTCCCCCAAGGGCGGTTTGGAAATCTCCCTGCTCCTCAACTAAACCCAACTGGGTTCTACCCAGGGCTGGGCGAAGCGTTAAGTGAAAAACCCCAACTGTTACGTGCTGGGCTGATCCTGCTCAGCTGGTCCATTGTCCTGGCACAATTTAATGAGCCCACGTCTTGTCTAGGAAGACATGTTTTTCAGCATGATCTGTCAGCTAGCTGTTCTTTACAGGGGTTAAGCCCTGTCTACACTAGAGGTCAAAATGCAGTAGCTAACTAGTGAATCAAGGAAAACAACCTGTTTTCCTAGGCTTGGGCTACACTAGATAATTGAGTCGGCTTAACTACACCCCTCAGGGCTGTGAAAAAGCCACACCCCTGACCAGCGTAGTTAAACCAATCTAACCCCCAGTGTAGACAGTGCTAGGGTGATCGGAGAATTCTTCCATCAACTTAGCTACTGCCTGTCGGGGACATGGAGTACCTACGCAGATGGGAGAACCTCCCATTGGCGTAGGTAGTCCCTACACTGAAGCTCGACAGTGGCAAGCTGTGCCATGGTAGCATTTCCAGTGTAGACGAGCCCCTAGTCTAGAAGTGGTCTCTTGCGTATACACTGTCTCAGTCCCCAGTTATCACTGATTTGTCTCCCCTACCCCCCCCGTGCCATTGCACGCCCCTGCACTCAGTATGTCCATTCCAGAGCCCCTCAGCTGGCAGGGTCTTTGAGCTGCCTTCCTCATTCTCCTCCTGCATCTGTTACATGTAAACCCAGACCAGGTGAGCAAGGTGCTTGCTGAGGAGAGTTGGTGGGTGCGGTGGGACATGGGGGCAGACAGGCAAAGGCTGGCAGTGTCTCCCTACACACACAAGCTAGTAGTGCCATGCTCCCCCCCACCCCGGCTAGCAGTGCCGTGCCCCCAACATAAACACAGATTAGCAATACTGCCCGCCCCCACCCCCTTGACTGGCAGTCCATCGTACTCACCAGCTCTGCACCAGCTGCACCGAGGGTGTGCTGATGACCCGGTCTGGCAGCAGGTTGATCTCCTTCATGATGTTGGACAGCCGGACAGGCAGCTCCTGGCGGAGGAAGGTGAAGGAGGTTTTCTCGCAGGCATTGCTGGACCCTAGAGATAGAAGCCCCACCGTTAGAAAAGCAGGATCTCAGTGACCCCCAGCCTGATGACGGGGAAGTAGGCACCTATCCCTTCAGAAGGCACCCACCTGTCCTGCCCCCAATATCAGCTCAGGATGGTACATCAGACCACCAGTTGGACTCCCAGGCTCTCACCCAGAGCATTTACCTGGTTCCTCCAGCCCCTTCCTCCACTACAGCCCCTTGCATCAGAGGATCTCATGCTGATCCCCAAACATTACACCTCAGACCCCCACGCTCCCCCACTGAGTACAGCTTTAGCCAATCTAACCACTAGGCCACACTCCCTTGCAACAGGCTGAACTCCATCAGGGTCTTGGGCACAGCTCTCGGGACGGGGAGGGGGAGGAAAGCTGTCCCCATCACTTCACACCTCCTGCCAATCGCAGACCAGCCCTTCTCATCTGCTGCTCCCTCCACCAGAGTCACCTCATCCAGCTGCCGAGCTCCAGGAGGGGATACTGGACAAGAGACTCACAAGGGAGGCCAGGTCGCACGCTAACCCCAGGCTGCAGCCCATTACTGCTCAACTTGCCCTGCCCAAGGTGGGAAATGGGGAGAATACCCCTATCACTTTGAAGGCATGTCCACGAGGCCAGGGCAGGTGGGGTCATCTTGTGGTTTGAGCAAAAGACTGGAGTCTGTGCCTGGCTCTGCCACTGATTCACAGAGTGACCTCAGGCATGTCACCTAACCTCTCTGTGCCTCGGATCCCTCCATCCGTACACATCATTCCAATCACAGGGCCTCCAAAGAGTCCTGTACGGTTATATTTCATCACTGCCTTCCCAGGTTGGGAGTGGGCACGCTGGCTGCCTTCCCCAGGTCCAGGAGCCATTTCTCAGGCTCCCTCTCTGGAATCGAACCCTGGCTCCCTGTTACCCGTGATAGGCACAGGAAGTACCATTGAAAGGTGCCAGGCCAGACTTCGAATGCCTTGCCACCACCGTGGGGGCATGTGTCCATCCGTACAGTGGGGGTAGCAGTAATAGAGAATTCAGCCCTGGGGTCCCCAGGGACCACAGAAATTGCAACACTGGGTCCTCGTAGCCCCAGGGACCAGCGCCTGGCACACGTGGCATGCGCGGCACTCAGCGTACACACAGTCCTGAAGCATCGCGGCGTGTTCCTGAACTCTGACGTGTCCCGTGCTTGGCTAAGCACGGCACGGCACGATGGCAGGCTGCCTAAGGAGAGGTCTGCCCTGCCGCAGAATGACAGAGACGCCAGGAGCCTTAATGACCGGGGAACTCCCTACACTGGCCAGCAGAAAGGAAACTAACCGCCACACTGGCAGCAACTCCAGGTTCTGCAAGGAATCCAACCAACAAACCCACCCACAGTCAAAAGCACCCGAGTGACCGGGACCTGGGCCAAGAGGCTCAAGGAGGGTCTGGAGGAGGAAAACAAAAAAATAGTGGGTGATGATTAGTGTAAGATCCCAGCAGGGCTATAAAATAGCTGCAGGGAGAAGAGAAGAGGTGGGAGGCTGGTAAACAAGGGCATCACTCTGTAGAGAGGAGTAGCGGGGTGTGTGTGTGTGTGTGTGTAACTCACACGCACACAAATGTACAGATGTAACCTGAGCTCCTGCACGTTCGTACATCCCTGGCAGTTTCTAGCTAAACAACGGCACGGATTGTTCGGCAGGCAACGAAGGCTATTGACGCAGCATTGCAATGAGACCAGGCGAGCCAGACAAGTGGCTAGTGGAAGGGAGAGAAACGCACACATACACACACACCAGCATGCGTGTCAGCAGGTTGCCATGCAGCGCCAGCCAGCCAGGCCTGGCAGGGACTTTGTCTAGCGTTTTGAAAGCCCCGGCAGGCCTGACATTTGTTCTGGAATGAGAAGCCACGCGAAATGGACATGGAGGGCAGTGAGCACAGGGGGGCTGGGATCTGCCTCCGGGTGGCAGGAGCGACGAATGGTTCTATGACAAGGCAGAGGGCACCGGCACCCTCTCCCTTTCAGCACACGTCTAAGGACAGCCAGAAGAGAAGGGGGTGCTGCGGTGCATCTCAAATACTTTACGGCAATTAACCCCTTCGCCTTTTCCTATCTCCTTCAGACCGCAGATCTCCATGTACATCAGTGAATCCATCTTCCCAGCCTGCCCTGGGCCGTGGCTCAGTCTCGCTACCCCCATGCAACTGCTGGGGAAACTGAGGCACAGAGCCAGGAAGGGAGTCGGCAGCAGGGCCAGGAACAGAACCCAGGAGCCCCCTGCTCTAGCTAGTGGGCTGGGAAGCAGCAGGGAGGGGCTGCGGCTGCCTGCAGCAGTCTGGAGAGGGAGGGGTTATATCCAGAAACCTCAAAGAAAGGCAGCACCCTGTTGTTTTCAAAGAGGATTTTCCAGGGGGGAGGATCCTTGGAGGGTTTGGGTGTATCAGAGTCAGACGCCCCAGAGGGGGGAGGGAGGGCAGAATACGTGGTGTGGGGGGGATGGACGGAGTGTGTTCCAACGTGCAAAGAACAACCTCTCACCATCTCCCACAGCTGTTCCTTAGAAGAGCGGAGAGCAAACCTTGCTGTAATTCAGGGACAAGAGTCACAGTCCTCTCCTCCCCCCCCAGCTCCTGCTTGGGGGGGGGAGTCCAATTAAACCACTCCCTACTCTCCCTCCACTGATTTCATTCACCATCCTACCCACTGGTTTCCCTGACATCTTCCACTCCCCAGAGAACAGGATCATATGGGAGATTTTCTGCTTCCAGCCCCCACTCTCAGCCCTATAGTCCTTCTAGCCCTTTCCTAGCCCCCCTACTTGGTAATGACTCCCCCACATTGCATCACCAGCGGGGCCAGCACCAGCGATCTCTGGCACCAAAAGCCCAAACCCCGACCCACTGAGCTAGAGGGGCAAATCAGCCCCCCAGCCCCAAGAGGGAATCACTTAGCCACTGTGTTAAGCCCACGCCCCTCAGGAATTCAGAACCCTGGTCGGGCCACTACTATGGACCTCACCTTCCCCCCAACCCCATCACTGCCCCCCACAGCACCACTGCCCCATAGCCAGATTGCCCCTAAGCCCTGGGAGCAGGGGATAGCTCCAAAATGCCTGAACTGTTCTAGAAAGAGCTGCTCCCCACTCCTACCCCAATGAACCTCCCTTCTGTCCCCGGGGGGGCATTTACTCAGGGACTATTCCACAAAGAGAATAGGGAAAGCCAGCCCCACTGCTACCCCCTTGCCCCAGTGGGCGGTTAGTGAACATGAACAGCAGGGAGCCCCTGATCTCCCCGGCTCCGTGCCCCCAAGGGTGGGTGGGAGGGGAACAGCAATGTCCCACGCTCCGGGCATACTGCCAACAGGGCAGGGAGAAGGCAGCCCTGCCTCCAACCTGCCCCATGGATCCCCTCCCCGGCCACCCCAGGGGTCTTTCGCCAGGCAGGGAGCGGGGGCATTGATTCCAGGCCCGGAATTGCTCCTTGGCAGTGGGGGGAAGAGGAAGAGACTGTCCCCCTCCTGCCCCATGGCCCCCCAGCCCCCAGTGCCAGGGGGTAGGTCCCCAGACAATGTGTGTGTGTGTGTGTTGCGGGGTGTAACTACCACAGTCCAGGAACGGCTTCACAGGAGTAGAAGGGGAGCCTGCCCCTCACAAGCCCCCGGGATACTTACCTGGGGGGGGGTCTATGCACGGGGGGGGGGGCGGGGGGTACGTGGCAGGGACAGTGGCATGCACCCGGATGGGCGGTGGAGGGGGCTGGACCCAGGCGGGAGGCAGAGGGGTGACGTACCCCAGGGAGCGCACACAGGGGGGAGGAAAGGCCCACGGCGAAGGGGACAGATAGAGCCAGAGGGTATTTACCCAGGCTGGGGAGGGAGGATATTGACCGGGCGATGGAGGCTGTATGAACCCGACGCTATTTACCGCCGCAGGAAAAGCCAAGGGGGTATTTACCCCGGGAGGGGGCACGCCCTGGGGGTATTCATCCAGGAGGAAGGGGCCCGGGGGCATTTACGAGAGGGAGGGGCCTGGGGTATTTACCCAGGCAGGGATGGGGTCGGGGGGGGGGGGTATTGGCCAGGGCAGGGCCCGTGGGGTATTTGATGGGGGGGGGGGGAGCAGCTGGGGGAAGGGCCCAAGGAGTGTTGGCCGGGGGCGGGGCCCCAGGTGGGGGGGGGGCAGCTGCCCAGGTGGGGGCGGGGCCGCGGGGTATTGGCCGGGGGCGGGGCCCCGGGGGGGGCAGTTGCCCGGGTGGGGGCGGGGCCGCGGGGTATTGGCCGGGGGCGGGGCCCGGGGGGGGGGGGGCAGTTACCGAAATCCAGGAACTGCTTCATGGAGAGCGGCGAGGGCGAGAACTTGCTGAAGTGCTCGATGTAGGTCGGGGCCCCGGCGGCCCGCGCCGCCTTCCCCAGCAGGGCCCGCAGCAGCCGCATCGCGCCCGGGGCCCCCGAGCCACTGACAGCGGCCTGCGGCCCAGCCCGCGCCGGCCCCGCCCCCCCGCCGCCCGCCGCCAATCGCCGCTCAAAAACATCCCCCGCGGCCCAATGGGGAGCGCGCTCACCCACGTGCCCGCCCCGGGACCCGCCCATTAACCCCTCCCTGCCCGGGGCCCTTCTGTCCGCCCCCTCTCTAGCCCCTTAACCCCTTCCTGGCCAGGGCCCTGCGGCCCCCCTAGACCCCCCCCGCCATCCCCTTAACCCCTTCCTGGCCAGGGCCCTGCGGCCCCCCTAGACCCCCCCCGCCATCCCCTTAACCCCTTCCTGGCCAGGGCCCTGCGGCCCCCCTAGACCCCCCCCCGCCATCCCCTTAACCCCTTCCTGGCCAGGGCCCTGCGGCCCCCCCATAGATCCCCCCCGCCATCCCCTTAACCCCTCCCTGACCAGGGCCCTACAGCCCACCCTAGGCCTCCCCCATCCCCTTAACCCCTCCCTGACTAGGGCCCTACAGCTCCCCCCAAAACCCCCCATCCCCTTAACCCCTTCCTGGCCAGGGCCCTACAGCCCACCCTAGACCCCCACATTCCCTTAACCCCTTCCTGACCAGGGCCCTGCTGCCCAGCCCAACCTAATTTAACTCCCTTCCCTGCTCGCCACCCCCTCAAAGCACTAATGCCCTTGGGCAAGGCCCTGGTAGGCCCCGGACCATCACGACCAATTCTGGTCCTGCGTGTTCAAGACAGAGGAATTCAGTCTGAATCAGGGCTGCTAGCTCAATCGGGGAGACGGCAGAGCTGAGCTCACCGCATGAAGTTAAAGGAACTCGGCTTGTCCAGCCCAGCGAAGGCTGAGCCGGGAGACGAGCGCTCTCTGGACCTACACGAGGTGGCCCCAATGAAGCGTAAGGACAATGTAGGCTCAAGAACAAATGGGGATAAACTCCCCAGGAGTAAATTGATGCTGCAAAGGAAAAGGTTTCTAACCCCCAGAGGAGGGCAGCTCCGGAGCAGCCTCCCAACAGCGCGGGGGTTCAACAATGTAAATGTTTGAAACTTGAGACTGATTTATCAACCCCTGTGGTAGCAGGGGCTGCGCTCCGCTCCGTGACCCACCCATTCTCCCTCCAACCCAGCAGGCCCACAACCATGAAGGTATTTAGATGCCTAACTCCCACTGAAATCAATTCGAGTTAGACACCTAGATCTCTTTGAGAATCCGGACCTCACTCATCAGAGCCCAGAGACCAAGCTCAAGAAACCGCTTGTTAGGATATAGATATTCAGGCCTGTCTGCAAAGGCCTGTACTTTAAGAATTTAGGTATATTCTTGTCACTTGGCTAGTTATAGAGGTATAAAAGAAAGAATCAAAATCACTGTCTGCTGGTGTAAGGTCCTTCTCTTACTGTGACAGTCTGAGGCCCTGTTCTTAGGCTAAGGCCCTTGGCTAAGCAACAGAGGCAGCCATAAGCTGGGAAGCGACCGGTCACAGCCTCACATTCCAAACTAGTCACATTGAAAGAAGGTGCTATTGAGCTGTTAGGATACAATCCTGTCCTGATAGTGCCTATCACCTCCAGAGAAAGGGAAGTGCCTAGAAGATGTAAAAGGAAACTTAGTTTGATAGCATCCTGTCTGGCAAGAACTCACTTATCAATAGCTGGGATGTGAAATCCTCACTTCTGTATTGTTTTGTCATTATAGTTCCCACTTTGCTATTGTTTGTCTGTATAATCTCTGTCTGGTTCTGTGATTGTTCCTGTCTGCTGTATAATTAATTTTGCTGGGTGTAAACTAATTAAGGTGGTGGGATATAATTGGTTACATAGTCATGTTACAATATGTTAGGATTGGTTAGTTAAATTTCAGGAAAATGATTCAGGAAAATGATAAGGTATTGCTAAGCCGAACTCAAGTTTTACTATATAGTCTGCAGTCAATCAGGAAGTGAGGGGGTGGGTGTGGGGAGGGGAAATGGGAACAGGGAATGGGGGTGGGGAAATTGGAATCATGTTTGGCTAAAGGGGGAAATGGGAAAGGGGGTAAGGAAATTGGAATCATGTTTGGCTAAGGGCTGGAATGGGAACAGGGACACAGGTGTAAGGCTCTGTGGTGTCAGAGCTGGGAAGGGGGACACTAAGGAAGGAAACTGGAATCATGCTTGCTGGAAGTTCACCTCAATAAACATCGAATTGTTTGCACCTTTGGACTTCGGGTATTGTTGCTCTCTGTTCATGGGAGAAGGACCAGGGAAGTAAGTGGGTGAAGGAATAAGCCCCCTAACACCGCTCCTCCCCCACCAATACATCAGAAGCAGGAAGCCTTCCAAACAATCAGGGGGGGCCACTGGATGATCGAGGTGCTTAAGAAGCACTCAAGGAAGACAAGGCCATTGCGGAGAAGCTAAATGCGTTCTTTGCATCGGTCTTCACTGCAGGAGATGTGAGGGAAATTCCCGCACCTGAGCCATTCTTTTTAGGTGACAAATCTGAGGACCTGTCCCAGATTGAGGTGTCAATAGAGAAGGTTTTAGAATAAATTGATACATTAAACAGTAATAAGTCACCAGGACCAGATGGTATTCACCCGCGAGTTCTGAAGGAATGAAATCATGAATGGCATGGAGAAAGTGTTACTTGCTCCTTCACATAATGCAAGAACCAGGGGTCACCCAAAGAAATGAATAGGCAGCAGGTTTTAAACAAGCCCAGAGAAGAATTTCTTTGCGCAAGGCAGTTAACCTGTGGAACTCATTGCCAGGTGCTGTTAGGAAGGACAAAACTATAACCAGATTCAAAGAAGAGCTAGAGAAGTTCCTGAAAGACAGGTCCACTCCTGGCTATCAGCCAAGATGGTCAGGGATGCAACCCCATGGTCTGGGCGTCTCTAGCCTCTCTTTGCCAGAAGCCGGGAATGGACGACAGGGGATGGATCACTGGGTGGTTGTCTGGTCTCTTCGTTCCCTCTGAAGCATGTGGTGCCGGCCACTGTTGGCAGACAGGATACTGGGCTAGCTGGACCCTGGGCCTGACCCAGCACTGCCGTTCTCATGTCTTCTTGGCCAATCTACCTCACCCCACAACATCACTGCCCTGACTGGGGCAATAACCTTCCACAGCTGCCGCTCCTCGTGGGGTTTCCAAATCTCACTACCGCAGCGACATCTGGCGGCCAAAGAAAATATGACCGCTCCTGCCGAGATTCTCCCGAGGTCAAACCCAGATTATCATCATTGGTATTGGGACAGCACCTAACAGCCCCCGTCCCAGACCAGGACCCCTGTGTGCTAGGCGCTGTACAAACACAGATTATTAGTTAGATTTCCCCCCTCCTGCAGCCCAGTCCCCACTGCACCATGCTTAAAAAAAATGCATCTTTCTTTTCTAGGTGTTGCAGTTTGCAAATGGGTTAATGTCAGCACCCAGCGGGCCAGGTTCTGTTCCCCAGGATGCTGGTGAAGTGTCTTCCACAATTTGGCTGTAACGAATCCAAAGGAGGATTCCTTATTGAGGCAGCTGGCCGCTAACGGACCCTGGTTCCCAGGCTAATCAACAACCCACCTTTGCTGCCCAGTGTTACCATGTAGGCCCTGGCCTAGAACCCAGGTCCAAAAGAGGCTGTAAATTAGACACCGTTGCTCTGGCTTTGTGCTGGCAGAAGAGAGAAGTATCAGGCCTGGTGTCCTGAGACCTCCTACCCCCAACCTGAAGCTCCATTTATAGTCCAGAAGGTGCTTGGTAGGGATGGGCAGGATGGCCTAATAGGGAGGACCTAGGAGTGGTGGGTTCTAGTCCCAGCCCTGCTCCTAGCAACTCACCTTCCCTCTCTGTAAAATGGGGTAATGAAACTGACCACCTTTGTAAAGCACTTTGAGATCTACTGATGAAAAGTGCTATGTATGGTGAATACCCGGAGTGTGCATCTGGGGTTTAACCCTGGGGGCGGGGGGGTGGAAGGTGGACTGTAGGAAACTGCATGTTACAAATCAAGGAACAATTTTTATTTGACACCATCATAACCGCTCAAGCATATTCACATCAAGGCGCAGTGACTCCAGCCCTCCAGTACCATAAAAGAAACGAACTCCAGTGATCAACAGCAAAAAAACCCCAAATACACGCTTAATAATTTAATACCCCCAGCCGAGGGCACAGAGGGAGTGTCAGAGAGTGGTCAGCGTAGGAAACTCTCATTCTTGCAGGTTCCTTTATTGTAAACCAGGGTGACACCTCCCAATTAAAGCATTGTGTGATGCCTGCAAGAACGCCCCCTAGCAAGAGCGCACAAGCGGAACGTGCCCAGCGGCTAGGGAGTGCTGGGAACAGAACGTTTCATGCCCATGGATCCTTCCAGCCGACGGAGCATGAAAACTCAGCTGCACGGTTGGGATGGGAAAGGGAGGCCCGGTGATGCCTGCAGCAAGCTGAGGGGGCCACGTGGGGGCAGAGTGCTGACTGGGGCAGGATCAGCGGTAACTCTGTGAAAACATCCCCTGCCAGGCCTTTCCTGTTGCAGGACCCCTGGGGTCAAGCCCTGTGCTACTCCCTAGGAGTAGCTGGAGAGGGGACCACCGGCTCTAGGCTTAAGCAGATCCAGCCACCAGAAAGTGGGGACCATGAAGGGGAGGAAGCTGGTGCTGCAGCTACAAAGAGCCATGAGGTTCCCCCGACTTAGCAGCACCTCCCTAGGCAAGGGCAGATTGAGCAGGACACAGAGCAGACTTTTCTCTAGTTGCATTGGCTCCAGCAGAGCTAACGGGGGGGGAGGGCGGGGGGGTGTCAGCAGGTGGGGCATAACGCCACACAGGGATCAAGGCTGCAGTAGCCTCAAATCAGCCCCTGCAGTTTAAGGCTCAAAGCAAGATCCCAGCCTGCAGCCTTGCGGGGGGAGGGAGTTGGGGCGCACAGGGCCCAGAGTCTGTTCCTTCAGAGGAGTCAATAAAGATCGGGCAGCGTTTGACCCCTGCATCCGGCTGGTTACATAGCAAAGCCTCGGCTGAAAAGAGCCCTTACCTGTCCCATCCTTGGAGGGGAGCCGAGACCTGCTGCTTGCAAGTCGATGGGGAGGGACCATCCCGCGGGGATGACAAAGCCTGCCCTTGCCTCCCCCCACAACGTCCACCCTTCCCAAACCAAAAGCATGGCTCTCCATGGGCTGTACCCCAGTAACAATCAGAGAACAGCTGCTCTCCGCCCCAAACAAAGAACGTCCAGGGGACAAGCAGGGAAAGGTACCAGTAGCTCTCACATAAGAAATTCCAGTGGCAAAACATCCAGTGTGGCGCATGGAGGGGGCTGTGATGAGGCTGAAGGGTGTTGCCTTGGCTCACCCCCCTACAGGATCAGGGGGTTCCGAGTATGGGAGCTGCTTCCCCTCTTCAGTCTGGGTGCAGAACGCCAGGGCCAGTGCCGGCGGCTGAGTGCGGGCGTTGGCGGGTGCCGGGGAGAAGCAGCGACCCTGAACGTCCATCAAAGACCGCACGGGTCAGGGCGAGTGTCTGTGTGCTGCATTCACCGCCACCCGAGTGAATCGGTGCAAGTGAGTCTGTGCACGAGGGGCCGTGCGTGCAGACGGATCCCGGAGGAGGAGCGTGCTCCGTGCACTAGTCAGCTGTGGGCAAGCATGGGACAGTGGTGGGGGTGTCATGTGGTTCGTGGGCGTCTCGGGGTCTTGACACAACCCACACCAAAATGCTGTAAGCTTCCAAGCGTGTGCGGGGACTTGATTGCACGAGAGATCATCTCCGCGTGCGTGCGTGTAAAGGGCAGGCAAAGCAATGCTCTGTGCACCCAAGAGCATCGGGTAAGACCCAACCGTCTGTGCACAAGTGCACGGCCGAGATGCCGAGGGGCTGTGCGAGACCACACGCTGTCTGTGCGTAAGGAGGCACTTTGCAGTACACGCGAGCGTGACAGAGAGCGAGAGAGCTGGGGGCGGGGTGAGGGCTGGGGCCCAGGCCGCACACGCAGCAATGATGCCCAGGCAGAAGAATGTGTCTATATGTGTGAAATAATCCATTTGTGCAAAACAAAAAGCCCCTCGTGTTCCCACTGCTGGGTCTCGTGTTGCACGGCTGCTCCCAGGCCCCTCGAGAAAGCTTTGGGGTTGCCGTTCTATGCGGTATAACTTAGGATAAATAACATGTCCTTCGCTGACAGGGGGCTGGTCCCTGGGCTAGTTACGCAGAGCAGCGACGTGGTCACGGGGCAAGCCGAGCAGACAGGGTGGCGGGAGGGGGAGGGAGGGGTCAGTAGTACTTCTCCGACTCCTGCCAATTTGTTACCCAGTGTTTCTTGTGCTTCCGGGGCAGGAAGCCGTCAGCAGGCCGGTAGCGCTCCTCCTGGCGGATCCGCACCGCGTGGTACTTGGGCATGATCCGGTAATAGCGGGTCCGCTTGAAGAAGTCACACTGCGCAGAGGGGAGAGGAAGGGGATGGAGGTTAACATCAAACTTCAATGGCCAGAGAAAGAAATCAGAGCGGGAGAGAGAAATCAGAACGAGAAAGAGAAATCAGGGACAGAAATCAGAGAAACATCAGAAGGAAATCAGAGAGAGCACGCGAGATCAGAAAGAAAAATGAGCGCAAAATCAGAGAGATGAAAGGGAGAAAAAGACCAAAGAAAAGAGAGAAAGAAAAAGATCAGAAAAATAGAAACAACAACAACAAAAGGAACAAGAGCAAACGAGAAAAGAGAGACAGACAGACTTTGACTCTTTCCCCGGCAGGGGAGACAACAGAATCCAGAGGCTGCTCTGAGAAACATTTGGTCAGTGACGCTGGAAAGGGGGAGACAGACATTAGCGTTAGTTAAACGGCAGCACAGTTGGACAGACAACCACAGCTGGACGGCGTGCCTGGAATTGCTGGTTCTCCTTCCCGTCTGCAGTTCTATCCCCTGGGCAGTCAGCGGCGGTTTGGTCCTTCGTGGGAAGATCCCGACTCCCTCATTCAGCATCAGCGCCCCCTAGTGTCACAGCAGCATCCTGGGCCCCTGTTCTACCCTTCTCTCGATTCGGGTTTCTTCTGACTCTGCCCACTGGTGCAGCTGTCCCACGCACAAGGCTCAGCCCGCGCCACCACACAGGTGAGGGATAGTGACGCGTCAGGCACGAGGGTGGCGATGCCCTTTTAATCCAGCCGGGCAACGCGTGCAAATGGTCACGGGGTGCCACAAATGTGCAGCACCCTCTCCCTCCTCCCCCCCACCCCGAGGTTTGGTGCTGTACCCTCCCCAGGTACTCCTCTTTTGCATCATCGGGGCTTTTACGGCAGGGACCTCGGGGCAGATCCCGAGCTAGCAAAGAGCGAGACAATCGCAAACGTGGGTTGGAGCCAACCGAGTGGAACAGCGGATACACACACACAACCACACACACACACACACACTCTGAGCCCCCCTGGAGCCTGTGCAGAGTTCAGCGGCAGGTGGAGGGGAGCCAGGGAAAAGCAGAGGGGGATTAGGGTTAGGGGCATGCCAGCGAAAGTGCAGTCCGATGATTTGTTCCCTGGCTGCGAGGGTATCAGACCAGACCACACACAGAGACTCAGTGGAAACTCAGTGGGCCCCTCAACGGAGAGATGCAGCCCAGACAGGGAAAGGATTAATAGGAGAAGGCATGACAGAGACAGGGAGGAAGTGAGAAGTCAATATCCCATAGGCCCCGCCCCTTTGTGTGTTGCCCCGCCCCCCGTTCATTACCAAGAGGATGGAGTGGGCTCTCAGGGCAAAGGGGCAGCCCCGAGCTAGTAGTCATCAGTCAGCCGCTCCGTTTCAGACGGCTGGATCTTCATCTCCGCCTTCTGGCCCTTGGCCTCGTACATGGCGCGGGTGCTCGCCCTCCGGAAGAAGCCGCACTACGAGGAAGCAGGTGACACCGGTCAGGGGCAATGGGTGGCGGGGAATCCCTTGGGAGGAAAGGCTCCAGCCCACAGTTGGCTGCTTCTCAGTGGCAGACGGGCTGATCTCTTGTGTGTATCGATTGATAAAGGGCTTTGGGAACCCTGCGTAGCAGGGCCGGATCGGGAAGGCGGGTTGGGGATATGGACGTACTTCCTAATCAGCTGGGTCATTCCGGCTTCCCATTGAACAAGCTCAACTGAACTCTGCTCTGAGAGACGGCCCCTTCTGACTCACCTGATCTGCTCCCCCGTGATGCCTGAAATACCCGTTCGCTCCCGCTAGCCTAGTGGAGTGGAAGCAGCAATCCGGATTCTATTCCGAATCATGCATCATCAATTAAGTTCCTACTGTGCAATTGAAGGGGGGAAAAAACCAGCTTAACTCTCAGATCCCCAGGTGGCACTTGCAGGGTTAGGAGGAGTCTTCCCCAGGGCCCCCTCCAGAATTTGGAGCAGCCCAGTGGGGTGGGAGTGGAGGCAAAGGTGGCTTTACACCACCTTTTAACCTCCAGGATTCTGGGGCTGGTGGGATAAGGTAGAGCAGGCCATGGGACTGCTCTAATTTACACCCCAAGGGACCGTCGTGCAGCCGAGAACAGCTGGAGCTCAGAGCAATGCGGCCACACCCCAACCATCTCTGGAGCACGTACCTAGCATATTCTAGTGCTGGGAAGAGCGCAGGGCAGCAGTGTTGGGGGATTCCCCAAGCTGGGGTGATCTCTGGGGTTTCCAGCTCCTCTATGCCGCCCAGTATCAGGGCTGCTATCTTGCAAAGCCGTCAGCCGTGATCCCCGAGAGAGGAGAAGTCGCTTTCCAAAGCTGAACTGTATTTAAACAATACAGCCGGAACACCAGACGTGCAATCCCACGGGGGTATTCACACAGCTCAACTGGGCCCAGGGGAGGCTCGCGGCATTCCCTGCTCCGAACACACGCTGGACAAGCCCCAGAGACAGCAGGGGTTGAGAGAAGCCCAAAACTTCCTCAGCCCCACTCCCAAAAATGGCAGTTTATCCCAATTTGCTAGAACCCAGTCAAGTTAAGCAGGGGTGGAACGGAGAGCTCCAAGGAACAGCTCAGATGCTGCTGCAGGGAGTGATGCTAGTGATTCAATAGGGGGCACTGTTCTCACCGAGCCACGCCCTGGCATAAAGCAGAGGCTCCCGACTGCCAATCATTCCCCGATGCTTCATATAAGTGGGGCATTAAATACAGTCAGTCTCCCTAAATCCCCTTCTGATGCTCTTCTGCATCCTGTCTGACAGTCTAGTTGTGTGCTGCTAAACAGTGGCCACGATCCACCCCAGAGGTGGCTGCATCTCAGCGGCGGGCGAAGAGATCTCTGTGTGTCGTCTGCAAAGGACTCCGGGACCCTTCACGATGAAAGACTGCGGGGTCGCCAGCCTAGCCTGAACCTCTCTAGGCTGAGAATCTCTCGAGAAGCAGCTTTCTAAAGGGCCCTCGCGCTGCTGAAATTGGGGACCTCGGAATGCGTTACGGATGCGGTCACCGGGTTGCAGGGCTCATGGTCCACCGGTGTCTTGAGCATGCCAGGCCTCAGCGCTGTTCCCACAGCTCCGTCACTCACTCCCAGCGGCTCCTGTATCAGCCTAGACGGAGAGCAGGAATCCCTCACCCCCCGCCCTGCGCTCCGAAGGGAACAGCAGCCCCTCTCACCTTCCACAGCAGCAGGATGATCAGCCCCAGCAGCAGCAGCCCTGCCCCTACCGCCACCAGCACCAGCCACAGCTCGATCTCCACCGGCTGCTCCTCGACCAGCTCCGAGTCGATGTCCACGAAGAACTGGGAGCCAAACGCAATGAACAGACAGGATGGGACGGCAGCTGCACAACTGTGCACCTGGCTGGGGGGGGGGGGGGAGCTCCTGGCTATTGTCGTCCCAGCCTCTCCCAGCAGGAGGCGCTGTCGGGGGTGGTGCCAGAGAGCTGGCGATGGGGGCTGGGGAACTCCCAGCTACTCCAGTTCCAGCCACTTCCAGCAGGAGGCGCTGTCGGGGATGGTGTAGAAGCACTGGCTATGGGCTGGGGGGGAGAACTCCCAGCTACTCCAGTTCCAGCCACTTCCAGCAGGAGGCGCTGTCGGGGATGGTGTAGAAGCACTGGCTATGGGCAGGGGGGGGAACTCCCAGCTACTCCAGTTCCAGCCACTTCCAGCTGGAGGCGCTGAAGGCAAGAGCAGGCAAACACACGCCCTGCACCCAGAGAAGGAAGCAATCCGGGCTCACTCACCCGCACCGTCTGGTTCTTCATGTTGATGGTGGGAACGTTTGTCTTGAGGAACAGCGTCGCCAGCCCATCCACCTTGACACGGTCAAAGTCGCTGAACTCCTGTGGAGGCCGGGGTGGGGGGACGAGGGTAGGGAGCGTGAAATGGGGCGGCTTGTAAACTAGGCCAGGAGTGTATCTCCACTTTAACACAGCCCCCCCCCCCCCCCCCCCATCCTTCTCCCCCACCTTGGTGCTGATGAACCCCGACGGCCCTGCAGGCCCAGCGTCGTCCTTGGAGCAGATACTGCCTGACCAAGCTTCCCCCAGGGGCCAACCCCAGGCGAGAGGCAAGCTAGGCCCTCTGGCTCATTCTGCCCTCGGCCCCGCTGCAGAGATTGCTGGGAATGGGGACGAGCGATGCCAGCTGGAGTACGGGATGGAGGGGTGGCCATTGCCGCTAGGAACCCAGTTGAGACCTCCCAACTCATTGCATGCAGTGTCTGGTCACTGCCTTCCCTCCATCATATTCCAGCCAGTGGCCTAGAGGGGCTTGGCACCACAGGGACCCCGGCAGTGCCGGACCAATCATCCATCCCAGTACCCCATCTCTGACAGCAGCCAGCACCAGCTGCCTCCAGGGAAGGTGCAAGAAACCCCTGCAGCGGGCTGATGTGGAGCAATCTGCCCGGGCGACCCTGCTCTCATCCTGATAGTGCAAGATTAGCTTAAACCTGAGTTTGTTAGCGTTTACAGGGATACTCCTGCTACCCATATAAATGGCCGAGCCCTCTTGTAATTTTGCTAAGTTCCTGGCTCCAATTTTATCTTGTGGCCATGAGTTCCGCCGACTAATTGTGCTTAGCGTGAATCCGTCTTTCGTGAATTTTAAATATCTCATCACCGATTTCCCCCCCCCCCATTGATAAAATCCGCCCTCCCAGAGCGGTAGGGGACCGTGGGCAGTTTGGGGCTGACCTCAATGAAGGTGCTGTTCCACACCCGCGCTCGGACGCTGACGGTTGTCGTGTGCCTGGAGTCCCGGATGGGGCACTGGAACCAGATGCAGCGAGACGACCCCTTAGAGCAGCTCTGGGGGCGGGAAACAAAAGAAGCCGGCGTGTTAGTGGGCGGGTCCAGGCGGATGTACATAGGAGGGTCTTCCCAAGGGGAAGCGTCTCTGTGTCAGAGCAGCTCGCCCAGACAGTAACGCCCATTCCAGGCTGGGCTAGGAGCTTGTGAAGAGAAGTCGGGGTGCGGGGGGGGAGCTTCTGAAATGAATCAGTGCTGGATGGTTACGCCCCCAACACCATGTGCAGAATATCGATCAGTTACAGGCCTGATCAGCTGACACTCTTTGACACCACACCATTGTAACCCAGGCAACCGGCTGTGGGAGACAACTGCCCTCTAGTGGGCACAATCAGAACTACTCAACCACGTGTCATAGGTCTCACACTGCCACCAGCTAGCGGAGATTCCCCCTGAGCTCTTGGGCTTCTGGAGCAGGCGGAGCTGGGGTCTATCCCACAGTCATTGTCTCTGGAGTTGGGGTCCGTGAAGGACAGGCTATGGATTGCGCTGGGTGTGTGAATAGTGAGACACTACCAGGGACCCCAGCTCTCCTCCGGGGCCGGGCTGAAGCTGCCACGAGACCAGCACTCACCAGCAACGTTTCCGACTTGGCTTTCTTGGAGGCGGCGAGGATGACGGGGGGCTCGGCCTGCAGCGCCGTCTCCAGGTCGCGCTTCTGCCGGGCGGAGCTGGAGAGGAGCTGGAAAGGAAGGGAGTCGGTTACACGCCTCCAGGGTCTGCACCTCATGGAGGGCTGAGCACGCTCCCGCACCTGAGGACGCAAAGCAGGGCAGAGGGCGCACGGGTTGGCGACCCCTCACCAAGGCTCAGAGTCCAACTACCTGGCCCCCCACCTCTCTGGGGCAGAGGACACAGGAACCATTGGCCTGACTCCCTCCGCAGGAGGTCTCCAGGGCAGAGCCTCCAGGGCGGTGTTGGCTGCAGGCCATGCCTTCAGCTGCTGCCCACCGGCGCTTTGGGATGGCGCTGCTCCCCGCGGGGCGGTGGGTGCCGGTGCAGTGCAGCGAAGTTTAGCTGCGGGGTGGGGAGAGGCGGGGCAGGGCAGGGCGAGCCAGAGAAGAGGCACGAAAGGCGAGGGAGAGGGCGCGCCGGCGGGCAGGGAGCAGGGGCCGCCGAGCCTGACTCACGGTGAGGTTGAGGGGATTGATGACGCCCCCCGGTGGCTGGCAGTGCTGGCCCTCGTTGCCGCTCACGAGGATCTCCGTGGGGTACAGCAGCCACTTGCCGTTGTGGATTTCGTAGGGCCACTCGAAGCCCAGGACGATGGTGCCCAGCGAGCCCAGAGACTCCCCCTTGGTGCTCACCTGCAATGCAAAACCCAGTTGGGACGTGGCCACCGCCTTCTCCCCCGGCTACGCTTCCCCATCGGGAGCCTCCGTACCTGGAAACTGAAGCTGACCGGGCTCCCCACATCCAGCTCGCTCTTCATGGCGGACTCCCCCATCACCTTCCCGCTGAAGGATGTCTGGAGGGGCGGGGACATCCTGCCAGGGAGGAGAGCAGCTGGGTCAACAGGGCAGGGCGGGGGAGACTGCTGCTGGGAGAGGGGACGTGGGGCGTAGGAAGGGGTGATTTGCTGGGGTCTACACGAACTAGGTTCAGAGCTGGAAGTGGCAGGCTGAGCTTGGGGGGCCCTGAGTGGGTCCAAGCCGGGCATAGAGGGCCTAGACCCAGGAGCAGCCCAGGCTGGGTAGATGGGAGCAATGCCTGGGGGTACGCAGGGTCTCTTCATCAATGGCTGTAGAGGAAACACACTCCTGGGCTAGGCCTCTCGGTTCTAGGCAGCCCCAGCCCCTGCCCAGATTCCTTATGGGGCGCCAGCCTCTGAGCAGGGCGAGATGTGGGGCTCAGCACCCCCAATTCACACTCCCTGCACCCATTTCTCACTGGAGACAGAGGTGCCTCCCGGGGGCGGGAATTCGGGGACCCAAGAACCCGCTGAACCGAGGGGGGCACGAGCCCCAGAGATACGCACAGGGTGAGAGACGCCTGGACGGTATAGTCCACCTGCAGCTCGGCCCACACTGGCTCCAGATCCTCCTGGTAACTCAGCCTGCCGAGACAGGGCAGAAATAACAGCACGGGGCAGTTCGCACCTCGCTCCCTGCCCTGGAGCAGAGCTACAGACGCACACGAGGTTCTTCAGCCAGACCCCATCAGCCTCAGAGCCCGTAGGGGGCGCTCTCTGAGCCCTGAGCCAATGCTGACCCCAGAGCGGCGCTAAGGGGCGCTGCGCTGCAGGGAACGGTGTGGGTGGCTCAGTAGGGGGTCGCTCTGCGCGGACTCCAATTCCCCAGCACAGGGATAGGGGGCGCTGTAGGTGCGATTTTTCAGAGTTGGTCCTGACTCCTTGTGCTCATTAAGGGCCCCATGGCACTTCTGGACGCCCCGTGTCCCGGCATAACTCAAGGAGTTGCATTCCACCTGGCCTGGGGTGTCAGCTGGCTACAGCATTCGCTTTCCTTTCCTTTCCGAGACTGTTGCGTGACGTTGCTACGCGCTGTTAATTAACTGCCCCGTTCCGCCCCAGAGGTGGCCGCCTTTCTGCAGCAGGCGAAGCAATCCCTGGGCATTGATGGCAAAGTGCTGCAGGGGTGTGTGTGGGGGTGGATTGTTCACTATGGAAAGGCCTGGCCTTGCTTCCTGTTTTCTGTCCTGCCAGCTGAGCTGCTTCCCAAGCTGGTTTAACTCACTCATCCAGCACCCCTCCCCCTTGCAGATGGACCCCCCAGCGCCCGCGCCCCTCCAGGGGACTCACGTGGAGAGCTGGAGCTGAGCTGTGACCTCGCGGGTGTCCAGGGTGATGCCGATGGCTTCAAAGGTGATGATCAGCTCTGCCTGCACCAGAGGGGACAGAGCGCTGCAAGGCCAGGTCCCCGTGGGGCCATGCCTGGCACGGGCTTTACCAATCAAACTGGGGCCCCCCCGACCCTCCTGCCACAGACCCCTGGGGTGGGGGAAGCTCAGATCTCATTGAAACGCCCAGTGATCACCCACCGTGGGGGCCGTGGACACCTGGCACCCACCCCCACCCACGCTGCAAGAGTCCCAAGGCGGTCGGTGCCCACAGGCTGCCATGCCCTCCCCCAGGCTTCTTGTCCTAGCCCCACCGGCTGCCCCACTTGGCGGTGCCCCCTGCCCCACCCCCACGGGACTCTGCCCTCTGAGCTGGGGTGTGGGGGGCCAGACGCCACTCACCCTCTGGTTCTTCTTGAAGGGGTTTCCCAGGTCACACAGCACAGTCTTCTCAAAGGTGCAGGCGCCGCTCTGTGGGGCGGTCAGGGGAAGGGGGCGTCACCATCCGCTCAGCCCCTGAGCCCAGCCCCGCCACAGAGAAACCTCCCCATCTGAGCGCCTCCTGCCCCATCCCTGTGCCCTGCCGACCCCCGCAGCCCACAAAGGACACCACCCCCCCCCAGCCGCCCAGGTCTACCTGAGAAGCAGCTGCCCCATCTGGGAGCAGGACGCGCCAGAGGGCCGACCCTGGACCTTGATACCCGCCAGCCCCGAGGGTGCCCCCTACCCCATCCTGGGAGCAGTGCACGGAGAGAAGGGAAAGCCAGCCCCATATCCCACCCCCCAGCCCATACCCAGGGTGTTGGCCTCCAGGCTGCCTGCCCCCCCACCCCCATGCTAACTGGCCCCAGTTGGGGGCACAGGCCCCCTCTCTCCACTGCACGTCGACCGGGTGCCCCTCGCCAGCCCCGATGGGGCACGGCACCTCACAGCGGTGGGCACAAGCCACGTCCCTCCTGCCCTCCCCAGGGGCTTTAAACCGGGACAGAAACCAACCTGGGGCTCGGACGGACGGACAGACAGACAGAGGGCTCCTCCACCTGCAGGGCTGGGGGGACGGCTGGTGAATCCCCCACAACACACACTTTGCATCCTACCAGCTGGGCCCAGTCCCGAGCTCTCTCCCCCCAGCACACTCCTGGGTGGGGCGCGGCTGCCGGAGGGGAAGAGGGGGGGTAGGCACAGAGGAGGAAGCGGGGAGAGGGGTTGGCACAGAGGAGGGGCGGATGCCATGGCAGCAGGGGGAGCGTCCCTCTCAGCACGGAGTGAGCGGGGAGAGCAGCAGGGGAAGGGGGCTCCTTACGGGCCGGACGGAGGAGGGCAGCAGGGCGGGGGGCACGGTGATGTTGAGCTGGGCCTCGTGGGCGTCCTCGCCATCGGTGCCCGTCGAGGGGGCGTTGGTGACGTTGACGCTCAGGTGCAACTTCCGGACGTCCCGGCTGTACTGCAGCACCTGGGTCCCGTTCAGCCTGCGCCGGAGAAGGGACAGGGCTCAGCCCGGGGGCACCGGCCCCCCAGCCACATGGGCAGGGGGTGGCCCTCCCCCGACAAGAGGGGAACTTCTCGGGGTCCCACCAGGAAAGAGGCACCCCCGCCCCCTCCCCCCGCCAGCCAGCGGGGCCCAGGCAGGGATGCTTTCCCCCCAGGGGGCTGTTTAGGCCGAGGCAGCTCCCCGCCTTGAGCGGGCTCCGTGTGCCCGGGAAGGGGGCAGGGTGCCCGGGCAGGCTCCGCCCGTCTCTCACCGGGGCAGCGGCTGGTTCTGCTCGTTGACGAAGGCGCATTGCAGCTGCAGGTTGCTGTTGCATTTGTTGTCCAGGCCGCATTCTTTCTGGAAGTTAATCTGACAACGGCATTGGTCATTCACTCGGGCTGCCCCCAACCAGCACGGGGCCACCCACCCCGCTGGGCGGGCTCAGACCCCAAGACCATCAGCATTCAAGCACGGGGCCTCGGCCGCTTGAGCTGAGGGAGGCACTCCATCAACCAGCAGCAGCAGTAGGCCGTTATCCTGTAGTTGTCCTGGCTGCTCGCAGGGATGTGGCACACCCCGGCACTAGTGTGGATTATGGAAACATGTTTCCGTTAGAAACCTCCCCACGGAGGGGCAGGACCTCAGAGTTGGGGGCAGGTCGGTTATACCCAAGCAGCTGACGCCTCCCTCCTATTCACATGGAGCCAGTGTCAGAGCCAGGAATGGAACCCAGGAGTCCTGGCGCCCAGTCCGCTGCTCAGACCCCACTCACACAGAGCCAGTGCCACAGCCGGGAATGGAACCCAGGAGTCCTGGCGCCCAGTTGCCCTGCTCAGACCCCATCCCCACAAGCCTCCTCCTCCCACACCCTGCAGCGGAAACAAGTTCAAAGCCCTTAAAGCAGGCGCTGCATAGGTGCCATTCCCCTCGGACCAGCCCAGCTCCCCCCTTCCCTGCCGCTCGGCAGCTCCGGCCCACCTCGGTGTCGTTCTTCCGGGGCTGATCCTCATTCAGGACGGGGAAGGCGCTGAGGGAGCGGGGCCCCAGCTGGAAGTGCCTGGGTTTCTCCTCCAGGGAGTAGTTCATGTGCAGAGCGATGGGATGCAGCTTGTCCCGGATGTTCTCCTGCAGGATGGACGGCGGGTTTCATTGCCGGCAATAATGGCGATCCCGCCCCGGCCGGCGCAGATCAGACCCAGCGACTGGGGCTCCCTGGGGGCCGGATCCTCCAGGCCCCCCCCATGCACGCTGAGTCCCGATTTAGACAGGGGGTTCTTGGCTTTTCTGCTGCCAGACCCTCCCCTCCCTTGGCTCTTTATTTCCAGATCCTGCAAGGCCCCTCCACGCCCCAGCCCCAGGGGACAGCTAGCCCCAGGTACTCAGCTGTCTCCCACCTGTTGCCAAAACTTCACACCCTCCCCGCGCTGCCCTGTGCTAAGCTCGGTCTGCGCTGCCCTCTGCTCACCAGCAGGAGGAGCTGCAGGTCATGGCACTTGGCGGCTGGCATGGTGAAGACGCCCTTGTAAACAGCGGAGTGCGTCCCGGCAAACCTCACCCGGGCCGGGCGCCGGTCTTTGTCAGCCTCCAGGGTGTACAGCAGGTCTGGAGAGAGCAGGGGGGGAGAGGGGGCTCAGAGATCCCCCCCCCTGCCCGCAGCAGGGCAGCCAGGCCCCATGGAGACACAGGGCAAACGCTGGCCATGCACACACACGGATGCTCACCTTGCACACGGGCACACGCACAGACACACACCATTACAAGTGCACGTGCACCCCCGCACCCCCCCATCGCACACGCACACACCAGTGCGTGCACCATTACAAGCGCACGTGCGCACAGGTGCACACGCACCCACACCCATTACTCAGGCACGCAAACGTGCACCTGCACCATTGAACACACACACACACACACACCAGTGCCCACGTGCAAACACACTCACCGTTGCACACATGCACACACACACACCACGGCATGACCTGCACATGTGCACACACATATACACCACTGCACGCATCCACACGCTAGTGCTCCTGTGTGAACACACCCGCCATTGCATGCAAGGGAGACACAGGAGACACCCACTGCTGCTGCAACCCCCGCCCCCCGCCCCGTTCCTACAGTTCAGTGGTGCTGGGGCAGCCCCCTGGATCCTGGGAACCCCTCCCCCAATCGCCTTTTCCCCATGCATCTTGCTGTCCCACCACACCATTGCACACGCACACCATTGCTCACACGGGGCGTGTGCACACCCGCTGGTCACTTTGCAGCGCACACCCGCCATTGCTTCTCACTCAGGTGTGTGTGGCCACGTACACTCACCCACCCCCTCCCGCCCCAGCCCACTCACTGATTTGCTCCTTGTACGTGGGGTCCCCAGCGCTCTGGTTGTAGGAGAAGCAGATCTGCACCTGGATGCTGCGGGGGCGAGAGGGGAGGCCGGGGTCAGCGACAGCAGGATGGGGCAGGATCCCAGACACGTCCCATTCGCTCTGGCCGCAGACACAGAGCCCACGCGGATGCTACGGGAACAGGGACCGCAGGGCTCTTCCTTGCCCACGCGGAACTAGCCCCATGAGCCCCGGGGCGCTATTCAGGGGCCCTGCCAACCAGGGGGGGCACGGACGACGATTTTGGGGGGACCCTTACCAGGACTCTGGGGTGCACTTGGCCGGGTCCACCAGGCTGGGGCTCACCGTGAAGGTTTTGTTCAAGATGTTGATCACAGGTCGAGCTCTGGGCAGGCAGAGAAAGGGAAGAGATCAGCCGAGCCTCCCTCCCACCAGGAACCGCCGCCAGCTCTGCCCACCAGCGCCAGGAGCTGCCCGGCGCCACCCTGCTCTGCAGCAGCCAGTGCTCCCACCTCCCAGCAGGGGGTGGGCTTTGGGGGGGCACAGTGGAGGGTTTTGGGTGGCGGTGAGGGCAGTCTCTGTCCCATATAGAGGCTGGGATTCTCCTCTCTCATCACACCATTCATGGCTCCTTCTCAGCGCAAGGCCCCTCCGTGGCTCAGGGGACCCAAAATCTTGGGGTACAGGGCTAGACGGCTCAGGGAGCTGGCAGAGGGATATTGAGCCTTTCCCCTGCTTTCAATGCACCCCAAGACAGGAGTGGCTGAAAGAGGCCCGCTGTCTGGTCAGGGGGCTTGGGTGACGTGAGCACGGAGGGATTTGGGGCACCAGCCCCGTCCCCATTCGGACTGATGGTTGGCAAAGGGCTCAATGGGCCATGGAGGCGAACGCCCCACTGGCGCCTGTAGGGGGCAGTTGTGCAATACCCTGGGTCTCCCTCTTTCGCCACCCCCAGACCCCCCCAGTCCCACCCCGTACCTACATCTGCTTCTGACTCCTGTTCAAGCGCAGCAGCTGGTGCCTCCGCTGAAGGTCCCCGGTTCAATCCTCACTGACGCCACCAGAGCCCCCTCCCGCCCCACACACACTACACCCCATGCTGAGCCCCACACAATCCCCCTGTACTTGTGGGTCCAGAGACCAGCCTCAGAACAGCACCCGCCCCTAAGAAGCCACCCCCGGCCTACCCCTGCAGGGGAAAGGTTGCCCTGGCGGCATGCCCTGTCCCAACCCCAAAGCCCCTTACCTGAGCAGAGCTATCTGCTCTGACAAGCTCCCCACCAGCAGATCCGGGTAGGAATTTCCGTCTACGTCCAGCCCCCCACTCAGGGAGTACCCGAAGGTCTGGATGCCGGACGGGCCCAGCTCTGCCCCGCTGATCACCTGCAGGGCGGGGGATGGGGGAGGAAAGGGAGTCACCCGTGGCCGCTCCAGGACCACCACCACCCCGCACCCCCGGGCCAGCAGTTCAGTGGGGTTTGGGGCAGGACCCTGGGGCCATCCTGGGAATCCCAACTGCCTTTGCCCCATCCCACCACCCTTCTAGGACCATCCCATCCCACAGCCATCATCCACCCACAGATTAGGGAGGGGAGCATTCTCCAGCCTGTTCCTGATGCTGAAGCTTCCCTGGCGGGGGAGCGGGGAGGGACTGTGCCAGGTGGGGCCACCCCACAGCTCTCTCCCTGGCCAGAACTTGGCTCTGCCCAATGGAATTCGCCCTTTGCAAAGCGCCCCCTAGGGGGGACATGGGGCACGCAAGGTGCCTTTACCTGCCGGGGCTCGGCCACCAGCCCCCCTGAGCTGCTGTGGTAGATATAGACCTTGCCAGGGCCCTCGAAGGGAGCCCCAATGGCGATATCTGTGGGGAGAGGCAAAGGGTCACACAAGCTCCACCAGAGACCCCAGCTCCTCCAGCCCCACAGAAGCCATCTCCAGCACCTCACTAAATCCCCACCACTCATGAGCCACCCCAAACTCAGTTCACCCCAGAGGCACCCCATTCCCCCAACCCCACAGACCACCCTGAGCCCCCCAACCCCCACACCAGCCCCAGTGCCAACCCATACCTCCACACCACCCCCTGAATCCCCCAAACCACCCTGAGCCACCCATACCCCCCAAACCCCACACCTGCCCCAGTGCCACCCCATACCCCCCAACCCCATACAACCTCATACCCTGACTAAACCCTGTGCCACTCCCATAGCCCCCCCAATGCCACTGCACACCCAGACTAAACCCCACGCACACCAGAGCCCCCTGATCCCACCCCAGAGCCAACCCATACCTCCACACCACCCCTGAGCAACCCATACCCCCAAACTCCACACCACCTCCTGAATCCCCCAAGCCCCACACTACCCCGAGCCACCCCATAGCTCCCAAGCCCCACACCATCCTGAGCTCCCCCATACCCACACAACCCCCCCCCACACCAGAGTCCTTTAATCCCACCCCAGAGCCTTCTCATACCCCCGGGGCACCCCCAAACCCCACCGCACCCCAAACCCTGCAACCACCCCCCCACCACACCCTCTCCGCTACCTCTTCCAAGAGCCACCCTTATACCTCCCTGGCCCCATGGCACTCTAGTGCCCCGCGGACACTGAGTGAGGTCTCCCATCACAAGCCCCTCGAGTGGGAGGGGCAGCCCCACGCACCCTGGAAGCCGTCCTGGTCGACGTCCCCGATGCTGGCCACAGCAAAGCCGAAGGCCGAGTTGCTGGGTCCCTTCAGAACCAGGCTGGACCAGTTCTGGAAGCGGCCGGCCTCATTCATGTACACGTAGACGGCGCCACCCACCTCTTGCTTCCTCTCGAAGTAGTACGGGGCCCCAATCACCAGGTCCTGCCACCTGCCAGCGGGGACAGGAAGGGCGGGGTCAGGGCCAAGGGGCAACAGCAGGGCCAGGGGCCAAGGACGACTATGATGGGGGATCAGACCCGGTCAGTACTCTGGAGACCTCCCCGCCCCAAAGAGATGGGCTATGGAGATCTCCCACCAAAGCTACAGGCTTCAGAGACACCCCCTCAAAGCTATGGGCCATGGAGATCTCCCAAAGCTATGGGCCCCCCTCAAAGCTGTGGGCTATGGAGATCTCCCCAAAGCTATGGGGATCCCTCTCCTCAAAGCTATGGAGCCCCCCCCAACTCCAAACTCTGGGCCCCCCTTGAAGCTATGGGCTACGGAGATCCCCCCGAGCTACTGGCTACAGAGACCCCCTCAAAGCTATGGGGGCCCCCCCAAGCTATGGGCTGTGGAGACACCCTCAACGCTATGGAGCCCCCTCAAAGCTATGGAGATCCTGGGTCTCCCTGTGGAGTCACCACCCCATGCAGGTCTCCGTCACGCAGAGGAGCCCCTCTCCTCAGGCCGCTCCCGCTCGCGGCGCTGCAGAGCTCACCCATCGTTATCGAGGTCCGCCAGGGCGATGGCGCTCCCGAAGTAGGAGCCCACCTGCTCCCCAGGCAGCACCAGGCTCTTCTCCAGGGTGTTGCGGGTGTCCGTCAGCAGGTACACGGCGCCCGCGTGCTGGTGACGAGGAGCTCCAGTCACAAGGGTCACCTGGCTCCGGTGCAGGACGGCGCTGGCGGCTTGGACCGTGTAGCCTGGAGCAGGGTGGGGACAGGCGTCAGGCCTTGGGAGCTGCAGGGCCCCTCGCTGGCAGGGGATCACAACCTGGGGGGGATCCAGTGCAGTGGGGATCCCAGGCAAAGCACAGCTGGGACGGACCCTAGCTAGCAGCTACGGACAGCTGCATTGCCCAGAGTGTGAGTCTTTGCATGGACAAAGAACTGGTGCCAACCCTGGTCCCAAACCTGAACGGACCCATGGAGGGGACAGGGTTGTGTGGGCCAAAGCACCAAAGCCCACTGGAGTCTTAAACAGGCTTTAGACCCGCCAGACTGATCCCCTGGCAAGCTGATGCCCTCTCTGTACCACCAGTGCACTTGTAGGCTGCCTAGCGGCAGGGCAAGCTGCCCCCCTAGCCCTGACCTAGAGGGACCCACCCTCGGCATGAGCTGTCTCTGGTCCAGGCAGCCCTTGGCCTCCCTTCTGAGGCTGACAGCCAAGGGGAAAATTAGCAGCAGTGGGTTTGGCGTGGAGGATGCTGGGAAGTGGACCGAGGCCCAGCAAGCTCATGGCACGGAGGCTGCAAAGGCCCCCACAAAAGACACCGTCGCCAGCATCCTCCCGGCCCGGGGGAGATTTCACTGCCAGCCCCAGAGGGTCAGGGAAGCGTCTGGGCTTTAAAGGTGCTTCCCTGTTCCAGTTCCCATTTCAGCATGTGTCTGTGGGGAAAGGGGCATCAGAGCGGGATTCCCTCTGGCTCCCAGCCCGCTAACAGCAATGGGTGAAGCACCCCGCTAGGCTGGACCTGAGTGGTATGACTCCGACGCCGGGAGCACCTGGGCTTGCCAGCAGGAAGGCCAGGCCCACCGCGCCGCATCGGAACTCCCTCGCAGGAGCAATGAGGAAACCAGACAACCAGTTTACACCTGGGGAAACTGAGGCACAGAGCAGCTGTCTGACTTGCCCAGGGGTCCTATAGGGAGACAGTGGCAGAGCTGGGACTAGAACCCAGGTCTCCTGAGGCCCTGTGCCCTTCTCTATCCCCGCCCCCCGCGTTGTTACATGGGGAGGGCAAGGCGGGGGGGGGGAGGACGTCCCTTCCAGACGCAGCGGAAGGTACCTATGTAGATGTTGCCGTTGTCATGGTTGGGGTAGGAGAAGTCGACCAGGTCCCAGCTATCTCGCTGCAGAACGTAGTTCGTCCCTGCAGCCGGGGAGGGAAACATGCAATAGTTCAAGCCAGAGGCAGGTGGCAGCAGACACAGGAATCTCTCCCCATCCCCATCCCCAACTGCTTCCTGGCCTCTGCTACCTCCCTGGCACAGTCCCTGCCCCTTTCCCTCCCCACCAGCCCTCCGCCCCTGGCAGAGCCACTCAATACTCGTGGTGTCGCCAGCTGAGCATCCCTCGGGCAGCTGCGGCCACATCGAGGGTACGTCTACACTGCGATAAAAACCCTGCGGCCCCGAGTCTCAGCCTGGATCAGCTAGGTTGGCCTCGGGCTGCGGGAACCTGCAGTGTAGACCTTTGGGCTTGGGCTGGAGCCAGGGCTCTGGGACGGAGCCAGGCCTCTGGGACCCTCCCCACTTGCAGGATCTCCAAGCCCAGGCTCCAGTCCAAGTCCACACCCTTACACTGCAATTTTACAGCCCCACGGTCCGAGTCAGTTGATCCGGGCCAGCTGCGGCCGTGCCGTGGGTCTTTCTCGGGGTGTAGACGTACCCAGAGAGGCCGCGTTAGTCCAGGCAGATGGGCCGGGGGAAGGGCAGTGCCGGGGTGAAGGGGCGGGAGACCCAAAGCAGCCGGCGGCAGCACGGACCTTGCCAGTTGTAGGCGCCCGGCGCCCCGAAGTAGACAGTGTTGGCGGTGAAGCCGCCGCTGGTGCCCATCTGGCACATGCCAGTCTCTTCGGTGTTGGAGTTGCACATCTCGTTGTGGTAAGTCTGCCAGTCGTCAGCCAGCTCCAGCTGCAGGTCATTGCCGCGGACGTAGCACTTCCCCACCATGCGCTGCTGGTCTTCGTTGCCAGACAAGAGGACCCTGGTGTATCGGTGAGCGCAAGCCTGGGGAGCCAGGAGCAACCGGGGTGAGGGCCAAGCACGCTGCTGTCTGGGGCTTGCAGGGCACTGGGGCTACCACATAGGGGTTGGTATCCTGGGTCAGCCCAATGGGCCAGAGCTAGCCACCTCCAGGGACACTAGTCCGTATTCCCAGATATCCCACCTCCTACCCAGACCGTGGGAGAGCAGCAGTCCATATACCACGGTATCCCAGTCCTGCCACTCCTGGTCAGAGCAGCAGTCCATATACCCCCATATCCCACCTCCTGCCACTCCAGGTCAGACCAAGGTCAATCTTCTCCAGTTCCCCACCTCTTGCCCTACTGGATTGGAGCACTTGTCCATCCTCTGCTGTGTCATACTTTGTCCTGTACCAGATGAAGCCAACAGCACGGCAAACCTGATACCCACCTCCAATCAAACCATAGCTCAGGCCCACCTATTCCAGCGTCCTGCCTCCTGCCCCCAGAAATCAGACCAACAGCTCCTCCTGGCTCCTGCCATATCTAATCAGACCCTTGAGTCAAGGCCACCATCTCTTCAAGTGGCCAATACCTCAGAAGAAGGCCTGAACCCTCATGAGACTCCGCAATGCTGTACCCTGGCGTAAGGTGGGATCCCTTCCTGATCCCAGCTGGCAATCAGCATGTGCCCTGGCGGCTGGCAATCACCAGGCCCTTGGAATTAATTTATTACTATTATTTGTATTCCCACAGTCCCAGCCACGGACCCGACCGTGCCAGGTCTGCAGCGGAACAAGAAGTGTAACTGCAGACGCTATCCTCATTCAGCCCAGTGCATCCCGGGTAGAAGCAAAAGCTGCATTACCCCTCTTCCCCTCTCTGTTGGGCTGGGAAGGGGAAGCACGCGTACGCCATGCTAACCCAGCGTGGCCCTTTGGGCTCAAACAGTGCCGGCTCATCCATTTAGATTCCCAGGTTCGAGCCCCGCACCCAGCCAGACGAAGGCATAGAAATCATAGGACCGGAAGGGACCTCGAGAGGTCTTCTAGTCCCGTCCCCTGCGCTCAAGGCAGAACTAAGCTAAGCACTGTTACACAGAGTGAGAGATCCAGCCAGAACCAGCAACGCTGCCAGTCTCTAGCAATCGTACTTACATAACCCTATTAGTACGTTATCTGAGCACCTTTGGTCTATTTATCCTTGTGAAGTAGGGCAGCGAAAAACAGAGGAGGACCTCAGAGGCTAAGCGATTTGCCCAAGGTCACACAAACAGTCTGTGGCAGAGAAGGGACATGACCTCTGGTCTCCCAAGCCCTAACCACTAGCCAGCCTTCCTCTCCTCTCCTCTCCCACCTCATGAGATTGTTCCCTGGCCGTAGCCCCCTAGGAGCCAATGGGGTTGGTTGTGGGACATTCTGGCTGGAACGGTCTGCTGTTCACTCAGGCCAGTAGTCGCAGACATCCCCGTTCCGCCCCTCGGGGACCTGCCCTCCCAATCACAGCTGTGGAGATATAGCTCCTGTTACCCAAAGTGCCGTCTTGCCTTTCAGCTAATTTAATTGAGGCCTTTTGAACCAATATGAGGATTGGCAGATGAGGGGGAAGATGGAAACTGCAGCTCCACGAGCCAGGCAAAGATCTGCCTTGTGAGGTGCCAGGGGCAAGGACAGGGGTGTTTGCATGCAAGCTGGGGTGCTCAGTGCATATAGCCCCCGATATCCCACTCCTACCACTCCAGGTCAGAGCAGCAGTCCACATAGCCCGAGAGCCCACTGCTTAGAAGCAGTGCCAGTGGATGCATGCGTATCGGAGCGTGCATGTACAAGGGGGGATGGGTTGGATGCCAGTGGGCACGGCATAGGTGTGAATGCCCATGCAAAAGATCGGGGTACGTGCGTACCTAGGCATGCTCACAAGCGTGCAGGGAAGCGTGGGTGGGCATTGGCTGGGTAGTTGCGAGGATGGCAGCCGCAGCAGGAAAGCCAAGGACGGAAGGACCCTGGAGTCTGAACAACGCTGAACATAATTAGTTCCATTTTACAGATGGGCAAACTGAGGCAAGTGATTTGACCATAGTCAAGATCAGGGCAGGAATAGAACCCAGGAGTCCTGATGCACTCCACTGCAGGGGTCTGATTCCCCACCGTCGTGCACCATGTCTTGCCAGTTACACACCTGCTGGGGGGAGAGGGGGGTTGGCACGGAGCCTGCGGGTGAAGCCGACACTCCGCTCTCTCTGCTCTGGGTCAGATCCCTCCTGTGGCTCAGTCACCTTCAGGGGGGCGCATGGAGTTACGCCAGGGGTGAACATGGCCCGCTATGGATACGGCACAGACATCAGGCACCAGGGCCGTGACACCAGCCGCAAATGTGCTCTAAAGAAGGCAGATGGGTCTGGAACTAGAATCCCTGGGGAAAGAGGGGACAGAGGCAGTAGGGGGAAGCTTCCGGCAAATGGAGTAGGGGCAGAGGAATAGGAGGAGTCGGGGGAGCCCCCACAATATTTCCATTGCGGGGTCGCTAGCCTCCCCTGACCTCTGCCAGGTCTGCCCCCCATTCCTGAGCCTCTGAATTGGGGTTTTGGACGGAGAGCGCGAGCTCAGGAGCAGCCTGCCAGCAAAGGGATCAGAGAGAGAGCGAACGATCCATAGCCCATCACCGAGGTAACTGGGCCCTTTAGGCATCTATGGGGCTGATTCTCCATCGCCCCGCGCCTCAGACGTTAACTACACAGGGCAGAGCGGGTGTCAAACGTTACCACGGAGCAGACGGTGAACCATCTGCCTGGTACAAACAACGGGGCAACGGACGGCCAGACCCACAGATTCCCGCAGAGCCCAGTTATCACCGGGGTGGGCCATGGATCTCCCAGAGACCGAGCAGAGAGAACTCTGCAGCCAGCCACTCAGCAGAACTGCAACCGGCAACGGTTAAGCCCTGCTCCGCTCTGAATCCCCCAGGGGCTGCCTTCCCCTTTTAGTTCTGGATTGTTTCACGTTCTTTCCCACGCGGCCTCAGCCAGAGGCCAACGGGCTGAGCAGCTGGCACCGAGGCTGTTGCCGGGGTTTGGTTTCCTCCAGGCTGCCATTGCAAGCTGGAAACCGGACCCTCGCCCGGCGAAAGCCCAGAGAAAAGGAACGGATGGGAGCGAAGCCGAGGAGACGGCGAGGGAGGGGTGGCGCAGAGAGAGGGAGGCAGTTGCATGGTTTCAAGCCCTAGAGAGAGCTACACCTCTGCAACTAACAGGCACTTGCCTTCTCCTTTAATGCAGAGGGGCTGCCCACAGAGCCTACAGATCCCAGCATGCAATGCTCCATGCAGCAGGCCCTCCGCAGCAAGTTGGCGCCTTGCATGCTGGGACTTGTAGTCTCCACAGGCCGCACCTCTCTACTAAGTGTAATTGCAGCTGCAACTTGCTCCATTACATTGCTCTTCTGCAGCCCCTCCTCCTCCATTCATTAATTCACCCTCATATTCCCCCACCCTGTGGGGGCAGTCAGTATCATCAGTCCCATTTTACAGATGGGCAAACTGAGGCAAGTGATTTGACCATAGTCGAGATCAGGGCAGGAATGGAACCGAGGAGTCCTGATGCACAGGGGTCTGATTCCCCACCGCCGTGCACCAGGTCTTGCCAGTTACACACCGGAGCAAAGTGCCACCAGCGAGTGACCTGGGGGTATTTCCCACCCACTTTGCCTGGGCGTGAAGCCTGACACCGAGGCCGGCAGGGGAGAAGCAGGCCTGGTGTCCCCTGCTCTAAACACTAGGCCATGCTCCCTTCCCTCTCGTTTTGTATTTGCTTTGCACTGGTGTAAATGCTGTGCAAGGCACGTGCAATGGTGAATTGTGTCCTAGGTGCGATGCTCAGGCTCCCCCACCAAAGCCCCTCAAGGTATCCCCAGCGGGCCACACTCACCAGCACTCTCCCCGAGGGCTGCCTCTGGCTAGCGATGGTCACCCCCAGCCACATGTCCTCAATGATGTTCTTCCGTGGTTCACCTGGGCACATGGAGCAGAGAAGACAATGACGCACGAGCAGTTACGGCACGAGAATGCGTAGCCCCCTCCCCCGCTCATGTGCCTGCCCTCGAATAATGAAATCGGGACATGGATCCCTCCAGCAAGAGACCCTCCCGGGCAGGGCTGGAGTCCCCCAGCCCTCTGCAGCATGTCATTGCCGTGAGTGAGTCACCACAGAAGAGCATGGGACAGTGCATAGAGAAAGCCCAGGACTGGGAAAACATGGGGCTGCCTGCCCAGGAGAGCATGCTACCGTGGGGCAGGGCTGGGGGAACAGACAGAGCTTGGGGTGGAGAAGGGGACATGTACGCAGTGAGAAAGGGGTTGTTCTCTCCTCCCTTTCGGAAGCCCTGCCCTGGATAACCCGTTATCCAGCTTGGGTTCAGCTCTTAAATGGTTAACAGGACCCTCGCTGCACCCCGTGGCTCCCCCGTCTGCCAGCGGAGAGAGGACAGAATGGAGTCAGGCGTCTGAAGACAGCGACATCCCTGGAGGGGGAGCATCACCCAAGACAGGTGGTATTTAACCCCCACCTCCCGAGTTGCTAGGCTGGCTGGGGGTGGGTTGCCCTGGGTGGGGCGTAGGGGGCTGAGAAGCGCTGGCATACTCTTCTCCTCGATGTCAACTCGCTTGCAGTCATTCGTGGAGACACTCAGGGGGCAGGAGTACATGGCCCCCGTCCGCGTGGCGTTCTCCGTCCCAGCTGCCACATCCTGGGGCGCTCCAGCCAGCAGCCTGCCAAAGACACAAGGGAGCAAAGGAGCTCAGAGGCCTGGGAATTGTAACCCTAGTGCTTTGCACCCTCCCTAGAGCAGCCTTCCCCCCTGGGATCGCACAGTGCTGTGCAAGTGTTAAATCCTTCCTTGCAATGCCCCCCCACACACACACACACAGAGGCAGCAAAAAGAGAATCAACTTCACTCAGCAGCAAAATGCAGCCACCTCTGGGGTGGAACGTGGCTGCTGCTTAACAGCACACAGCAATGTACCATAACGGGCAAGAAGCTTACAGGGGGCCTCGGACCCCCATTGTTATCGTTACAGTAGTGCCTGAAGGCCCTGAGATTGGGCTAGGGATGTACAAACACCTGGCTAGAGACAGGCCTGGAGGGAACACGGCTGCTCACCAGCGGGAGAGCTGTTTGTCACAAGGCCGTGCTGGCCGTGGCGGCAGCAGGCAGACTGCAGTCTCTGCACGCAGGCCCCAAAGCAATCCACGCCAAAGCCCGCACTGGCCTTTCCCCAGGGACCAGCATACCAGGAGCTAATCCTGAATGCAGCCTGCCGGGGGAAAGGGCAGCCAGAGCTGCATCGGGCCAGCCAGCCTGCTCTGCCCGTTGATCAGCTGGGCATTCTCCTGTCAACAGCTCATCTCTGTGTCAGTCAGACCGTCTGTCACTGAGTGCTCGACCCCCGAGCCCCACTGCCCCACTGTCAGTCCGACTGTCCGTCATCGAGGGCTCGTTCCCCGAACCTCAGCGCCAGTCAGACTGTACGTCACCGAGGGCTTGTTCCTTGACCACACTGCTCTAGCGTCAGACTGTCTATCATCCAGGGCTCGTCCCCCGAATCCCATGGCTCCCGCGTCAGTCAGACTGTCCGTCACCGAGGGCTCGTCCCCCGAATCCCGTGGCTCCCGCGTCAGTCGGACTGTCTGTCACCGAGCGCTGAGATTACTATTACACTCTAGATCCGTTTACATAATTTCACTCGTTCCCTGTTTCGGCGGGAGCAGCAGCAGGAAGCTCTATTGCCATGGATAGGTATTATTTACGTGTGTGCGCGTAGGGGTGGGGTGCCAAAGAGCCCATCTCAATATTAATTCACTGCAGTTAACGTCTCCCTTCCCGCTTCCTGCCGGCTGTGCGCCTTGCCTGCTACCGCTCACGGAGAGTCAGCCAGGTCGCACCGGAGAGTACTTCAGCCGGCCCTGAGATGTCTTCATACAGGACAGGGAGCTACGCCCCAAAACATCAACCTTCCTCGCACCCTCCTCCTCCTCCTCCTCCTCCTCAAGGAACAGATCAGGGCAAGCGTTTCCTAGCAGCTACACTTCCCAGGTGATGCAGGAATGGGGCCCCACTAGGGGAGGCAGCTGGGTGTCACCATGACAAAATTATTTCCCCCCACCACTCAATGTCTCCCCGTTAGGAGACTGCGTATGATTGAGAGGGACGAGGCATCAGGGAGGGAAGAAGCCGAGATTTGGTCCCATCTGGATTCCTGGGCCCCCCAGAGGAGTTCGTTGCCCCTCTGCTGTGCGAGATGGCAGGTGGCATCCATCCACCAGAAGCCAAAGCACACATCCCATCCCACCGGGCACCCCCTAAAGGAGTCGGTGGAATAGCCCCGGGCTGGACAGCGAGGGTTTGTACAGACAGGCGCTCTCAGCCCTCCCTGGATCCATTTCTGCTCCGCTCTCTCTGAGCTGGCACTAAACCCCGATGCAGACCACTGCGCGGGAACAGGATGAGACCCAAGGTCCAGCTAACCCAATATCCTATCTCTGACCGTGGCCAGTACCAGAGGAAGGGGCAAGATCCACAGAGTCGGCAGCTGTGGGGTAATATCTGCCCCACATGAAGGTCTCAGCCTGACCTCTGACAGAGATCAGCTGAAGCCCCCTAGCCCCACAGTTAAGATCTCTACCAAACTTTCTGTTGTCGGCCTCCGATGCACACAGCGGTGGGGCAGATGAGGCAGGTTAGGTGGCTGGTTTTACAGTCACTTCTTGGGAGGCAGATTTCCACTTTAAACAGCAAATCACTGCCTAAGCGTTTAGGGCCAGTACCGGGTTTACAATGGCACCAGCGGCCCCAGCCTGCTCTCCTTGCCCTGAGACCCTGCCAGCCCACTGGCTTCCCCTGCCCCATCATTTGCTCCTCTCAGCCTGCCCACTGGCCAGCCGAGGGCTCCTCTCCACCCCCCTGGCCCCACCCCCCCACAGCTTCTCTCTGCCCCCCGGCCGGACCCCAGGGCACCTCCGGCTCCGGGCTGTCTCTGCTTCCCACCACCTGTGGGGCCCCACCTGTCTCCCTGCAGCTGAGCCACCTGGGACTGGAGCAGAAGCCTGGCCAGTCTCGGCAGTCAGGGGCAGGGGGACAGCGTCGGGGGCTTGGCTGGGCCCCTCCAGGCAAGTGGGTCCTGAGGGAGCCCGACCGGGGCAGACCCTCGCGCCAGACACAGTTGCCTCCCAGCAGGGCCAGTGAGTGCAGCCAGGAGGCAGGGAGTGGGGGAGTGGGTAGTCTGGGGGTGGGGCGTGCTGGGCTGTAAGGGGGCAGGGAGGATCTGTGTATGCTGGGGCACTAGGGAGTGGGGGATCTGTGGGGGGTGCTGGGCACAGCGAGTCCAGGGGGGGCTCTGGCCATAGGGAGTCAGGGGGGTGCTGGGCTGGGCGGCTGTGTGACGTGCCATAGGCCCACCCCCAACAGGAAGGGGCACGTTGGCAGCACAGGGCTAGGCAGGATACTGTGCATCTGGCAAAAAAGTAGTGCCCTCGTACTAGGCTGGGCGGAGCGGGGCCGCTCCTGCCATACCATGCCCCTGGCCAGCCCCTGGCTCCAGGAACTGATCTCCCCGCGCCCTGCTCGATTGCCCCCATGGGGGCCCATAAATATATTTGGCGCCGGGCCCACAGAAGGTTAATCTGGCCCTGTTTAGGGCAGGGTGAGACCGCACTGTGGCGAAACTTATGCCCCCCCCAATATTCAACTGTTTCAGCTGCGGCTTTCTTTACATTCTTGCGCAGAAGTAGGCTCCTTCCGCAGCTCGGCTCTCCAGAGCTTCCAGCAACTTTCCACCAACTTGGAGGAAGGTGGGAAGACCACACAGCCTGGCCTGGCAGCTGGATGGGGATCAAAAGCCTATGCCAAGAACTCCAGGGTGGTTTGGCTTTTGCAGAATCTCACTCTGGATTTGCAAGCCCAAAACCAAGTGGGAATTAGATCCGACTCCCATCTTCTCCGGTCCAGCCAAGACCAGGGGAATTTCTCTCTCTCTGTCCAGTTAACTCCACATCAGTAAGTGTCGGAGCATCTCCTGAACCCAGATGGATCGATCCTCACAGCCCCCCTTTGCAAGGTAGGGAAATATTACTAAACCCGAGCAGAGATGGGGAAACTGAGGCACAGAGCGATTAAGTGACTTGCCTTCGGTCTCATCGGGAGTCTGTGGCAGAATCTGGAGTAGAACCCATGTCTCGCCCATTGCCCGCCTGTCACAGCACACTCATCTACTCCAATCCCACGGCACGGATGGCAGCCTGGGGGTGGGCGGAGTGTAGTTGTTGAAATTGTACCTGTCTGTCTAAGGTATTTAGATGGGTCCCGGTGCCATATCATCTGCACCTCACAATCGCCACTGTATGTACCCTCATGACACTCCAGGGAGGCTGGGCACCACTGTTATCGTTTTACAGGCGAGAACCGAGGCCCAGGGAGGCTAACAGAAGTTAAGGGCTGAAATACCTTTGAGGGTCTGGGCCCAAGGCTATAATGGAACAGGAATCTGGGTCTCCCAAGTCCTAGGCTAGGGCCCACTGGCCCATCCTTGCTCTCCGGTCAGTTATATTTGCACGGGTGCCGGCGACGTATGGCATTTAATATCCTAGATGTGTGTGTGTGTGTGTGTGTGTGTGTCTTTCAATTACACCCTGGCTATGTACCACATGTGCTGCCTGGTGTCGATTTGTTTCTCCTTACCACACAGCTGCCAAACAAGAGACAGACGGAGAAAGGGCTGATAATAGCTGCTGGTGGGGGAGGGAGGGAGAGGAACCCGTTTCCAGCTGAGATGCAGAGTCAAGGGGGCTGGGAGATACTGGGACGGCTTGCACTGCGGCGGAGAAGGGTCTCAGACCCGCCCTGCTGGAGCAACGGGAAAGAAGCCAGAGGGATTAAGTGACTTGTCCAAGGTCCCACAGGGAGGCTGTGGCAGAGCCTGGAATAGACCCCCCTCCCCCCCCACCCACACACATCTGCGGTATGAATTTAAACCTTCCCAGAGCACCGGGACTGCGAGGGTGGAAAGCAGCCAAGCCGAGTTAGCTCTGAGTCAGAGCTGGCTGCCTGAGATGGAAGAGGTGAGCCCTTCCCCCGCTCACCCACCTGCCGTTCCCTTTCCTGGGCGAGTCCCGGCAGGTCCATGGTGCATATGGGGCTGCGGACTCGCCGGAAGGCGCAGGCAGATAGCAGCGGCCTGCTTATCGAGTGACTCAGGTGCCCACGGCTCAGGAGGGGAAATATTTTCCTGACAAGTCACTCCACTTCCAGCTTCACTCACACAGGATGCCAGGGTCAGAGGGGAGTGAGTCAGCTTCCCTGTGCCAGGGCCTCATGCCAACAGGGAGTGCAAAGGCAAGGGGCGGGGGCATCCAGGGGCAACGGAGTCTTTTCAAATCAGCAGCAGAGAGCCATTTAAGGAAGGTGCCCAGGACCCCAGCTGCAGGGGAAATTGACCATCATGGGGGAGCGGCCAGTTCCGAGTCCATAATGAATTCGTTCCAAGATGCACCAGCGCAGATCTTGCTTTATTTTCCCCAAGCTGGGTACTTTAGCGCAATATTTGGTACCTGCGCCCAGCAAGGGTCTGTCGGAGCGCTGAGGTGGCCTCCCCAAGAGAGCGAGGTATCGTAGGAGGGATTTGGGACGGGCCTGAATCACCCACCCCTGCCAAAGGTGAATTTCAGATCCCAAACTCAACTTTGCAAGCTCAGGCAGAGCAGGGTGATTCCGAATCAACGGCCAGGAGGCAGGCCCACGAACGCGGACCCTGCCACCGGACAGCAGCAGGCAAGCTGGGTTCTCCACAGAGATCAGCCCTCCTGGCAGGACAAGTCCATATGCCCGATGCTCTTGGCAGTTACAGGAAACATGCTGCCATTCAGGGCGAGGAGCTCTAGCCCCAGCTACAAAGGGTTAAACGACCCATCACTTCCCCAGCAGATTCATGTCCCACATAGGTAGCGACTGCTGGCTGCTCCCATCTGATGGCTCTTGGGTGATAGGAGTTTGGGGGTTCTCAGTCCAACCCATGCTGGGCCAGTGCCCACATGCACATGCCCCCCGGCTACTGCAGCTGGGATTAATTGCTCCCGGGGAGTCAGGCCCAGGGGAGAGGGCTGAATAGGCTGGGAAACTGAGCCCCGCATCTCGTCCCTGCGGGTTGGGATGAGACATGCTGGTGAAACAAGGGTTGAGGACAGATTTCCCCGCGACGGACCGAGAAACAACTCGGGTGCAAAAGGCAAACAGCTGCAGAGAACGGCTACTAGGGCCATTGAAGGAACGGAGAACCAGCCTTACAAGAGGAGACTTAAGGAGCTTGGCATAACAACACACAGGCTGAGAGGGATCTGATCGCTCTCTATAAATACATCAGAGGGATAAACACCAGGGAGGGAGCGGAGTTATTTAAGTTAAGGACCACGGCTGGCACAAGAACAAATGGATACAAACTGGCCATCAATAAGTTTAGGCTTAAAATTAGACCAACGTTTCTGAGCATCAGAGGAGTGAAGTTCTGGAACAGCCTTTCGAGGGGAGCAGTGGGGGCAAAAAAAAAAAAAAACACACCAAACAAAAAAACCCCTAATTTGTTTCAAGATGGAGCTTGATAAGTTTATGGAGGGGACGGTGTGCAGAAGTGGCCTACAATGGTATACAGCCCATCCATGACTGCTAGTAGCCAATGTGCCATAACCGGCCATTGGAGATACTAGACGGGGAAGGTTCTGAGTTACTACCGCTCCTCCTGTGGGGAGGAGGTGGGGTGGGGTTTGCGGGAAGGGGGCTGCAGTCGTAGAAGAGCAGGCCGGGGGAGCGGCTCTGCCAAAGGGCAAGTGGCCTGGCGCAGGGCAAGCAGGACCAAGCAGCCAGGAGGTGCCTGGGACAAAGTACCTGGGCCAGGGGCCCACGCAGAGCCTTCATCCCCCGAGGCCCGGGGGAAGCCATCCCACGTGCCAGCTGCCCCCCAGAGCAGGAAAAGTGGGTTGAGTGGGAACCAGCCTGCAGGAGTCAGGGGGTCCCTCCTGCGCAGCAAGAAGAAAACCCGGCTCCAAGGCAACTGCTCGGCAGAGCCGGGCTGAAAAAGCTGCCCTGTGCCAGCTAAGCCAAGAGCGAGCTGTTCAAATAAAGCCCTGGAGCCGGGCCAAGCCCTTGGCACGGAGAGAGGAGCTGGGCCGCAGCCTCACCCCAGCAGTCAGTAGTTAACAGCACATCGGCTTGCAGATCAGCCCCACATCTGCTGGGCAAGAGGTGCCACCCACCCCCTTCCTGGGGCGAGATGGGAGGTGGCAGCCGGGGAGGCGAGAGGGCAGTTTGTCCATCTCCAGCTACTTCCAGACCAGGAATCGCCTTTGCCGCCATTAAGGAATTCAGCTTCACACACACCCCTCCTCTGTGGGAGTTAAGTCATTATTATCCCCATTTTACGGAAAGGGAAACTGAGGCACAGAGAGGGGAAAGGACTCACCCAAGGTCGCACAACCAGTCAGTGGCGGAGCTGGGACTAGAACCCAGGGTCCTGGAGTCCCCTGCTTTACCCACTAGACAACGGCCCCTCCCAGAGCCAAAAGCAGAATCCAAGAGTGCAGGGTCCTAGTTACCTGCTCTAACCACTAGCCCCACGTCGGGGCATCGAGGACATGAACATCATCGCCACAAGCAGATGGCGGGGCGTTCGTCAGCAGAAGGAGCCGCGGGGCCTAGAGAGCGGCGGCCGTGATGTCAGAGGGGATGGGCGCCATCCAAGCAGGAACTTGCGGGCACACGTCTGGCAGGGCAAGATAAAGCAAATCCCTTCCTCCTAGGGCTCATCCACCCGCACCCGGCAAAGGAAAATAACTCCAAACGGGGTATGGGGGCGTGCACATCCCTCAGGCAGCTGAGAGACCAAGAAGGAGGTGGTGTAGGATCCCGGGGGGAGCACAGAAGGGGGGGGCTTTCCAAAGCAGGGACTAGATCCCCTAGGAAAGTGGGGTAGAGAGACAATGCCAATCAAGCCCAAATGCACGTGGATCGCTTCCCGTCCCCAGGAGAAGGTGGCAAGGGTGGAGTTCGGGGGTGACGTGGGCTGCAGAAACAGGGATAAAACTAACCCTCAACAGAAAGCAACTGAAGGAGGAAGGATGGTCCAGTGGTTAGATCACTAGCCTGGGACTCAGGAGGTCTGGCGTCAATTCCCGGCTCTGCCACAGCCACCCAGTTTGACCTTGGGCAAGTTACTCAGTCTCTCTGTCCTCAGCTCCCATCTGTGAAATGGGGGGGATGATACCAGCTTTGCCCTGCCCCACAAAGTGGGCTGGGGGATAAATACGTGAAAACTGGATCGTTTGATGGAGGCCCTAGAATATCGCAGAATAGGGTGACCAGGGGTCCCAATTGTATAGGGACAGCCCTGATATTTGGGGCTTTGTCTTATATGGGCGCCTATTACTCCCCACCCCCCTGATTTTTCACACTTGCTGTCTGGTCCCCCTACTTCAGAAGAGCCTCTTCATCTTCCCGCAGAGGAAGACAAAACTGAATGCACGTGGATCGCCTCCCAGCCCCAGGAGCAGGGGGGCAGGGTGGAGCTGGGGGTGTCCATCCGGGAAGCAAGGCAAAGGTAACCTAGGCAGCGGGGTGAGCTGGGACCGCTACTGACTCGTTTCCTTGTGCTCCTTGATCTGGTTTCAGCCACCTCTGGCGCTGGATCCTCGGGGCAGGGGCTGGCTTTTTGTACAGCGCCTAACACAGCGGGGGCCTGGCCGAGGACGGAGGCTCCCACATAAGCCTCAAAAGGTCGCAGAGAACAAATTCTTCTCCTGCAGAAGGGGTGGGGGGCAGCTAGTGAGGAGGAATCTCCAGGCTGCGCAAAGGCAGGGACTGACTTCCCCTCGTAGCCCGAAGTGGGTGGTCCTGGCTCGGCAGAGGGAGGGTTGGAGGAGGTGGGGGGGAAAATCTAGCACTAAAGCCGCGTGAATCCCGGCGTGGAGCGAGCGCATTCCTCCCCGCTGCAGGGCTATCACTCACTCTTCTCCCCATTATAAACACATCCCCTGGCCCGCCGGGACGCCGGCAGCGGGAGCAACCGCCTGACCCTTGCCACTGCCACACGGCCTTCAGGAGAGAGAACTATCCCCTTGCCGCTCCGAGGCCGGCTTCCCTGCCTGCTAGGCCACCTGCCGCCGCACAGCTGCAGCCCAGACGCTGGACAAGGGGCTGAGCCCCGTACGGCAGAGCGACGCTCACCAGCACTGGGAGGAAGGGGAGGTTTGCTCAGCCAAACTAGCAACCCCCACAGAGAACTTTGAGGGTGGATGTGGACAGTACGCCCCCACTTCCCCTTTCAGCAGCGCTTCCAGCCTCAGGCTTCCCCCTGCCAAGGGAGGCCTGGAGATGCTCTTCCCCTCTGGTCCCGGTGAGGCCGTTCTGGGAAAAATCCAGCCACCTTTCCTTAGGACGGGTGGTTAAAGCTTTGTCCTCCCACCTGCCCCGACCCCAGACGTTTGTAGGTCTCCTTCCGGGAATGCGGAAGCCTCAGCTGCAGAGTGGGGGTGCAGAGGAAGTGGACGGCAGGGAAATGTAAGCAGATGACAAGCCCTGATGTAGGGGAGAGCCCCCTTCAACCTCTGGGCTCCAAGTTCAGAGTTAGGGATTTCGTTTGATTTCTTCCAAGCAGAAGACTACGAGCCAGGAGAGCTGGGCTCTGTTCCTGGCTGTGGGAGGGGAGTGGGGTCTAGTGGCTAGAGCAGTGGGGACAGAAGCCAGGACGCCTGGGTTCTATTCCTGGCTCTGGAGGTGCGGGACTAAATGAGGAGTTTGGACCCATATCCAATCATTCCAAAAAGCCTCTGATATTTGGGGCGGGGAGGGGGAAGAAAGTGTGTTTCAGTTAGGGTCACCCCCACCATTCTGGATCCCTGCTCCCCAGGAATTAACAGACCACCTAAAGCGGGCAGGATTCCTGCATGAGCTGCTTTCCCAGGGCGGGTGACGCAGCTGGGAATCCCTCCAGCACCGAGGGACATCAGGGCAGGCAAAGCTGGTGGCTTTGTCAGGGTAAACACAGATCCCTCAGGCGGGGGATAATCCTCCTGGAGGAAGGCGCCCATTCGGGGAGGCTGCAGAAGGATTCACTGGCCAGGGGAGAAGGGGGGTTGCCCACACCCTGAAGCAGGCAGGGCTGCAGCATACTGGAAGCGGGGGGCGGGGAAGGGAGCAGGCAGGAATGCAAGAGGTCGCCCCCACCCCCCCGCTGCCCTGGATCCAGTGTTGGCTGGTACGGCAGGGACCGGTGGTGACTCCCCCACAGGCCTGGCTGGGGGAGGGGAGCAAGGTGGGGAGGGGATGCAGGCAGAGAGGCTCCCATCTGGCCCCAGCCCCTGGAATTCTCTCCCATCTCTCGCTCAAGGCACGGGCTGGGCGCTGCCCCTGCTCGCCTGGCAGGCCAGCACACGCTTCGACCGCTGACATTCCCCCTAGCTCCCGGCTATAAAAAAAATCCCAAATACCTGGCAGCGTCGGGAGCGCCAGACAAGCCAGGAGCACGTGGGCGCTGGAGCAGCCAAAGGGGCGTGGATCATGCCGGCTGTACTGGCCTCGCTCCTGCAGAAGGACAATGGGCTGGACACGAGGCACGGCTCTCCTCAGCCAGGCGGTTGTCGTGCCCTGGGCTCTCAGCAGAGCCAGCCGCCTCCACCCAAGGGACGGAGCACTCCCTGCTAATGCTAAGATCCAACCCCCCCAGGGCACCTTTCACCCCGATGCACTTTACAAACAGCAATCCCGCCACCAAGATGCAGCCACCTCTGGGGTGGGACGTGGCAGCTTCTTTCGCCAGCATGCAGCTACGCTGCACTACATTTTGGGCCAGTGCTGTATTCACTCAGAATGACTGGGGAGGGTGGCAGCAAGTGAACCAGCCGGGATTTGGCCTGGACACCCTGATCTGTGCTTCAACTTGTCTTGCTCTCTCTCTCTCCTTATCATCTCCAGCTCCTCTGGGCTGCTAGCCCAGCATCTGCCCACCTGGCAAGAGCCCGGGCCCGGAGGAAAGAGGAAGTGGAGACCGTGCACATGACACAATCCCTGCACTGTGCAGCTTTCAGCCTCCACGCACAAGCCAGAGCAAAGCAACCCCTGGTGTCCTCGGCAGACACCCGGTGCAGGGAAGCACCGCGCACAGCCTCAGCTCCCGCCGGCAGGAAGCCATGGGGCTGAGTGCACAATGGGGCAGGGCCCCCCCCCCCCCCGCCCAAGAATCCCTGCCATCCCCAAGCAGTAGGCCCTGATGGCCCTGCCCTAGCAGCTGTCTGGGCAATTTTCAGTCCCCGTTCGAAGAGGCCTCCAGCTACTCTGGACTCTGCCCCGTGCAACCCCGGGTCCAGGTGACGACAGACCCATGTGACATGTCTCAACAGCTCCCCTTTGCCAAGGAGGCAGAACAGGAATGGCAGGTGGCCCCACTCAGAGCCTCCTTTATCTTTAGTGCCTGCCCATCAAACGGCAGCGCTCAGCTCCCCTTCAGCTCCCAGGATGCAACAGACCTGACCGCACAGGGCAATGAGACAGGCCCTAAATCAGCTTGGATACAGACTTCCCCCAGTGTTGGCCTGGGATCAGATCCAGAGGTCTTGACTTGGGCCCAGCACCCCATCAGGATCGGGGCCTTGCTGAGCAAATACACACAGGGTCCCTGCCCCGTGGGGCTGTCAAAACAACGCCAAACTTCATGCGTGCACACACGTTTCTCTTACGTTTGGAACCGGTGCAGATTTACAAGCAGCCTCTCTCCTTCCTGATCCATCCCGGCCGCTCCCCCACGGTACCCAGCCCAACTGCTCGGATGAATGGTGCTTCACGGAACCCACCCAGAATCTTGCGTGATTCACCCCGCACCCTGGTTCGTTTTCGCCGCTTCGTGTCTGCCCTCCTGTCACTTTCTAAGGGCTTGTCTACACTTAAAACACTACAGCGGCCCACTTCCATCAACGTAGATAAGTTCCTGGAGGATAGGTCCATCAAGGGCTATTAGCCAGGGTGGGCAGGGATGCAACCCCATACTCTGAGTGTCCCTAGCCTCTATTTGCCAGAAGCTGGGAGTGGATGACAGGGGATGGATCACTTGATGATGACCTGGTCTGTTCATTCCCTCTGGGGCACCTGGCACTGGCCACTGTCAGAAGACAGGGCACTGGGCTGGGCTGTCTGACCCACTATGGCCATTCCTATGCTTTAACCAAGCGATGTCTACACCACTCAGGGCTGTGGATTGTTCCCTCCTCTCCCCCGTGAGCATTGTAGTTATGACCACCTAATCTTCTAGTGTAGACCAGGCCTTAGTCTCACCATCCGTGTGCATTAGGACTCTATAGCTATCACCCTTCTGGTCCCCGTTATCACAGCACCCTGAGCAGTCCAGGGCTGCTTTACCCATAGAGTTGGCATTTTAGCTTCTCAATTCTTTTTCCTCTCTTACCTGCTGTCCAGACAGTAAATCCAGATCAACCCCCTCATCCCCAACCCCCACTCTCTTCCTCCTCCCTGAACGCTGTGGCAGACCCAACCCTGTATTGCAGAGCTTTACTTGGGGCTTTTTACCATCGATCCCGTTAAAGAAACAAACGGATCCACGCTCCTCTAAAAGGGAAAGCATCTTCCTTGAAGCTCGCAATCCCTTGTCACTATCCCAGAGCAACGATAAAGAGAGTGAATCAGTTTATAGGCTTTGTAATTACTGGAAAGGACACATTACTGGCCTGCCAGCGAGCCAGGAGATAGCTGGAAGGCAGGCGATGGGCAGGTTTTTAAGCACCTAGTGATTTTAGGAAGGGCTCCAGCCCAAGAAGAGGTGGGAGGGGGCAGAGGGAGAGTGAGAAGTGGCAGCTAATGACTGACAGCAGCATGAATTCTGGCTATTTGCAAAAGGCTTGTAAAAGAATTTCCTGAATTAGCAAAATCCTCTTTGGGGGAGGGGGGAGACCAGAGAAATTAAACAATTGCTGCTACTTCAGATACAAAAAAGAACATCTCTGAGACAACCAGACACTGCGTCCCCATGCTCACTTTTATTATTTACATTACAGTATCCAGCAGACAGCGGGGCCCCAGCTTGCCAGGTGCCATACAGAGCCAGAGAAAGAGATGGCCCTGAAGAGCTCACAGGCTGGTGGCTTCCACTTCTGGGCATCCGTTCTGAGACACCTCATGGTCAAGGCAAGAGCGGGGAGAGCACAGGCAGAGAGGACAAATGGGTTGTCCAGTGTCTCTCAGCAGAGCCAGGTCTCCTCCACCCCACTGTCTTACCCACTGGGTTACATCATCTTGCCAGAAGGAGCTAATGTCTAAGAGCTTAGCTATTGGACTGGACCAGAGAACTCCACAGCTACTATTAAATTGGGTGTCAATCCTCATGCTTCAGGGCATGGAGTCAGGCAGGAATCCCCCCGCGCCCCCTCCCCCCCGATGCATTGTACAGGCCAGGCGTGCTAGGGTTTGTGGTTTCTTTGGTGCACCTTCCTTTGTAGCCTCCAGTGTTGGAGACAGGCTGGGATGGATCAGTTGGGCCATTCCTGGATTTCCTTCCCCCCGCCCCAGTCCACAGGCATAATTTCTCACAGCTTTGGGGTAACAGAGCCAATGCACCCTTCGGATACCAGCCAGGCATCCACCATGGATAGGGAGTCTCTCCCCTGCATAGGCTGTCATTGCCTTGAGCACCAGGAATGCCAAGAGAGCATCTCTAGGCCCTGCTGTCCAGATACGCATTCCCTGAGAGACGGGCCCTTCCCCACACATTACTGGCCTAGCGCTCACAGGAGCAACGCCCCTGTGCCCTATGCAGCTGGGCACAGGGAAGGACCTACCCTTGCTGCTGCCCAATCTAGTCTTTCAAGGCAGGGCCTGAGGCACGCTCAGGGTCAGTGAGACACCCCCCCGCTCTGGGCAGGGGAAACAAGGGCCTGATTTGCTGAAGTAGCCTCTTACCTCTGGGCGCCCAGCTTGGGCTGCTTAAGGTCTGATCTCCAGAGCAGCTCAGCTCCTGGAGCTCCCATTGACTTCAGCTGCAACTGGGGGTGCCCAGCACCTCTGAAAATCCAGCCCTTAAATGTCTCAGAGTGGGCGCCCAGAAGTGGACACAACCAGACTTGGTGAACACGTTTGCAAACACAGGCCGAGGTGAGTTACCTAGGGTCACCCAGCAGCTCGGCGGCACGGTTAGAAAGAGAACCGAGGAATCCTGGATGCCAGCCCAGCGCTTTAACCACAAGACCACACAAAAACCAAAGTGGTCCAGCGATAGGCAGCTGAACTGATCAAAGGAGAGACTGAAAAGGTTAAAAGTAACATTTTCCAGAGTGCCTGAAGTGACTTGGGCCCTTGGGGAACAAACATTTAACAACGGGCTCTGCACTCCAGCAGAGAAAGGTACAACACACCAGTGACTGGAAGCTGAAGCTAGACAAATTCAGACTGGAAATAAGGCATAAATTTTTTTTTTTTTTTTTAAGTGAGAGCAATTAGCCACTGGAACAACTTACCCAGGGTCAGCCATGGTAGATTCTCCATCACTGACAATTTTTAAATCCAGATTGGATGTTTTTCCTCAAAGATCTGCTGTAGGAATGATTTTGGGAAAGTTCTCCGGCCTGTGCTCTACAGGTGGTCAGCCGATGATCACACTGGGTCCATCCTGGCCTTGGAATCTACGAAAGTCCCTTTCAAAAGTGAGCTTACCGCTGCGCTCACAGGGTCAGTGAAACATCAGGGTTCTAAACACCAATGTCCCTTTTAAAATTAGTTCCCAAGTTACTCGGGCGCTTTGGAAAAGTTTCCCCGAGAGCTATTTAATGTGGGAATAGAAGAGACATGGCAGCAGCGTCAAAAATAATGCCTGGTGCAGAAAATGCCTGTCAGTTCTCCTTTCCCTCTTCCCCAACAAAAGGAAAAAAGAGGACAGCAGATGAAATTCAAGAGATAAAATGCAAGTGGATGAAAGCACATCTTAGTACGGGCCCCAATCCAGCAAGCCACTTAAAACACAGGTGAAACGTTAAGTAACGCGAGTTGTCTCATTGACATGAGTTGAGCTAAGAAGCATAGATGTGTTTAAGTGTTTTGCTGGATCAGAGCCATAATACTCATGCTTCAAGGCATAAGCTGGCTGCAAACTGACAGGGGTCAGGAAGAAACTTCCCTTATGGACAGGTTGTTCCATAATTATCCATTATAGTGTTTCATCCTCTGAAGCAGCAGCAGGTGCTAACCATGGTCAGAGACAGGTAATTGGACTAGGTGGACCACTGATCTGATCTGGCCTGGTGATTGTATGCGCCTGCTAAGCACATGATGAGCTGATTTGGAAATCCAGCTCCTTCATGATTCAGATAGCCAGTGCGCTCTCTCCCATCTGTGTCACCCTGCTCTCCTGGCAGCCCAGCCCCACCAGCTGCAGAACCAGCTGTCCCTTCCACGCCCACTGAATCCAAGCCAGGATTTCAGGAGACCCTCTGTGGTGCCAGTGGGCAGTGCAGGCTGGGAGCCAGAGAGACCCACAGGGTCTGTCTGTATCCAAGCACTAGGGAAGAGGACCCAGGTGGTCAGTTTGCTTCTTTGCGTAAAGGGGGAAGTGCGTTCGTGTCAGAATCCCTCGCCAAGCGTGCAATGCAGCAGATGGGGTGCAAACAGCCACCACTGGCCCACCCCTTCTGCATCCCAAGCAGGTCCTCTAGCCTGCAGTCTGCTCAGTCTTGTTATCCCAAAGCTAACACAGGTGAGACAGAAAAGCTCAGCCCCAGGGTCAGGGTTGCAAAAGCAGCTGTTGCCCTTCGGACTTTTCCTTGCTGCTTTTCTCTGGATAGCCCCAGTTACAACACCTCTGTCCTTCCAGAGCCCTCAGTGCCCACTCCCATGGGACCTTCCCGGAGCAGAACATGGAGAAGGCTCCGGTGTCCACCTTCCAAATCCTCACCCTGGGTGAGCCGCGTAAAGGGGGCTGCTTTGGAATCTGGCTTCGGTGCATCACTTTATCCGCAGAAAGGCCCGAGTCGCCAAGGTTTGGGCGTGGCTGAGGATTTGGGGTGTTGGAATCAAGGGCAGCATATGGACTCCTAGGGGGATAGAGGCAGAGAAGAACCTCGCGAGAGTCTGAATTTTAGCTCCGCTCTCGATCCCTCTGGGCTTTTAGCTGTTTCTCAGTACTCACCTGCCCCCCACCCCCTCGCAGTCCTTAATGGATTTCTTCTCCCAGCACCCTGGTGAGGCAGGGCAGGGATCAGTGTCCTGAGCGGCGAAGGCCCAGATCCACAACAGAGCGAGGTGACTAAATATCTTTGTGGGGCTAGACCTCAGTGACTCACCCAGTGCCACCTAGGCAAGTCTGTGGCAGAGCAGGGAATTGAATCCACCTCTCCCAAGTCATAGGCTAGGGCCCTAACCACTGGGACAGCCTTCCTCTCTAACAACCCCTCCCAAGCGGGGTAGATCCCAGCAATCACCAGGCTTCCCCAACACACTTTGTGAGCCAACATTTCCCAGCACGGAGCCCGCAACCCGTGCACTCCTCCTCCCCAGCAGCTGTTCTTTTGAGAGAGAGAACCATTTCACTCCCCCTTTTAAAAAAAAATAAAAATCCCACACTTCATCATGAGCATTTCCAATGAATCTTTGGAATGCACAGCGGATGCCTGCAGCCCATGCAGCTGCTGCAGTGAGAGCTCTCCGCAGGGCACCCAATCCTCACTTGGTGCAATGGAAACAGACCCTTCAGCTGGCTCCCAACTTCAAAAGCCGGGGGAACCTGACTCCTCGCTGCCCCGCACCTCCTGCCGACATCTACACCGGCGCAAAATGACCCTGCCACGCTATGGAATCAGGGGAGCATTTTGCACTGGTGTCGATGACAGCATAAGGCCACCAGGAGAGTTCAAGGGTGGAGGGGACCCGACTGGGTCATCTAGCCTGACCTCCTGTCTGCCACAGGCCACCACCACCCGGCATCCACGCCCCAAACCCAACAACTGAAGATAGACCAAGGGATAGCTCAGTGATTTGAGCATTGGCCTGCTAAACCCAGGGTTGTGAGCTCAACCCTTGAGGAGGCCATTTAGGGATATGGGGCAAAAATTGGTTGGATGATTTAATTGGGGCTTGGTCCTGCTTTGAGCAGGGGGTTGGACTAGATGACCTCCTGAGGTCCCTTCCAACCCTGATATTCTATGATACAGGAGCCTAGACTGTTATGTGCGACAGGCAGAGATTAGGAAGGAGTGAGGGGCACCAGCGCCAGAGGCCCCCATAACGGCAGGGAATTGATGAAGTGAGATACACCTAGAAATCCTGGCGAGCGACCGTCACCCACACACTGCAGAGGAAGGTGACCCCCCCCCCCCCCAAGGTGCAGGCAGGGGTGCTGGAACAGTTTGTGCTGAGAGCCATTGAACCAAACTGTAAACCCTGTATATAACAGAAACCACTTCAAGCCAGGGGGTGCGACAGCAGTTCCAGCACCCATGGGTGCAGGGCAATCAAGCTGCCACAACTGTACAAAAATACTACAGCTGGATTCTCCAGCGACTCACAGACTCTAATCAGCCAGTCCTGATTTACACAGGGATAATGGAGTCAGGCCTTTGAGAGCACGAAATAGAGCTCTCCGAGAGAGTTGGGGGTCCAGGGTAAGGGGGGAGCTAGTTAATCAAGAGAGAATCCACTGACTGAAAGGCTCTTTTGCAAGGGTTTAGTAAAGAATCACAGGAATGTTCAACAGGTCCCTGGGAAATTTTCCTCCCCTCGCCACCAGCCTCTCACCCATTCATACATCTCCAGAGACGCTGGAGGGATTTTTCAGGGTTCATGGCCCTGCAGTTACACTCCAGGGCAAGGACCACAGAGGAAACCATTAAAAAGCTCCATCCACCCTCCCTCTGCCGAGAGATCCGGGACGAACACGGTAAAGGCCCAGGGCTGCGCCCATGGCAGCCTGGGTTAAAATGGGAACGTGCCAAGATTAGCCGGAGAGCTCTTATTCACCCTCTCGGGCTAGGAGGTTCTGGGTGCAGGTTGGACTTCAGCTCCTGTTCATTGCCTTACCCCTGGGAAAGCTTTCTGGAGGGCAAAGCTGACTGTGTCACACAGGAACAGGGTCCGGTCTGCATCAGCAGCTGGCCTCCAGGGATGCCCCTGCCGCCAGCTCGCTAAGGCTGATCCTGCAAACCTTACCCAGGTGTGTAAACTTTATTCACGGTGACCCAGGGATTTCAATGAGGAGTGAGTCAAGTTAGCCCCCCCCCCCCCCCCACCGGTTTGCAAGATTGGGCAGCCCCATGCAACCACAGGCTGGAGGAGGGGTGCAAATTGCAAATAAATAAATAATAATCATAATAATAAAGTCGTGCACCATTGCTCCAGTTACAAAGTTAGCACCCCCTCTCCCCTCCACCCCCCCGAAACGCTGCGGATCCCCTTTCAGCCGAGACTTCAAGTTCACAGCCCACCCCCCGCCCTCTCCTCCCAAGCAAAGCCAGGGCGGGCAAGCAAAGCAGGCTGAAGGGGGGCTGCGCCCACCCCAGAGGCTGCACCCCCCAGCAACGATCCCCGGCTGCGAATGACCCGGAGGGGGGAGCTGATCCCACCAACATCCCGCCTTTCCCCTAAGCAGGCGGGGGGGTCCCCATGAGCTAGGATCGGGGGCAGGTTTGCCGGCTGGGTACTCACAGGTATCTGTCCAGCCCGTCCGTCTGGTGATGCAGCGCCACCGAGAAGCCGAAGAAGCTGCCTTCGCTTGCCCCCCGCTTCAGGACCAAGAATTTGGTGTCCAGGTTGAAGGCGGAGCCGCCGGGGCTGCAGAGAGCCCCCCAGAGCAGGCAGAGCCGCACCAGCCGGCGCCCCCAGGGCTGCGGCGGCTGCTGGCGGGGCCCGGGGCCAGCCCTGCCGCGGCGGCAAAGCTGCAGATCCCCCGGAGCCATGACGGGCTCCAGTCCCCCCCGGGGCAAGGTCCGCAGCAGCAGCCCGCAGCCTCCGGTCGCCCCTGCGCCGAGCGAGCCTCCTCCTCCGTCCCCACCTTGCGCGGCCCTTTTCTTCCGGGGAACAGGCTCGATCGCGCCGGCCCAAGAGTTTAATTCTTAAAGGGGCCGTGCCATGGGGAGGGGCGCTGGTTCCTAGGTGGGAGGGGAGGGCTGGGGGGGGGCTGGTGTGTGTGTGTGTGTGTGTGTGTGTGTCCCCATGCTCAGGGCGTTTTGCAGGCGGATACAGGGTTTGGACACAAGCTTTCAGCCCTGGGTGGCCACTGCAAGCGCCTCCTGCTCCATCCCACCCCCTGGAGGGATGCCTTGCCCCCCCCCCTCCGCCCGCCCCAGAGCAAAGCCCTCAGGGGCCAGTGACAACTCTCAGCCCCGGGGCAAGGCTCGCCGCGATCAGGCCCTCCGGCACCAGCCCCCTCGCCCCGCCAGGGAAAAGGAAGTCGCCCCGTGCGGTTAGTCCAACTCTGCTGTGACTGGGTTTTGTGGCGAAAAGCCGGAGGACGCAGCCTTATTGGAACCCCGGACGTTTTATCTTGGCCTGGCGGCCCTGGGGTCGGGTTCACAGCCCCGGAGACACCGAGAATAAATAGGGCTCAGAGACCAAGCCATCCACACGCAATTTCCAACAACATGCACCCAAGCCTGGCTTAACAGGCTAGCCCCTGGGGGCAGGAAGGGAGGTTTGGTCCCATTCAGCCCTCGGCCTAGTGCAGGCCGCTGCGGGGTGGGCTAATCGAAGCCAGATGTACTGGTGTTTGTGAGAAGGAAGCTGCTGTGCTGAAGATTGAACTGAAACCCACCAAGTCCCTCTCCCCTACACCATGGAACAGCCCTCAGATGGCAAAAAAAGTTTAAAAAAAGAACTAGATAAGTTCCTGGAGGATAGATCCATCAATGGCTATTAGCCGGGGTGGGAGGGATGGTGTCCCTAGCCTGTGTTTGCCATAAGCTGGGAATGAGCGACAGGGGATGGATCACTTGATGATTCCCTGTTCTGTTCATTCCCTCCGGGGCACCTGGCATTGGCCACTGTTGGAAGACTGGACACTGGGCCGGATGGACCTTTGGTCGGACCCAATATGGCCGCTCTTCTGTTAATAACGTTCCATCCGTACTGACCTGAATTCAAACTGGCAGCCTATCAGGGAAAGTCCCCCAAGTTCATCTCCCACCCTGCTGAGCTGGGTGGGAAGCAGTTTTCCAGTCCTGGGAAAAGTTTAAGATTTCAGAAAACGTTTCCCATCCCAACTCAAGATGAAAAGTCAAAAATCTCAAAACCATTTGCAAAAATCTTGGTGGGGGGGGGGGGGATTGGTTTGTGTCAATCAATGTTTCATTTAGATAATTGCCACACATTTCATTTTGATTTTGACCCCCTTTTAAAAATTGTACTAAAATTCGCTGACACGTCTAAGTAAAAAAACATTTAAAACCAGAAAACCAAAATGTTTCATTCAGCAAATGTAGCCACGGGCCGTTCTGATGGTTTTTTCCTTTCGCTTTTCCTTTTTTTTCCTTTTTTTTCGAGTTGAGAAATGTGTCAAAACCAACGCTTTCCCACAAAAAGTCTCAGTTCTCATGAATCAGTGGTTCTGGATGGAAAACATTTTACCAAACAGAAAAGGAGAACATGTGGCACCTTAGAGACTAACAAATTGATTTGAGCATAAGCTTTCGTGAGCTACAGCTCACTTCATCGGATGCTACACGGCTGCTACTCTGAAACCTGTCATTTCATCAAACAATTCCCAACCTACTCTACAGCTTCGGCAGTTTTGAAAATCTCCCTGGGCAGCTGCCTGCAGCTGAGATCTTTGAAAATCAGACCCTGAGTCCCGTGACCAGCCTGCCAAGCCATGCAGCTTGTTTTGTAATATACCCTATACATCTACAGCGCTGCATTGAAGGCTGATTAATAAATATTAAGTAAGGCAAATTAATGCAAAATTGCATACAAAAGTAGCTCCTCTGGCAACCGATTTCGGGAGACCATTAAGCATGCAAAGTTAATTGTTCAACAAAGCCAGGAAACACCAAGGCTAAAGTTGCTCACATAACCTTAACTGCACCCCCTGGTGTGTATGCATTATACTACAGTCTTTAATCGAATGATCACATACAATTATTTCCACAGGACCCCAGCCTCCTCCAATATCCAGGTGGGAGGGTGTGTAGTGAATGGAGCCCCTCCTCAGCTCATCTGCCTCAGCCCCCAGAACCAACCCTGAACCCCAGGTAGTTTAAACACACCCTCTTTGACCACCACCCAAAGGCATGAGCGTTCTGGATTACAGTTCAGCTTTCTCACAAGGCATGTGGTAGGCGTAGCACGTAACACACTGCGGCCTGGCACACAGAATGCTAGCATTGCTCCTTATTTCATCACACACGAAGTGCACAGACCCAAATAAAAATAAACCCTACACGCATTGCCTTTCACTCTATCTCACCCATTCCTCGGGGCAGCTCCTTGTATGCTGTTGAAAAAAGGCCAAGGTAGAGAAGCAGCAGCTTCCACCCTTTACAGCCTTCCAGTTCCTCTGTCAGCCTCACCAGGTTTTGCCAGCTGATCTTGTTGTTAGGTGACCAACCAGTTCCTCCGAGCAGGGGCTTTTTTCTAAAGCCATTTACATTCCAGTGGATGAGCACTTAAACCCAAAGACCCTTTCCTGTTAGCCCCTTGCCACCCACTTACACATGGAGGAGGCAAATGGGAGTTTGCAGCTTGGGAAAGACAGACACAGACAGAGAGTTCACCATCTCGCCCAGACCTCTTTGGTTGCACGGACTCCCAAATGGTCCCCGTGGGTGCACGCGTGGCCCAGCGTTGACCAAAAGAATGATATGCAAACAATGGTTTCTATTTATGAAAAGTCATCAGGAGGGAATTTAATTTCCACAGAATTGATTCTTTCGTACATGGTGGGTAGTGAGACCGCAATCACACTGCGGGCATCTGCCTTCCTCCCTGCTGTTCTACCTCATTCACACCCCTGCCTCATTCAAAGCACCAGGGGAGCTGAAATCTAGCACTACATCACGTGGTTAGAAACTTGCCCACACACAAGGGGCAGAGTTAAGGGTAAACAGGCAGCATGCCCTGGCTTTTGAACGGTTCACTGTGCTGCTTTAGGGCAAGAGTGTGTTTAACACCAAGCTTTGAGGAAAGGGTGGCATGCAGTTTTGCCAGGAGAAACTACACGTCACACGGGAAAAATTTGTGTTTGGGTGTTTGCCTAGAGACTGTAACTGCATACTGTGACGGCATCACCACAGCACCCTCCTTAGCCCTGAGATGTGACGGCATCTCCTCCACGATAACACAGCTTCTTTGAGTCTCCGGCATTCAGACACGACTGCGTTACCTCTCGTATATTTGCATGCAGCATCCTTGAACAGCCGGCGCTAAGGTACGATTGCATCACATCTGCTCTGCTCCAGACGAGCACATGGGCAGAGAGTCTGGCTCCACTGAACCGTGCGGTTTGATTGTACAAGTCGATGCGTATTGTTTCAGTGACAGGGATAAAAGGCGAAGTCATGTTTAATTTGTCACCCCCCCGCCCCCTTCCTCCTGTCCTTGCCCTCTGGCCTGTCTCTTGTAACCAAAACAGCAGCAGCTACATGGAACAGGACCCAGGAGGGTCTGGTGCTCACGAGAATCCTTCCTGGACCTTGGCCCTCGCCGCTTCATTCTCCGTCTCCCTCAAATCACTGCTGCAAGGCAGATTTTCTATGACCTGGAAGGACCCGAGATTGGGTTTATACAGAACCTAGCACAAAGGGGGTCTGGTCCACCACGAGGGCTCGAGGCACTATGTTAATACAAATAATACATCATAATATTTTGCTAGGAAAAGGGAGCCACATGGGCACAGCTGATGTGTCCTTAATAGTAAGCTAGGCCTGAAACAGAAACGGGGCAAGTTTGGAGCTGAACTTTGCAATCAAGGCCAATCTCTAATAACAGTAACACTGGCTATGGTGTATATGCTTCCACTGCCCTCCACTGGATAGAATTAGAACTGCTCGACTGTGTGTCATATGCCCTATATTGACAGACGTTGATGGAGATTCTCCTTGAGCTCCAGTGATTCAGGGCTCATGCTTTTGGAGCTGAGTTCTACTTCCACTATAGCTCTGAAAATCTGTGTCACGTCCTAGATGACGAAGGCTTTGGCTAACCTTTCTAGACCATTTCATCCAAGGATTTTAAAGCATTTTGCACCTACCAGTCACGCTTCACAATGTCCTGTGTTGCAGGTGGGAAAACTGAGGCACAGAAGTTAAATAACTTGCCTGAAGCCACTGGTGACAGAGGTAGCACAGACCACAGGAGCTGCAGGCGCCAAGCCCCGTTCTTTCATTCACTCTTCCCTCCTTCTCTTTGGAGCCACCGCATGGTGTTTCATACACCCGGCCCAACCCTTCGAGTCTCCTCATTAGGGGACGGCTGGAGACTTTGCATTTCCAGCCACAGCCACGAGGGCCCTTTAGGGCTATGTCTTTATTATCTCTTCCCCGCTTTTCCAAATATTTGTCCATGCCATCGGGTGTGGGAGGGCTGGCTGCTTGGCCCCACCTTTGTGGATTTAAAGCATTGCCCTTGCTTGAATTATGGAGCAAAGAAGGAAGGAAATGTGTGAAGGGGAAGTCGATCGAGCCCCAAGGAAGTGAGGCCTGATTCTCAGAAGTACCAAGCTCCTGCAATTCAGCTGGACTTAGGACTCGGCCCCGCTGGGCAGCAGGTCCCTGGGATGATTCCCCAGCACCCTGTGCCTTGTTCAGTCATCTGCGCCTGTGCAAAGAGCAGCTGGCCGTGAACTCACTCTGAACTGGTGTAAATGAGGAGCTGGGCAATGCAGCATCTGCTCTGGCCTGCAGGCAGCAGCTCTCTGCCTTCCCAAGTTCAGGCACTGTGGGAATGGCCACAGGGCGTGTTAGCAAGTCAGTGGCCCCCCGAGCCCCACAAGGCAAAAAAAATCACAGGCAGGTAAAGATGCCTCAAAGCTTTTGGCCTTGGGATCCTTCCAGGGCTCTAGCAGGAGGCTTAATAGCCAATCAAAGCCGGCTTGAACGCTATGGCAGGTATGCTGCCACGTGCCAATACAAAGAGGCACACTGCCCATTTAATATCCTGCCAGATACCTCGGTGCCCCACCCTGCAACGAATCCGTTTCCTCTCCGGCTGCCTAGGAAAGGAAAGTGACGATGCCCAGCATTCCTGGGCCTGTAACAAAGTGACTCACTTCCCCCACGATGTAGCCAGCACCACTCCATCCACACATCCCCTTTGGAAAGGACAGGCCTGTAATTGCCTGGCAGTGGCTCCCCCTCTCCCCCACCTGCACACAAAGCCCCCTCCCCCAGCAAACTCCTGGATGACTTCATGCCCCAGGAAAGAGATGCCCTTCCTGAAATGCATGAGCACCGTGCACCAAGGCTGGGTCTTGAATGGGGTGTGGCTGTGGTGGGGTGCTGAGATTAAGGTGGGGGCCTGTGTGTCAAGTGCCAGGGAACAAGGGGACCTCCATGGAAGCAGGTGCTTGGGATCCTGGTTCTGTAGTCAATGGGGACCTGGGTGGCGTGGGAGGGAGACGAGAGTCCTGGTTTCCCTCGGGTGAACGCAGCCCAGACCCTGCAGGATTTGCCATGCAGGGTCTGGGCTGTCGATCTATCCAGCCCTGCCTCTCCCCATCTGCCACCCCTACAAGAGGGCTGGGTCTAGTGCCCAAAAAACAATCCCTGGAATTTCTGGCTCAGGTGAGCCTCACATCTTGGGGAGCAAGTTGGGAAAAGGCAGCGATTCCAAACAGGGCTAAACCGTCCCCAGCCAACATCAGCCGGGAGACGCTGGAATGGGGACGTGTCCTGGGATCTGCTTTGTGGTGCAGGAGCAAAAGCAACGGCTATTTGGGGGTGGGACCCAAGACTCCCTTAATGCCAGCTGGCAAGGGCGGGAGGGCGGGGAGAGGGTGTCACAGGACTGTCCTGATTCTGGCACGTACATTCTGGCTCAGCCAAGAATGTCATCTCAGGTCTTAAATGAAAGCTGAGGTCACACCGGTCATTAATATCATTGTGAAGTCTATGTACCGAAACTATGTAAGAAATTATGTATATATAGTTGGAAAGCCTGCAAAAAAGTCATTGACAAGATGGTTTTCTTTCAAACAGGAGACATTTATTTACCTGTTGGATGTAAATTAAGCATTGCAAGTTAACACAATGGGTGTCCAGTTACACACGACGTCAGATGGTCACAAGGAGGCGAGAAGTCAACAGAGGAGCAGCACACAGAGAAACAACACATGTGGCGATGTGGGGGGGGGGGGCGGCTGTCCCGTTTTTGAGCTGAGACAACAAGACGGTGGGGGCAGAAGACAAAGAAGACACCCCTCCTCCTCTACCGAGGAAGTAAATAGGGAGTGCGTTTTCATTCATGAGAACAAAACCTTTGCTTGAAACACTGTGGAAGATGTTGGGGCTGAGATAAAACTTCTTTAGATGGGAGGTTAGCCTATGTTCCGTTTAAGGTGCTAGAAAGCGTGTTATGATTTTGTTTTATATGGAACCTTTTGTTTCCAAGAGCCTCACTCACTCCCCCTTCGATCTTGAATCTTTTGGACTAAACTTATCCTTGTTTTCACTATCTGAATCTATCGCTGAATCTTCCAAGCTCCCGTGTTTACTGTCCCGCTGGAGACAGGAGGCATGACTGTGAGTAGCCAGTGACAGGGGCTGGATATCAGAGGAACTTGGGGACTGGGGTGCACCTATTGTTAAGCGACAAGACAAAGTAAGGGCTGGCATAGCCCTGCGGAGAGTGCTGCGGTGGCTGCCAGGCAACAGGTGTCCGGGAGCCGTCACCCAACTAAGCACAAGTAGGACTCCCTCACGGTGAAGACGGGGCATAACAAGGTGACTTTCAGTCCTGGCTACCCTGAGAAAGAGTCACAGGGGGTCTTTGTTATAATCAGCTGCAGGAGGAGATTGCCCTGGGAGAGGCTGGTGGAAGAAATGTGCTCAGGGACTGGTAGGACAAAGAACTGAAAAGAACAAGGGTTCTGCAACTCCATCCACGAAGCAGGTGCTAGCACAGGGGTGGACAAACTATGGCCCGTGGGCCGCGTCTGGCCCGTCAGATGTTTTAATCCAGCCCTCAAGCTCCAGCGGGGAGCAGGGTCGGGGGCTTGCCCCGCTCCGTGAGTGCCGTGGCTCCGTGTGTCTCCTGGAAGCAGCGGCAGCATGTCCCCCTTCTGGCTCCTATGCGTAGGGGCAGCCAGGGGGCTCTGCACGCTGCCCCCACCCCAAGTGCTGACCCCACAACTCTCATTGGCCAAGAACCATGGCCAATGGGAGCTGCAGGGGCGGTGGCTGCAGACGGGGCAGCCGCAGAGCCACCTGGCCATGCCTCCGTGTAGGAGCTGGAGCAGAACATGCCGCTGCTTCCAGGAGTTGCTTGAGGTAAGCACTGCCCGAAGCCTGCACCCTGACCTCCTCCCGTGCCCCAGGGGCTGATCCCCCTCCCGCCCTCCAAACCTCTTGGTCCCAGCCCGGAGCACCCTAATGCACTCCACACCCCCTATCCCCAGCCCCACCCCAGAACATGCACCCCCAGCCAGAGCCCTCCCCCTGCACCTCAAACCCCTGTCCCAGCCTGGAGCCCCCTCCCGCACCCTGAACTCCTCATTTCTGGCCCCAATCCAGAGCCCGCACCCCCTCCTGCACCCCAACCTCCGATTTTGTGAGCATTCATGGCCCACCATACAATTTCCATACTCAGACGTGGCCCTTGGGCCAAAAATTTGCCCACCCCTGTGCTCGCACCCCAAGCGTCCAACTCCAGCAGCCCCGGAGATGCCCTTTAGGACCATCATTGTCTTCTTGGCCTTGAATGCTAAAGAAAGCAGGTTGTACCCTTTGAGCTCCCCTCCCCCTCCTTTGTCCATGGACCATCTGGCACTAGTGGAGACCCCAGCCACCCAACCACTCCAGACAGCCTGGAACCAGAATCGCACCTGCCCCAAAGCTCTGGAGAAGCCCTGGCTGCGAGGCAGAGAGATGCATCACCCCGGGGCCAAAGCATTAAAGGGCCGCTTTATATCTAGTGGATCAACCTTTGTACAAAGTTTTTCAGCAGCCCAGGGGGACTGCAAAATGGCCAGCAACCAGGCTGCAGTCCCACCGGGATAAACCAGGCTTCCCGGATACCGCTCACTTCCGTGGCACGGGAGCTGGGAATTGACAGATCTTCCCCGCCTATTGGGAATCATCCCCAGTGCCCCGTCCTGGCATCGCTCCCAGCTCCTGTTTCTTATCCTGGGCTCATCTGCAAAGGATATTTACAGTAGCAGCCTCTCCGGGCTGTGTTTATGGAGCGTTCCTGGATGTTACTGAGAATGACAGGAGGGCATGGGACTGGCTGGCGATGGAAAAGATGAGCTAGTTTCCCTTGGGGGTGGGGGTGCAGGATGCGAGGAAGACGGGGATGGGCTGTGGGAAGCACCGAGGGGACGAGGCAATGAAAACCAGCACCACAATGCTGCTGTAGCATTAAATAGCTACCTGCCAGACCCCACATTTAGGGAGTGCCCAGTGCACTCTTGCGAACGTTGTGGCCACACGTGTGGCGTGAGGCTCTCCTTTAGCTCAGTGGGCAAGGCCTCGGGCTGCAGAGCAGAAGGCCAAGGGGTCTAGCCCCAGCCCCGCTGGTGTATAATTCCCGGCAGAGTTAAGGTTGCACCAAGAGTCCGCTATGAGGCAGATTTTGATCCCTCATGTAAGAGCAGAGAGAGAGAGAGAAGGGGTGGAGGGAGGAAAGGAACGAAAGACCCTCCCCCTGGGAAATTCCCAGGGCTGGATCCAACGGTGGCTGGGACAGTTCGTGCACAGTTGGAGTAAGCTAAGCGAGAGCTTGCTGAAATTCGGGGCCCAATTCTCACCTGCGCAGCTGCTGGGGAAGGGCTGGAGGGAGCGGCGAAGGCGGCTTTCAGCCAACTTTGTGCTCACAAGGCATGTCAGGGCTCTGCAGAGAACAGCCATAGTTCAGTGCACCCAAGACACACCTCTGGCCTCCAGCAGGGCCAACGCAGAGCCCTCCCGCCGGCTTGGGGGCCCCCGGCCCAGCAGGCCTTCTCCATCTCCTTTAACACCATTTGTGCAGCCAGAGTGGATTAAAAGGGCCTGAGAGTAACAGAATTGCGGGGAAGGGAGGTGGGGGGATTTCAAAATGGATCCTGTTTCTCGCCACCCCAGTGATGGAATACTTCAGCCGCAGTCTCCCGGATCATGCCGGGAGTCGGGCACCAGAGGACAATGAAAGCCTCTCACCTGTTTCTTGCTGCTGAACTGGTCAGGCTGGTTAGGCCAGCGACCAGCCTGCAGAGCTGGTTGTCTGTCACCTCCCTGCCCCGTGCTGGTGCTAACGCCCCTGTGCTAGAAGACAGCCTCCGTGCCCGCGCTCGCCTGGGGGCCCTCCACTGAGCTGAGCCTGCCTGGCATCCAGTCCTGATTCACCTGGGGATGGGAGCAGCTGGGCACAGAGCTGCCTGGAAAAACAAGGCTGGGATGTGTCACACGGGGCTGGGGGGGAGGAACGACCTACAGGAACGACCCTGAGCAATTGAGTCACCCAGAGGCAGGTTTTGTTTTCACCTGCTGCCAGGGCTGGGACCCAGTCCCAAAGTGAGTCAGAGCTGAGGGGGGGGTTGGCATTTCTCAGCCAGGACAGGAAGGGAAGCAGCAGCCGCAGCCATCAGAGCCAGGATGCAGCCCGCCACCTCTGCTCTGACCTGCTCGCTTGATTTCTTTCCTGTGCACTGTATGATCAAACAAATCCCTCTATGCCAGGGCCCAGAAACGCCCCTCCCTGGCCTGGTATAAACTAACGGGCCGCAGGCTGCGAGGGTTTGGCGCTGAGGCTCTGGTGTGCTCCCGTCCCTTCCGTAAAGGTCTCGGGCCCAATTGTCTTTGAGGTGATGGCATGGCCTTCCCCTGCAGCTGCTCTGATTTGGGACCGGATCCCAAGCCCGCTGGACTCCATGGGAATCTGTCCACTGGCTTCCGTGGGCTTTTGAGCCAGCCCTTGACGCTGACCCGAGGGAGAGCAGAATCAGGCCCACACAGCCCGACTCAGCTGGTTAGTGGCAGTTTGTTCTCCCCTCCCTCTGCCCACCCCCCCCAGGAAACAGCTCATCTCGCCCCCACTCCAGACGTGTCGGGGCACGGGAGGAGGTGGCAGGCCCCGTCCTGCAGAACAAGCCGGGAGCGCCGAGATCTTTGACAAGGGGGAGCGCAGCGGGATCTGCAAAGGGCGAGCTGCAGCGCTGAGAGGGGGGCATGGCGCCGGGCTTGTTGCACCAGCCGGCACGCCAAGCTGCGCTGTAGCCCCTCCAGCCCTCGCGCTGTTTGACTAACACGCGTCCGCCTTCTCCGTCGCCCCCCTCCCAGCGCCTGAAGGTGACATGGCAAGTCGATGGTGCGGAGATGGAGATACAGCAGAGGGACCATCTTATCCCTACGCGTGTGCACAGCATCTGGCACCGCAAGGTCCTGATCCCCCGGCTGGGGCCTCGGGGCATTACCATGATGCAATTCACAAAATCAAACCCCGGTTCCTGCTCCCTACACCCTTCCCAGCCAGGGATACAGCAGAGATGCTCGCGAAGCCCCCAGCCGGTGCACAGAGGCCTGGGACGCTAAATATTAACTGAGAACGCAAAGGAATAAACACTGATTTTAACTCCGCTTTGGGCAGGCATTTCCTCTTGAGACGAAATCCCCCAGCAGCCTGGAAGGCAGAAGAGAGGCAGCCCCAGGCAGTGCAGGGGGAGGGGGATTTAAGTGCCTGCCCTATGAGGCTCCCAGCTTTTGACACTGACCAAAAGAAGACCCAGGACACTGTTCACACCCGGCTCGCTAGCAGAGACTATGATTTACAGCAGCAATTAATGACTCGGGGGGCCCAATCGGCCCTGCTTTTCAGGGAGCGGGCACTCAGCCCCCTACACGAGAAGAGACACCTCTCCAGCTCCCCCCCCCCAAACTGAGTCACCCCCCAAATCATGACAGGTCTCGGCCGCAGCGCGCAGGGCTTGCCGTGCAGAGCGGCGTTTGTGCGCTGGGGAGGGCCGCGGGCATGGCCTTACGGGGTGGGAGAGCCATGACCCGACATCACAGGATATTAAAGAGTCTTTAAAAATACACCCGAAGCTGGTGCCTCCCTTCCCCTGCCCAGGGAGGAACGTCAGGAATGCGATGGGTTGATAAGGCCTACTCCCATCCCACCTGGCGGGAGGCTGTGCAACTGCCCCCCCCCCCCAACCTGATGCCACCTGGTACTAGGCAAGGTGGTGATGCCCCCCCGCGTCCCGCCCCCCGCCGCTTAGCTCTGGTTGAAGGGGAGGTTGCACGGAGCTCGGGTGACAGGGCAGGGATGAGGAAGGGGATGGTTACACAGCAGCCAAGGGGCGTTCACCCAAGCCTAGGGGCCAAAAGGGACCCATGCCCAGACTGAAGACACTGGCCTTTGCGATGTCCAGCCTCTCCGCACCTGTTTGGCCCCAGCTTTGTTTAAGCAGAGACCCAGCCGTGCCCAGGAGCTGCCGGCTTATTACTGATGAGCCTGGTGTGACAAGCTGGGACAGACCCAATCCTGCAGCCCCGAGCCCCGGAAGCTATCAAATCCAGGGATGCTACGTGTACAGCGGAAGGCTGCAGGATCAGGCCCAAATGCTGCGAGAGGCGCTCCCTGCCGGCTGCCGGAGAGCCGCTGTTTTGCTTCCACAGAGGACAGAGGGCATAGCGGGGGTGGAGCGGCTCCCAGGGGAACTCCCCAGTGCAGGGCAGGCCCGGCATCAGATATTCAGCCCTGCACTGCTGCCCTTGGTGTGAGGGGGAATGGCTGGTTCGCCCTGGGCTGCAGAGCGGGCCAAGACCATTGTAAATTGGAGCAGCCTCGGGGCGGGTCTAACTTACACCCAGGGTTGTTGGATTCGGTATGCAGGAGTGGCCTGCGAGATACACGTCACACTAGACTATCTGATGGTCTCTTCCGGCCTCCAAATCTACGACCAACTCTGGAGCAGCCCAGCATCCAGGGGGCACTCAGGTGATTTAAAGCCACCTTTACCCTCCCCCCTTCCCTGGGCTGTGATTTCTGCGCGGCACCTGGACCAGGAACTCACAGCTCCGGGGCTGAGAATGAGGCTGGCTGCAGGAGCCTAGAGCCAAAGGCTGGGATCCCACCTGCAGGGATAGTTATGTTACTGGTTCCAGGACCGGCCAGCCACACAAAGAGCTGAGCGTGGAAAGCCTTGTCAATCCATCAGCTCCGGACCGCTGAGAGCTGCAGGGCTGGGGCCCAGCCCACAGCAGGCTCGCCACATATGCTATTGTTCCACGCAGCATCCTGGATTCTGCTTGGGAGGGGTGGGGTCAGCGGCAGTGTCTGTGAAGGGCAGAGGGGAAGCCCAGAGACAGCCCCTTCCCAGGGGGTAAGGTCAGCCAAGCTGAAAACTGCCTTCACTCTGCACAGCAGCTGATCCAGGAGTCAAAGTTATGTTGTAACTAGAAAGGGACCTGGCCTGGGATCCAGTCCCAACCACAATCATATTTGCATCCTGGAATAAACTCATTGTCCTGCAAGCTGATGGGCTCACAAGCCAGGCTGCAATAGCTCCTGGCCTCGAAGCTTTCAGGTCTGAGTCCCTGCTCTGGGTCGCTAGAGAGCTGGCTGTTCACAGCATCCTCTACCTCCTTGTGACCCCAGCTGGCTCCAGGAAACCCATCCCACGATGCAGGACATTCTGTGCCCTAGTCCATGCTGAAGGATCTGTTAACTGCACAGCGGATCCCCAGAGCACATCCTGCTCTCCTTCCCCGTTGACGTCACCTCTTGGCCTAGGCGTCCCTCCATGAAGGAGGCTGCATCCCAGAGGCAGGAAGTCTTAGCAAGAAGCATTTACAACAATGCAGCCTTTTGGCATGGCTGGAGACAATGACTTCATGCGACAAATGGCGTGAGCACCTGACCCAGCAACTGGGACAGTCACCGGCTCAGAGATCTCTGCTGATCAAAGAAGATCAAAATGTTGGCAGAGGCAACCCCACCTGGTCTACACTGCATGTTCGTCCTAAGTGTTCCCACAGCCGATTCTTGCAGCTCTCCCATGCCAAGTCAGGAAGGAGCCGCCCCCTGGCCAAGGAGGAAGGTGTGGAGCTGGTCCCCGTAGAGTTCTTCCCCCCTCTGGCCAAGCCATCCGGAGCTGTGCTGAGCCAGTCTCAGTTTGAGTCATTTCCTCCAAGACAATCAGGACGACAGTAAGTTTCCCAGTGGCTTGGCCAGTCTCACCTGGAAGTGGCTCCCAATAGCTCTTACAGGTGACCCAGGCCTCTGATCTGAATGAATGTGTAAAAGGGAGAAATCGAGTCAAGATATAAATCCAGTCTGAGCAGAAGGGCCCTTTGTTGCACAATTATCAAGTGACATTTGGCGGTGGGTGTAAGCGTCAGTTTCAATATTGAGGCTTGTTTTCTGGTTGTCACTTGGTTCCCTGGAGGAATATGAAGCAGGATGAAAAGGAGTACTAGTGGCACCTTAGAGACTAACCAATTTGTTTGAGCATGAGCTTTCGTGAGCTACAGCTCACTTCATCGGATGCATACTGTGGAAATTGCAGAAGACATTATATACACAGACACCATGAAACAATACCTCCTCCCACCCCACTCTCCTGCTGGTAATAGCTTATCTAAAGTGATCATCAAGATGGGCCATTTCCAGCACTGGAAATGGCCCATCTTGATGATCACTTTAGATAAGCTATTACCAGCAGGAGAGTGGGGTGGGAGGAGGTATTGTTTCATGGTGTCTGTGTATATAATAATGTCTTCTGCAGTTTCCACAGTATGCATCCGATGAAGTGAGCTGTAGCTCACGAAAGCTCATGCTCAAATAAATTGGTTAGTCTCTAAGGTGCCACAAGTCCTCCTTTTCTTTTTGCGAATACAGAGTAACAGGGCTGTTACTCTGAAATGAAGCAGGATGATGAGTTTCACTTTCCATTTCTAGTCAGTTTCATTTTCCACTTCTCCTCCTTGGACTCAAGGTGGTCTGTCTCCCTGCAGGGTCAAGGGTGGGGGTGGGTAGGAGGGGGATGTTTAGATCCAAACTGATTTTACTAGAATCATGGAAACATTTATAGCTGTTCTTAAGGATGGTTTTACCAAATGTCCCTTAAAATTAAATGGGGTGATCCTCAAGGTAGGGACAGTGTGTTTATGCTGCACCTGACACAAAGGGATCCCTGATCCTGTGTAAGGCCAGGACGTGCTACTGTAATACAAATAAACATAATTAACGAGAATACTGCCTGCCTTTATGGAGTGCTTTTCCTCAGTAGATATCAATGTGCTTTACGAAGATGGGCAGTATCCTTATCCCGGGTTTACAGATGGGGAAACTGACGCATGGGGAGGTGAAGCGACTTGCCAAAGGTCACCCAGTAGACTTGTGGCAGAGCCAGGATTGGAACCTGATCACCAGCCTCCTGCTTTATTCACTAGGCCATGTAGCCTCAATTAAATTATAAATCAACCCGACACTTTCCCTTTAACTTTCTCTCCCCTCCAACACTGACACTAAGAGACTTTTCTTGACCCTTTGCTATCGCTCCATCCTTCCCCGCTGCCTTTTTAATCCTCTCTCCTTTTCTCTCTGCTGGTTGAGAAAGGATGATTTTGTGATTAAATCACTGAACGAGGAGTCAGGACTCCTGGCTTCTAATCCCTGCTTTGCTGCTAACTTGCTGTGTTACCGTGGGCAAGCCACTTCCCCTCTCTGTGCTGCCCCATCTGTAAAATCCTAACCCGCTGCATGGGGACAGCTGGAGGATTAGAGTCTATAAAAGTCTTTCAGAGCCTTGGATGATTTATCGAAGTGCAAAGCGTTCTTTCTACCGCCCCCTCGTGGCTGCTGTGGCTTCCTACAGATAAATACGCCATAGCTTCCTAAAGACAGTACAGTAGTGGATTAATTTAAGAACATAAGAACGGCCACACTGGGTCAGACCAAGGGTCCATCTAGCCCCGTCTCCCATCTTCCGACAATGGCCAGTGCCAGGCGCCCCAGAGGGAATGAACAGACCAGGGAATCATCAAGTGATCCATCCCCTGTCGCCCATTCCCTGCATCTGGCAAACAAATTTAGTCCCAGACGGCCTGAAGTTCTCGGTGGCAATGGCATATTGGGTATGTTGTCACTGTCGCCCATTGTTGGGTATGTTGTCCCCTGTCGCCCATTCCCCGCTTCTGGCAAACAAATTTAGTCCCAGACGGCCTGAAGTTCTTGGTGGCGATGGCATATTGGGTATGTTGTCACTGTTGTGACTGTCCCACTCTTAGAGCTCCTGGAAAAACGGGTAAAAAATTCTGGGGCAAGTTTCGATATGTTGACATGGTCCTTTTGCAGAGTTTGAGAGTGACCGATCGTTTGTCTCCCTCCAAGACCATTCTCATTTCTTTTTTTCCCATCTTTTCTTGGTCTTTTTCCACACACACACACACACACCCACTCCCCTTTTAATTTTAGAAGAAAAAAAAATGATGAATGAATGAAAGAAATGAATGTCAAAGAATGAATAAGAAAAAAAGAAAAGGGATGGAAAAAGAACAGGAGTACTTGTGGCACCTTAGAGACTAACAAATTTATTAGAGCATAAGCTTTCGTGAGCTACAGCTCACTTCATTGGATGCATTCAGTGGAAAATACAGTGGGTAGATTTTATATACACAGAGAACATGAAACAATGGGTGTTACCATACACACTGTAACAAGAGTGACCAGGAAAGGTGAGCTATTACCAGCAGGAGAGCAGGGCCCGGGGCCGGGGGGGACGGACCTTTTGCAGTGATAATCAAGGTGGGCCATTTCCAGCACTTTACAAGAACAGTAGAAGGGGAAATAAACATGGGGAAATAGTTTTACTTTGTGTAATGACACATCCACTCCCAGTCTTTATTCAAGCCTAAATTAATTTTTAATTAAAACCAGCTCTACCCTTTATATTCCTCCAGCCACTTAACTCTCTCTCTGTCTCAGCTGTTTGTGTCAATCACCCGTTACGTCTCACTCTTGGTTTCTTGACTCTTTCCCTTTTCCTTTACCCCAAACTGCCCCTCTAAAAATATACAAAACCCCTAAAACTAAGTGTTTGTGATTTCACTAAAACAAATCTAGAGCGAGAGAGGGAGATGGGGCTAACATGTCAGCAGCCCACCACCCTCTTGATTCCTTTGGGCCTTAGCTTATGATACACTGAGCATCCTCTATTCCACTGATTCCTATGAGCCTACAGGGCACTCAGCACCACGCATGATCAGGCCCTTTGCTTGTATGTTGTATTCTCACACACACACACACCCCCTTTGTCTGTTTAGACCTTGAGCTCTTTGAGGCAGGGGCTGTCTCTTTCCCCAGCTTAGCGTGATGGGGCCCCTGTCTGCCTTATCCAGCTTTTCGGAGTGACACCCATTAGTGTAGTATCCTGGCACGCAGATACCACCTGTAAGAATGCGACTAGAGCAGGAGAGACTAGAATGGCTGGGGCCTTTGGGGCATTACTGCCATAAAGGAATCATCATCAGGCCCAGCTCTAATCGCAATGGAAGAACCGGGCCTTCTGAGGAGATTAAAACCCAGACTGGATGATGGGCCCAAACTCAAACCAGAGCCCAAACCCCCTGGGCGCCCTGATCGGTTTAAAATACCCTCTCTCTCCCCCTGCCCTCTTGACAACCAATTCCTCAAGCTGCTTCTGAGCCCCCAGCTCCCGCCCTAGGTCTGGAGCAGAGAGACGCTCCGAGAAAGGCTATTTCCAGCCCAGCCTACAGCAGGGAATGCCACAGACTGTGCGAACAGCCTGCTTGTGGGACAATCCCGGTCTGATTTTGCAGGCCCCGGAGGCTCGGAGCAAGGATGAGCCCAAGCCACAGAGCTAGGAGGTGAGGTTCTGGTTTGATCCTGCTAGTCCTGAGAGGCACCCCCATGCCTCTCCCGTCGCTCGCCGCAAGTGGGCAGCTCTCAGCGAAGGGGGCCGATGAGGAGCTGTCCCTGGCTTGTGTGGCACCAAAGAGGACGCTAGATGGAGCTGGTTCCCCGAGCAACACACAAAAGTCAGACAGAGGGATGCAGTCCCACTGGCCCCGAACCTGCCAGGTCCTGCCCATCCTCCAGGGATTCCCCACGATCCACAGGCACAAAACTTGCCAGAGGGCAGGATCCCAAGAAAGGCAGATGAGTGTCGGGGATTCCTGCTGGCATCCTATCTGCTCTGGCCCACGGGGACTTGCTCATGGGCGTCTGGCAGCTGGGTCGCTGGTGGGAGAGTTACTGAGCTGAGAGATCCCTTTCCACCGCAGGGACAGAGAAACAAACAGAGCAGCAGCTGCTTGGACAGAGGGACACAGGGGAAAATCTTGGGCCAGATCCCCAGCTAGTGAAATCACCATAGCTCCACTGAAGTCAATGGGGCTGGATCCCAGCTGGTATAAATCAGCCATAGCGCCAATGAAGTCATAGAGATCTGCTGGTTTACATTAGCTGAGGACCTGGCTGCTGCCCCTTCGCACAGGGCTCTGGCAGGGTGGTTCTTGCTTTGCCCGTACCAATCACTGACACTGGGGTAAGCGGCGTTACGTTCCCATTTTATAAATTACACGGGTACCTGTGTCCTGTCCTACGGGGATTCAGGCTTGTAGTCAAGGGCCATCGGATCCATCCTGTGCTCCTTTCAAACCTGGATTACGGGACACTCCTTGGCACATGGATTCGCGGCTCCATGCCCGGTTTATTTACCTTTAAACTCCAGCTTGGCGTTGGAGCTCATGCGAGTGGGGAAGTGCAAGCAACAGTGAAAGCCAGTCTTAGTTCGCGTGTGTGCTGGACAATAGACTTCAGCCCTAACCTGCAACCCCACTGCTGTTCTGGTCCAGGGCTGCTCCTCTCCTGGGCTCTCCCCGGCCCCGGCCACAGCTCAGATGAGGCACGTCTCAACCCGTAGCCCCAGCCGGAGGCAGGCAATGCCAGGAGAGTGGGAGATGCAGAGACCCAATCCCAAATCCGTTCCTATTGTACACGGAGAAGGCTCTACATACCTTTGCGTGTCATTGTGAAGTGGCCCATTCATCTCCATGAGAGATTGTCCCCTGACTGAGGACACTTCGTGGAGCTGATAATAGTTCCAAGAAGCTTGGCCTTCTCTGTCCATCTCAGGGGGTGGACTCACTCCCCCTTCCCCCAGCCATGATTACAGCACCTGTGGGCTTGTGCCATGCACTGAGTTTGCCCGTGCTCGTCTCCTCCCTCTTGTCTCAGCACCGTGTGCTTGGTGCATGCTTTTAGGGTACCAGTTCTCAGCTGCCAGCTACGATCCGAGTGCTCTGTACTGTGCCAGGCAGGGAGCATGCCCATTCCCAGCTCCTCACCCTGGTCTCTGCATTGTAGATCTGTGGCATGCAATGAGCATGCACCTTCTCAGCTCCCCACTCCCTCTTGGCATTGTGTGCTCGGGCCATGTGATACAGACCTGGCTGAGTTCCTCTAGTGGACAGCCACCAGTCTGTTGAAATTGGACCCACCTTCGAGCTCACATGCTTCCAAGCCAGCCAGGTCTGAGCAGCTCCAAACATTGTAACTCTCGGCCTCTACGGCACATTTCTGGGGGGCAGACCACCTGTCTGGCCCCTTTCCTTGACCAGCTGTCCTAGGCCCTGAAACCAGGGCTTGAACCTCCCAAGCCCCCCTAGACACTTCCGCATGATCCCCCCGGCCTCCCTGCTCTGGTTAATAACTTCACCCTTTGGTGACCACATAGCAGGCCAGGTAAGGAACACCAGGTTCCTAAAACCACAGGCACTTTGCCTCTCAGAGCGTACACAGGAGTTACACATCTTTAGGTAAAACATCAAAGGCCCCATGTGCTCTGCCCCCTGAGGGAGAAACTACTCACCCCTTCTGCTGAGGAGTTCTGGCCACGTGTCAGGTGGGAAGCCAGTCCTGCTTCTATCATTGGCTGATGGTTGGCCCTTGAGAGGCAGTGAAGCAGAACGGGCCCTTAAATAAAGTTTCAGTCCCCTCTGTCATGTGACATCACTGGTCAGCTTCAGAACCCCAGTCAGGTGGTTTAGCTGGGGGGTGGGTCCCTACTCCCCACCCTACTCCCCCCCCCCAACCCCAGACCAAACTGGGAAGTCCAGTTCCCTGCACTGACCATTCCCTGTGGCAGACCCATTGTTCTGAGGATGGATCCCTTTGAATAGATTGTGTATTAATCCCACCAGGCTGGCATCTGGCATTACAATAAGCTGCCCCTTGGCATCTCTAGGTAGTCACAGTTATATATACGGTTGCCATCTGGCCAGTTTTTAACTGGCCTGGCTGGATTTTTTTTTACTGCCTTGCTGGTCAAAAGATGTAACATGCCGGGTGTTTTTTTGCTGTGCACACAGGTGACTACACATGCCGCAGTCTTGTAACTACTGGCCACGCACATCATGACAGCCCCTGGGCCAGAAAATAGAATTCCTGCTGTCCTATGAGAATGTCTGACTTTTTGAAATGTGTTTCCCTTGTACTCCCCCGTCTGTTTGTATCCACCTGTTGTCTCTTGTCTTATACTGAGATCGTTCGCGCTCTGGAGCAGGGACCATGTCTTTGTTCTGCGTTTGTACAGCACCAAGCGCAGGGAGCACCGGGGCCATGACTCGGGCTCCGGGGTGTTACTGCCATACAGAGAGTAAAAACTGGAATACAAAGTAGGGGAAAGTGCTTCTGATCCCAGCTAGATGTATTTATCGATGGGCCCATTGTCTAGTCTCACCTTCTGCATAACAAGCCAGAGAATCTCACCCGGTAATTCCTGCATCAAGTCCCTAACTTCCATTTGACCTATAGCATATCGCTAGGCTTGGAGGGATTCGATTTGTATCTGTAAAAGTCACTGTACATGCACACAAACTGATGAATTTTTTTCCCCATCAATAATCATTTAAAAGTACAGACAGGCAAAGTAAGCAAAATGCTTCCTAAGAAGTTATTAGGGATTAAAGGATATTTACTTTGTATATTTTGATGCTGTTTTAATGGTTACAAAGCTTTAACTTTCTGAATCTCTGCTACAATAATTATTGTTCCCCCCACCCCCGCCATTGTCTGACCCCCTCCACCTTTGGTAATTACCGGCGACTGTGAACATTTAAATTGGCCAGAAAAATGCTTAAACCCCATAATTTCTCACAGCTGTGAAAATGTAACTAGATCAAAATAAAAAAAGGCTTAAAAATAACCATTGGTATCAGCTGTCAAAGCTATAAAAAAACAAACCCTGAATTCTGCCAAGCCTCCATATTGTTTAGAAAGCGCTCCTGGCTTTCTTTAAAGATGGAGAATCCCCCATGTCCCTACACAAGTTGTTCTAGTGGTTAATTACGCCGTTAAAAACATGCACTTTATTTCTAGTTGGAATTCGTCTAGCTTCACCTTCCAGCCATAGGCTCTCCTTATGGCTTTTTCTGCTATTCTCTGTAATCTCTTCCCCAGCTGTAGACCAGTGGTTCTCAACGAGGGGGTTTGGGGCCCCCCCGGCGGGCCAGGAGCAGGTTTCAGGGGGTCCGCCAACCGGAGAGGGGCCGGCCTTAAACTCACTGGGGCAGAAAGTCAAAGCCTGAGCCCCACCAACCGGGGCTGAAGCCTGAGTAATGTGGCTTCGTGGGGCCCCCGTGGCGTGGGGCCCTGGGCAACTGCCCTGCGTGCTACCCCGTAGTGCCAGTTGTGGCCGTGGAATTTTTACAGCACGTTGGGGGCAGTGGGAGGGTCGGAAAGAGAAAGGTTGAGGACTCCCCCCCCCCCCCGCTATAGACCTCAGTCCTGTCACCTCTTCACTTTCCCTTGGATCAGCCAAATACGCCAAGCCCTGGTTTCCGTGCTCATTTGAAGCTCTTATTTATTCCCATCTCTCCGTTTATTCAATACCTGAAACCGGGGTGGTACCTATTGATTGTGTGAGGAGAGAGAACAAAAATCCTACGTCCCTGCTAGATTCTTCCTCTGCTGTTTCCTGGTTGTGCTCCTCGCCTGGAGCCTGTTTGTAAAAAGCCAGGACAAAACGCGGGTGGGTTTTGAATGGAGGGCGATACTGTGCCTCCCTCCTTCCCAGGTGAGTGCGACCTGTTGAGAACACAGGTTCGGCAGTGCCCCCGAGTGCCCAGCAGGTGGCGGAATTGCACTGTGCATCCTGTATCTTGCAGGGCCAGTCCCCACCAGGAGAGTTTTAGGGAGAGTTTTAGGGAAGGGAAAGACAGGATGCATCCCATGAAGTGAGCTGTAGCCCACGAAAGCTTCTGCTCAAATAAATTGGTTAGTCTCTAAGGTGCCACAAGTCCTCCTGTTCTTTTTGCGAATACAGACTAACACGGCTGCTGCTCTGAAGCAGGTAGAGACTGAAGGTCTGCGTGTGATCGGATGGGAACAGAGAGAAGGACTTTAAAGAGAAAAAAAAAAACGGGGAGATCTCTCTGGAAAGAGAAATAAAATGGACCACGAGTGAGTTTCCGAACCGGCCTCCCCCCGGGGCCATTCAGAGTCCACATGACGAAACAAGGACATGAATTAACAGAGAAACACATTCATTATGCCCCCTCCCCTTTTTAAGAGACAGGGGGATGCAAGGATTTCCCCAAGAGTTCCGACTGCAAAACGAATGTGCCCCTAGCAAGCCAGGTCGTTATAGGAGGAGTACGGCCCATTCAAAGCAGGGCATAGGGAAGGCCGGAGTGAAGCCCACTAGCTCTAGTTTATCTGATTTTGTAGGGGAAAATGAAAGTTCAGGTGCCAGATTGGTGGTGGGGAGAGACCAAAGGATCCCCAGCACTGGGAGCGGCAGGACAAGGAGCTTTGCTCTTGAAGGATGCTGCAGGGCTTGCGGCAGGGCCAGGCCGGCCTGGGTGAAAGGACTCCAGGAGCAGATGTTCTCATGAGAGGAACAAACAGGAGCGAGGGGCAAACCCACAGCGGGGCCCAGAAGTGCAGTGGCCAGGCTTGCAAGGGGCCACCTGCCTGGGCTGCTGCTGTTGGAAACTTGGGCACATTTGGGGGGAGGGGGGGTTAGAGGGTAGGGACAAAGCCTCCCAGAGCTTTAACTACTGGCACCCCGTGGAGGTGGTTACCCTCACCCACCCCGGCACACACCCTCCCCCAAAACACCCGCCAGACCTAGACATAGCCCTACAGACACCCCCGCAGACCCCTGTAGACATACTCACCCCCCACAGACCTACACAACCCCCTACAGACACCCCCACAGACCCCTATAGACATACCCCCCACAGACCTACACAGACCCCCATTGACCTACGCAGACAACCCACAGACCTACACAGACCCCTACAGGCATCCCTACAGACCTACGCAGACACCCCACAGACCCCTATAGACACCCCCCACTGACCTACAGACCCCTATAGACATACTCAGATCTAGACAAATCCCTACAGTCTACGCCCCCACAGAATTACAGAGACCCCTACAGACACCCCCCCCCAATCTACACAGACCCCCTATAGACATATGTACATCCCACAGACCTCTCTAGACGCTCCCCAGAGTCCTACACAGACAGACCCCCACAGACCTACCCAGATGGCTTTAGACATACTCCCCCGCCCCCCACAGACCTACCCGGAGCCCTAGCCACGAAAACCTCACCCCGAAAAACACCCCCCAGATCCGCACACACATGCTCTTAGGGACACCCAAAGGACACCCCCCCCCGCCACACACACACACACACACACACACACACACACACACACACCATCTCCATATATCCCTCTGGACCCCCAGGCACTTATACCCCTATAGACACTCTCCCCCTCTAGCCCCAGATCTGGAGCTGTGGCCCACCAGCTGCCCCCTGCCTCCCTGCAGGGGTTCGGCCGACAGGGCGGCTGGGAGCTTGGATTTTTTTTTTTTCACCCACTCTTTGTTGTTGCAAAAAGAAAAGAAAAAAAAAAAAAGAGTCAGTTTTGCCTCCCAGGCAATATGTCTGGAGCCAATCGGCGCACAGCATCCACCCTGCCCTGCACCATAATTAAAGGCTTGAAGCAGGCTGGCTGGGCTGGGGAGTTTTGCTTCGTCGCCTCGCAGCAGCCGCCGCCCGTGGAGCTCTCAGCGGCTGGCCTGCGGGAGGAATGCTCGCCTGACCCCTTTGGGGAGCGACAGAGACCCCCGCGCGCGCGCCCCAGCGGATCTGGTGCTTGTCCAGCGGCTCTGGCCCGGGGAAGGGAGCGGATCCCACCTGCCTCCTGCCGCACCATGAGTGGCTCCTTTGATAAGAAGATCACCAGCATCCTGACCGACCTCTCCAGCTCCCTGAGCTGCTCCAAGGATTCCCCCACCTTGCCCGAGTCCTCGGTCACCGACCTGGGCTACTACAGCGCCCCCCACAGCCAGCACGACTATTACCCCAGCCAGCCCTACAGCCAGCCCGTCAACCACTACTCCTACCACCACCAGTTCGGCCTCAACGGGCTGGCGGGGGCTGGGACTTACCCCACCAAGGCCGAGTACCCCTACAGCCCCTCCTACAGGCAGTATGGGCATTTCAGGGAGCAGCAGCTGCCGGCCCAGGAAGCAGGTAAGGAGCCCCCCGACCCTAGTGATCCAGGGGCATGGGGGTGGGGGGGGTGGATGTCTGGAGATGGGGGGGTTGGTATGGAAAGGAGTCACTTCTTGGAGTCAGCAACAGCTCTTCCTTCCCCCCCCCCCGCCCCGTCCCTCCGCCTGTGTATTCGAATGAGAGGAGAGTTCTTGTCAATATCATACACACCCACACCCACACACACACACACACACACACACACACACACGAGACTGCATCTTGAATCACACACAAGTGGGGTGGTGAGAGGGAGGGAGTTGCTGAAGGTGGGGGGCTTGTTTGCTAGATCCAGGTTCGGACGCACAACTTTCTGAATTCCGGCTCCGATTTAAAAGATTACTTTCCCCAGCCACCCACACACTCTCCCTCCTTTTGTCTCTGGCAAATTCCTGACCTTTATTTTCTGTGCCACCAGTCAGGGTGGCTATTTACCCTTCCCAATCTCCACCCCCCACAGCTCTCTCCCACTCACCTTTGCCCCTGAAATCTTAAGAAACTTCAGGACAACTCAGGTTAGTTGATGGAAAAGGAGAACCATTTTGGGGGCGGGGGCGGGGGAATAGGTTGTCTCTCTTTCCAGCCCAGGCTGCTGGGGTAGAGAGAATGACCCATGCCAAGACTGGACAGGAAGATGATGGTTAGGTAGCAGCTCTGGGGGAGGGGAATATGGGTGGGAAAGTGTTTTATTTGTGAATAATCTTGTGGTTTTTAAAGCGAGTCGGAGGTGCTGGGGGATTATAGGAAAGTAGGAAGATCAGAGAAGCCTAGAATCTGCTGCCCTAAAAGAAAGGGACGCGGGGAAAGGGAGAAATCAATCCTGCCCTGATTTCCACTTACTGAACAATTCTACCCCCACTCCCCCAAAAATAAAGCTTGGGAAACATCCAAGCAGCTGGGACCTGAGGCTGCTTTAGAGACAGGCTTGTCACAACCCACCCTATGGGCTGGGAGAGGAAGAGAGGGGCCAACTCTGAGAACCAGTTGGTTTGCAGCAGATCAGAACCAGGTGGGGAGCCCCTGGGCAGAGAAACAGGCAGGCTGGGGTGAGCTGGGAGTTTGGGGAGCTAGTGAAATGGAGCCATAGGAAGAGGTGGCCAGGGACAGGAGAGGGAAAAGGCAAGATAGAATGTACCAAAAGAAGAGAGAGGGAGAGAGAAAGGAAGAGAAAAACCCACCAAAGAGAGAGAGAGAAAAAACCACAAAAGGGGAGGGCGAGAAATGAAAGACCTTGCGTGCTAAAGAACAACCCCCCAAATACTCCTTTCTTGCTGTGCTTCTGAAAGCTTTTACCTGGAGTCTGTACAGCGACTTCTCCAAGTAATCAGCCCTTAACTCCTCTACAATTGTTCTCGCTCGCCATACGTACAGTTCAGGTTCCTGGGTCACTTCTCACGCCACAGCCTTGGGGTTCTGCATCTGGGAGGTGAGGTTTTCTAGACGGAGGCTTAAATCTAGGGTGACCAAACAGCAAAGGTGAAAAATCAGGACAGGGGATAGGGGGTAATAGGAGCCTATAGAAGAAAAAAAATCCCCAAAATCGGAACTGTCCTTATAAAATTGGGACATCTGGTCACCCTTAAATCCCACCCCACCCTCCTCGTCTCTCCCCAGCAGGGATAAGGGTCAGAAACCACCTCCAAAGACTGGGGTTGTTTTTTACAACATTCTGGGTGGGGGCAAGTCAGCTGCTGAGATTCCGACATGTTCCCTTTTCACTTCCAGTCTCGGTGAAGGAAGAACCAGAACCGGAGGTGAGGATGGTCAACGGGAAACCCAAAAAGATCCGAAAGCCCCGAACCATTTACTCCAGCTACCAGCTGGCGGCTCTGCAGAGGAGGTTCCAAAAGGCTCAGTACCTGGCTCTGCCCGAGAGAGCCGAGCTGGCTGCTCAGTTGGGGCTGACTCAGACACAGGTAACTTCAAAAAGAATTTAAAAAAACCCTTTCCCCTCTGCGTGGGGGGGGAGCAAGAGAGAGTGGACTTGTGGCCGACTCTGTACAGCCCCTGGGTTTAGTGGGCTTAGATTAAAGCACTTACGCAATCAGACAGGGACCCATTGCGGAGGAGCCGGCTGTCTGAGACAGTGGGAACAAAAAGGTGGGTTTTCTCTAGGTATTTGGATACATTTCCTACCGCTGTGCTCAACCACGTGGGCGAAGAGAAGCCCAATCCTCTTTGCGCTCACCAGTGTCAATGCATTGACTTTAGGGTTATTCCTGACTTACCCCAGCCATCCCAGTCAGGCCCAGATAAATGCAAATGGATTGGCATTGTTTTCCCCCCGATGGGGGAGATTTTTCCCCCAACCCCAAAGATGATCAGTGCTTAAAGGTTCAGGGCCCAATCTATAGCTCACTGATTTGGATCAAGTGCAGAGAAGCAACTTCAATTCGGCGTTCCTTCCCCTTCGTGTCGACTCACTGGATTCCCGGCACAGTTTGGTGAAGTGGGCCGAAGAGTCTGGCTCAGTGGTTCTCAACCTCCTTTCGTTTGCGGACCCCTACAAAATTTCAAGTGGAGGTGCGGCCCCACTTTGGAAATCTTAGACGTAGTCGGAGGACCCCCCAGGGCTCATAGCGACAACCTTTCGTGGACCCCTTAGACATCTGCGGACGACAGGTTGAGAACCACCGGTCTAGAAAACCAGGAAGAAGTATCCCTTCCTCTCTTTGGGCAGTGACGGATCTTTGGGTCCTGTCTGGATTTTTTTTTTCTTTTTTTTTTATGTCTCTTCAGAATTCAACCACTAATTTATACCAGAGTAGCCCTTGGGCTGGAATGGGTAGGACCATATCTGTGGATGCTAACACCACTTGGGTCAGTGGGGTTTTAGTTAGGGGTAATCTAGTGTAGACCCCGGAGTCAGGGGTTCCAGAACTCATTTCTTTGTGTGCGTGTTGCACTTGTGAATATGCTCAAGCTCTTGCAGGTGAGGGGTTGTTTTTTTTTTTAAAAGAGTCTTTTAATACATTAGACCCAGAACCTCAAAGGTATTTAGGGTCCTCAGTTCCATTGATAGAACGTTTAAGCCTGAAATAGTGGAATCCAAAAGAGATTATACCCAACCCCTCTATCCTTACTTCACCGTCACATTAGACTGCTACAGTATCTGTGGGTGGGGGGGCGTTGTGACCACGAGTGGCTGCTCTTTGTAAAGGGAAAGATTAATAGAAAGGAGCCTGAACAGCTTCCCCCCACCTCCAGATCGGAGATAAGTGAATCCCCCTCATTCCTCACCCGAAAATTGGAACATCTCCAAACTCTGAGGAAGGTCACATCCAACCCCACCCATAACAAGGGGCGATCTGCTTCTGCTGTCCCTTACAGGCCGGGCTTCTGCGGATGTCAACAGGAGCATCACTGGAGTTAGGAATTCAGGGCTGGTCATAGATGGTGACAACAGGCTCACTTTTAATTGCCCAGATCTAAATAAAGTTCCAGGTCAGCGTGTTTGCGTGGGCTGTTAGACCAAGAGCAGATGTTCTGTGCCATAAGGGAGGGCCTTACACCCTCTGAGTGATTGCGACATGATAGGGAGCTGTTTCTTTTTGATTCCCTTCCTTAAAAGGGGTTTGATTTGTTGTTGTTGGTTTGTTTATTTTAATGTGGTTGGGGATTCTGCACTGCAAGCTGCTTTTTGTCTCTGGAAACAAAGGAAACTCCAGAAAAGCTTTAACGAGGCACACACGAGCCCCTGACGGGAGCTGGACTTGGAAAGCGGTGCTTTTCAGGGCTGCTAAAATACTAGCTTGTGTTTGCACTCTAGTTTATTCCCTTGGGTTAGCAGGGGGGATTTATGATTTCTGTGCTTTTCTAAGGGGTGTTTATCGTGCATGAAAGATTCCCTTAAATTGAAGCTGAGTACCCCATGTATAGCATAAGGCATGGATACTCCCTATACAGCATAAATGCTACAGTAGTGCTAACCCCAAGTGTTCAGAAACCACGAGCCAGGCCTCCCCCTCAAAATCACAAGATCCTCTTAAAACTCATGAGATTTCACATAAGCATTATTTCGGGGTGTTTTGAGCTTGTCGTGAACAGTCAGGTCATGTTGTCAGGCTTTTCTCTGCCGTCTTGAGGGCTAGAAACTTTATTTTTAAATGAGAGCAGAGGTGCTCACCTAATCACAGGATGCGAGGAGCTGGGGCTTTACGGAAACACCAGATATTGTGAAATTTGGCAACACTGACACTATGCTCCTTTGGCTCTTTGTTGGCTGTTCTATCTTCTCCTTCCTGGTTCTCCCTGTCACATTGGATACATCTGCCTTCCCCGTCTCACCCGCCTTCTTCCTCACCACCCTTCAATTTCTCTCTTTGTCTCCTCCTCTCCCCGGCGGCTCTTTAAGTGGAACAGGAACCCGCTCAAGTATTTGAAATGAACCCCATCAGGTTTGCCCCAGTCCCGGTTTCATCACTGCCCTGCCCGGCCTGGTAACTTTTGTAGCAACAGGGCCACTTATAAATGTCCAAAGGAACTCGTCATTAGCTGTCAAAGCAACAACCTCTTTTGGGGACAAACCCCTCCCTGCACCTTAGGCTAAACAGAGAAGCAAATCTGCCCACGCTGTGACATTTCTGTTCACGCGCCACTCCATTTGTCCCCCGTCCCCTCTGCCTCCCTTCGGTGGTGTATTGACCATGTACGTAAAAGGGACCCAGAAAGTCACACTTCCCTCCCTTCCTTCCTTCTCTAGGTGAAAATCTGGTTCCAGAACCGGAGATCCAAGTTCAAGAAGCTCTACAAAAACGGGGAAGTACCCTTGGAACACAGCCCCAATAACAGCGACTCCATGGCCTGCAATTCTCCGCCTTCTCCAGCCCTCTGGGACAGTAACTCTCACAGCAACCCCTCCAGCAGGAACCAGCTCCCCCAGCAGCTCCCCTACAGCTCTTCCCCAAGCTACATGGAGGAGCAGCACAACCCCTGGTACCACCACCAGAACCTCAGTGGACCTCACTTACCGCATCAAGCTTTGCCCACTAACACCATGCATCATACACCCCCTGGGCCGCCTCCCAATCCGGGGGCCGTGTACTAACCTCCAGCCTCCTTGGACCAGGGGAGCAAGAGAGGAAATTGTCACCGTCGCGGCCAGACCCTTCTTAAAACGTGGGTTTGTTTCCAGGACAAAGGCAGACACACGCTAACATCCCAGCCCGTCTCAGGACCCGCAGAGCTGCAAAGGGTTAAAACGATCAGAGGACGATCCACAAGCGAGGCAGGAGTGGTGGCGGGCAGGCAGGGGTGGGGCAGGGTTGGGGAAGAGGTTTTGGATTTTTATTTTTTGGTAAAGATTCAGAATTGCCAATTCCTTTTCACCCCACCCCTACTTTCTATGGGGTCCCCGGCCCCCCTGCACCACCATCCCACCCACCACCACCAGGCACAGTGAATGGGAAGATTCTTCCACCTGGAGCTCTGTGCCAGAGACTCACCTCTCATCTGGACAGAGGCCAAGAGACACCGCACGTCTCCAAGCGTTCGAAAACAGCACGACTGGTTTTTTTACCTTCCCGGGTGAGCTGTTTGTGGGGTGTCTCCTTGAGGACTCTGGAAGAACATCTCAGCTGGCGGGACTTCAAAAAACCACTTGGCTTCATCCACATCAGGGTAGGATTTTTCATCACGCCCAGATGATAGAGAAGGGAAAGTAATTGTCTCTGCGTCTTCCCTCTCATCCACCCTTGCAAGGGTCAGACGGGAGATGAAAGCACCATTTAAGCTAAAAAGAAAAATGCAATAAGAGGTACCACACTTTGTAGTCTTTTAAAAAAAATTCTATATATTCTAAATAAATAAAGTCAATTTTTAGATATGTCTATTGTACAGAACTGGACACTATAGAAACATTTAATAACATTATTGAAGGGACCATTGTTAGAGAGGACCAAAAGCCCAGCCGTGGGGAAGGGCTAAATTCTGATCTCATTTACACCAGTGTAAATCTTGCTCTACACCAGTGTTACTCCAGATTTACAGAGAAGAATTTTGGCTGGTGCAAACTGGAGTGCCAAAATCTCCGTACTGGATGAGGGCCAGATTCTGATCTCAGTAACACCAGTGTAAATCCAGAGTTACTGCAAGATTAGAGGAGAAGTTTGCCCTTCCGGGCCAGATTCCCTACTGGCGTAAATCTGCATTGATCTCAATGAAAGTCACACTGATTTACGCCAGTTGAGAATCTGACCTTCTGTTAGGAGTCTGAGAAAATACATAGAGGGGTTGTTTTAAAAAAATGCAAAAAATTATTTAAAGTGTTTCAGGAACAATTTAAGTTATTTTGAACAGGGAAATGAGCCTGTTAATGGTTTAAGTTTTCTCCGCACATCAGTTAAGCTCCTGTCAAAGTAGAATGTCTATTTTTTTGACAAAACAACAACCAAAAAGGGGAAAAAAAAAATCTCGGATATTTTTTAAAAAAATAATTGTATTTTTTTTTAAAAGCTGCCGTTTTAAGAAGCGTTCTCGTGTCTTCCTATTTATGTTGCCTTGTATAAATAAGGGCAGATGAGGGGAAAAGAACATGTTCAGAAGGTTCATTTGTATAAAGTTGACCAAAACAAGAGTTTTTGTTAACCTGGCTTCGGGGGGGGCGGGGGAGGGAGAAGAGAGCTCCCTCTAAAGTCAGGGCTTTGTTCCAACGTCCTTTCTGCTTTGTTAGTGGACAAAACTGTATATAGCGTGTTAATAAAAATACTTTGAATTTAAGATGGTCCAATTTGGTTTTTTAATCTCTGTGAAAAGGAGATTGAAAAAAATAAAGTTCTGGCCTCTAGAAAGATTTCTCAGAGCTGTGAAGTGTAGATTTGGATAATACCCTCCTTAGGGAACCCGTAATATAATTTGGTTTGGAAGAGGATGAGGTCGGGAGTCCAATCCATGTGCTGCTGAAAGTCTATCACCAGTTATTAAGCTCAATACAGGAGCAACTGGGTAAACATCTTCGGCCCATGTTACACAGGAGATCAGACCAGACGATTTAATGGTCCCCTTCTGGCTTTTAAAACTCTGTAAATCTATTGAATTTGGCCCTGATCCTGCAAACACATAAGTAAGTGCTTAACTTTACGCATGTGCCTGGTCCCCCATTGACTTTAATGAGCTTCTCCTGTGTTTAAAGTGAAACATGTATGCCGGATCGGGGCCTTTAACAAAGTTGGAGCAAGTCCTAGATGAACAAAAGCTGATTTCCCCCCTCTGCCCCTCTCCTGGAGAAGGTGACCTCTTCAGGGCACAGATGCAGTCAGCCAAAGTCAGCAAGAGCGGGGAAGTGTTCAGGAGAGAATGGTCGTTGAAAACATGCCCCCCCCCCGCCACACACACACTCTCTCTCTCTCTCTCTCTCTCCCTCCTTCCCTCCCTCTATCCCCATGGGACCTCCCTGCAGGCAGATCTGAGCACTCATTGGTAATAGTGGGTGAAAGCCAGGATTGAATAATCATATGTAGACAAACTGAGAGCAGGCTGATGGACCCGCACCATTTGGCCTGGAGACCAAGAACCTGCTACTCCCTGGCCTTGCAGCTTGTGTTATCCAAGCTCCCACTTCGCACAGGTGTATATGACTGCACCCGATACAAACCAGTGAAGGATCAGTCCCAGAACCCACTCTCCCCAAGCCAGAGATGGGTGTTTCCTTGGTGAACGACTTGCACACATTGTTCCAAGCCAACCTGAATTCAGTTCCTTCTTCCCTTAGGAGCTCACGGCCTCCTTTGGCCAAGGGAAGGGTCGATTGGTTGTTAAATAAACTCAGGGTGATTTGGTAACTTCTGATCATGCTGGCCAGGAGTTTCAAACGATTCCAGCACCTGTGGATTTCCCATGCCCTCGGTACCCCAATGTGCCGGACTCTTTGGCAAACTGACATATAAGAGCCCCAGGGGGAGCTGAGCCCTTCTAAAGGTCTGGCTCCAGCAGTGGGTGAGGAGCCCTTGAAAACGTGGCCCTGAGCTCTTTTGAAAGTTTGACCTATTGTGTCCTGGCAGGTTTCAGAGTAACAGCCGTGTTAGTCTGTATTCACAAAAAGAAAAGGAGTACTTGTGGCACCGTAGAGACTAACCAATTTATTTGAGCATAAGCTTTCGTGAGCTACAGCATCCGATGAAGTGAGCTGTAGCTCACGAAAGCTTATGCTCAAATAAATTGGTTAGTCTCTAAGGTGCCACAAGTCCTCCTTTTCTTTTTGTGTCCTGGCAGAAACTCTTTGGAGACGGTAAGTTTCTCTCAACCCATTTTTGGGGGGTGTGGGGGTGCGTGTAAAGTAATCAAAGCAGATTGCATTAAAGAACAAATCTGCAAAAGGCAGCTACGTTCTCGTGTGCTCGGAATTGCTTGGTTCTCCCTGTATTTTCTGTCTCAGCGAATTCCAGCCAGGAGAGACAGTAGAAGCCTCAACAGCAGCCATGCCTCTGGCTGGAATCCTGCCACACTGAAGGAAGCTGTAGATAATATCTATGGCTGGTAAGCAACAACTTTGGAGGGAGCTGCGTCTCTAGTGATGAGAGGAGGAGGCTGGGAATCACAGCTCTGGCATCGACTCGCTGCGACCTTGGGTAAGGCGTTTCACCTCTCTGTGCGTCAGTCCTCACATCTGTAAAATGGGGGCAGGGGGACAGTCGACTGGGACTCTGCATGTGTGCGTAACGCCATATGTGTCAAAAGTCCCACTGAGCTCCGCGGGAACTGGCATGGATTTAAAGGCACGCAAGTGTTTGCAGAATCAGGGCTTTAGGTTGTAAAGCCCACTGAGCGCTGGTAACGGGCCTGGGACGGGATCGTGCGGGGAGAGCTGCATTTCAAAAAGGCACCCAACAATTTAATAATGCCGTCAGCGGCACTGAGCTACAGATCCTCAGCAAAAGGCAAACAAAAAGGCTTCATAAGAACATAAGGACGGCCATACTGAGTGAGACCAAAGGTCCACCTAGCCCAGTGTCCTGTCTTCCAACAGTGGCCAATGCCAGGTGTCCCAGAGGGAATGAACAGAACAGGTCATCATAAAGTGGTCCATCCCCTGTCACCCATTCCCAGCTTCTGGCACACAGAGGTTAGGGACACCATCCTGGCGAATAGCCATTGATGGACCTATCCTCCATGAACTTATCTCGTTCTTTTTTGAACCCTGTTATAGTCTTGGACTTCACAACATCCTCTGGCAATGAGTTCCACAGGTTGACTGTGTGTTGTGTGAGGAAATACTTCCTTTTGTTTGTTTTAAACCTGCTGCCTATTCATTTAATTTGGTGGCCCCTAGTTCTTGTGTTATGAGAAGGAGTAAATAACACGTCCTTATTGTTGCTTTACCTATTACGCCACTGCACCTATTGCACCTTGCTTCCAAAGACACTGAAGCACTTTGCAAGAGATGATCTCTGATTTGCAGAGGTGGAGGCCCAAATATTCCAAAGCAGTTTCCGGTTTTGGAAGCACTCCATTTTTCACGTCCCCACCCCAAGCCACCTACGGCCTGATTGTCAGAGGTACTGAACACCCTTTACACCAGTGATAGCCAATGGGAGCTCTGGCTGCTTTGCTCAGCCTATCTGGAAAGGCCAGAGCCTTCCGCAGTGCGTTACCAAATCGTGTGATTTTTAGCATGCTGTTCAGTGTTTGTCTTAAAGCCCCAGCTGCCGGATTCATGTGATGATGGGACAATCTCGACTTTCATGAAATAACAATGACAGTTTCTAGCCCTGATGGCAGCAGAGAAAAACTGGGAACCCTGATCCCTGAAGACTCCCACAGCAGATGGCAAATAAAGGAACCTCCCCCTCACATGCATTCATTTTAAAATCTCATGATATTTGGGGGGGCTAACTCATGATTTCTGAATGTTTGGGGCTGGCAGTACTGCTTCATTATTTTATTCTCTTTCCCAATTGGCAGCACTGATACGAGTAATTGTGTCGGGGAATTAAAGCTAGTGCTGATCCATACGGGACACTAGCGGGGTTAGTGGGATCTGGACATCTTGAGTTTGCCTGAGGCCTTGAGGACATGCATAGGCATTCTGGCCAATCAGAAGGGTTTTAATTCCCTCCACTGCCATCTTTTAACTAGAGAAAGACATTTTAAAAGTTATATTCCTTGTTTAAAATGTTACGCCTGAGTTTGACTAATGCTCCAGCTTCCCTTGGGGATGGGAAATCAGCCACAATGCAGAGATTCTGTTTTGCTTGCCTCTCTTCCCCCAAACCCATGTGTCACATACTGGCCATACTTTGTGGCTTGGAGTCCTGTCGTGATGTGTCCCTTTAGGGCCATGCTGGTGTGCTGGCAAAACCTCCAGCAGCTCTGGATGTTAGCCTGGTGCATGAGTTGCTGGCAGGCAGGGCAGGAAGCTGGAGCTCTGCTGATCAAAGAGGGTTTCATCTCCCAAGGTGGGTGTGCCTGAAATTAGATGCTACAAGTCCCACACAGAGCTGAGCCCACCGAGAGGTGGCCAGAGCCATTTCCAGAGTGGAAAGCAGTGATGCGTCGCCCTGCCCCTCTAAGGTGTTTGTAACAACTAAACTCTTTATAATTAGCATTATAATCTAGTACTTTTCATCAGTGGCTGGCAAAGCACTTTCCAAAGGCCTTTTGCAGATGGGGAAACTAAGGCACAGAGCGGCAAAGTCACTTGTGCAACACCACCCAGCCGGCCAGGAACAGAACCCAGGTCCCCAGAGTCCCAGTCCAGCCCTTGAACCAATAGGCCCCACTTCTCTGAAGAACACCTGGAGGTTTTGCTGCATGTTTGTACAGCGCCTCCTGCCGCGGGGCTTGATTTTTGACTCGGTGCTGCTCTGACCCCCTCATCCGCCCAGATGGGGCAGGCATCCTTGATGCTGGCGCCCTCTAACCTCACTCGCGCTGGTTTCCCGGCGTACTCTGACTCCCTCTTAAAGCAGCAGACCTCAAGCAAGAATCAGAACTCGTGCACTGCACACATTAAATGAACGTGTCAGGGGTGCAGCTATGAGCCAGGAGGCCAGGGAGCTCCGAAATCCCCATGACAAGCTGCTGAACGTGCCTGTTCGGCCGGGTTGTCACGCAGTTCACGCCCTGGGAGCCATCCATACGTGGTTTATGAAAAGCTTTTCTTTTGTTTTTTTTTTAAATTGCATTGAAGACCGAACCCTCCTCCTTTCTCCGGTCAATTTCTCCCTTGCCCCCAGATTTCCACACATGTTGCTTTATGGCAATGCTGAGTTATGGGCCCATTTCAGGCCCCGTCCAGCTCCGGCTGAAGCTCGCGGGAGCTTTCCCAGCACCTGTGAGCAGAATCGGGCCCCTCTGCCTTCGAGGCCACGCCAGGCCAAAGCAGCTTGACGTCAGAATGACTGACGTGACACAAACAAGCTACATAACATCTAGAGGTGGACCTGGCCTCGTGTTTGTCCTCCAAGCTGGAGGAGGGCTGGGGCCATGACTCATGGCTGGGGCAAGCACCTTGCCCCATGGGACTGAGTGCCGCTCACCCCAGCCTGCCGCTGCTCCCGGCAGAGAGTCAGGCCCTGGGGCAGCTCAGGAAGGGGAAGACCAACGAGAGAGGCACAGCAGGGGAGAGACGCCCCACAGAACGAGACACACAAAGAGAGCCAGGCGACCGTGGTGCTTAGGGAGTCAGTCACCTCCTCCCTTCGGCCCATTCATCCTTCAGCAGCCGAACGGAGATCGGGGCCCCTTCGTGCAGGGCGCTGTACTGGGAAGCAGGGAGTTTGCTAGCTCGCTAGGGTTGGGCGGGAAGGGAAGCAGGGGGACAGAGATGGGGAGTGACTTGCTCAAGCACCTCCTGTAAATAGGACTTCTGACTCCCAGTCCACCTCCCGACCCACTAGGCCGCACTGCCTCGCAGCCTTTGCGCTTCCCTGCTCACTTGGCCCGTCCTTCCAGCCCTGACAGAGCCGACCCCTCTGCTTTTGCCCCCTCCTGACCGACTTGTGGCCTTGCTTGAATAACTGCACAGTTTGCGTTGCTGGCCCACCAGCTGCATTACTGCTCCCTGGCTAATTACTTTCTAGGCCAAGGGAATGGGGAGCTGGCATTTCTGAAAATCCTCAGCGCTTTTGAAAATCCTGGTGCATCCCCCTCGCCACCTGCATCTGCCGGGCTCCTGTCTAAGTCAGAGCACCGTCCAGGACTGCTTCATCTCTCCCCAGCAAGCTGGGTGTCTCTTCCAGAGACGATTGCTGTTCCTCCCGCCGCGTTGCTGACCCTGGCTTGCACGTAGCTGGAAACACAACCAGAAGGGAACCCCTGCAGAGCGGACAAGCACCCCTGCAGTGCCGCAGGCTTTCTAGGTGAGGCTCCATCTGCCGAAGCACGCAGTCGCAGGGCTTTGACACGCACTTGTCTGCCCAAGTCCGTGGCCTGCATCCCCTCGCGTTATTCCCTCCACTGGATTTCAGGGCTCCCTTATGCTCGTATTATCTGTGTGCATGAGAACCATCAGCTGCCTTACCTAGCTTCCTCAGCTAAAATGATGGCAAAGACTATGTTGAGTAACCTGGTGTGTGCTGGAATTATAAAGAAGGGGATTCCCCCAGCATTTGGGATAAGCCTCACCACTTCCTTATAAAGGGGCCACCCCCCCCCCCTTCAAAACCGCCCCCGCTGGTGGCTGATTGCAGATCTGATGGGGCATTAAGAGGTCGTTTCTGCCTCGTGTCTATTTCCCAGGCCGGAGGCCAGGCCAGCCTCGAGAAGAAGCCGGCTGGAGGAGTAGGAAAATCAGAATGGCACGGGACACGCACACACACTGCCATCGTCTCTGCTTCTTAAAAAAAACCCACCCGGCCCTCTCATGGCAGAGCCGCACGCGCCTAGATCCGTCTTTCTACTGCCAGAAGCAACACGCCTCCCAACTGTACCGCGTCCCCTTCCTGCAGAGGCCCAGCGCCTGCCCTGGCCCAGGAAGGGGGGGCTACAAAGGGTTAAGCCGAGACGCTAGCCTCTTGGGTTCGCCGGAGCAGCACGGTTTGAGGGCTGCGTGCAAATGGGATCTGTGTGCTGGCAGGCGGGCAGACAGAGTGGAGACACTGCGTTTTATGAGGGCCCGGCTGCCAGCAAAAGCGAGCGAGCGGCAGGGAGGGAGGGGTGAGCGAGGCGGGAGCCCAAGCCGCGTCGCCTGAAGTGAAACCCGTGTCGTAAGCGCAACCCCCACCGCCACAAGAGCCCACCACCCTGGGTGCAGGGGCTGCGTGTGGAAAGGGCAGGGCTGCTCCTGCCGCAGACCTGCTTAGCTGGCAGTTCCGCAGAGCAGCCGGGCTTCTGCAGCTTCCCTTCGCGGCCCACTCCTCCTGCCCTAGCCCGCGGGCCCAGACGCCACGGGGATGGGCGCGGGGGGGGGGGGGTACGAACCTGCATGGAAGGGCTTCGAAGCTGCTCCTGCCACCTGCCCACTTGTTTAATGCACAGCTTCCCCCCCACCCCCACGCACACAACTCCCTGCTGCTTTGGCCAAGCCCAGGGCTGGGGATCGGGCCTGGGGGATCTGGGCCACCAATGAGTCCCAGCTAACCTGGCCGGTTGCTCAGCTCAGGCCCGTGTCGAGAAAAGCTCCCCGACTGGTTCCACTGCCTAGGACGGACACAGGGCCTGTCCCGCGGAGGGTGGTGGCTGCGATCCTGGAGTCCCCAAGGCGGAGGGTGGGGCCAGCAGCTCTTCGGGCCGGTTCCTCCCTTCTCAGCCCTGCTGCACCCCTTTCTCTCCCCGCCCCCCATCCCCGTGTGGACACGATGTCATCTGACAAGCCCTTGAATTGGTTGGAAAGCCCATTCAGCCATCACCGTCTCCAGCTCACATTCGCCTCCGCGGCCAGCTAGGTCCCCCGGGGTCTGTCAGTGCGGCCCCTACTCAGCCCTGCCCCGCTCTCATCTCTGGCCTCTCCAAGGCCCAGCTCACCAAGGCCTGATCCCCGCCCTCAGCCCGAGGAGTGGGAGCCCATCCATCCGCTCCCACAACCCAACGCCGCCTCCATCCGGATTCTCCAGCCTCTCACCCCTGGCTTCTTCCTTTCCTTTCCCCCCCGCCCCCACTCTGTGTTCAGCCCTCTTTGCAGGTGGGCTGCGACGGGAGGGGAGGGGGGTGTAGGGATCTCTGAGGGCTCCCCACATGGAAGACAGAAGAGGGGGAGAAAAACCCAGGTGCCATGCACGGCCATGTTGCCTCTGACACAAGCGGGAGAGGGGAGGATGGATGGACGCAGCCTGCACCTCCGGTGAACGGGAGCGCTGGGTTCTCAGCTCTTCCTAGGGCGTCGGGGATGCACTTTGGGCACATCCCAGGGATTGTGGCAGATACGAGGGCACCACGGTGAGCATCAGCTATTGTGCAAGGAGCCCCGCAAAGCGGCAAAGCTAGAAGCAGGACTGTACAGACAGGGCCTGCATGAGATTTCCCAACCAGCTGATGATCCACTGCAATCCTGACCCACAGCAGATCCGGTTCTAGGCCTGGGCTCCCCACCACCGCTCTGCCCAGGCCCCTCACTCCCAACCCACAGCCCCCTGCTATTCCAGCCCTGGGTCCCCACACCCAGCTCTGCCAACGCCCCTCACTCCTGGCCTGCAGCCCTGCTATTTCGGTCTTAACCCAAGAGAGGCACTTGCAAGAAGACAGGACAAACCCCTTCCCCATGTGGCTTCCCCCTTATCTGAGTCAAGCTATTCATCAGAGAGAGGCTGCGGGATACCCGCCATCTCTAGCACCGGGGACAAGATAAAGCCTCTGATGGGGGCCTACTCTGGATTCCACCTGTTCTAACCGTGTTGCACGGGGGTCCGCAGATGGCAGAGCTCAGACTCTCCGTGGTATTGGGAGGAGATGGGGCTTTTCTGTGTCCCTGGCTTCACCCCACCCCCAACCATCAAGATTAGAGTGGCCCATTCACTACCCCAGAACTTCTTCATCAGCAATCGCCACCTGCCTATTGGAGCCCAGGACTTTTGGGCTGCTTACCCAGCTGCCTCAAGGGACCCCAGCTCAGAAATAAAGATCGCCATGTCACACCCGTTAAAGGCAGCCTTTGGTCTCTTGCCTGTTTGTTCTTGTCGGCAGCATGGTCTAGTGGGTAGGGCACTGGGCTGGGACTCAGGAGACCCGAGTTCAATTCTCTGTTCTGCTGGGTGACTTTGGACAAGTCACAGCATGCCCCTTGCCTCAGTTTCCCCATCTGTACAAGGGGGGATAGTGATCTCCTTGTAAAGTCCTTCGAGATCTACTCTATCCTGGCTCAGAGCCCTATTGTGCTAGGTGTTGCCCAGGCACGTAGTAGGAGACAGCCCTGCCCCCACAGAGCATATAGTCTAGACAGACCAAGGGTGGGAAAAGAGGCACAGAGGGGAAATGACTTGCCTGAGCTCAGTGGTAGAACCAGGAATAGAACTTGGGTCTTCTGGCTCCCCCCGCTCTGGGCTATAGGCCGTACTGCTTCCAATACATCATGGAGCCTTGGCTGGACAAGAGTTGGGCCAATGCCCACATACAAGGAGAGGGGAGAAACCGAGCCCCTCTCCTTGACGTTCACCAACCTGCATACACATATCATTGACAGAGGTACTTATGTTACCAAGAGGCAGACGACTCCTGGCCAAAGCCATGGAATGGGGGAAGCTCCCGTTTGTTCGGAGCTGAGAATGTGTGAAGCTGTTGCCATGTGTGTGTCAGACCATATGACATTCCTCTGTGGAGTGACTTTGCTAGGAGACCGTGCATTTCCTGCACCATTGCATCACGCCAAAGCCAGCTGCTTGTGTCATGCTGCCACGGGCAATGTGTGTGGGCTACCCATCCCCTGCCCTTCCCCTGTGTTTTCCTAGTTAATTGCAATGTCTCAATCAGCCTAACAAGCTGTTTACTACGGCTGTCGGGGACTCAGCTGCTCGCTGAGTCCAGTCCGTCATGAAAGAAAGCTCCTAGAGTTTGTGAGATGACGTACAGAAGCCAACAATGCCTTTGGAGTTCTGGTCCCCATGCGGGAAATCCAAGGGCAGCTTCGTAGCATGGAAGTCACCCCCACCAGGGGAGATTCGCAGCACGAAAGGAATTGCACAGGTCTGAGTGGGTACAGCTAAGAGTAGTGGGATGAATGGGGAACCAATGTCCACAAAGACGTGCTCCCAGCAAGATCAGATGGGCTGAGGACAGGTGTCTGAAACCATCCCAGAGCACCGAGAACACTCAGCCTCCCACCCACCCCAGATTCAGATCCCCACTTGGGTCAGCACCCCGGTGCATCTTCTCAAGGCGACAAACAGAACGCCATGGCCATTCAGCTCTCTGCACCTCTGGCAGGTGAGCTAACGCCCCCAAGACCCTATCTGCTCTGCACGGACCGCAGCGATCCCCTGGCACTGAGACAAGGCGAGGTTTCCCCTCTACTTCTTGCCCACAGTTGTCATTCCTCACGCCACTGAGAGAGAGACAGACAGAGACAGACACCCCAGTCCCGGAGGGAGGCATGCTGCTAGGGCTGGATGGAAGGCCATTATGGATGGGCCCCCTGTGATCCATTAAGCTGCAAACCAATACACCTGTGACTCCTTGAACTCTGTAGACTTTCTAGGCTGTGCCCCCTTCACTGTGGCCACAGACCCTTCTGCCGTGGGTGGAGAAGGGGAGGGGAGACATGAGTCAAGAACCCCAGAAGGCAACCTTCAGCGTCCCCCCAACTCGTTTTGCCCCCTTCCCTGGGTTTTTCCAGTCGGAGGGGAACACCTAGGCCGAACCCCTTGGAACATACTCCGAACGGAGGGATAGGTTTTCAGAAAATAAAGGAGAACCCTGCAGATAGATCCCACCCCTCCAGGGGAAACTCATCTGTGTCGACCGAAGATTCTGCAAGGCACCCGTAGCCTGGCCACTGGAAGGGATCTCGCAACGCGCACCAGGCAGCTCCAGGCCGAGGAGCATCAGGATTCAACCAAACCACACAAGCGATGGAGCGTCTCAAACCCTCCGGAGCGACCCTGAACGGGCGGAGCAGTGCAGCCGGCGGGGAGAGCCAGCCTTGTCTGGAGTGTAAAAAAAGCACTTAATGCCTTACAGAGTTCAGAGCCGGGGACAATATTACAGGCCTCAAACCACAGCATTGCATACAAATGGGAACAATGTGTAGGCAAGTCGCTAGGGGGAACATTCGTTGGTTTAGCAAGTTAAAGCGAAGCTGTGGCTTGAAGGCAGAACTTTCCGAAAGCCGAGGAGGGGATTGAGACAGCCAGTTCCCATTAGAGTGCGTGGGAGTGATGGGTCTGCATTCCCCTCGGTGGGGTGGGAAAGTTCAACCTAGGTGAGCAGCAAGTGAGGGCTGGAGTCCCAGCTCCCACAGGGAGGGAGGCTGGGGCAATGGTTCTGGTGCGAAACTGGCCTAGTTTCAAGTCCCTGCAACGCCACAGATGCCCTGGGTGAATCACTTAAGCCTAGATCCTCCAAGGGGTTTAGGTGCCTAACTCCCACTGGAATCATTTTGATTTGATACATGTTGGTAGGTGCCTCAATCCCTTGGGGGAGCCAGGCCTTCGTCTCTCTAAGCCTACACTCACGGCGGCGTGTAGAATACATGCAGCTACACGCTGCAGTGACCCCCCCGGGCAGCTCTATGTCCCTGCTGCCAGAATCTTTCCCGGCTGCCTCCCGCATGCCCCAATTTCACCGCAGCTGGGAGGCGGCAGGACTCCACGCTGTGTCGATGTGGGGGGCACCACTTGGGCCCGTCAAGAGCCCATGTAGGGGTCCACACACCTGGGCTTCAGGGCACCCTATTCTATTGCACCCACCTAAGACGTGCATCACCATCTACGCTGCTGTTGATGCCCAGGCGAGCTGGGCGTGCGGCGTGTTCACCCTCTGCGTCCTTCCAGCGTGAGATACGACTTGCTTACCTTCCGGGGATGTGGAAGATGAACTCAATAATGTTTGCAAGGCCCCCCCAGACACTACACAGACGGGGACAAGGTAAGATCTCTTGGCCCATTTGCTCCAAATAAGAACAGGCTGCGATAGACGCTAGCACTGTGAACGCAATAGGAGACCCGGAAAACCGGACTGGTGCCAGGGAATTAACCATGCTCTATGCCTGCCCGTTCCCGGATTCCAGTAGATCCTTTCCTTCTTGAGTGTGGCGGGGGGGACAGTCTACCAAGACATCCTTCGTCTGCTTCCACTTTTAAACCCTAAGCTCCAAAATCCTCCGCTGGGAGCGCAAATCAGGGTCTCTCTCGGGACACGAGAAGTCAAAGCCCAGTAAGTGGTTTCCTAAACGCGAACTATTTCACAAGCACGATACAATGACACTGGAGGGAGGTGGAAGCTAGGAGGGACCAAGCTCCCGGGTACATTCTTGAAAGGGCTCAAAACCCACGTGGGAGGGCGGATTCGACAGCTACGCTACAAAGAAAAGCTGAGTGAGTGGTCACTCAATGCCTGGGGAAAGCACCTTGTTCCAAAGAACCTGGGCTCTTCCCCCTCTCCCACCACCTCTGCCCGGTGCAGATTGTTCCCTGCGCACGATGTTCTCCGGCGCTTTGTCCCATAATAAATGACTTCTGGAGGGAAGCTTCAGCCATTACCCTTTAGAACTGATGCCACAGCCCCTTTAGGAAAAGATGCCCTGCTTTCTGCAGAGCATAGATAAGTAGAGTCTCTTGATAAAGCATTAGATTATTAGAATGGTGGTGCCCTTGGGCCCCCCACCCTGGATATAAGAGACGCCCACACCATAACTTGGTGATTAGGCTCCTTACCTGGGAGCTGGAAGTCCCTAGTCCAAATTAGGCAAACCAGAGACTTTAACATAGGTCTTCCAAGGCCTGGAGAAGTGCCCTAACCACTAGGCCATTCTGTTCCAAGAAGGAACAAAAACAAAGGTCAAAACCTCAACACTGCTTTTTGCAAAACACCCTATGGGCACCAGAGTTGAAGCACCTCAGTGAGGGGATGTGTCCAGGCGTGGCGGGGAGGGGGGGAAGAGAATGATATTTCTGTGTCTGGCTGTACTTTTGTGCAGCACCTAACACAATGAGGCCCCAATCCTGACTGCAGCCTTCGGATGCTACCATAATACAAATTGTCAGTTGGCATCTACCCATATGAATGCAGCTAACGAATGGCTCAGCTTACTGGTCATCTCAACAGTGCTCAAAGGCTAAGTGGGTCCTAGAGATGGACACTCTGAGGAATCCAGGCATCACCTTCTGCATGGACTAAATTCATACACCCAAGGGTACTGCGGGGAGGGTGGAAAGCAAATATATTAAAGCACTAATCAAAGCCGCTTCCTGGCATGCTGCATGGGGTTATTTTCCAAGGTGAGTTTAGGGACTTGGGCCCAGATCCTCAAAGGTATTTAGGCATCTCTGAGCAGGGCTTAATTTGTACTGAAAGAGATGCCGGGGCTTCAAACAATTTTTCTTTTTTTACATTCATAACGGATGCAGCAAACCCAGAGCTGCCGGGGCTATGAATTGCCAAGCCTAGAGGTGCCAGGTCTCAGCCCTGGCAAACTCTGACACAAATTGAGCCCTGCCTTTGAGGTTATAGGCTCTGGGGCCTGATTCTCAAGTCCATTGAGTTCAATGGGCAGCCTCAGACTTCATTCAGTGGGTTTGGGATCAGGGCCCTAGACAGGGTTTTAAACTCTCTTATAAAATATAAGACACCCACTCATGTTTATCTTAGCTATGGACCAAACCCAAATCCCGGATCTAGACAGACCTGAACATTGGGGTGTCGGAAACTGGAATCCAAATGTGTTTCAGTTTGGTCCAGTCTCTATTTACACAGAAATTTACTTGAGGATTTGTGCGCGCAAAAGCCATTTGCCAAACTCTGCAAAGACAGAGGAAGAGACAGGAAGACGAAGACAGAAAGTGTTTTGCATAAATATAATTCAATAGCTAACCAGGTTTTCTTACCTTGAACTTCCACCAATGCAGAATCCAAGCTCCTTGGAGAAATGACTTCTTCCTCTGCCTGCAAGATGGGACCTTCAACCGGGCAGCTAGCACCTTGGCACCAGATCCCTGGCCCCTAGCATCAGATCCATCACTAAATCCAAGACAGATGGGCCATGTGCCTTTTTTCTGCTTTCATTCATGATGTTCCTGAAGAGCAGAAACTGGAGGAAAACTAGCCGCCTTACAGCGAGGAGGAAAAAATTCACCTCTGTGCGCAGAGAGGCAGTGTGAGGTCTATGCAGTTCTGAAGTGAGGGTTGCCAAGTGTTCAAAAATTATGACCCCATTTCTCCCACCCCACCCATGAGATTATCTTTAAAAGAATTAGGTTTTTAAAAAGACATTGTAGGGTCTTTTTCTTTGCCTTCTGGATTCTGATCCTTTAGGGTGCACTCAAGTCAGGTTTTCAAGCTTTTTCTCTGAACCCACAAGGGTGAGAAACTTACTTTATTTTTTAAATGAACAATGTGATCCCAGGACTCCAGGAACTGGGGCTTTAAGACAACCACCAAATAATGTGCAGAGTTGGCACCATGGGAAGCCCCACTTACAACTGCCAAAGCCCTCAGCACAGGGATGAAGAGAATTTCCTACCAAGTTCTATGCTAGAGACTCTGTAGAAGAAATTCTCATTTACACCAATGTAAATCTGCAGTAACCCCACTGCCCTCAGTAGAAATATTCTGGATACAGTTAGGTGTAAGAGAGCAGATTTTGGCTTCCTTCCTCCGACAGGCTCTTGGCGGGGGCAGGAAATGAGTCTTCCTCCACGACTTTGCTCCTACATGCTTACTTTTGCCACTGGTCCTACTGAAGCCGTGGGCCTAAATCTCGTCTTCTACATTTACAACACTACATCATCATGTAAATAAGATCATATTCAAGTCCATGAGCAGATCCATCTTTGTCGGCCAGAGAATGCGCGTCAGTAACACACATCTAGGCCCGGATCCGCATCTCCTATGGAAAGAAGAAAAATCTGATGGCAAATTGCAGAAGGGTTCTGGTTGTGAAGACACAATGCAAGGTGTGAACCTTATTTTTCCCCACCTCTAGGAAGCTGCTGGTTCCCCTTAACACGAGGCGCATTCTAGGAACGACAGTTGAGTCAGGTTGCTTTTTGTTTTTAAACTGAAGTTCAACGTGGTTTCAGGTTTTGACAGCTGCCCCCCAGGGCCTCTGCCAGTATTCATGGTTTTACAGCCACATTTTCCTATTGTAAAAGCTCCCGTTTGTCTCTCCCCCGTTGCCCGGTGAAAGACCCACGGAAACGGAGACCCGTATTTTACAGACATTTCGACGAGCGAGTAATTTTACTCAGGTGAGGATTATGATTTCAGGATCTGGCCCTAATTTACAATCCTGCACTGTTCCATGTGTGGACACTTTTATGCTAGAAGAGTGCCTTGTTCCAGTTTAGCTATGTCTACACTACAGCAGCCCAGCTGTGCCCCTGTAATGCTGTACCTTATAGACACTTCCCACACGGACAGAAAGGGCTTCTCCGTCAAGGTAGTTAATCCACCTCTCTGAAAGGTGGTAGCTAGGTTGATGATCAATCGACGATTCCCTGGTCTGTTCATTCCCTCTGGGGCACCTGGCATTGGCTGCTGTCGGAAGACAGGACACTGGGCTAGATGGACCTTTGGTCTGACCCAGTCTGGCCTTTCTTAGGTTCTTATGATGGAAGAATTCTTCTGTTTAGGTCCATCGAACTCCAGTGCTCAGGGTGTGAAATTTTTCGCTGCCCTCAGCAACGTAGCCAATGCATACACATAGATGAGGCCTACAGAGCTTATGCTGGCCTAGCCTGCTAGTATAGACACGGCCTGCTGCAACACATGTGTTTGTCGGTGCAAGGATTCCACCTCCCTGAACGACAGAAGCCCTCTTCCATCCACATAGCTGTGTCTACACTGGGTTTTCTTTCAGAATAACTATGCCACTGGGGTGGGCGGCCACACCCCTGGTTGATATAGCAATGCCAGTAAACCAGGCCTTCATACAACCTGGAACAAGGCATTCTTCTTCCTGAATAAGAGGCTCTACACATGGAGTTTTTCAGAAGTAGCTCTGCACTTTGCATTCACGGCTTCCCTTAATCCAAATTAACTTTCAAAAGTAAATAAGCCTTAAAGCACCTTTACACAGAGTTAAGCGTATCCCCAACAGGGATTGTACGGGTACAGCTATTTTCATTTTAAAAACCTCACCCCCCAGTACAAAACCTGTGTCAAGGCCAGGCCTTGGGGCGGCGTCCATGGGAAACATACAGGAGCGCACGGGGCTGTGAAAGAATTTTGGGGATCATGAAAAAACAAACGTGATCCCTGTTTCAGGCTCCCAAATTGTTCTTTGCTTGTATGTCGGGGTAGCCTCTGACTGGCAAAGAGCTCCAGCCAGGGACCACGTCAGGGATTTCTGGATGTAGAAGGCAACATAAGGAGACTGGTTTTCTGGACACGTCAGACACACGCCGATCAACATGTCCTGGGATCAGCGTAGTTTGAAAGGTTGGGGCGGGTGGGGGGGGGGGGGAATCCAAGGGAAGGAAAATGTAGGGTTTCACTTTCCTCCTCACAGCAAAACCCTGAGCTTGTTCTTGAAGTTGGCTTTTTAATTGCCATGTTAAAGAGAAACCCTGGGGATCTACTGCCAATTAATCTCAGGATGGGGGCCCAGTAAACAATGCCCCCTCCCCCTTTGCAGGGAGAAAATTAATTTTCAGCAAGCAAGGGGGCGGGGGGGGGAGCGAGGGAGGATCAAATTAATGAACTGAGAAATTTTCCCTCCCCACTTTAAACCTAGCAGAAAAATAACCAGCAAATAACATGCTTGGAGTCAAAGGGGGAGGGGAGGGTCCCTCTGTGCCCGTTTGTAACGAGAGCCGGTGGCTCTGGGTCTTAAGGGCAGGCTGGTGAGCTCGGGTCCCCTTGAAATAGTCTCTGACAATTACAACTACAGATTGTAAACGATTTTGTTTTACCCTTTTGTATTTTATTCTTAGCAGCTCTATGGGCCGGTCCTTGAGAGATCAAAGCAAACCGCTGGGCATTTCCAAGGGGGAATCGCTGGGGAAAGAGTCCAAAAGATACATACGGATGTTTTCCGGGAATCCCTAGACCGGCAAAGACTGAGCTACGGCCTGGGGTTTTATTTTTGGTTTTGTGGCCCCGTCTAGACTCGGAAAACGAGGCCTGCCCCCGTGCGAACGGACACGTCTTTAAACCTCACTCCGCCCAGTCGCCCGGGGAGAATCCAGCACCTGCCTGAAGCTTGGCAGACGCTCGGAAACTTAACGCGGGGGGCGTTTCCTGGGAGCTCCCGCGCCCTGCTTTGCCCAGCTGCCCCCTTCCCAAACCCTTGAGATGTCGCTTAATACCCGAACAATAGCCAGGAAACCCGGCGCAGGGACCTCTCGCCTCTGGGTCGGGTTTCCACCCCCGCCTCCCCTGCTCAGGAGAGATTGAGACATGGGGGCGGGGGGGGGGGATTCCTACTCGGAGATGGGGGGTGTCTCCTTAGAACAAACACCCCAGCTTGGAACTGATCCCCCGATTTTAAAATGCACCCCCCCCCCAAGCGCAGCCTCAGTGCACGGGCAACAGAGCCCCCCCGCCAGCCTTTCCCACTCGTCAGACCCCCCCCCCCCCCGGGTAATTACGCAGTTGGGAGACGGGCACGTCGGCTGCCCAGACTGGGCTGCTTTTACTATTAATTAGTATTAATTATGATTAGCAGCTCGGCGCCCTTTACCGAGAGGCGCTCGCTCTCTGGCCACAACCCGCGTGTGAACACGGGCAGCCGCTGGGAGCCGGGGCCGCCCCGCGGGAGATCAGCGCCGGGCCGCGCTCCTGTTTCTCTGCGGCCCCAACCGAAACGAGACGCCGGACCCAGCCGGTCCCCACCCCGGCTCTGCCTCCCCCCTCCTCCAAGCTGCCGGAGGTAAGTGGAGACAGAACCTCTCCCTTAACCCTTTCCTAGCCGCCCCGGCCTATTAACCCTTCGATCGCCGGCACCCTAAAAAGCCAGGCGTTTCGTTTTGCCCCCTTCCCCGGCGTGTGGAGTTTTTTTTTTTTTAAATAAATACTAATCCTCAAAAGGGCTGGAGGCGCCTCGTTCAAAGGCAGGCACCTCAATACCTCGGGGGCCATTTTTAAAACTGAGTATTTGTCCGGCGTTTTGAACCATCCCTTGCAAGATGCCAGGGAGTTGGTCGGCCAGCCTAGGGGAGGGTAAAGGGGGACCTTTGGCCCGTTTGATGTCAGTGTGGATGCTTACACACGAGCTGCTTCCTTTAAGGGGAGGGGGGACCCCATGTCGGGCTCTTCTGCCAGCTGGTTCCGGCTGTTAGCCCCGAGCTGGGCTTGACACCGCCAGAAAAGGAGGCTTTATTATTTTTTCGCCCACCCCCGCACACTAAACGGAGAGCCAAACTGGGAACGCTTTGCACAGGGGCCGGGAGTTTTAGGGTTAAACTTTGCCCGCTTGCGAGCGCGGCTGGATTTCCCCCGCCGTTAGGACGAGCTCTGGGGAAGGTCCCTCTGGCGCAGGGCATCGCCCCAGGCCAGGGGGAGGGCGAGGTCCGTGGTGTCTGGTTGGAACGGGATCGATTCGCGTTTACACACGCAAGCTGCCGTCTCGGGTCGGGTGATCCCAGCCAAGCCGCTGTAATATTTTAAAAAGTCCCAAGTCGTCTTCAGAAGAAAAGCCGGTTTGAACTCCAGGGTCTGGGGCAAGGGGGGTTAAGGCAGCGTGCGTAACCCAGCCAGGAGGTCTTTAGGGGGCAGGAGGAAAAGGGCTGGAGGAACTCGCTTTAGCTCTGCCCGGGGAGTTCGAGCCCCCTTGCTCCCCAAAAAGCCCCTCTCGTAATTTGCGTTTGGTGGCCGGTATTTTAAACGGGTCCCTTAAGGCGCGACAGAGCAAGCTAAAGCGATCTGCTATCTGAAGCCAGACGCGTCAAGAACTCTTTGTTTTACGCCGTATCCTCTTTGTTCCGCAAGAACCCCGGGGTTTTCCCACTGACTTGAAAGGGGGACGCTGGGGGGGGGGTTTAAAATGAAAGACTCTGAAGCAATTTCTATTTAGAGACACCCCTTCTCGTAGCTCGATTCGCCTCTGTAATGCGGAGCAGGTCCTAAGAAGGAGGAGCGGGGAAGCAATTAGACATCACGGCAAAATCTGGCCAAAAACCAACAGGATTTTTAAAGCGTCGTTTTCAGTGCAAAGCAAAAAAGCAAGCTTCTAAACGCTTCCCGTTTGTTGAGCTGCTACCGTTCAGAGAAGGGAACCGATTTACGAGTTTAATCGTTCTCAACGACCACGGCTTAAAAAGAGCCAATTCCCTCCGTTTCCAGGGGCCGGGGTTTCAAACCCTCCGCGCCCCGCCTTGGGATTCGAGCCCAGCGGGTGCTGAGCGCTTTAAACCACCTGCCCCCCTTCGGGCGCCTCGCAGGGATGGGAGAGCTGCGGGGGGGCTGCCAAACTTTGCCCTTCACCTGCCGTTTCTCCCCTGCCTTGTGATCAGGGCAGAGCCCCCCCGGGGTTTCTATTTTGAGGCTTTCTCCCCCCCTTAATGTCCACCAGCGCTGAGCCCCGCCGGTGGCTTTCCCCACGCTCTGAATATCCCGCACCTGCGAGTCATTTCCCGAAACGGCCAGGCGAGCTACTGCTCAAATTCCCCAGTGGGAGCATCTGCCCCTCCTCCGTCTCCCTCCTCTTAACCCCCACCCCCCCTTCTCTTCGCTTATTAACCGAGACATTTTCAACGGCTGCAAATTGCTCGCAATTACCCCAATTGAAAAGGGGGGGGGGGCTGAACTTAGCAGCCTCGGTCCAAAATTACCATAATTGCCCCTTCATTTCAGAGGAACCGGCGACTGTCCTCAAACAGCAGCGGGGTTTGTTTGTGCAGATGTTAAGGGAGAGGGGGGAGGTCGGGAGGCCTAGACCCCTTCTTCCCCACGGGTCTCCTGAACCAGGAAACCCCCAAACCACCGACGAGATCTGGGTGCTCGGTTGCTGGGCCCGGGTCGGCCGCCGGTTTGGCGGCTCTGTGGTTACGCCGCGGTGCGTTTCCCTCTCCTGGCCGCCGGGTTTCGCCGCTTCTCGGCCCACGCGCGGCGAAACAAACGGGTTTTTCGCCTCCTCGCTCCCTCCTAAGGCGAAGGAGAGAAAGTGGCTTCGGGAGCCGCTTTCCCCCGGGGCCGGGGGACCAGGATCGAAGTTTCTACAGCGGCAGCAGCCGGCGCTTTAAACAAACGCGATGTCAAATCCGGCGGCTTCCCCGTTACGCCAACGCGGGCGAGAGCGCTTGAATCCGATCATACCCCCCCCCCATCGCCTTGTCCCAACAAACCCACTGGGCCGCCCCAGAGAAACCAGCCCGGACCAAGAGGTTGCAATCGACTTTCTCCTTCCCCGCACACCCCGCTCTGGGTTTTTAATGACCTGACTCGCGCTGGGATGTCCAGGAATCGCCGCTCCGAGCCCAGATCTGATCTGTGGATGTGCACGGCTATATCTTCCCCTGCGGGGCGGGGGGGTTAAAGAAGTAAATGGTGTTATCATGCAAAGGCGTTGACATGTGCGAAAAGGGGGGTTTGCTGTCAGTACGAGAGGCTGGCTAATTGGCACCTCCACGCAGGTGGGCTTGTCAAGGCGTTTGGTAAAGGACGCCGGGGTGTGCTCGAGCTACATCTTTGGCTGTTAATAAAATATGTCTCCATGCTGGACCGCATTTCCCCCTGTCGCTACAGGGCCTGGGGGATAGAGCATTGCTCCGGTCACTCGGCACGCTTTGCCCCAGGGGTGCGGGGCTGGCTTGGCAAAGCGGGCCGGGGCCGAACCGGGAAAGCCAGCTTCCACTGCTCCACCCGTGCGCGTCTTCATGGCTGCGCGGGGCGCCGGCTTAGGAAACTTATGGGGGTTTATTTTTCGGGGGTGGAAGAACCAACGAAATCCTTCCCCCCCACCCAGGGCAGCTAATCCTTGATCTAACGCTTAGCATCCCGACCAATTCGTGCATTCCCGCTTATATTTTTGCCTGATCATTGGCAGGCAGATATTAGGACGAACCAGAGGCCGGAGGCTTCCAGGGTCTTTGTGCGGCTTTCCCAGCAACACGAACAAATAAATCAGTGCCCCTGGGGTCGGACCTGGGGAGGAGGACTGCTGTGACTAGGACAGTGTTTCATCGCCCCCCCCCCCATCCCTCACCTCGAGGGTTTGGAGTGTCTGTCAGATTCTTTCCTCCCACCCCTGTTTTTGCCAACACTCCCTTTCAGATATGACAGGTTTCAGAGCAGCAGCCGTGTTAGTCTGTATCCGCAAAAAGAAAAGGAGGACTTGTGGCACCTTAGAGACTAACCAATTTATTTGAGCATAAGCTTTGGTGAGCTACAGCCCACTTCATCGGATGCATTCAGTGCATTCATTCAGATATGTTCTCCCTAGTACGGGAACCCCACAGACATTACAGCACCCAGTTCCAGCAACCGCATTTCTCCCCTAACCCCCCCCCCCCCCACCACCACCACCAATCCAGACATGAAAGTTGTCTAAACTATCGGGCATCGACAGAAGGTAGAATTCAACTGGCAATCAAATTCCTTCCTTTGGTTTAAGAGGGACTCTTCTAAGTAGACCTGGCCCTCAAAATGTAGTGGGGGGCGGGGGGGGGGGAGGGTCAGGCATTTTTGCAAACTTTAGAATCAATGAAATACCCCCCTTGAAAAGGCCAGTGACATCAGCGTTAAAACCAGCTCGCACCTCCTCTGTCTGCAGCCCGAACGCTGGCCTGGGAACGACAGTGTGAAACTGACCAGAAAGGGACCCTCGAGACCCGTCTGTTCGCGCTGTGAGGAATGAAAAGCTGAGTTGGTTGATACAGCACCGAGCACCATGGGGCCCTGGTCCACCACCCGGGCTCTAGTCGCGATGGTAATAATAATCCGTAATGGTGAACGGTTATACAGGGGCCATTACCTTGTGCATTTATGCACATCCCTGCAGCGTGATTTAAAAGCTACCACATGGGTGTGGGTCGCATTTGACATCCGTTTTGAGCTGGTGCACACGTACAGGAGGCCGGATTAAACGATCTCCTCTGGCCTTAACCTGTGCACACGACCCCGCACGGTGCAGAACCAATGCGAATCGGGGCCCCGGCCTTTTACCGGCTTCTCCTTTTACCTCGGAAGTTCTCAGCCACACAGGTAAAGAAATCCGCATTTGTAACCTGCGGCTTTGTTTCTCGGCTTGTCTCCCACTGCTGTGCAGTGCCGGGGCTGACACCACTTGGGTGATCCGGGTTAGTTTAAAACAAGGAAGGGCTGCATGAGCGTGTGACGCTAAAAAGAGGGGGACCCAAAGCTCAGCCTCCCCGGGGATCGATCTGCGTCGTAAAAGCAGGATTTTTACATCTACCTGTCTCCATACACCCCATCTATCCGTCCGTCTCCATACACCCCATCTATCCGTCCACACACCCCATCTATCCGTCTGTCTCCACACACCCCATCTATCCGTCCATACACCCCATCTATCCGTCTATACACCCCATCTATCCGTCCATCTCCATACACCCCATTTATCCGTCCGTCTCCATACACCCCATCTATCCGTCCACACACCCCATCTATCCGTCTGTCTCCACACATCCCATCTATTCGTCCATACACCCCATCTATCCGTCTATCTCGTGCAGATCATGCCTTCAAGATACATATGAAATCGATAGTGTCTTTGTGTGTGTCTGAGCTGCTCCAGTCAAAGATTCTCCTTCTTTCATAGAAATACTTGGAGCCCTTGTTAATGTGGCCTCGCTCGGAAATTGCGGAGGCCAAGAGGAATGAAAGAGAAATCGAAACCGAGCCGGGGGGATAAAGGTTCTTTTTATTCCCAGAGACTATAACAAAGCGGGGGGGGGGGGGGGGGAATCTAATGACCTGGGCGAGATTTAATGGGCGCTAATTACACCCCAGCGATAATTTGGAGGTGTTTACACCGACCCTTGAATGGTGAAGGGAGCAGAGCCCTAGGTCAGCCTCCCCCTTAAAGGACAGCTGGCAAAATCGCGCCCCTCCCCCCACTTATCCTGCTGGGAGATTCCCTCCAACTGGATGCGGGGTCGCACCCACAGCTTCAGCCGCCGCCACTCCCCTTTCCACAGCAGGACCCTCGGAGCGGAGACACCCCCCCGCCCCAGCGGAAGGTTCGATCCTGCGCCTTGAAGGGGCGCCCAGGACCCGCAGCTGCTCCGAGTGCCGCCGCGGTCAATCCGGAGCCACTGGAGGGGGGGGGGGGTTACTCCGGATTTACACCTCAGAGCAAAATCTGGTCCCGCCTAACAATGCGGCGGGATCCTGCTCCTGGAGTTCTTAAAAGCCGCTAGAGGTAGGTATGATTAGTGTTATTAATAAGTGTGATGATTATTTTCCTCCCTCGGAAATAATGCCCCGATATTTCCTCCTCCGCACCAGCCTGACGATTGAGCTAATTTTTGCGGGTGCCCAGCGGCGGCCTACGAGCCTCTCTGAAAATGGGGCCTTACAGATGTTGGACCCTGAAGCCCGAGTCTCCAGCACCCTCCCCTCATCCCCAGCCGCCCAAAGTACTTGGGATCTGGTAGCATTTCACCTCCAAGGTGCAAGGCTGGTCCTGCCTGCGCCAGGGCTCTTTTGTGATGTTGGCAACCCGGACATTTGGTGGGTATTGGAAAGCCAGCAAGAGACGATGGGCGGCGGGGGGGGGGGGGGTTGCTTTTTAAACAATTATATTTGAAAGGAGGGATCCATTTGTCTTCACAGGAGATTAACTTTAAAAAAGTAAGCCCCGCTCCTGTAACCTGGAAACCAAAGGGACTTTTGGCCATTAACTAACCTGGAAGCAAGATCAGGGCCTAGAATTCAGGTTGCCTCTTTGCCTGGGAGAGGGAGTCACTCCTTTCATGGGAGAAAGCTGCCCTCGCATCCGATGAAGTGAGCTGTAGCTCGCCAAAGCTTATGCTCAAATCAATGCGTTAGTCTCTAAGGTGCCCCAAGTCTTCCTTTTCTCCTGGGAGAAAGGCTCCCTTTGCCCTGTACTCCTCGGCACAGCTGGAGAGCTAAATAATAAACCGGTAATAACCCCCCAACCGGAATTTTCTCATAGCATAAAACGCAAATGCGCTTCTCTTGCGTTGTCCGCATGGGAAATTCGACCCCTGCCCTAGGTCCCTCAAAAAGCTTCCCAGGAGCTTTGGATCGGGCCCCTAGGGAAATAAAACGCTCATTCTGCGCCCCCCCTCGCCTCGAGCTTGTTCAGCCTGGAGCTCAATGCTCCCTGATTCTGCTTTGCAGACCTCGGTCCCTTGCTGCCTACATTTTACTACCGGTAGTAAAGTCAAGCGCCCGCGCAAACGTCCTCAGCCAGCAGGCCCTTGTCCCAAGCAATCAGAACAAAAATCCAAGCAAGTATTCATAGAATATCAGGGTTGGAAGGGACCTCAGGAGGTCATCTAGTCCAACCCCCTGCTCAAAGCAGGACCAAGCCCCAATTTTTGCCCCAAATGGCCCCCTTGATGATTGAACTCACAACCCTGGGTTTAGCAGGCCAGTGCTCAAACCATTGGGCTATCCCACCCCCCACTGGATTCTTTTTACTGGGAAAACATGGAAACAATTCTTGTTAAAGAAAACATTTCTCCTCAACGTTTTCCTGTAGTGACCAGGGGAAAACCTATTCCCCCTCCTTAGACCAGAGTTGAAAAATTACATTAGAAATGGTATTATAAAATGGGGGGGGGGCAAAAACCGATCGGAGGAAAGACATTTACTATACAGCTTTACACCCTATTTATAAAGAGAAACAACATCATAACAAAATGTTATTTATAAATAAATCTTTGCCAGCCAGGAGGGGAGAAACCATGGCTTCAGGTGGGCGGGTACAGGAGGGGATTAGAGATCGAATGAATGTGGAGAATGTGTGTTAAATCGAATCACAAATTCTTCCAGAAAGAAATCCCCACTGTTTGGTGGCTAAAACTGAACGCGAACAAGTTCTCTCTCTGCCTTTCGGGGTGGGGGTGGGGGTGCGCTTTATAAAAGGCCTGGAGGGAAATTACATTCCTCAAACTCTTCTGAGTCACTGTCTGTAAACACAATCCTGGTATTAAAGCACTTTAAAAATATTAACAGCAGGACACTCAAATGTGGAGTGAGCATTTGCTTTGCAGTATGGAAGAGTTTATAGAGAGATTTATATACACATATATATTTTCCAAGTAGAAATCTGTCGATGTGTATAGAATGGGCTACCTACAGCACAAAAAGGGAGGAGGGTAATATTGGATAGTCGATAAAGTCTTTATCCAAGAGAGGGAGGGATTTGGGGGGGGGGGGTGTAGATTGTCAGATGATGTAAATTGCCCGAGTTCCATTGACTTGGCACCAGTTAACGCCCATTGAGGATCATCTCCTCCCTCTTTACATTCCTGAGGAGCAGAGGAGAAAAAAAGCCAGTCTCTGAACACGTCCCCAGACTGGTGAACAATTTCTTTGTAGGTTTTCTTTATTCCTGGCAGGGATAACATCATTGCCTTTGCTCTCCTCTGCTCTATGCAAATGTCAGCATCAACTCCTCACAGAGGTTCCACGTTCTCAGCAGAAGGCCTGGAGAATTTTCCCATGTGGCCGGCGGAACTCCCGGAGACTTGATGGTTTCATCAGTTCCTCAAAGAGCTGAGGGCTTGTGTTTCTTTTTCTGGGGGTGGGTGGGGAGGAGGGATCAAGGCAGAGCCCAGTGTCACATCATATGTGGTCTTGGCATGGCGTCTTGCTGGTGTGGCTGATACCAAGGTCCAAAGCTGTTGATGTAGCTGCTAGGCGGGATCGGGGCTCCTTTGCCAGCCATGGAAACGTCCCAGAGAGGGGGTATGTTGGGTGAGCAGGGGGACAAGGATGCAGAGGTGTGGAGGTGCTCCCCTTCCTGAACGCTGGAGCCCTGCTTCATGATCTTCTTGTACTTGGAGCGTTTGTTCTGAAACCAGATCTTGACCTAGGGCAAGGAGAGGAAAGAGTCACCTAACTACAAAGATGCATCCGATGAAGTGGGCTGTAGCTCAGGAAAGCTCATGCTCAACTAAATTGGTTAGTCTCTAAGGTGCCACAAGTCCTCCTTTTCTTTTTGCGAACTACAAAGGTGTGTGTGTGGGGGGGGTGGGAGGGTGCTGTATACTCAATTAGCAGCTAGAATGGGGGGTGGGGGTCTGGAGTGCGTGTGGATTCCCTGCCAATATCTCTCCGGCTTGTCACTCCCCACCCCCCAAATAGGAGAGAGAATATACATACGTTGCAAGGCAAAATAACCCCCCCCCCCCCGCGCCGCTCTTTCCCGGTCTGGTCTTACAAACGAGCCCCAAAGCCCTGAATCGCCTGAGCTGGGGCCGAGTGGCGGGTGGGGAGATGCGTTGGCAGCCGGTTTCCCGACCGGCCTCCGCTCGCAGGCCTGCCGCTGAATGCACTGTGCTGTCTGACCCCCCCCCAGCCCCCCCAGCCCCTTCCACCTCCCGCCAACGCCCCGGCACCGTTGTGTTCAGGTGGACGCGCGCCCCAAAGTCTCAAGCGTCCGCTCCTCAGCTGGGCCCCGCGGGGGCCACTGCAGGGGGGCCGGGGAGCAGACTCTGGTCTGGAGAGGAAAGATTTTTAATTGATTTCTGCTTCCAAACGGAGGGGGCCAGCGCGCACCAGGGAGTTTGCTGGTTTATTGTAAAGCGCAGATTCCCAGGAGCTAGAGAGAAATGACGGGGTGCGGGAGGCGGGGGGCTGTAATAGCTGATTGCAGTACCGGGGGGGGGGCTAATTGCGAAGGGTAGGGCGGGGGCCCCGTGGAGCGCCCCGGTTGTGAGATTTCTGGCGTACAAAGCAGCAGCTGGGCGTGGAGCCTGCCGCGGACGGGGCTTCCCGAGCTCGGGTCCTTTCTCCGCGAATCGGTGCCGACTACCCCGGCTACCGACCGGCCTCCCTCGGGGTGCCCCCGGGCGGTCCGCCAGCCATAAGGCCCGCCCGACGTGGGGGAAACTAACGCACCCTGGCTCTGCTCCAGCTGGCGTGGAAGCCCACGGGGGGGGGGGGGGAGTGCTGGCTTCCGAGTGAAATAGGAGCCGGATCGGGCCCATCCTCAGGAACAGGTGACTACGCGAGAGGCGCATCCTAGGCGGCGTCCCTGCGCAGCGCCTCGGGCTGGTCTGCTCCTGGAGCCCGAGCCTGTGTCCTGGGCGATGCTTGGGAAAGTGCCTTAAAATATCCGGGCGCCACTGAAGACAATGGCAAAACTCCCGGGGGGGGGGGCGACGACAGGATCCCCCCTGTGTGTGTGTGGGGGGGGGGGCTTCTGCTTTGACTGTGAGAGGACTGCGCCTAGGGCAGTCACCGGGGTGGATGGCAGAGGAGAGAAGGAGCATAAAGGAGGCTGGGCTGGGGGGAACCGCGCTGCGGTTCTGGGGGCGGGGGGGGGGGGGGGCAGCCCCATTTCGTAACGCCGCGCAGCGCGCAGCTGACTGGCTCTTTTGACAGGGCGCTGCTTTGCAGGTCCTCACTTGCCTCCTTTGTTTTTTTATGATGATGATGATTATTAAATCTCGTTGCCCGTGGCTGTGGACTGATCCCTCGCGCCTGCCTGTCTGCATCTCTCTCTTCAAAGCCGTTCACCCGTCTCTCTTTGCTCCTGCCCCAAGTTCCCATCCAGCTGTGCGGAGCCACGGCCCAGCTGAGGCTCGGGCCCCGGGATGGGGACAGGATTTACTCAATCAGCCGATTGCCTCCCCCAAGCCCCTGCTTGCTCATTTCTCCGGGGTTTCCTCTACACTATTTTTAAGCCAGGCGGCCAAGATTTTGCTCTCAAATTCCATCCCTGTAAATCCGGAGTCACTCCGCTGCAAAGGAGCGAGTCCGAATTCACACCGCTGAGAGCCAGCATTCGGTCCAATCTCGTTGTTGGGGCTAGTTTCTGGTCTTTGTTTTTGTTTACTTGTGCGGGGGACCACGGGGCTTCCCGAGCGAGGCTTCACGGTTGTCTGATTTGTTTCTTCTGCACGTAAATGAAATGGAAACGAAACCAGCCGGGCTCCGGGTTTCCTTGGGGACAGAGCTGAGCAGCCGCTCAAAGGGGAGCTGTTTTTCCCTGGCAGGCAGTATCCCCCCGCCCACCCTGCAGAAGAGTTTGTCAACCTCAGATAGACAAACACCCCCATCCTCGCTGAGAAATAACAGAACAATTAAAGGAAATGCCTCTCAGCTCGGGAGCAATTCCACAGGGCTTTGAAGACAGAGAAAGAGGGCGAATGGGAACCACATGCGACAGAAGGGGGCCGAGGCGAAGGCGCCGGAATTAAGGACAAATCATCTCACAGAGAGAGAGAGAGAGAGAGAGACGGTGCAGAACCAAATCCAGCCCAGAGTTACCCCAGGGAAGCCAGAGGGAGAGCGGGACAGAACCGAGCTCCATCGATCCGGTGATTTGGCCTTGTTCTCTGAATCGCGGGGCTCCTAGGGTTTTCCTCGAGCCAGATCCTTCTCTCAGTTACACCCCTACAACTGCAGAATCAATACAGATTTACTTCTCAGCAGAATTTGGAATGATCTATTTTACAAAGATGTGGAGATGTGTGAGAGAAGGCAGGGCCGGATTCTGGTCTAAGCAAGTATGAATCCGAATTAACTGTTGATGTACAGGGATGGAACAGAGGCTGGAAGTGGCCCAATGAAAGCAAACGGAAGGAACTGCATGTATTGTTATTTCTTATACACTAGAGAGATGGAGCCAGATTCTGCTCTACACAGGGTTAAATCCGAATTAGCTCTGAACTTTCATGGCTGTAACTGAGAGCAAGATGTGACTTAATGAAACCAATCGCAACTCTGCCTACTATTTTGTTGTACGTTAGAGAGACAGGACCAGACCCTGCTTCCAGTCACACCCCCGCAAATTCAGAGTCAATCCGGATTCGCTCCAGTGTAGAGCAGAATCTGGCCCCGTGGCTAAAGTCCAGCTGTTGCCAAGGGCTCAGTAGGGGTTGGATTGGATCTCAGCCCATTCCCTCTGGCTCTCCCCAGCCGGTACCTGCGTCTGGGTCAGTCCCAGCTGCGCCGCCAGTTCCGCTCTTTCAGGGAGGGCCAGATACTGGGTCTGCTGGAAGCGCTGGTTGAGAGCCTGGAGCTGCAGGCTGGAGTAGATGGTGCGGGGCTTGCGGATTTTCTTCCCTTTGCCGTTGATGCGGATCTCGCCGTTCTCGATCACGGTGGTTTTCTCGTGCTCTGGGAAAAAAAATAAAAAAAATAAATCAGGGGTGGATGAAAAGCCTCGATAAAGCGAGAGCGACTGGCAGCCTCCGGGATGGGGGGAGGGGAGCCTGGCGCAGAGAGGCCAGAAAGGGGTGATAAGCGGATCCCGGAGATCCAACCCCCCCCCCCCGCCCCGAATCCACAGGGAAGAACAAAGGGAGGGAAGCATCCCGGGGCTGAGCCACCCCCATATGGCGTGGGACGCTGTTTAAATGCCAGAGGTTGGTTCCCACACACTTCGTCCACGCCAAAAGACGCTCTTGGCCCAGGATCGGGTCCCCGAATCACCCTTATAAACGCTGCAAAATGACCTTAAAACAATGAAAAGAGGTTTCGTCTCTTTCTGTGTGTGTGTGTGTGATTTTTCCTAGCCCTGGGAAGAAGGGGGCGGGAGGGGGGCAAAAATTTGTATCAAATCTGCAGTTGGAGGGGAGTAATTAACAGCATGATCTGGCCCGGGGAAAGCCCTCGGAGCCCCATAATCTATTGGTCATCCATCGGAGAACAAGGCCAAATCCGTTACACCGCTCAGAATCGCCCCTTATTCCGGATTGACAGCTGAATCGGGCCTAAGGGGAGCAAAGGAAGCGGGGTGTCTTCTTGTTGGTCTTTATCGATTTACAGCTCCTGGAAGTTTAAACTTGGGGGCGCATCGAGGTGTCAGCCTCATTGCATCAGGCCCAAATATTTTTCCTGAACGGTCCCACAGCCGACCCTTCCCCCGGAGAAGGTGGTGGGCTGGCTGGGGCGTGGTACAGCCCGTCCGCAGGCTGCCCCCAATTCTACAGGAAGATCCTTCAATCAAAGGCTTGTCTCGGGGGGTTGTGTGTGTAAAATACTGCTTAAATTCTCCCAACAATTTGTATTTTAAAAATCCCAATCGATCGGACAGGGCAGGGAAACAGGGGGGAAAAACGGATAGGACCGTGACCTCCCCCCTCTCCGCACACCCCCCCGCCCCCAACAGCTATAAAATAGATCCTTTAAATAAGTGGCATATTATATCAAGTATTATAGGGTAAATCTAAGCTATTTAGCCATATATCCTATTCAGAAACCTCTTTCTTCCCTGCAACGGAGCAGACCCTCCGCCACGTGACGGTCCCTTAATTAGCAGTAATGAGGAGGCATTTATTAGTTCTGCACAAAGTAGTGGCGTCTCCCTATCCGGGTTTGCTGATTATGAATTCTGCTGGTGTCGCACGTACCCGGCTCTGCATAGGCCGCTCTGTGCTTTTCATTTTCAGGTGTCTGTAGCCCCCCCCCCCCCCGCCCATTCCCCCTTGAGCAGGTGGCGGAGAATATCCCAAAGCCATATCGCGCGTCGTCTGGGGTTCCTTTCCGGTTTAGACTCTTCGAAAGTGAAGCCCCTCTCCTGCAAAGCTTTAAGCCCCTGCTTAACTTTATTAAGGCAGCTACCCTGCATTGTAATCACTCCCTAATGAGGTCTGACAGCTCCCATCAGCTAAAGATCTGTCCCAGGACTGGTCCCCATGGATCTCGGTCTATGTATTTGTTGCTTCCTTTTGTTAATTCGGCTTCATCTCTCAGGCCGGGCCGTTTATACTTTATAATCAAGTTCTGGAGACACCCCTGCCAACGTCACTTCGGTCTTTTAACAGCGCTGCATTGTTAGATTATATAACTTAGATTAGTTTATGTTAGATTATATAACTTGCAAACTGTAGAGACGGTCTTTATACACGCAAAATTCAAGCCACTGGGAAGTTTGAATAGAAAGAATTCAGGGCAGGGCACTTTGCTCTGTTAAATTTATGTGGGTAACATCAAAGCAGGGTATAAATTTGTTATAAAATAATGAGCTACTTATTCACTTCTCATTCTCCAGCCAGCTTCGAAACGCTGCTCCACGCTGTAATTAATTTTGATGGCAATTTTCTTTTTCAATCGACAAGATCGTTATGAGATCTGTACGTGCAAATGGAAAGCGTGAGGGCGCATTGAGTCAACAGAAGAGTAAAGTATAATTTTAAAAAAAAAAAAAACCCTCAAGGAATCATTTAATTTCAAAACAAAAGAACTTGCCGTAAAATCTCCTATATAAAATCTCAACGCTAATTAGCAAATTCCTGTTAGCCCATTGCACAATTCCTGTTAGCCCATTTTCCCTTTCTCCGGTGGTTTTGTTAACGTCCTGTCGAATTCATTTTAAAGCCGATTTGCCAATGAGTTGCATGGATATTTCGTTTACTAGTTTGTTTCTTTCTTTCAGTGAATAACTCGCTTGCAGGGTAGAAATCAAAAGCTTGAAAATCGTGCTATTGTGAAAGGGCCAGATGCTGGTCTAAATGACATTGATCTAAACCCGGAGTAATTCAGGTGGATTCACCCAGGCGGCAGTGGAGTGAATCCGGATTTGCACTAGAATAATTTAGCATCAGAAAATGTTTCGCCAATCGATTTGTGTTCTGTCTCTCTTTGGACCAATGGATCTGAATTTAAAATGAAAGATTCTTGTTTCCCCACGAGATGAAGCCTAACCTGTGAAAAGATTCAATAATTTTTAATAGGTGTCAGTTTCATAATTCCTCCTTAAATCTGGACGGCAATAAATTAACTGGGCGGGTGTATAGATACACACACGTTCCTAATATATTAACGACCCGTGACTTGTTCTGCGTATCGAATTAGTATTCTGGGAAGCGAGCAGAACATTTAAAAGGAACTCAAATGGAAACCCATGAGCTGCGGAGGAAATTTGAGTCCAAGCAGAGGCAGAATTTGAATAGCGTGGAGCCTGGGATTTCCCTTGTTAGGTGCAATCAGAAATAGCATGCATCTGAAGAAGTGGGGGTTTTTACCCACCGAAGCATATGCCCAAATAAATCGGTTAGTCTTTAAGGGGCCCCCAGACTCCTCCTTGTTTTTGTGGCTACAGACAAACACGGCTACCCCCTGAGACTTGGTATAACACTGGCAAATAAATGCGGGTTCTCTTCTTTGCAAAGGGAATGCTGAAATAAATAAGGACCTCTCTCATTAGCCAGGGGTACACAAGCCGCCAACCCCCTGCCACAGTTCCAAAGCGGCCGGGAAAAGTGTTCGTGATTCAAAGTTAGCGTCTCTCCGGCTCCCCGAAATTTATGGGCAACTGATTCATCTAAATTTGCTTCCGCGGTCCGCCGCCCTCAGTCCTTCATTTGTTCCTGGGAGCTTTCGAAGAAAGTAGAAAGGGTCAGAGAGAGTCACTTCAGTTCTAGATTTGAACGCTTCAGGAGAAGAGAGCTTGAATTTTAACCCAACCCGGGGAAAATACTACTACTAATTAATAATTAACCCAATTAATAATTAAAACCCTCCGGAAGGGTTTCTGTCCCGCAGGGAGATTCTCTGCCGTTCTGGTTGGCGGTACGGTCTCAGCAGTGACTAACAGGCTCAGTTCGGAATGTGTTAATCTGTTACACGACGGCCCAAATTCTGCTCTCAGTGAAATGGGTGTAAATCCGGAGTCACTCCAGGAAGGGGGGAGCGGAATTTGGCCTCTTCGATCTGCAGACACTTAGGACCGTATCCTGCTGCGAAGGAACGTTGGGCAGTTGAACCTGGATGAACGCAGGGGCAGGACGGGGCCTTGCCTAGGTTTAGCGAAATGCACTTCCATTTGAGAAGGTTCTCCCCTGGATCACTTTAATGACTAACTTTTTGTTACAGGGGCTCTTAAAAGCCCAGGAAAAATCGCTAAGGCAACTGCCCACATTGTTTCCGTTACCAAAGAATCCGTTCCGATAGTCACTCCAAAATCTTTTGTTTTATTTTTACAACTAGGACTTTTCTTTTTTAAATGAGGACTATACCGCTGCCAGCTCTTTGCTCTCTGTGGCATCTCTATGAAGTCCTTTGCTCCTAGCCTATTGCCCCGTGATTAAATATTTTGGCATTTTACCCTCACGTAATACATATGTAATTCGTTTTTAAAACGACTTCCCTGAGCGTTCCACGAACTTCGCTGCCCGCACGAAATAGCTCCAAACGGGCGGTGTAAACATATTCGTTTTAGAAAGCGATGTGCCCAAAGAACAATGGACTGTTTAAGCAGCTTCTTTACGGCAAGTTTCCTAATGCGGCTGATCTGCCACGAACCCGGTTTGTATCGCCCCTGGAATCTTGACAGGTGCCAATTAAAGGATATTGGCATTAAATAATATAAATACACGAAATGGAAAGGATTGGTTGTGCATGCCTTTCCCAAACATCCAGCCCGTGTTGTATTAAAATTAAACATTGCTAAGTGTATTTTATGGCGGATGCAGGCCTCGCCTCTGCAGCCAGGCGATGAAAGATATTAACAAGGTGCCATGCAGTCTAATTGTTACAAAATAAACAATTGCATTCTTCTTCCTTCTGTACGTCAGCCTCCAATTCTGGGCCATTGCAGATAAATCTGACAGATACACCAGGGTAACTGACAGGTCATTCTGGGTGTGCGCAAAGTTCTGGAGGGAAATCCCAGGCCCATTAAACTCAATGACATCCACTGGCTTCCACGGGGCCAGAATTTTACCCCTGGAGCATAGGAAAACGGAGACGGGTTTTCTTCCTTGCTAAAAGGGAGGGATATTATTTTTCAGAAAATCGCTTCCATGGCAGATCTAGAATAAAATGCAGAAACAAATAGGAGACGTTTTCTGGTAAAGGGGCATATGTTTCCAATCTAACAGCGAAGAGAGGTTTTCGGGATATTTTAGCCAGTGCGTATTTTTTAAAGAAAATGTCCCAAAGTAAACAAAAACAAAACAAAAAAACCCACAGCCCTCGTCAACCCGGAGTCTCAGGAGAGATGCCCAGGCCCCTGCAATCCAACGCGTAGCTCCTTTGCTGGAGAAAAGACGTTTTTTAAGTGGGGGAAAATACAGTTGTCCTAAAAATTCGTGCTTGCATTGCGAGCGTACCAAGTTAACAGAAACATAATGTTTTTCATAAACGGGGAGAGAACTTAAGACAGTTTCCTATTAAAGGATTTCCATTGAGCCTGTAATTCTTTTGTTTGTTTGTGGGGGGGAGAGGTAGCATCTCGGTTTTGTCAAAATTATTATTTTGTTCCCTTACCGGGGGGGGGGGGAAGCTTTAGAAAACTCGCAAAAGGAAGCTGCAGCAGGTCTGGCGTAAACCCCTAGTTAAAGAGAGGGCTAAGCTAGGAGCTCTGAGACCAGCCAAGAGGGGGGGGTCAGAAGTCTCCTGCGCCAGGAGAAGGCTACTTTCAACTCCAAACTCTGAGCAGAGATTCGCCTCTCGGTCTGATGCTTGGCCCGGAGGAACTGCCAGATACTTTCCGTTTGTAGCAGCGGGGGAAAGAACTCTTCCTGCAAAGGGCTGGATTATAGACGGAGCCAGAGAGAACCGGGGCCCGGGCCTGGGGGGTGGACAGCGGAAGGGCACTCGCAAGGGGCTAGGGGGCACACAGAGGGGGCTACACGAGTGGGCCGGCGCTGGAGGCTGGCAGGACCCCCCCAGAGGGACTGGGCTGGAACAGAGTATGCCCAACACACAGGCACAGACCCACACCCCCTTACCTGTCTCCTCTAGTCTGCCCCGGTGCCCCAGGGCGCTGGCCGGCTGCGTGTAGGACAGGTACGGGCTGCCGTGGAGATGGTGCGGGTGGTGGGTGCCGCCGGCCGAGCCGGGGTACGGGTAAGCCACGGACCGTCCGTAGGGTGCAAAGGGGCCCCCCTCGTGCAAGCCGTGGAGGGGGTAGTGGCCGTGGGTCAGGCCGGGGGAGGGCGGCGGCTGGGGCGAGGGCGGGTGGCTGTGCCCGAACTCCAGGAAGGCGGATTTGGAGGGGTCCGGCCCCAGCAGGCTCTCGGCCAGGGAGCTCATAGTCATCACGGAGCGCGGAGCCCAGGCCCGGGCGCGCAACCCGACCGGCACGGGGCTACCAACCGGACGGGCGGCGGCGGCGGCTGCTGGGGCGAGCCATGGCTGGGGCAGGGCAGAGCCCCGCTGCTCCCGCTGCGCTTCGCCCCTCTCCCGCCCCGGCCCGGGCTGCAGGGAGCTCTCCGCGCAGACCCCCCCCCCGCTACATCCAGGCTCCGCAGCGCAACCTCCTGCTCAGAGCTCGCCCCGGGGGTTCCCCCTGCTCCCTCCCCGCCCCGCCCCGGGCCTCCCCGATTGGCCCAGGCGGCCAGTGACGTCACGGAGCCCTGAGGGCAGCCCCTCATCACGGTAATTAACAAGCAGGCCGGCTAATGGCAGCTGCCTTCCTGCAAGCCAGGCCGTGGGACGGGGGGGGAGGGGAGGCACCGGAGCAACAGGTTTGGGCTATTGGGGGGGGGGGGAAGTTTAGCATAAATGTTTGTCAACAGGAGCTCACGCTGCTTTCCACCCGTGTCCCTCCCCCACGGGCTTGAATGGATTTTGCTCCGGGGGCAAGTGAGGGCAGACTCAGCCCCGTGAGCTCACTGGCGGAGTAAGAAATTTGTTTACCTGAGTTTTTTTTTTTTAAGAGGTTTAAAAAGTCCAAATATTTTACTTTTCCCACCCCCCACCCCACCCCAAGTTTCATTGAAAGCTGAAAAAAATGTCAGCCAGCTCCAATTAAAGACAAAACAGCAAATCAAAAGGGGGAGGGGGAATAGGACACCCTCCCCCCAGCACCGCCTCCACCCAAAAACAGGCAGAAGAAGGAGGCTGGGGCCCTTTTTAAACCAGCACTGGCGTGGATCGGTTCATCAGAGCTGTCCAACCAACTCTGATAGGAAGAGCGGCCGGAGCTGAGAGGAGATTTGAAAGGGGAGTTTCCTGGAGGAGTCTGACACAGTCTTCCACTGATAGGAGGGGTGTGAATTCCACTGACCAGTTTAAGGACCTTTGACGCAGCCAGAGAGGTGTAAAGGGCCACTCAGTCCACCCTCAATTCTCCATTACTGAGGGACAAGCCACACTCCTTGCGATATTTGTTTTCCACAAGCTACCCTGAGTCTAACCTCCTAGGAGTGATGGACCCGAATATTTGGGTGCTAATAGCTACGCTCTATTCTTACATTTATCAACCCAAATCTGGCATATTACCGATTATGTCCTATGTGTATTTTATGACTTTTAAACCAAACTTTAGTACTTGTGGGTAATTTAAGCTTTATACCTAGAGGTATAGACACTCTTTCCTTAACCTGTGCATTAGATAATTTTAACATTAGCTTTCATAAAACATTTTAAATCTGTTTTTAATTATAGCACTGAGGAGCCCCCCATCAAGAAGCAGGACCCATGGTGCTCGGAGCTGTACAAACAGAGCAAAAAGTCAGTCCCAGTTTCACAGAGCTCACCCTCTAAGTACAAAGACAAGAGATGAATACTGACGGGGGGAGACAAGGAAAGGAGGGGACACTGTTGGCTAGCCATCGTCTGAGAACACCCGCTCTGAGAATCAGGCGTCACTCCGGCTGGAAACCACCCCGCGCTCGGCGCTCTCTGCGCGCAGGTGTGACCGCCCAGGCGCGCTGCAGAGCAATGAGGGATCGGGCCCGGGCTCTGCGGGCGCTCAGGCCGGCGGAAAGGGTGTTTGCTGACCTCTGCAAAGTGGGACCCGTTCCCACTCTCTTTAGAGCCAAAAAGCACCAGCGAAACTGGCAGCGATGCTGCCCCATCCGTCGCTGAAATGAACATGGATTGCGAATTAGTGGGAGTTAATCTTGGAGCTTCCAAGCTGTTTCTTGCAAAAGCCTTTGTTTTTCTTTCAAGCTTTTATTTCTGGAAGAAGTTTCCTTCAAAAGAACACCCCCCCCCCTCCATTAACCCTCCTCCCCTCTCGGGTTGTGGTGCAGAGTTCGTTTTTTCTTTCTCCTGGTGCATCCTCAGCCTTGCAAGTAGGAACGGGGACCGATGCAAACATTATTCCCCGCTCGCAACATGTCTAGCTCCCCTGAGCTGGTGTTTAATGGGGGGATTTGTATGACAGACAGCGGGAACCCCTACCACTGTTACATGGCCCAGGTAAACCCGCACCTTACGACTCCAGGCCCTGCTGAAGCTGGTTTGACGCGCAAGAGTTTCAGAGAGAGTCGGCATCCTCTTAACCCATCCATGGCAGCAAGAGCCCATCACTCCCAGAGGAAGGCTTTGGGGATGCTCAGTTGGTAGGTTTCATGGGGCGAGGGGGATCTGACCATCCACTTTCAACTGTAACAAAAACAGGTTCCAGCAAATTGTCTCCAAAACCCATCAGAGAAAAGTGGAGCCTTTGCACCTTTTGGTATAAGGCCCTTGGGTGGGACTTACCAGGGGCCTGTTAATTGCTGTATTACATTGTTCTTCTTGATTATTGGCATGGCGCTCGCGGCTCGGAGTCCAAGTCCAGGATCAGGACCCCGTTGTGATAGGCCGTATACAGAACATTAATTCCTTCAGGCGGCCCTACCAGCGTCCCTGCATTGCATGGGGCAGGCAAGCTCTTTGATAAGCATCCAAGGATGGAGATGGGAATTGGAGCCCTTGGAACCCGACCGCTTCCCCATCGGTAGCCGGGCGTTCATTATAATCCTGCAGGGGGGTCCTTACCCCCAGACCAAGCCATATGCAGGATTTCCTTCCTGGGCAGTGCAATGTCCTGGAAGGGGGGCTTCAGCCTTTAGGAGGAAGGGGATGTGGCCCAGGGAGCGAGATCACTAATACTTCCTCTTTTAAAATCTATGGGGCGAGAAGAAAATAAAAACAGCACCTCTGAAGCCCTGCTAGGATCGGATCCTCATTTCATCTTGGTGCGTGGCAGGGTTTACCTGTATCCTCTAAGTCAGACGAATCTCCCATAGGTCATCGACTGCAGGACTGGGTCCTGGGACACCTGTAACGAACAAGCCGCTAGCCATAACAGACACCCAAGAGCTGGATCGAGGTCTAGACAGCAGCACGCGTCCCTCTTTTTCTCTCTCTCTCTCCTGTGTCTAAACGGGGCTGATCCGAATTCACCCGAGCTGGATTGCTTCCAAGCTGCCTCGCTAAGCATTCTCCTGCGGCATTCAGTGCACCTCGTCGGCTTTGTGGATTCTTTTGCCTAATTTGATTAATTGGGCTGCGCCGTGTTATTATGGCTTGACACCCCCCCCCACCCCCCTCTGTTTTGTTTGATCCCTTCCCTCTTGGCATTCCGGAAGTGAAACGTCCGCGGTATCTTAAATGTGGAGTTTAATTACATAAATACACCTCTCTCCAGGCTAATGACATGCAAATTCAATCCTGAGGTGCCCGTCTTGCCACCAGGCATCCATGTGGATTTCTCTGCCCCCCTTCCCCAATTAAATCGGTGGAAAACCGCGCCCCTTGTTACCATTAAACACAAGCAAATATGTTTTGTTTTGTGACGGGACCCCCGTTTGCAAGGCACTTTGAGCCCTTCGCTTTTTTGAGCAAGGTTTTAAAATACAAGTTTTCATCCTTTCCAAATGTTCTTCCCCCTCCGCCCCGAGTTTGAAGCAGAGATCCCCCCCCCCACACACACACCTGCACCTCTGAGGGGCAGAAACTCGGTGGGGTTCGTAGGAAACGCACAGAAACGGCGCCGATCCATCACAAAAGCAAGCCCTGCAATCTCGAGCCGGTGCGATCGCTTCTGGAACAGGCCGTGTGGACACACACGCGCTGTTTATACACGAGACTTCTGCCCACACACAGGACCCACTCTAGTAACCCAGTCCCGCTGCCTACACGCCGTCTAAACTAGGGACTAAAAGATTCTCCCCCCGCCCCCCACTCTTCCCACCTTGTCTGATAGCGTAAAACCCCATTCATCCAGGAACCGGATTCTCTTCTGTCTTATCCCAGCTCTGGCACACCACGGAATTGGTACCCAAATGAAGAAGACGGAAGTACATTTTTCCTGAAGAGAAGAAGTGTATAAACTGGCGTTTGACACGGGGGAGGGTCTTAAGCCTGTATTCCCTGTTCCCCCCAAACTGTCCCCTCCCTGTGAGATCAGAGTGGGTTCCCCTCAGTGCAGGAGGGATAAGATTTTAGGCACAGGGAGATTTTCAGGGTCCCATCCAGCTTCCGTTAAAGCCATGTGGTTGGTTGTGTCCCCCCCCCCCCCCCAGTGCAGGCAGGATCGGGCCCTGTGTAGTCTGGGAGGTGGGTTAATTTCATTTGCAGGCCTGTTGTCCCATCAGGTCTCCTGCATTGTCCTTTCAAGAGATGACCCACCCCTCCTTTCATGGGGGAACAGATTTCACTTTGCAAAGTGAGAGAAGTATCAGCAACCAAGCAAACGGTCCAAGGGATAACAAAGCGTCTGGCCTTTCCCACCAGCCTCAGCTCTTTGGGGTCCGTTCTGTGTTTGTACAGCACCTTGTACCATGTCTGGGGTTTTTAGGTGCTCTGGGGATACAAATAGTAATAAAAAACCTTCCATAATTCCTCCCCCGCACTCACTTCCTCCTCATTTATGGTGTCAACCCCCTATCTTTTACTTATCCAAACATAAAAAGCAGGCCCTCGGTGGCGAGACTGCCTGGGGGCTCTATTTGAATTTGATTTATATCATTATTTCAGTAGTGATTTAGAGTCACTTGTTATTAGTAGGGCAGGAGGAGGGAGGGAAACAACACTTTGCTAGGATAGGGCAAATATTTCATTCTAGAGGTCATCTGAGGTACTGAAATAAATGCCAAAACAGTGGTGAAAGGAAAAGAGGATGGCGGTAATGTGAATATTTTTTAAAATTTCTCAGAATTTTATTTTTCATATATAGATACATGGGCGACGGATGCCTTAAATGATGCCTAACAAGGAGCAAAACAGCTGAGAGTTGGCAAAGTGAAGGAGGCTGAATTTACAGAGCGGGGAGATCTGTACAGCTGGGCCCTATCCTGTGATCAAATCTATTGTCCCAAACTCCTCGCTCCTTTCCCCAGAGAACGGGCATTTGCATCCCCAAGAGGGGCTGAATAAATTAATATGCACATGTGGCCATTAAGGATAAATAGTTTTACTGAAATAAAAAAAATAGTGTAAATTTTATAAGGGGAAATGACATTTTAGCAGCTGGCAAACCACCAAGGGAACATTTCTCTTGTATTTCATATTCCAATGCAGAGACAAACCAAAATGGCCATTTTGATGTAAAGAAAAAAAAAGGCTGCCCCCAGTGCTAAGCAGCATTTCAGTGTGAAAATTCAGAGGGTGGCCTTAATCCTGGAAAGATTCACAGGCATGCTAATCTTTAGCACAGAGGAGCCCCATAGAGGTCACTGGAACTACACCCAGGCCCTGCATACAGCAAAGCATTTAAGCACATGCTTAATAATAGTATCTAGCTCTTACCTAGTGTTTTCCATCAGCCGATCTCAAAGCACTTTACAAAGGAGGTCAGGATCATTAACCCCATTTTACAGACAGGAAAACTGAGGTATGGGCCGGTGACATCACTTGTCCAAGGTCATCCAGCAGGGCAGTGCAGCCAAGCACATGCTTAGGTCCTCTTGACTTAAGCACACGCCTAAAATTAGGCCTAGGTTCAAGTGTTTTGCCTAATAGGGATGGACCGCTGAAGGGAAGGACATCATGCATAAAGTTAAGCATGTGGGCTAATCTTTGCAGCAACAGGGCCTATGTATTTGTTACATTGCTCAGCCATGAAATCTTGTTAGTCTCTAAGGTGCCACAAGTACTCCTTTTCTTTTTTCATGAAATCTCAGTTTCAGACGTAACCAAACTTAATCCTGGAATAGAAACAAAAATTCTAAAAAACTCTTGCTCTATATGGAGTGAAATCAATTGTCCTACCGGGCAGCCTAGGATTAAATTTGAGTTGCCAACGTGAGCTAAAAGCTGATTTGCTGTTTTCACTGCTATTTTAACACCTGGGTTAAAAACACCCTTTTTATTTGGTAGCGTGGGCAGACCCTCAGACAGACAGTGCTTGGGGCTTGTGGGAAAAAACACAATTTAGCCTATTATAAGCAAAGAAACTCCCACTGATTTCACTGGTGAAGGAGGGTGGAGTGGACAGTGTTTATTTAGGACCAACTCGTTTTTAAGAGGAAAAGGATCTGGTGTCTTTTTTCCTCCATTTTTATATGAAAACACAAGACAACTGTTGTGTGGATAACTCATCTCTCCCTCTAGCATGAATATAAAACCCTAATAAAGCTGAAACTGTTGCTTTTTAGAGGAGCCATCATTTCCCCAAAGGAGTTTGGCAGTTCTACACAGAGAAAGCTGTGATCCTGGATACCGAATACCATGACCGGCAGGTAGCTTATAAAACACATAACAACAACCTGACAAACCTACTTCTAAAGAGATGACAGAATCAAACAGTTGGGATCGGAGGTAGATTCCAAGCAATTTCAGCTACAAGCAGCTAAATCTGCCAAAATACGCCATAGCATTATGAAAGCAAGTCCTTTCACAATGCAAATAGGCAACGCTTTGCAATTGCTGCAGACTGCAGCTCAAACCGGGAGATACCATTTCCCCTGCATGGAGGGAAAAGAGATTTATTTTCCACCCTCTCCCCCCACTCTGGCTATGCCAAATTACCAGCCAAGGATCCGGCCTGCAATTTCTGCGTGGGGCTGGCCTCCTGGATGAATGATCTCAGGACTGGAAGACTCCAGTGCCTGTTGCAATCTTTGACTGGAAGTTGAACATGCTCCAAATTGCCTGGGTGGTAATTTACCATTGGCAAAAGATGCGGTTCTCTTGAGGTGCAGCGATGTCTTGGAATCAGGCAATGAACATTGCACCACATTTGGTTCGGAATCGGGACGATGACCTTTTGCCTTCATCTTGATTTTTTGCCTTTGGGACATAACCAAGTTTTCCCAGAACATGACCTGATGGTTGTAGTCTAATTTTAATTTCACACATACTGCCTGAAATCCTGGGAGCTGGGAGAAGAGAACACACAGTGAAAACTCCCACCCAGAGTTTTCTCCCAGTTCAGCCCCCCAGTTAATTGGGGCTAATTCATTTCACACTCCCACAACAAACCACCGGATCCTAAAGTCCTTCCTCAGGGGCCTGAACTGCCTGTGCCTGGCTGGGGAAGGAAAACAGAAGTGGAGAGCCCAGAGGATGGAAAACACATTGAGGCTTCCTGATCCCACCCCTTCTTCACATCTCCCCTTCCCCCCCCTCTTGCCACAGATGAGTTGGGGGGCAGGTGCTCAGCCCTCAGAACCCACAGATCCCCTGAGATCCATGCCAATGATGGGGGATCAGAGCCACCGTGGCTGAGGTCCTGGGGCTGATTCCCCACAGCTGCCCTTGACCATTGGGTGGTCATTTATGCCAGCACAAAGCAGGGGGGAATGGGGAGTCTTCATTTGGGGGTGTTTTGCACCCACTTTGCCCAGGCATGAAGGAGGATGCCAGGCAAAGGTAGATTGGGCTCCCTGCATTGACTCTGCTGGCCTGGCCCAATAGCAGTCCCCTGGGAAGAAACTGCACTGCCCCTAGGGAGAAAGATGGAGAAGGAAATTCCCCCATCTGGAGAATCCCCCTTGAGCTTCACAGTGACTAGAGAGCGGGGGGAGGGATGATGCACATCCAGCCATACCCCCGCCCCCTTCGTTCTCTCTCTCTCTGGCTAAAAGTTACAAGGTGACAACACCACTATCTCCTCCCATCTTGTGGGGAACCACCTAGGCGCCCCATTCAGTAGCACAAGCCATGTCTAAACTGCCCAGCCATTCCCTCTCATGGATCGGTTAGCAAAGCTAGGTGTCTCCCTGATGCCCAGATCTAGGCACCTATCTTTGAGAGGGGTAGGGGGCTCAGCACTCCCCCTGGCCCCACCACTGGCTTCTCCCATTGGCTAGCTTAGGTTGCTCCCTGCTCAGCATGCTGGGTTTTGTGGATCAGATTGCAAGGCCCCCTCTCTCTCCCCATTCACTGTAGAGGAGCCTCAGACTCAGGCACTGAGACTCCTGTGATTTTCCCAGACGCTGTGATGCTCAGCGTTGCAATGTTTATGTCCCTTGGTGGAGCTGGGCCTTAGTCTTTACTCAGGGGAAATATCCATTGACGTCACTCGATGCTTCATCAGACTAACAACTTCAGGCATGGGCCCTTCATTTCTAGGCTGGGGAGGAGGGGGTTCATGACAGTTGCTGGAGAAATTAAGGGCCTGCTAGGTATACATTGGCTTAGCCTCATTGCTCTGCTGATTTATACCCTGCTGAGGAGCTGGGCTTCATTTTAACACCTGAGTGGATGAGAGGCAGAAGTTGAGCCCTGGGCTTCAGCACCAGGTCACCTGGAATGATTCCAAGTCAGGGAGTCAGCAGCAGAAAGCCTAGAACCCAGGCATCCTGCCGCCCTGCTCTGACCACGAGACCATCTGATGATTTCATTCTAGAGCCCAGCATTTACTGAAAAGTTTTGATCATAAGAGACTGTGGAGATTAAATCTTTGGACAGTTATTTAAATTTGGCTCAGTGTATTTGGATGTGCATTTGCTGCTCGGAAGATTACACAGGACACGTAGATAGGTATGCTAGATTACTACATCTCTACTACATAATCAGGCAATTAACTTAAACATACAGTGTACAAATAGGAAACACTTTCCATGAAAAAAAAAAAAAAAGGTTTGGGTGGGACTGCAACCACGGCAGCTATTAACTATTTGATGGTATTAGATTTCGTGGGCATCTTGGCCATCGGTTCCCCAAAGGCAAACAAGGGAGCGACTGCTATATGATGTGGTAATCGCTCCAAAAACTAGCTTGGAAAGGAAAATCCAAGCAGTGGCTTGTCATCAGCCCTCCCTGGGAGAAGAAACTGCACCTGCCCTTGGAGCAAAATACACAGTTTATGGTTCATGACAAAACGCATTCCACTGAGGATCTCAGAAGACTGCAAGGCAAGGGATTTTGCAACTTACATCTTGCAACAAACATGTTGTTCTGACTCCTGCTTTGCATTTCTCTGGCACTTAAATTTCTGTCCGAGACTCTTCCCAACTCAGAACACCCAGGAGCGATGGAGAATTATTATCCCTATTCTATAGAAATGGAAATGGACGCACAGACAGTTCTACTCAGTTTCTGCCTCCCGTCTTCTTGTTATGTGGCTCTACAACACCTAGTACAATGGGGTCCTGATCCCAGATTGGGGCTTGTAGGGGGCTCCTGAATGACAAGTCAGAAATACCAGTGAGGCTAAGTGGTGTCCGATTTTGGGGGTGCCTCAGTTTGTGGGTGTCCAACGCAAGATAGATGTTAGTCCTGTTGCTTAATGCACTGCTGGAAGGCACTCAAACTACCGTGATGAACTCTGTATAAGAAGTAACATCAAAGACAACATCTAGAATAGAAACGGGGGCCTGCTTTTCTTGGGGTGCCCAGCTGCAGTAAATCAGCATTGCTCCACTGAAGTCAATCGGCTGGATCTACCAGCTAAAGCACCTCAGCATAGCTCTACCGATGCTGTCGTTTTGCACCAGCGGAGGATCTAGCTGTGGGTCTTATTTTTCTTCTCCAGTTTTCTCAGACATTCAGAAGCTGGAAGAGTAGATTGTTGCAAAACATTTCCTCCCATTGGAAGGCACTAATTTGCACCAGGATCCCCGTTGAAGGTTGTGGAACTACTTGTGTAAGTGTCCACCAGTGGAAGGGCTACACAATCCAGCCCTTGGTGAGCTACTTAATCTAAGCCAAGACTAAATTCAGCCCTGGTGCAAAAGGGTGTGAATTCCATTGATGTCAGTGGAGCTGCACCCACCGACACCGGGGGCTTGAATTCCACCCCAAGAGCCAGTCATCTCTCATTTTTCACCTCCTGCGGTTGTGTTTGTTCAGGAGGAGCCAACCCTGTCACCAGCAGAGGGACATTTTGCAGAAGATGTTGCCTGGAAGGACGCACGCCCCCGGATTAGACCATCTTCCAAACATGTTTCCATCTCGACATTGCTTGGAAAGAGTCTGAGTCATTCCTGAACATGGTCTAAATGCCCTGATATAAATAGCAATGAAAATACTGCTAACCCTGCAGCCCTGGGACACATTGGGTAATTTTCCCTATCCTACTAACAAACAAACAATAAAAACGCAACCTTCTTCTACGTATATATTGACCCATTTGGGGTTGATTTGTAAAAAGTACTTTCAAAATCCACCCCCCACCGTATTTGGATGCAGATCTTCATTAGCCACAAATGAGCTGCCCAACGAGGCTTTTCAACATGGCAAGATCGACAAATCGGCACCTCTGCTCAAGGTTTTTCCTACAGCTTCACAAGACTTTCCAAAAGCAACATTATGCTTCACAGTAGACACTATTTCACTCAGCACCGCAGCTGTGCCCCACAGCACATACCCTTTCCAGTCCAGCTGAGCTTATCAAGAAGTAATGTCCCGTCATAGAGTGTCCCTAGCCTCTGTTTGCCAGAAGCTGGGAATTGGCAACAGGGGATGGATCACTTGATGGTTGCCTGTCCTGTTCATTCCCTCTGGGGCACCTGGCACTGGCCACTGTCAGGATACTAGGCTAGATGGACCTTTGGTCTGACCCAGTATGGCCATTCTTATGTTCTAGAGCTGGCTGAACTATTCTTTATGGGCAAAATTCATCCCAACACAAGGTCCAAATCCCACTGATGCCCTTAAACGAGCAGTTAGATGGGATGTAAGGGGCACATAGTCCTAGCAGCAGGCCTCGGCATATGGGTGAATTTCACCCTATGAATAATATTCCTTAGTAGTGCCATTTTTTGGCTACTAAGTCAATCATGAAGCAATCCTGGTATTCACTGAATGGATTCACAAGTATTTGCCAGAGAGCGTAGATCAATGGTTCCCAGCTCTTTCCATGCTTGGATCCCCTTTTGCTTACAGAGTGTGTCTACACTACATGATATACGTGAGCTCTGACATATGTTTAAGCCCACCTACATCCCCCCTGACAGTCCACGCACAAAGCTCCCTGACATGCACCATTACCCCCTCAAACCATGGACTGCAAGGCTCACCCAGGACTCTGGGTACACGCCTGTGTGCCGATGTAACATACCACCAAGCCTGCCCATCTGGCACCGAGGACATGCCTGGCAACATGAGCTTCAGCTTAGTGTCTGGGGAGTCTACTGTTGCTATCCCACAATTCCCTGGACCTGTCTGTTCTGACCCTTCTATCTTGGCCACTTTCCACTTGCCTCCCATGACCCAGCGGCTTCCCCATTGAGTTCTACTTCCATCTAGCCAGGATCTAACCAGAGCACCCCCGCATGTCAAAGATATGAGAAGGGCAGGATGGTCTTCATCTCCCAACACCTGTTTACAATACTCTGGTTAAGAACCATTGGCTCAGTTGAATAATTGTCGGATTATGTGTTGTTTGAGGATTGTTCTCCTTCACCATTCACTATATATCATTTGTGGTGTTGTGTGGTTGGCCACCCAAGTCACATGGTATTGTAGTTGCTCTCTGATTGGATGAGCAAAGGCACTGAACAGGAGCAATGAGCGACACACTCACAGCCAGAATTTGATCATCTGTTACGATCTGAGAGACACCTGGGGTTTGAATATGGTTTCACAAACACCCCACAGTTAACCAGATGCTTGCAAATAATTACAACCCCCTACATCACAACACCCCCAACTCACTGCTTTTTTGGTTTTGCACCAGTAGGACCATAAGGCTGGAAGCGACTAGGGTGACCAGATGTCCCGATTTTATAGGAACAGTCCTGATTTTTGGGTCTCTCTCTTATATAGGCTTCTATTACCCCCCACCCCATCCCGATTTTTCACATTTGCTGTCTAGTCACCCTAGAAGTCACCTTGTGAGGTCATCTAATCCAACAACACCCTCCCCCGCAGGATATAAGCACACCTCTCAGCGATTGTTTAGGTGTTTGGCCAACCTGTTCTTTAAAACCTCCGATGACAGGGAATCCATACCCGCCCCCCCACCCGCGCGCCCCATAAGCTATTCCAGTGCTTACCTATATTTAGAGTTAGAAAGTTTCTCATGTCTAACCTACCCAGGTTCTCTCAATCTGCTTTTTTTAAGCCATTCACCCAGCTCTGCTAATGAAAGTCCTTTCTGAATGTACACCAGGGAGGAGGCGGGGGACAGACATGACTGCAATCCTTCTTTTGCTCTCTTCAAATAATATCCAAAAATAGACTCTTCCTCTGGTTTCCCCCAAGAGCCTGAGTTTCAGAGCTGCTGCACCCACAGCTCCCACTGACTTGAGCTGGAGCTCTGGGCGTTGAGCACTTCTGATCCAGAGTGCCTAGGGATTTGGTCCTCACCTCCCATTGTACTAGGCACTGTCCAGACACATAGCCAGGAAGCACCGGCCCCACAGAGCTTTCCATTAAAAGGCAGACAAAGGCTGAGAGGGCTGGGAAAACCAGAGATGAAGGGACTTGAGCAAGGTCATCGGCAGAATAGGGAATAGAAGCTCAATCTGCTGAGTCCCCATCCAATGCTCTACCCACTAGACCGCACTGCCTCTCAAGAATAGAACCCAGGTTTCTTAGCCTGTCCCACTAGACGGCAGGGGCTGGCAGATAGGGCACTGGGCTATCTGTTGCTCTGTACCTTATACAGTTATGTACCCAGTAAAAAGTTTTACAACGACTTTGCACGAGTGAAAATGCCTGTGCAAGACGCTGCATAACAGAGCACCCGGCCTCTAGTGTAGACAAAGCCACAGGCCTGACTGGATCACTTCAGAACCACCTGGCTTGTCTACAACCACATGTAAAGCTCAGTCACTCTGACTGTTAAGACAAAGCTTTAACGGACATGTATTTATCCCACTTCCTCACTTGCCGTACTCCCATGATTCCGCGGTTTCTAGCTCTAGGGAACAGGACCCAGCATGCCACAATCAGCCACCTGTGAGCCTGCTCCCCAATGCATCCTGGCTCATCCTACTTACTAAGAGCTCTGTCCAGAAAGGCAGAGCCACGCCCATGCGGGGGAAATGCGGCAAGACACAATCCATCCAGCTGAGAATGGCAAAGCCCTTTAACTGGTGTCCGAAAGGAAGTGGGAGATAACATAGGAAGGATTCACTAGAGGATGGCACCAGGACTCAGGAACTTAACTCCTGAGTCAGCTGCAGGCTTCTTATGGGACCTTGGATAAGTCACCTAACATCTTGTTTACACTGGAATAGTCCGGCATATTCATCCAAATTAACTGTTCAAATGGACTGGTTAAACCACATTAAAACCCTGCGTGGACATTCTTATTCAGAACGAAAGTGGTTTCATTTGATTTAGCTTAGGTCACTCTGGAAATAATTCACTACCAAAACAAAACAAAAACCACAAGCTAAATCGAATGAAGATCACTTTAATTCTGAATCAGAACGTCCACACTGGGATTTAAGATGGTTTAGCTAAACCACTTTACCTGTTCATTCAGATTAGTTTTCCTGAGACAAACCCCTACTGCCCCCATCTGTAAAGATGGAGAATACTTCACAAGGGCTTATTAGGATACAGGCCATGAATAATTGAGAGATCCTCACGTACTGGGGCAATGAAGGCCGTATACATAGCTAGCTAACTAGGCTGGGCATACTGTGGGGAGGTGCCTGTGTTTTACGATGGGCCCCATGCAGCTCAGTTTATACCAAAACCCAACTGTGGCACGTGGCCCAGACCAGAGAGATTCATTTCACCTGAGGGATCAGAGAGGTTTGTGCTATTGTTCACCTGTACATGGTCCCAGTGAGGAGAGAACAAACAGCACAGCTGTTCTGGGTTACAATGGAGAACTGGGCAGTACCAGGGCTCTCCCAAGCAGAGAGTTTGCACAGATAGATCACAATCATTTTCCTGTCCAAAAATCTACCTATCTTAGGATTTTATCCTGCTGCCCTTCACTCTAATATCCTCTATGTCAAATCCCTGGTGGCCTTAATGGTGTCTCTGCCACTTCCTCCTTTTCAGGGTCAAAACTCTGCTTGGAGGAGGGTTTTTAAGATTTTGTTAATTTCCTCCTTTTTCCCCCTCAGGGGTTTGGAGACAGGAGGGGGTGTGAGTGTTGGGGTTTAGATCTGGGGGGGGGTCTCTGTGTTGGGGTTTGGAGTGGGGGGGTCTCAGTGCTACAAGTGTCGGTTTTCTGGTGGAAAGGCTTTTTTGGAAAGGATCCTCTTCTGGTGTAAAGTTCACCTTAACAGAGCCATCCTGGTTTACACCAGCTGAGGATTTGGTCCCAGAGAATTCATAAGCCGGAGATTGTAGGGAGCAAATGAAGAAGGTGAAAAATACATTCACCCGCTAGGTGGGCTGGAGCCCAGTCCCATGCAAGGCACCTGGCGTGACAGCATGCAGGCCACGGGAGGGCCAGATGATCAGCTGATACCAAGCCCCGCCCCCTCCCGAAAGGAGTCCATCAGGACAGAGGTGGCTACTAGAGCCTTTGGGAGCTGGAGAGGTGTTGGAAGTGGAGGGGAAGGATTCCTTACTCTACTTCCAACCCACGTCCTGCCTGGCTCCCAGCCCAGTTACTAGGTTTGGGCACTGGGCAGGGAGGCGTTCACCTTCCAAAGCGAATCAGGGATGGGCCACTGGTGGAGGCAACATGACAGGTTCAGGGCCCCATTCTGCGCCCTTCCCTCAGGTGACTCACAGATGCCATGCGCACACGAGTTGGGGGGTGCAGAAGAAGGCTCTTGCTACACAGCGTTCTGCATAGCTGCGGCCCAGCCTGTGCTCCCAGGGAAAGCACGAGCCCATCAGTTGTGGAGCTGCAGGGGCCCTGCAGGGGCTGGGTTTGTCTGGGTATTTTTTGTTTTACAGGCACGTAGGAAAGAAAGAGGCAGCGAAAACTTCAGGCAATAAAGATGCATGGCCCATCCACTTCAGCAGGGATTCAGGTCTAAATAGCACCCATAGCCACATCCACTGGTCCCTGGCACTGTCCAAAGGGGAATAAAACCATCTGGTGCTTTTCACGCTGACATTGCCCCAGCACAAGGGCCAGGCCCAGCTTAGGGACAGATTTTCAAGGGCTTAGCACCCAGCAACGCCCATTCTGACACCGATGGGTGGATTCTCCAAAAGAGCTCAGCACCCAGCCTGCATCCAGCGTGCTGAACTCTTAGGAAAAATCTGGCCACTTATTCATGCACCTAACTGGGAGCGGAGAGCTTTGGAAAAATTCTGACCTTAAGAACATGTGAATGGCTACACTGGGTCAGACCAATGGTCCGTCTAGCCCTGTGTCCCGTTCTCCGACGGTGGCCAATACCAGGGGATTCAGAGGGAATGAACAGAACAGACAACCTCTGTCGTCCACTCAACCTTAACTTCCATTTTGAGGGCTTGTGCGGAACTTAAGTAGTTCATAGGCCCTGCACTCACCGTCTGCACAGGGAGAATTTCACTGTCTTTAGCACATCCTGCCTTCTATATCAAATGCTCCTCTGGCCTGGGACCAACTCCATGGTGTGTCTTACACATGGCAGGGCACGTTGGCACTTAATAAATAATACCACGTCTTAATATTCCTCCAAGCCACTTGCTTTTTAGATCTGAAGAGGACAAGCTCTCGATCCAAGGCATTCTGTCTAGCAGAGGGTTGGGTGGCTTTATGAAAAAAGATACAATAAAGAGTCCAGGGAAATATTTGAAGCCAAATAAAGGGATGAGCCTTGGAGGAGCTAATTCGCTTTGAAATCCAAATATTAACAGGTGAATGACCTTGTAAAAGGAGCTTTGTTTAACAAGAAGGTAGCAGGTGGCAGACTTTTGAATTTAGGGCTCATAAGCAGACAATATGCTGGATTCCCCATTCACCCCAATGTAACTCAGCTGAATTCAATGGAGTTACTCTTAAGTTACAGCCGTGGAAACAGGAGGAGAGGTAGGGAGTCCTATAGGTCAGATGAAAGTAGGAAGGGTTAAGGAATAGGAAAGAAGGAGCATGTGCCAGGTAACAAACCAATAGCCCCTCTAAGATAAAGGAAGGTCCCGACAGTTGTAATTATGCATTAGAGGTGGAACAGCCAGGGGAAAGCCTGAAGCCAAGTGCAGAAACTCTGGATTAATGGAAGCCCAAGGAGAAGTTAATAACAAGACTAGCGAACTGTCAGCAGACAGCCTGGCGTCTGCCCTCCCACGCTCTACCACAGTCATATTAACTGAACAATAATACTATCTAGCAACCGTGTGCTGAGCACATGAATAATAAATTGGGGCTGGGAGAAGAACCCAGGGTGCATTTGCAAATAGGAAGCATGTTTCTTTCTTTTTTTTTTTTTTTAAAGTTGCTTTTTTATTGCACAAGATAAAGGAGAAAGAGAGCAGCTGTAAAATCACCCTCAGTAGGTGTGTGTGTGTTGGGGCGGGGGGTGGGGGGAGGAGTTGGCAGAACAATTTTCTGGATATAGTTTGGAAATATACATGGGGCAAAAGCACAGGAAGAGTTTAAGTAATGTTTCTGCCAGCAGCCATAACAGGTGTTCAGGTTGTATGAAATGTCTGCAAGAGATTCTGAGCAGTAGCTACTCACCTGATGTCCATTGTCATCACCCCACAGAAGCCTCTGCAACTCTAACAATTCACATCAGCTGGGGATATGCCCCATCATATTTATAAATATGTCTGTCTAGAAACATTTTAATAGACAGACATATAAATAGGGGCTTAGATTTTATAATTAGCTACACAGATTAAGTATATATGACATGTACACAGTTCATACATACATATGAAGTTATTTAATATGTATACAAGAGAAACTAGCTAGCTAGCTAAAAAAATATGGGCCCTGATCCTGTGAAGACCTATGCATATAGGGCTTGATTGTGCATCACTGAAGTCATTGTGAGTTTAAGCCATTCACTTCAATGGGAGCAGGATCAGACCCATACTTCACTTTACTCCCTCAAGTCTTCCTTCTGAAGACTACCCATCTGTGTTAATGTAAGCACATGCATAGCAGGATCTGGGGTCATACATTGATTACGTAGCTATAATGATATGTGGACTGTATATGTAAATGCAGAGATTTAATATATAATATTTATGGCAGAGTTTATCTAGATATTGAGTGTTATAGCGGATCGCAAATGAACTCTGGGGCGGGGGGAAATTGTCAGCATTCTGAGGTTCTTTTTGTTTTGTAGGGTTCAAGGTTTTGTTTTTTTGTAAAATTGGTGTTATAACCATTTTGATAAGAAGAATCAATATTATTCATTTTCATTAGGCCAAAAGTGCCTAGAACCATTTCAAGCAAAAAGAGATAATGAAAAGCTTCACAAAACCTTCAAAGATTTTGACAATTTTTCATGAAAGCTGCATTTTCTCACAGTAGACCAATTTCCATTAGCAGAAGGCATCAACCTGGGGTTTTACCAGGTCGCTTCTGCAACTTACCTTTCGTAGGCTTCACTAATTCCATTTGTCAGATCACTCCTTCTCTTCATGTGCCAATCCCCAGCTGGTATAAATGAACGGGCTAGATCCCCCAGATAGCGTAAAGCAGCATAGCTCCTTTGATTCCAGAACTTACCCCCATACACCTGCGGTTTGTTTAAACAGATATACATTTCAGTCGCTATTTTGTGTCTCTCAGGTAAAGTCAATTGGGGACTTCAATGGGGCTAAGATGCCCCCCTAATTTTGTTTACCTGTTACTGGACCCATCAGTGATTATTAATTCTGAATGTTTTCAGTATATATCATTTAATCTTTTTTATTTTTTGGGCTAAAAAAATTAAGCAAGCATGTTGATTTGTTAACCGAAAATCTTGTCTAGAATCTCAATCCAGTGCGCGTTCGATTTTTCACAGGGATGATTGTCAACTGAAAATCATCAGCATAAATGCTAGATTTTCCACTGGTGTTAACTGAAGTCAACGGGCCAGATCCATAGCTTGTGTAAATCAGCACTGACTCAGTGCAGCACCACTGATTTACCCTAGGACCGTGCACTTATCTGGATTTAAGGGTAAGAAGTACAGAAAAACAGTTCCACCTTCAAATATTATGCTTAGTGGGAAACATTCTTTTCTATTTTAACTGACGCAGCTTTTACTGTCCTATAAACAGGTGGCTCTCAGCCTTTCCAGACTACTGGACCCCCTTTCAGGAGTCTGATTGGTCTTGCATACCCCAAGTTTCACCTCACTTAAAAACAACTTGCTTACAAAATCAGACATAAAAATACAAAAGTGTCCCAGCCCACAGTTACTGAACAATTGCTGACTTTCTCCTTTTTCCCATAGAATTATCAAATAAATCAATTGGAATATAAATACTGTCATTACATTTCAGCGTATAGTCTATAGAGCAGTATAAACAAGTCATTGTCCGTATGGAATTTTAGTTTGTACTGACTTTGCTAGTGCTTTTTTAATGTAGCCTGTTGCAAAACTAGGCAAATATCTAGCTGAGTTGATGTACCCCCTGGAAGACCTTTGCGTACTTCTCGGGGTCTGTGCACTCTGATTGAGAACCGCTGCTATAAAATACACAGGGCCTGATTCTTTTCTCACTCGCATCAAGTTTACACAAGTGTAACTCAGCTAGCTTTGAAGGAGTTACTCCCGCTTTATGGGTGTGAGCGGGAGAGTGGAATCAGGCCACTGTGAGTGCATACAGGGTTTTTCCTCTTTTCCTGCTGTTCTTTCTCGCTTTTATTAAGTGCCTGGAACTAATTGTGGTAGCAATTTTCTGCTGGCTAAATTCTCAGTGTCACTGTTATTCCCCTTTTGCCCTGACATGTGAAGCCAGTTTGGAGGCTAATTATGCCCCATCTGGAAACCTTTGGGGAAGGTGTGAACCTGTTAGTGAAAAATGTGACATATTTAATCAATTATTCCATTCATTAGCCCCAGCCTCAATGCCTTACCCTATTAATTTGACAAGAGAGCCAGTTAAAGGGGCTTTTTAACCTTTGTTTATTTCACATTGCAATTAACACAGAGAGAGAGAGAGAAAGCACCAAACTGAACTTACCATGTATATATAAAATGCATAGATCTATTTTCTCTTTCAGATCTGCCTTTTACACATTACCTGCAGCTCTGAGTTGATCACATTTTACATCTTTTTTGAACTCTGCTCTTGGTGTAATTAACCACACATAGTTCAGTATACAGAGGAGTGAGTCCCTGCCTTATATTTAAATAATGCGACTAATAAAACTTTGCACATGTAGAGCTAACTTCAATGAGCTTGTAACAAACATCCACTTTGCTAATGGAAAAACTTGGGGTAGCCCTTTTAGTTGCTTGTATTAATCACCTGTTTAAACTTTAAGGAAACAAAACTGGCTTACATTTACCTCTTTCTCATTCCATTTTTAAAACATCCTTTAGCTCTCTCTATCTAAGGACTACTTAGGGCCCTGATCCTGCTACCCCTTAGACACCTGTTTAATATTGTGTAATGCCACTGAAGAAACCATCTCACATGCATAAAGATGAGCATATGCTTAAGGTTTTCCAAGATCAGACTCTAAGACCATCTAACAATTTCCAGTGCTGGGGAGGAAAAAAATAATCTTTTCATGTCAGTTTCACTTACATGACATTTCTAAGAATTAGAGCTGGGTCCTACAACTGGATCAGTATGGGCTGATCCATTGCACAAGTGAGGTTCCTGGGGAATGGGTGATGGTGTAGGCTCAGGGCCATATTTATCACTCTGCTACCCAATTGGCTAATTGACTGCTTTTTACATAGAGGCACATTTATGCAAAATAGGTCCACACCCAAACCAATGGGAGCTTTTTCATTGACTTCAATGGGCTTGGGCTCAGGCTGACCTCACTGCAGCCAATAAGAGTTTTGCCATTGTCTTCCAAGAGGTCAAACTCTCACCCTTCCTTTCTAATTTGATGCTATGCCATTATTTTCCTTTCCCTGCCTCAGTTACATTACTGGAGCAGATAAAAGGAACAAGTCATATTTACTGTGTAGTACACAGTACTCTTAATTAGTGAAAAATACTGTCCCAGCTTCTTATAGACCACTGGGCACAGACGCTGATTCCCCCCGCTAGGGTGAACTTTAAAATAAGCTCAATTAATATTTAAACCCCCCCCCCCTTTTTTTTTTGGTATACTTCCAAGGGATTGTATCCTCTCTCTATTTCCTATCCGACAGACTTTTTCATTTGAGAAGCTATTGTTTTTCCCTTTAGTGGGATCCATTCAGCGTTTGTAACTTTAACAACATAACAAGGCAGATTGTGATCACTAGAAGCAGAATTTTTTTTAATGATAATTGAGAGTGCTGGCCTCTGAGCAGGGAGTTTGATCCAAAAAAACACGGATGAATTTCTTTCAGAATAATTTCCTACAGGCACATGTCTCCCCTAAATGTAAACTTTGGCTTGAGGACAAAAACGGGAGGTAGCTGTTTTATTGCTTTAAGAGCGGGGAGATCAGTGGTAGTTGGTTTTACATGCCACTGTGCTAAGAACAATAATTCACGGGATGATGTGCTCTCCTTGTTAGCCAGTCGTGGTTTGGGCAGGATTTTAATACGACATTTTTAGAGATCTGTGCTGGATTTAGCACTAGTCTATGCTCTGAGATTCTTTCTGTGTGCTCTCTACAGCCCTAATTCAGGACATCCCTTTGGTGCAGATCCTCAAAAGTATTTAGGTACCTAACGTCCATTGAAATCCATGGGAGTCAGGCACCTAAATGCCTGTGAGGATCGGAGACTTCATCACTTAAGTCTGCCCCTATTCAGGACAGCATGTAAGCATGGGCTCACCCCCGTAAGTATGGACTTAAGTCCCACAGGTGTCAGCGTGTGGTGTCCTGAACAAGAGCTTAACAGAGGGCTTCATGTAAAACCTTAGATCTACTTCCTATAGAACCAAGAGCTGAACTGGACAATTGAAAATCTGTCCCCTTGTTGATCAGACCCACTCTGAGCAGGGTTACATGACATCAGGCTTGATCCTGTCCCCACTGAAATAAGCTGCAAAGCTCCCGTTGACTTCTATGATTTAGGGTCAGTCTACGGGTGTTTCAAATGACAGCAGATGATGGGCTGTCTATTAAAGGATTCCCAGTGTTGCTAACACTGGTGAAGATGAACCAATGTTAGCAACACAGAGGTATTTGTGTAATATTTCCCTGGCGCCCACAGATTACTGGTTAATTACCACCTAGAACCTAGCACTGGATGGCATTGAGGACAAAGGGAGATTTGTGTGTATGACAATCACAGGACCATCTAGATCCAGAGCACTGCTCAGCACATGGGCCCAAATTTTCCAGAGAGCTCAGGGCCGGATTTCTAAAGGCTCAGCCTTCTCCATTGGGGCCAGATTTTCCAAAGAGCTCAACTTTCTTTTAGACTTCTAAATACAGATCAGATTTTCTAAAGACCTCAGCACTAGCACGGGTCACAATTTTTCAAACAATAACTATTTTTGTGTGGCCCTAACCCTGACTGAACCATGGCATGAATCCGTGTCCATTTTGCCAAATTGTTTCAGTCGGACCCCTCCCACCCCCCCGCAGAAAAACAACCCACCACACAGACAGACAGACACACACACACACACACAAATAGAAAAAGGAAACATTTTGTATTGACATTTTCACAACTACACGTTTAGATTTTTCAATTGGAAACAACTTTTTGTTCTGAATTTTAATTTTATTAAAGGAACAAAGCCCTCAAAAATGAAGTGAAATGTTTTGTTTGAGCAAACACAATTGTTTCTCTCTCTCTCTCTCTCTCTCTCTCTCTTTTTTTTTTTGGTTTGCATTCTTCCACCGAACTACCTGCATCCACACTGAGGGTTAGGTCAGCATAGCTACCGGGGTGTGGATTTCTCACATCCCCGAGTGCTGTAGCTATGTTGACCTTCATTTTAAGTGTAGACCAGGCCTGAATCAAAGGAGGATGAGGTGCTGCCCAGCCAGGGTCACCTCCATTGGAAGGAACAACCTCCTGAGAACTTTTCTCTTCTCTGTCTTCTGTGTGCAGGGAAACACCATGAACAATGGGCCACGTATCAAGTATTCCTGAGAGAGAGCCCTAGAGCAAGCTGGGAGCTTTGGCTTGTGGTCAAGGCACAGGACTAGCAGGCAGGTCCTTATGGGTATGTCTACACTGTAGCTAGCCTGCTAAAGAGAGTGGTGTGGATGTAGCAGCTACCCCAGCTCACACCTAGGAGGTTGGGTGGGCCTCAGCTCAGGTGGCTAGCGGCAGTGTAGACATATGCCTAAGGTCTGTTCCACTCTCTGTTCCAGGCTCATTGGGCTTTGCCTTTCAGTTTCCCAACCTATCATATCAGGTAATACTGATCCTCGTTTACTGGCGATTCTGATTGGTGCCTTTGTCTCGGCTAGGTTGGTACAAAGGGGCTGCTGAACTGGCATAACCCCGGTGTTGAAACCCTTCCCCAGTGCGGAGCTTTCAGTACCCCCAGAGAACCTTGGGGTGTCAGTGTTACTCTACGTCGGTGGTTTGGGGCACATCCCTGCAAAGCACCAGAGAACTGGCCCTTCCCACCAGCGCAGGGAGGAACCGGCCCTTAGAGACTCTGGGCCAAATTCACTGTTGGCATGCACTCATTTACACTAGCATGCAGCGAATGTGAACTAGGTGCCGGTGTGATTGGGTAGCAGTTTTGTCTGGTTTGTGTTGGTGCAACAACGAGATGTGGTGCAGAAGAGCGGAGAATCCAGCCTTATGGAGAGCAGTGCAGGAAAAAGGAGAACAGGCTAGAGTCTGCTCTCATTTACGCTGGTGTCAATCCAGATTTACATGGGGGTAAACCAACAGTAGGATCTAGCCATTCACCGGAGAGCAGCAAAGGGTGGATGTCCCACTAGATTTGACCTTCCTCAGTGGTTCCATAACAGGAAACCCTTTTCGCCTTCCTCCCCCTGAAACCTGCTCCTCTCTAACTGGGACCCCTCTTCCCACTTAGCAGGGGAAGTGTAGAGTGGTTGCAGCCCTCCAGTTGAGGCCCGATGGCCCAGTCCAATCATATTTACTAACAGGGCACCAGAAGGAGCACATCTGCAGTGCCAAGCCTCCTGACAGCTGGCTCTGCTGCTGGGATGAGTTGCGAAGAGGACCCAAGCAGGGGGGATATGAATAAATTAGCTTAACACATCCCAGAACTCCTGCTGGGTCTCTTCAGTGCATTTTTATCTGTACTGCCCAGACTAGCGCGCTGGATGTGTCAGAGCTTGCAGGCTTGGGAAAGAATTTGCCAAGCATTTAAAGAGCCGACAGGAAGGGCTCAAGCTCGCGGCTGACAGCACATTCAGTCCTCATTTGTGAACACTTTGCCTGCTGATGACAGAAAATTGCTTTGTTGCCCAGGCTCTGGAGGAATGAGTGACGGGAGAACTGCAGAGTTCACACTAATTGGCAAAGTGGAATCCTTGGGAAAGGGGGGGAATAACCCCCCCCCCACAGACACACCTACTCTTTCTGCTGAAAATAGACAAGCAATTTAATCCCCCCTCCTGAATTATATTCCATCAGAAAGTGCATTTAGCAAAAGCCATGTGTTAGACTGAGGCTGACTCCCAGCTCCTAGCTTTGGGAGAGCCTTTCTGCTTAGCCAGCGGGAGCTAGTCATAAAGACAAAGTAGCCCACTGGCAAAGATACACCTGGAGGTGGAGAGCACAAAATTTTCTCCTCAAAACTTTTTGTTTGTTTGTTTATTTGTTTTGGATGGAAAACATCTTTTCAACCAATTGCAGCAGAAAAAGTTCATTTTGGTCAGCGTTTTTCAGTGTTTGTCAACAAACCAAAGATTTCACCAAAACCCAACTCTTTTGACCCAAAATGGGTTTTCAAAATAATTTAATTTCTTTTGTGTGTGTGTGTGTGTGTGAGAGAGAGTGTGAAAAACCAAAAAATTTTTTGCAGGAATTGTTTTTATTTGGGGTGGGGAGGGGAGAAAGAGAAAAAAAAGTTTGAAATTTCTTGTGAAAAATAACAGGCATTTTTTGACCAATCCTAGTGATTAGTTCACAGGCACGTAATGCCAGAGAAGATGTGTTGCCCCAGCGTGAGCAGGAATGACTGAGAAAACCTTCACTCCTTTCCTTCAGCCCGGAAAGAAGTGTTAGAGGGACAGGTGGAAGGTTTTTGGATCGGATCCATTTTATTTCAGGTGCTGTGTTAACAACCCCGGGGATTAAAGGACAGTATTCTCCAAAGTACTCAATGTTGGTCTGATTCTGCCCTGGTTGATGTCACTGGCAAATTTCAGTGGAAGCAAATCTTCCATTTACCCATAAGACAGGCAACAGCAGTGTGGAATTAACACCCCAGCTTTACCCTATGCGTCCTACTGGTGTTTTAAAGCCAAGATTTCCTCTTATGTCCTCTGCCTCTGGTGACATTATAAATCTTGAAAATGTGACATCACACAGTGACCCCTGTGATGTCACAAATACAGAACTGTGACATCATCACAGTGTCCCAAGCAGGAAAATATGGGTTAGGAAATAGAAAGGATAAAAACTTCCAATCGACTGCCCAAATCTTCGCGAATTATCAGCAGCAGAGCATCAATAAGTGAAAAAGCAAGTTGCTTTTTTGGTGTCATTTCCCCTCTTCCCCCCACCATCTCCCTGTTTGTGCTGATGTCACAGTCCCTCTTTAAAATGAGCCTACTTAAGCCTATAGGACCAAATCCTGCAGTCCTGACTCAAGCAAAACGCTTGTTGAAATCAACGTGACTTTTGCCCACATGAAGGCATCTTTCCCAGGAGAAGATGGGGCAGTGGATCCGAACGCAGAATTGGGGTTCATTGTAGACTCTGGTTCAAAACAGATCAAGCCAAACGTGTACTGGTTTACACACTCAGTGGGACTGTGGCCGTGTAAGTGCAGAATTAGGCCCATGACCTGAATTCAAAATAGGACCCTCTAGGGTTCACAGACTGTAAAATCGCCTCCAGCCCTGGCTAAGTGCTTTACTGGAGTGTGAAAGTGATAAAGATATTTTTAAAAAGTGACCCTACTTGCTCCACAGAAGTTATAGGACAGACACCAAGATGGGTTTGGTCAGGAAAGTGCGAGAGAACAGACACTTGCTAGGCTGAGCTGCAGCCCTTCACATCATTCTCTGGTTCAAATCCAGTAGTGTCTGAAAGTAGCGGCTAGCCCCAATCCTATGGCACAGTTCCCACCTCTCAGAGCTGGGAACACCAGACAGCAGTCACAGCAAAGAGGGCTGAATAAACAAAGGGGCCAGTCGATCTAATGCGCAACCATCCTACAGAACAAGCCTAGAGACTGAATTTCCCCAAGAGAGGATGGTCTCGTGGGGAAGAGAGAAGGTGCATTAGCAGAACCTAAGGGAAATATACTCCCATGGGCAGGGCATTAGCCTGGGACTCTAGAACTGGCTCTGCTGTGCGTAGTGGGACAAGTCACCGGGCTTCTGTTTCTCGTGTCTGTTTAGACTGCAAGCTCTTTGGGGCAGGAACTCTCTCTGACTATGTGCGTGCCCAGCCCCTACCCATATGTCACTCTGGTCGCTCGAGTGGGGCCTATAGCTGCTATGATAACAGCAGCATGGGTCCCCGGGCACTTGATGGACGTCTACACTGCAAGAACAGGCCAGCGAGGCGCAGAACCTAGGTCTAGAGACTCAGTGCTCAAAAGAGCAGAGTAGACTTTCCCACTCAGGCTCGGAGACCCAGCCCCCTTGCTGGGTTTCAGAACCTGAGCTCTACGTCGAACAGGAATGTCTACACGGCTACTTCAAGCACCAAAGCGGGTGCCCTGGGCTCCGGAGGCTGTAGAGCTGGACTCAGACGCGCTGCCAGGGCTTTATTTCTTTATCTTGTAGCCATACCCTTAGTGAGCATGGAGCCTGAATTCCCTTCAGGGTTCAGAGCCGTCCCTCCTAGTCAGCTGCACTTTCCAACGGAGCTCGAAACAACCCCACGCCCTGCTGCCAGGGCAGCGTGACAGACACCTCGCTCGGTCAGGGGGAAAATCAGCCAGTGGTGGTGTCATCCAGCCATGGCCCTACCCCAACTAAAAATTCTCCCTCCCCCCACAACCTGCAGGAGGTCATTAACCGGTGCTGATGATGCTGGGCTCCCTGCCGCCTGAGCTCTATATTTACATATCTGGGGAAGCCTGAGCTTCAGGGGGAAAAAAAGGGTGATGGTAGATGTATAATTAAAGTACAATTAAGAGGCGCCTCGGAGTCTCTTAGCAAGCAGGGCGGACAGACTATGGCCATATTTCAGATCTGCTGCTTTACCAACCAGCTCTCTGCACAGCAATCAGCTGGTCCAGCCAGGGCGTCTCCAGTGCTGGTGGGCTGATGACAGCTCACACGCAGAAGGGAAGGGGGCGCTTTGCTCCTCATGCTGGCAACAGCGTAAAGGGCTCAAGAGCTATGAAGTCATTGCTCCAGCAGCCATCTCTCCTGGGCTGTGGTTCCTGGGCCAGATCCCGATCGGGATGGGGCCCTCAGCCCCTCACAGGATTGGCCTCCTGGGGCACAGATGCTCTGGTCCTCAAAGGCTTTACGCAAACTGGTGATTCTAGGTCCAATCACTACAAACATGCCTGGGGTTATTCTTCAGCAAGGTGAGCACGAAATTTATTACCTTAGGCCCAGATCAATGGGAATTAGGTGCTTAAGTACCTTTGAGGATCGGGCCCCTAGCAGCCTGCTACGGCCCCAGCAGCACATGCAGGAACCCACCTTCCCCTCTGCAGTGATGGGACCTGCTGGGAGGGACAAGAGGTGGCCTAGATGCCTCATGCAAACCCCTCCTAGGGGAAGACATTCTGGAAGGGCCTCGAGTGACCATCTCCCCTTCCCCCACATCATGGAACCACCCCCGGAGGGGCCAATCCATGGGGGAGCTGGGAAACACAGCCTGACCCCCACAACTCCAACCACCCCAGAGAGACAGCTAGGAGAAACCCTTCTTGTCCAGCTCAAACCATCCACAAGGGGACCCCAAAAGGGATCAATTTTCCCTTCCCCCAAATCCCACCGGCTCCAGGAGGAGAAAGTCCAAAGAGTCTCTCTTAGCCTCTGCGTAGCCCCCGCCCCCTCCCCGCAAAATAAAACCATCCCCCATGAGGGGGAAACATAAGCCCACCAAGATTATACTATCTGCTGGCGGATACCAGGAAGAACTTGTGGAAGCTGATGTGGGTGTGAGAAGGTCCTTTCCTCTTTACTGAGTTCTGCTCCTCTTTCATGCTGCATGTCCCCAGAACTCTGTCCACACTGACGTGGCTCAAGGCCCATCACCCTAACATCTGACGGCCACCTCTCAGCAAGCCCTAATCCCACCCCGCTCTCCCACAGAGCCGGTCTTCCCCAGCCACTTCCTGTTTTTCTCTCCATGCGCCAGTCCCTTCTCTCTACTAGGTCCGCATCTCTGCGTCCTCCCCCCTTTAACTCAATTTTCTCACCTTCCCTGCTTCCCAAACCCCCTCACCAAGAAGAAAAGTTCACTCCCGTTCCATGTGACGGAGCCTGCCAACTGCCTTTGCAGTGTGATTCCCCCCCCCATACACACACACCTCCTCCTTGAGAGTTAGCTCAGAAATTCAGCGGTACCTGGCAATATTTTTCCTTCCACTGAAAGTGTCCTAACTGTCAAGGTGACATCTGAAGCTCCTGCATCAATTTCTGCCGCCAGATGCCAATGTGAGTGTAGCTCAAAAGTTGCGTCTTCATCCAGGGCTTTCCTCAGCCACTCCTGCTAAGATAAATACAATGCTGCTGGGCTTGACAGCAAATCACCCTTTTTGCTCACTGCCTGCTGGATGCCAGCAACCCAGGGGAACAGCTGGTTAGGATCCACCTATTTGAATGGAAAAGCCACCTGCAGAAGACACCCATCTCTCCTGCCACTTTCTCTCCGTTCCCACAACAGCTCACGGCTTCCTCATTAGCTCTGGTTCACCAGGCCTTGAATGGGGACTGGAATTCTTTAATCCACCTGTGACCTGAAGTGGAACTTTCAACTCCTGAGCCATGTAACCCGATCCAACTCAGTACAATGGCTGGAAGACATCTCTCGTATCGACCATCCATTCACGTTTCACCTCCTTCTGGTCATACAGGTCTGGGGAGCGGGGAAGCAGTGGGAGTAACTTTGCTTTCAATACCAACTGACAGATTCTCTAAAGCGAACGCTGATCCTTTGTCTCGTCATCTGTTTGGAAAATCCCAGCTTGTCAATCGGCGTGTTTTCCAAGCCACTTGTGGTGAAGCGGTATTTGTCTGGCTGGGTTGCACAGGAGTCCTTCCTGCTAGCAACACAGTGTTACAGCCAGCTGGTAGTCTTGTTGAGTCCAGCTGCCAGACCATCATGAGCTGAGATCTTATCAGCTTCTTTAAGTTAAGCAGGTGTGAACATTTGAAGAGGAGCCATACAAAGAAAACCCAGATTGTTGCAAGAGTTGTGGGTCCAGTTATGCCATTGCTTCCCCACACCCCAGCTGCAGTATGGAAGGTCATTGTGAGGATATACCAGCAGTGAAAATGGACATCTTTCCATGGCGAGCAACTGTCATTGCAGGTGACTTTCTATGCCCCTCCAGCCCCATGGGGTCATCAGGGCATCTCTGCCTGTGCCCCCCCAAGGGAGGAGGCTAAACTCAATGATGGGGAGGAAAATAAGTAGGAAAACAATATCATTAAACTTCTTGCTTGCAATGAGATAGAGCCTGCTGGTTTCCAGGACAAATGAAAACATGCCTTTGAGTTAACATGAAAGACTGAGTCGTGGTCTTGAAGTGTGCAAGTTCTCCACAATTGCACAGCTCCCAGGAACAGACCTTCAGCATCTTCTCCTTACCCCCATGTAAATGTCTGATCCTGCACCATGATGAGTGACCTCAACTCCCACTAGAGTCAACGGACCAGAGTCTCAGCTGGTGCAAACTGGCATAGCTCCATTGTGATCGTTCCCCTCTATTTGACATTGGTGAGGCCACATCTGGAGTACTGTGGCCAGTTTTGGGCCCCACACTACAAGAAAGATGTGGAAAAATTGGAAAGTGTCCAACGGAGGGCAACAAAAATGATTAGAGGATTGGAACACATGACTTATGAGGAGAGGCTGAGGGAACTGGGATTGTTTAGTCTGCGGAAGAGAAGAATGAGGGGGGATTTGATAGCTGCTTTCAACTACCTGAAAGGGGGTTCCAAAGAGGCTGGATCTAGACTGTTCTCAGTGGTAGCAGATGACAGAACAAGGAATAATGGTCTCAAGTTGCAGTGGGGGAGGTTTAGGTTGCCTATTAGGAAAAACTTTTTCCCTCAGAGGGTGGTGAAGCACTGGAATAGGTTACCTAGGGAGGTGGTGGAATCTCCTTCCTTAGAGGTTTTTAAGGTCAGGCTTGACAAAGCCCTGGCTGGGATGATTTAGTTGGGGATTGGTCCTGCTTTGAGCAAGGGGTTGGACTAGATGACCTCCTGAGGTCCCTTCCAACCCTGAGATTCTATGATTCTATGATTGGAGTCAGAGTACCAGATCCCCTAGCAGGGGTAAGTCACCATAGTTCAAGTGACTTCATCTGAGCTTCCCCACTTCGCACCCGCTGAGAATCTGGCTCCATGAGACTGAAGGCCTCTCAGTGCTAGAGTTGGGCCAAAAAGTATTTTGTTCTTCCAGGAAAAATGTTAAAAAAAAGAAAATTTGGGGGGAATTCTGTGGCATTTTCATTAAAAAATTGGCATTCTGGTCAGAATTCCGCCCTGCCCCCCCATCAAAGTTTCAACCACCCAAAACAACACCTCACAAGATTAGGCTGAAAGTGACATTTCATGACAGTTTTCCTGATGGACGGGGTTCCTTGAATTAGCAACAGGAATAAATTGAAGGACATGCAATTTCTTGGGCCTGATCTGCCATTCCTGGGCACCTTGGAGAGGCTGTGATGCAGGTAAATTCCTCCATGCTTGTGAGATCCTCACATACCATGGAGATGGGGGAAGACATGGAGGTACCGAGAGAGAATAGAAGCTTCTTTTGGAAATCATCGATTCCAAGGCCAGAAGGGACCATTGCGATCATCTAGTCTGACCTCCTGCAGAACACAGGCCAGAGACCTGCCCCAAAATAATTCTTGTTTGAACTAGAGCAAGTCTTTTAGAAAGACCGCCCGTCTTGAATTGAAATGTACATTCACAGAAGTGTGTTTGCCCCACCGGTCCTTCAGCTGTAGCATCTGGGGCCCTTCTGAGGCCAGGGCATCACCCACCATTTTCCTGCTTAGTGCCCCATCAATGAAAGGAGCAAGGTTATCTCCAGTGTTTTCCAGCCTTTATCATCAGGTACCAAAATGTGCAAAGCACCTTTTAAGCCACTGAGGGTTAATAGAACAGTGCAGGAAGGAGATGGAGTGCGGAGCAGTCACTTGATGTTGGGACAAAGCTGTGGATTCGGTCTCTACCCGGGCCGGATGTGGTCTCGTGCCTGGATCTATTCCTTATCCCTCCGCTGAAAGACGGAGCACAATGTAAATATGGCAAGCAGGCGCAGGAGCACACCATCTGAGGAGGCTGATGCGGCTCTGGAGAGGTACCTGCACGTGCGCTGGGGGAAGCCAAGGCTATTATATTAATTGAGATAGACTGAGGGGAGCCAAAGGTGTTGACCCGACCCTTTCCCTGTCCAGCATTAAACAGATTTGGCCTGCAGAGACTTCAGCCGGCTTAGTTGAGGATGTTTAGAGGATGTTGTGAAGGCCAAGACTATAACAGGGTTCAAAAAAGAACTAGATAAGCTCATGGAGGATAGGTCCATCAATGGCTATTAGCCAGGATGGGCAGGGACAATGTCCCTAGCCTCTGTTTGCCAGAAGCTGGGAATGGGTGACAGTGGATGGATCACTTGATGATTCCCTGTCTGTTCGTTCCCTCTGGGGCACCTGGCACTGGCCACTGTCAGAAGACAGGACACTGGGCTAGATGGACCTTTGGTCTGACCCAGTGTGGCCGTTCTTATGTTATGTCCCGTGGCAAACACACCATTAAAAATCCTCTAAACTTTCTATTAAAGATACAGAAAAGAAACACCATCAGCTAAAGCATTTGAAAGATAAGGTTTTAGGTACTGGTTTCATTTTAACAGCCTCCCTTGTTCCCTTCAGCGAGAGAGAGTCTTTAGAAGCCCACCCCCCACCCCTTGGTTGTCACCTTTTCAATGGTATTAAAGATGGTAATAACTTGCTGTTGTTAAAGTCTGATCCCGTCTTCTAAAAATCGAAAGACAAACACACCCAGCAGGGGAAAGAAAAGAGCAGCAAGATGGAAAATGCAGCTTCCGTCTCTGGTGTTGACTCTCACTTGCAGCCTGGCTGCTGGAAACACACAGGCCCAGCAAACGGTCTGGTCAGCTGCTCCGAGACCTGGTAAGCTTGTCCCAACATTGGGCTGTTTAAAGCATTGCATTTAGCTGCCTTTCCGGTCAAAAGGGGGGAAGGCAGTGTTGCAAAATCTGCAGCCTTGGCCAGCTAAGCCAGCAAGTCTTACTGAACAGAAGGACAAAGGAGAGGGATAGGCTAGAGAAGGAATAAGGCAGGGAATGAAAAGGACACATTTGGAGGCGGGGTGGGAATGAAGTCTCACATCCCAAGTGATGATGTTGATGTCATCTGGGCCCCTCTCTCACACCCAGTCTGGTCAGAATGTCTCTCAGGATTAGGACAGAGAAGATCCAGGGACCTAGGAGATTATGGGGATGGCAGCCACGGTGGTGAAGCTGGCTCCTTCCTCCTCTTTCAGTCAGCCAGCATTGTGGTGACCTCATCCCTCCACCTCCCCTCCCACCAGGTTTTTTAAAGGACTCCCCAAAAAGGAGCGATGGGCGGAAGTGCCCATCCTCTCATTATTTTGTCCACCAATCAGTTCTAATTTCCAGCACACCAATTTTGGTTCATTGATTTCTGGTCTCACACTTCTCTCGTTTACCAGGCACGGTACTTGTATTATGCCAGGAGGCCTTTCTGTTTGGACTAATTCAGTCTGATCCTGTTTGAATCTTTTCCCATCACCATGTGCTGGGACAGGCAATGGTGACTATCACTCACTTTTCAAAGTGCAGCTCACAAGAAGGGTAAATTTGTAGACCTCATTATCACAACAGGGGTAAACAAAATATCATCCCAGCTCCTGGGGTTGACTTTGTATCCAGTTCTTCCTGGAAAACACCACACCGCGGCAGGCTTTATATCTCCTTGTGTTTGCCTACCCTGCTGTCAAATACTTTCCATGAACTCAGAGGCCAAGTGTCAAAAAGCACCAGACAATCACTTGAGCCCATCTGGCACGCTGGGAGGAGAAGAGCAAGACATTCAGCAAGGAGAGAAACCAACTCACCTCGCAGAGTCTGTTGACAAAAATCCCAGGAGGATGGAGTGAAAAAGTGAGTCAATGGTAAAACAGCTGGGCTCCCCATCTGGATTTTCAGATCAATCCACATGCTCAGCTGCCTGCAAGAAGGCTGAGGTTTCTCGACGCAAACTGAAGTCAGCATTAGAGCTGGCTGAAGTTTTCCACATGGAGATTTTTCACTGAAAAAAATGGCCTCTCTTAAAAATAAATAAAATAACCTTTTGCCAAAAGTTGTTGACATTCACCAAATTTTCCCTTTCCCTTTTCTGAGGCATTGAAAATGGTTTATGGTAAAAAAAAAAAGTTTTATAAACAACATTTTCCATTAAAAATAGCAGAAACATGGAAAGGGGGCTCATTTTGATGCCCAGGAAATCAAAACACTGAAATAATCCAGTCTTATTTTCAGGCCAGTTCTACTCAGAATTAAGAGTGTCAAATATCTGCAAATTTTTCTCTCTGTGGTATTTACGTGGCCCAATTCCGACAGTATATGAGAGCCTTACAATCTTTTAAAATGTTTTATATGCTCACAGCACCCCTGTAAGGCAAGGCTCTGATATTATCCCCATTGTAAAGAATAGACGAGGGACAGAGAGATTAAGTGGCTTGCAAAGCTCACACAGGAAGTCAATGGCAGAACAAGGAACTGAACCCAGGGCTCCCAAATCCAAAACCAGTGTCCTAACCACTAGATGGCACTGCCTCTAAAATCAAGGCTTTGTTTGTTTGTTCGCAAAAGCTACTGATCCCGCTATGAAAGTGGAAACTCATCCAATACAGAGCTCCAGCCAGGGAGAGTTCATTGGCTAGGCATGGAAATCCGATCTAGTGTAAACAGGATTAGACTCACTCTGAACAGGGATGTTGCACCATTGCTGGTAAACCCCTAGTGTCATCAGGCAAAGCTGGTATAAAGCACTATGAGCCCCCCAGGAGCAAATGCAGAGCTCATCTCCTGTCTGCAGTGTTGCAACCACTTGCCATTTATCGAGAGTCTTGCAATATTCACTGTTTTCTTTACAGCCCCAGCTCCTGGAGTCCTGGAATCTCAGCTTCCTTTAAAGAAACAAGCCAGTAAGTTTCTAGCCCTTGGGTGGCAGAGAAACATTTGAAAACGTGGCCACATTTCCTCTAACGACTCAGAAATAAGAAGGGAAATGCAAACAACCTACATTAAAAAATCCAACAAGCATGATTTTTGAACCCTTGGGGGTAGCAAGACTGCTGGGCCAGCAGAGAGCTCCCGTGTGGCAGGGCCGTTCCCCAGAAAAGGGAGAACCCTGTAAGGCCCAGGAACACAAAGAGGCCTTAAGGAATTGGCGAATACAAGGGGGAATGACCCATTTAGGGACAGCTGCTGGCATGTTTCCTCCACATTGTCCTTCACCTGATCCTCTACCGTCTCCATGTGTGTCATGTGTGGATGCTGGTCTGGGTGTGTCACGGTGAGGGCAGGCATGTGTGAGCAAGTGCATTTGGATAGGATGGTTGTCATCATGTGTGCCTGGGGATGTGCATTTGTAGGAGTGCCTTTGTCCATCGCTTTGTGCGTGCCTGCGTCTGAGTGTGTTTGAGTGAGTGTGGCCATGTGTGTGTGCCGGTTAGAAGAAAGGAGAGGGCCAGGGAAAAATTGTACCAGGGCTCCCCCTAAACATCTGTAAGTGAAATGGGAAGGCGTTGGGTCCCAGTGAATATGACGTACTGGGCCCCCAAATGTCTCTCGACGGCCGTGCCTGGGTACATGTCAGGGTGTGTACACACGTTCTCTTTCATGGAAGTGGCTTCACAGCATGTGGCTGAGTGCTGTCCAAGCTGCCCACGTATCTAGTGTTTGCATTTGAAGCCAGCTGCTCTCTGAGTGCACACCCAAAGCCATGCTCTGCAACCAGCCCCCCATGAACACACGCTCGGGTTACTGCCCATATTGCTGAGCCTTGGACACGCGTAGGCGATCTTGGCCATCTGCGTAAGATCAACTCTGAATGTGACGAAGTGAAGACAGGGCAGGAGGCGAGTGCCCAGTTTCCACTAACTCGAATTTTCCATCGCCCTCCTTCCCCCACCACATCATCCCCATGAGTAATCGGGCAGGGCAATGTCTGTCTGGGCAAACTGCAGCACCAGGGGTCTGCCTGGCCAGAATGCAGCAAGGGGGACGGGGACCTCTTGGCTTTCCCGGTCCTTTTTGGCTCCTTGGGGTCTGATGCGCTTGATTGTTATTCCCAATGAATTACTGGGGAAGCGGGCCCTCATTAGCGTTTTTAAGAGAGTGAAAAAAACACAGCACTGCAGTGGACCTGCGAACTTTGCCTTCAGACAATAAATCTCTCCAGCCCTCTTATTATTTACTGTAGGGTGGTAGTTCCTAGTCCTGGGCCAGGCCCCCACTGTGTTAGGTGCTGTACAAACACAGAACAGAAGACAGTCCCTGCCCCAAAGAACTAGCACCCTAAAAAGCTGGCTCCTCCTTCCTTGAAGATAGAGCCTGTAGTGGCAGAGGCAGGAACAGAGAAATCCTGTCTCCTATGCTTTAACCACTACGTCATCCAGAGAGTCCAGTCTGTGGGCAATGGACACGCACTCTGTCTGGTCTCTCAGGTACCCTGGGTTTTCCCACCAGTGCTCTGAGATGTGGTCTTTCTTGGAGGGTGAGAAGCAGGAATCCAAAGCATCCTCCTCGGCATTTCCTCTCTGCCCCTCGTCATACAGTCGGAAAGTAGGGCCGGAGGAGAGCCGTGCCATTGCAAAAGCAGCTCTAAAACACGTCAGACAGAAACCTTCCCGTTTGCATGGGAGCAAAGCTATGACCTGGGGGGGGGGATTCTTGGCTTTGCATGGGGGGGGTGTGAATCTAGTAGGCAGCTCAGCAGATACCACATGGACCTTTGACTTCAGAGAACGCCGCTCAAGTCTGACCCATGAGAGCCTTGGAGAACGGAACCGCGACGTGTCAAAGCAGCTCCCTACGCTAACGGATTCATGCCACCAAGATCTCCCAGCGAGAGACACCCGCAGTGAAAGAGGCAGAGAAAGGAGACTGGCTCCCCACGAGCAAAAGTGACCCAGGCCCAGGAGCTGCACTGAGGTAAGCCCCCAGTGCAGATGGAATGCTGCTGTGCAAGCCCCATTTTGCACTGGTGTGATACAAACTGGTCCATACCCATATGGAGTCCCAAGGAGGTCAGACTCTGAACCTCAGAAGCCACTCTACAGGGACCTCAATAGCCTGGCAGAGAATTCTCCCAGTGCAGGGGTGTAGGGCCAGCATAAGCAGCCCTGAGCTGTCCTTCCTTGCAGCCCCCTGACATCGGGGATGTGCCACGGCCGAGCACGCAATGCTGCAGCCCTGAGGCAGCTGTGGAGGAGCTGGTCGAAGTGAAGGCAGCTGCTGGGGGCTGCCACTCCTCATTGTGGGGTGCTACTGCTCAGGAGGCACAGCATGGCTCCGAGGGTTGTTAAACGGACAGGGGGGAGGGCTGGGCGAGGCCTGAGCAAGAGGGCAGAGAACTTCTGTCACAAGAGAGTGTGACATCAGTGTAAAAATCTTGTTTATGTGGCTTCTGGAATGCAGGTGATTTTGCAACCAACATCTGGTTTCCAAATGCACAGTGTTAAAATTCAGAGTGTCCGTGGGAGGACACTGAGGAGGGGGTGGATCTCCATGGACAGGAAGAAAAATAATAAAGCCTGGAGGAAATATCAGAGACAGAAGAGGGATCAGGGCTGAGGATTCTGTAATCCACGAGTTCTCCCGCTGCGGGGGATCACAGCCACCCTGCTTTTCTTTATGGCTTGACTGGATGGTTCCTGAGACATTTGTGTTAACACGGGGTTTCTGGATGGAGAAGGTGGAGCAACACTATTTTAAACCTCGCTTTGTATTAATCTTCCCACATACCCAGCCCAAAAGATAACCCTAAATAAGGTTATTATTCCAGTTCTGCATAGGAATGCCAGTGACAAACTTCACTCAGGACTTATATCACACTCCTCAAAGAGCTCACACTCCTTGCACACTCACTCAGGAGTTATATCATACTCCTCAAAGAACTTAAAATAGTAAATTAAGTAAATAGCATTTATCAGGTGAGGAAACTGAGGCACACAAAGGTGAACCTTGCTTAAAAAAAAAAATCACAGAGTTGGTCAGAAACGGAACACACACACTTCCTGTATCCCCAGTGCAGCGCCCTCCTCTTTGGTTGACGCTTCCACTGGGCACAAGAGTCTCTCAATGTCCTTTCAACTTTACATGCCTCTTAAAGACAGAGGGTGGGGCCCACCAGCAAGGTCAAGAGCGGGACTCGGAACTCTTGCATTGTATTCCTGGCTCTCCTGCCAACTCGTCCTGTGACTTTGTGTAGATCATTTCTCTACAGTATCTCACCTGGGTAACACAGCAAAGCAAGGAAAGGCCAGACAGCTTGATGGGGTGGGGAGGCAACACACAGCCCTTTATTTCTAGGCTCTCTGGTTCAAATCCAGCCCACGTCAGCCCATGACATCAGATGGCTGTTCAGTCTCCAATTTAGGAGTTTCTGGTCTCAGGCCGGTTCAGGATGCGAGTCACTAAAACCACATCTGGCACTGACAGGTCACCTTTTGTTAGCCATCTCTGCAGAGAGACCAGGCATTGCATGGGCTACAGAGACAAAATTGTCCTCTGCTCCCTTGTGGGCATCCGTCAAGGTCCGGGTTAAGCCACGTTTGCATGAGGGAATGTGGGGATGAGCTGAGAGGTTCTCAGGACAAACAGAGGGTTTCAGTCTCCCGGGCTGGCAGCCCAGCACCTCGTAGATATTGTCACCCCTCTGCCAGCAGTGTCAGATTTCAGGTCACTTTCCTGCTGGAGGAGAAGTCAGCGACATGGCTTCTGTAGTAGAACTTGTTTTATTTACATACATGCACCCGTCCTGGACCAGAGGCAGTCACACAAACTGCACACCCCTTTCAAAACTCTCAGCCCAAACACCAACGCCCAGTTCCAAAGAAGCCACCCAGGCCCAAGAGTGGATTCTACCACGAGAGATTAAAGGAGAGAGCAAACCCTGCTGCTGCTTGCAACAACACCCCACGAAAGAAACATCACAAAACTAACAATGCAGCATTTCTTCATATACTGCTCACCGGCTGGAAATAACTGGTAAGACGGCATGTAACAGCGCCACCTGGTGACTTCATCTCTCTTTCCATGCCATAGGAAGCCATATCTTTCCTGTCACCTTGGAAAGAGGTAGGAGACTCATCCTGAACAGCACTGGGCACATGTCCAGCACTAAAAGGAGGAGGAATCCATGTAGCGGTAGAGCTCCTCCCCTAGTGCTTATGAAGCTTATTTCTTCTCCAACCTAAAGATTAAGGGCACCAGAAAGATCAGTGGTAGCTGCTCAACTAGTCAGTTGAAAAACACCTCTTGTGGACAGTCCAAAGTCTACGGATTACCCATCGCCAGGGCAGAGGTGGGTATGGGGCCTTAAGCTCTTACACGCCTTGCCTGGAGGAACTGCCTATGTTTTAAAGGCCTGAGAAGGAGGAGTCTGCCCTGTTTTAAGCTGGCAACACCCTGGCTCCCAGCATTCAAGGTCACGTTAAGGGTTTGGTCAGTGCCAGTGCAGCCACCTGTGGATCAGCACTTGATGAGTGAGATTTTTGCACCTTTCTTGACAGGGCTTGAGATCAAAAACAAATATGGACCAGGGTGCGGGTGTTTCCACAGCAACAGGCTGTATGCGAACAGAACACAAAATGGCAGATGCTTTCAGCCGATCCGTTCCTGGAAATAGAAAGCTGCAGTGCACAGAACACTCCACAACTACTTATAATACAAGATGCCTTTTTTTTTAAAAAAAAAAGAGAGAGACCTTTCCAAGACTCCATCAGCCGGCCAGGTACTGGAACCAGGCACAGACAGTGCAATCTAATCAGAGAATGTAATGTTCTTGAGTACCTAACCATGTTCTTGAGTACCTAATTTCCTCTTTCCCATAATGTGGAGCCAGTGGCGAGCCAGGACACTATCAGTAAGGCACGCGATTCTACACTTGCACGCATGGAGTGACCACACACGGATGGTACATGTGAGGTCAAGCACTGCGAAGGACGACATTTTGTTCTGCATGCACGCTGGGGGCCAGACCAAGTTGTCATAGAATCATAGAATAACAGAGTTGGAAGGGACCTCTGGAGGCCATCTAGTCCAACCCCCTGCCCAGAGCAGGACCAATCCCAACTAAATCATCCCAGCCAGGGCTTTGTCAAGCCTGACCTTAAAAACTTCTAAGGAAGGGGATTCCACCACCTCCGTAGGTAACGAATTCCAGTGTTTTACCACCCTCCTAGTGAAAAAGTTTTTCCTAATATCCAACCTAAACCTCCCCCACTGCAACTTGAGACTCCTTGTCCTGTCATCTGCTATCACTGAGAATAGTCTAGATCCATCCTCTTTGGATCCACCTTTCAGGTAGTTAAAAGCAGCTATCAAATCCCCCCTCATTCTTCTCTTCCGTAGACTAAACAATCCCAGTTCCCTCAGCCTCTCCTCATAAGTCATGTGTTCTAGTCCCCTAATCAATTTTGTTGCCCTTCGCCGGACTCTCTCCAATTTCTCCACATCCTTCTTGTAGTGTGGGGCCCAAAACTGGACACAGTACTCCAGATGAGGCCTCACCAATGTCGAATAGAGGGGAACGATCACGTCCCTTGATCTGCTGGCAATGCCCCTACTTATACACCCCAAAATGCCATTGGCCTTCTTGGCAACAAGGGCACACGGTTGACTCATATCCAGCTTCTCGTCCACTGTCACCCCTAGGTCCTTCTCTGCCGAACTGCTGCCTAGCCATTCGGTCCCTAGTCTGTAGCGGAGCATTGGATTCTTCCGTCCTAAGTGCAGGACTCTGCACTTGTCCTTGTTGAACCTCATCAGATTTCTTTTGGCCCAATCCTCCAATTTGTCTAGGTCCCTCTGTATCCTATCCCTACTCTCCAGAGTATCTACCACTCCTCCCAGTTTAGTGTCATCCGCAAACTTGCTGAGGGTACAATCCACACCATCCTCCAGATCATTAATGAAGATATTGAACAAAACCAGCCCGAGAACCGACCCTTGGGGCACTCCGCTAGGTTCCGGCTGCCAACTAGACATGGAGCCATTGATCACTACCCGTTGAGCCCGACAATCTAGCCAACTTTCTACCCACCTTGTAGTGCATCCATCCAGCCCATACTTCTTTAACTTGCTGACAAGAATACTGTGGGACACCGTGTCAAAAGCTTTGCTAAAGTCGAGGAGTCCCGTGGTCACAGCTCGTCCTGTGGCATGCATTGCATCCATTGACCTCTCTTCTCTGCTGAGAACATAGCTAGCCATTGCACAGAGTTGAGTAAATGCACTGATCACTAAATCCCCCACAGTCCCATCCCAGGGACCAAACCTGCCACTAAAACTAATAACTATAGAATCATAGAATGATAGAATATCAGGGTTGGAAGGGACCTCAGGAGGTCATCTAGTCCAACCCCCTGCTCAAAGCAGGACCAATCCCCAACTAAATCATCCCAGCCAGGGCTTTGTCAAGCCTGACCTTAAAAATATCTATAGAAACTACCTTTTATACCGTGCTTTTCATCCATAGATTTGAACACACATTACAAAAGGGGGTTAAGTATCATTGTCACAATTGGACAGATAGGAAAACAGGCAGTGAGGGGGAAGCGATTGCCTCAAGACAGCCTGCCAGAGCTGGGAGTAGAGCTCAGTTCTCCTGCTTCCTAGTCCAACACACAGGCCAATGGTGCCTCCTGAGCCACCCGTCTGTGGTAGTCTCTAAGCTAAGCACTAACCAGCCCTGAGCCTGCTTACCTTGTGAGCTCTAACACATCCGGGGGGGTATGGCCGTTCCTTCACAGCCAACTGTGTAGTCCACAGAGTATGTCTCTGTATCAGAAACAGCAGGCTACGAAAGAGCAGGAGCTGATTTTTCAGATAAATCTTTTCACTTGACAGTCAAAAATGATTTGGTATTTAGGGGTTTTTTTTGTGATCTCAATGCACAGAGATTTATGAGCACATCCCCCATAAACACATTGAGAGATCCACCTTGGAAAGAGATGGGAGAGTCACTGATATAGGTTTATAGCATCATAGAAATGTAGGGCTGGAAAAGACCTTGAGAGGTCATCTAGTTCATCGCGGGACCAAATAAACCTAGACCATCCCTGACAGGTGTTTGTTCCTTATACCCTTATTATCCTCACAAACTGATTGTTTAATCATTTGTTCCAGTATCTTTCCAGCTATCAAAAGTGGGCTGACTGTCTATAATTCCCCGGGTCCTCTTTGTTCCCCCTTTTAAAGATAGGTACTATGTTTGCCCTTGTCCTGTCATCTGGGACCTCACCTGTTTCTCCCATGAGTTCTCAAAGATAATTGCTAACGGTTCTGAGATTGCTTCAGCTCGTTCCTTATGTACCCTAGGATGAATTTCATCAGGTCCTGGCAACTTCAATACATCTAACTTATCTAAATATTATTCCACCTGTTCTTTCCCTATTTTGGCTTGTGTTCCTTCCCCCTTGTTGTTAATATTAATTGTGTTGAGTATCTGGTCACCATTAACCTTTTTAGTGAAGACTGAAGCAAAACAGGCCTTAAACACCTCAGCCTTCTTGATGTCACCAGTTACTAGCTCTCTTTCCCCACTAAGTAGAGGACCTCCTACACTTCCCTATATCTTTCTCTTGCTCATAATGTATTTAAAGAACCTTTTCTTATTATCTTTCATGTCACTTGCTAGGCGTAACTCATTATGTGTCTTAGCTTTCTTGAATTTTGTTCCTAAATACCTGTGCTATTCTTTTGAACTCACCCTTAGCAATTTGTCCATGTCTCCAGTTTTTGCTTTTCAGGTCAGAAAGAGCTCCCGATGGATCCATATTGGCCTCTTACAAGTCTTACCTTTCCTTCCCATCAGGATATTGTGCAGTGGTGTCTTTAATATTGTCTCCTTCAGAAACTGCCAGCTCTCCCAAACTCCTTTTTCCCTTAGATTTTCTTCCCATGGGACCTTACGTACCTCTTCTCTGAGTGTGTTAAAAGTCTGCTTTTTTCACATCCATTGTCCTTGTTCTGCTGATCTCACGCCTTCCTTTCCTTAGAATCATGAAATCTGTCACTTCTTGATCATTCTCATCCAAATTGCCTTCTACCTTCAGAGTCACTGCCAATTCCCCCCATTGGTCAGAATCAAGTCTAAAATGGCTGTTACTTCCTCCACCTTCTGGAACAAAAAGCTGTCCCCAGTGCATTCCCGGAACTTTTGGAAATTTTGTGTTTTGCTGTATTACTTTTCCTACAGAGGCCTAGGTAGCTAGAGTCCCCGCCATTACTACCAGGTCATGTGTTTTGGATATTTCTGTTATTCATTCCAGATATGCCTCATCTACCTCCTCTTCCTGACTTGGTGGTCGAGGGTAGGCCTCGGCAATGAACTGCCTCTTACAGGCCCTTGCTGCTTCCTGCCTTGGCTTGTCTGCAGATGCTTCTCCTAGGACTACATCTTCAGGCCTCTCTTTCTCTCCGGAAATCTGACTCCTTTTCAGAGTAGCAGCCATGTTAGTCTGTGTTCGCAGAAAGAAAAGGAGTACTTGTGGCACCTTAGAGACTACTCCTTTTGTGGCTTCTTCCAAGTCTGTTCCTGAGGAGCCTCTTCTTGGCAATTCCCAGCCTCTCTGGCAGCGACCCTGAACTGCTTCACCCCTGCTCCCCTCTCCCATCAGGACCAAGATACAGATTCCCTATTGCAGCTCTCCTCTCTTGCTGGCTCTGCAATCCTTGATAAGGAACCACCCAGCCTTTCTCCCCAGCTGAGTCTAATCTTTAATTACTTATCTCCCCTCCAGCTGCCACAGAATGCACTAACTGGGCTCTCTGACTCCCCTTAGCCCTGACACAGCCAGTGTGGGGGTTTACAACCTCTGCCACTGACCTGCTGCATGACCTTGGGAAAGTCACTTCACCTCCCTGCACCACCCTGTCTACTTTGAGGGCAGAGGCTATGGTGGTGCAATGCTCAGCATAAGGAGGCCATGATCTCTCCCCGGACCTAGAGGCTCTGTTGCAATACAAATATCATAACAACAACAAGGGACGTTTCTAAAGGTGAGTCTGTAGCTCTCTGGCCATTAATCTGTCTGGAATCAAAATCCCAACCCCAACCCCACCAAGATTCATAGACTTTAAGGCCAGAAGGGACCATTCTGATCCTCTCGTCTGAGCACAGGCCAGAGTTTCACCCTCAAAAACCTGCTGTGGAGAGAATTTTTCTTCCCTACTATGCATTTACAAGGGACGAAGGCCGTGGCAGTGCCAGATTTCACAACTGGGGGATGCTGGGTCATTGGCGAGGGACTGCAGAGCAAGCCCGCCCCATACTAACCCAAACGCGGCGGCTCCAGTCCCATGGAGCTGGGCCCGGCTCCGCATTCTGGGCTCTGCGACTCAGCACTTGGGGCTGCAAAGCCATTCAGGTTTGGCCCAACTGTCCCACAGTCACGTGGGACAGGAGCTGCCGTTGCTGGGAGAGTGTGAAAGGCTCCACACATACACCTCAATGTCACCGGGGCGGGGAGCACTTGCCCCCCCATTAGCTCCGACACTGGATTGGGGAGGAGCGTGGTTCGGGAGCAGAGGAAATATGGGTGTAGGGAGGAGATGGTAGCCAGGTGACAGACAGGGTGAGGCTGGGACTGCTGGCTAGGGAGAGAGATTGCCAAGCACTACAGGAAGGGCTTCTCTGCATCAGGCTGTAGGATTACCAGTCAGCACTGACCGGCCCAGTGCTGCCATGGTGGAGCAGTGACCAGGTGATGTTCAGTAATCAAGAAGCCCCAGCCCCTGTGCTCAACACTGCACAAATGACTGTTTGAATTAGGCGTATGCGGGTTTTTATCCAGCACCCTCTGATACAAGAAGCCTTAGCCATCGTTAACAGCGGGATAATGGAGCTGATGCAGTTTGGTAGGAGCTGGGATACTAGTCTGACAGAGCCTCTATTTCTGAATGTCCTAGATTCCCAAGAACACCGTTTCATGGGAACACAGGCATGGCCACAGTGTATCAGGCCATGGTCCACCTAGCTTGGTGTGTTGTCTTTGACAGTGGCCAGCGCCAGCTGCTTCAGAAGAAGGTGCAAGAACCCTGCAGAAGACAGCAATGGGATAACTTGTTCCCAGGGTAAATTCCTTCCTGACCTCCTGTCAGTTAGAGGTCAGTTCATGCCCTGAAAATTGAGAGTTTATATCCTGTCCCAAACCCTTTATTCTTTTTAATATTTTTTTCAGTTACTATTATAACTCTGGATATTCTTGCTATTCAAATACATGCCTAATCACTTCTGGAATCCTGCTGACCTCTTAGCCTCAATGACAACTTGTGGCAATGGGTTCCATAGGATAACTGTGAGTTATTTAATCCCAGAAGAAAGTTATGAGACAGACTCTTATTCTGACCTTTCAGAAACCAGTTTCCTGGGTGTGCTGGCCTGTAGTGCATTACATTACAAAGGCATCTTTCCTTTCAACTCCCCTTCTGTCTCCTCCTGGCTCTCACCTGGGCACAGAGATCTCTGCCTGCATTCCTGATAGCGTAGTCATCTTGTTTGGTTGGTGTCTGATCTGTTTTGGTTTCTCACCTGCCCTGGAAAACACCACCCACCACCTCTCCTCCTCTCTGTGATCTCATTGTCTTGGGCACAACACGGCATGCTCAGAAGAGGCGTCACCTTGGCAGTGGGAGAGGACCCCTTGTTTCCAATTATTTTGGATACATGTTGCCTTTATAACCCTCTCCCTAGCCCTCGCCTGCCTGAGCATTCACCAGTAGTGGACATAGTGCTATCTTCTTCTTGGTTATGCCTGCAGGGCACCCGGCCATTGGGCTGGTCTCTTGGTTCCTGTCCTATCACTGGACATCCCATGGAGCTCTGATAGCAAATTAGCTTGAAGCCAGGCCCCTCCCCACAAGGTTGGGCGAGTACCTCTCACAGCCTCTCCATGGCTTCATTGTTCAAGTCCTCAGGGCCAGAAAATTGTTCGTGGGGAGGCCAGGGTGCTGCGTCTCCCCATGAAAGTGCCGCACAGCAGCCTCATTGTATGTCTACAGGCCTGGAAAACAACATTTCCCCAGAAGACAGTTGCAGCTACTGAGTGGGTCACTGGCACTGGAGTGTGTCTGTGAGAACGCCCACCCCTTCCTGTCCCCAGAGACAGCACCCACCGCAAGCTGGGCCAGAAATCTGCAAAGGCTTCAACTCTCTCAAACTGCTCAGGGTCAGCAGGTGCAGTGGAGGTGGTGACTTGCTGTTAGATTTCATCCAGTTCTTTATGATGTTTCCTCCCACCTGAATGCTGCATCCCTTCTTTGTAGAGCTGGGCAAAATTTTACTGGATGCCTCCTCTTCAAGCACTGACCAGGCTGAACACTGCTTAGCGTTTTTTATTTGACCCTGCGTCTCCAACTCTCAAGAAGACTCGTTATTATATCACCAGGCCAGATAACATCCCTGGTTTGATGGCATTTTGCACTAAATCAACAGGCTCCGCAGTTCCTCCTTCTGCGGTGCCCCCATGATGGGAGAGATTTGCACTGGACTCTACCTGCTCGTGCTCCTTCGAACAAGCATAGCTACAGGACAGGGCATAAGAGTCCTTGCAGAATCCTACTAGACATGAGTTTTGCAAGGTTTGGGGCCGACTTCTCTGCAAACCTGGATTTCAAGGTATGTCTATACTGTAATCAGGGTGTGTGACTGCAGCTCATGTCCAAGCTAGCTGTAATCTAGCTAGTTTGGGTACTGAAGCAGTGAAGCTGCGGCACGCTATACAAAGCCCACCTGGAATCCTGGGTAATTACCGGGGTGGCCATGGGTGCTGGAACTTGGAGTGCTGGGGGTGTGACAGCGCCCCCTGGATTCAAATGATTTCCATCATCTACAAGATTTGCAGTTTGGTTCAATGGCTCCTAGCACCCCCACTGTACACATTGTTCCAGCCCCCCTGCACAGAAGCCCAGGTGCTCATTGCTTCATTACTCCAGTCCTGGAGCTACCTCGGCTAAAGCTAGCCCATAGCTCTGTGACTGCAGTGTACACATGCCCAGTTACACTAAGGCCTCTTTATCACAGTGCGGGGAAATACCCCCCTGTGCAAGGGGACAACCTGCCCACTACACAGCTCGTGTCTCTGACCCTACCCCCCACCCTGACTGTAGGGATGGATCAGGGAATGGCTGGAGTTGCTATTCCATAGAGCTCACTGGGAATTTTTCAACAAAATGGGTCTTTTTCATTGAAAAATGCTGATCCAGCAAAACCAAAATGGCAGGAAATGATCAGTTTGGACCAATTTCCAGTTTAAAAACATTCTCAGCAAAAGTAATTGTTTAAAAATCCCCAACCAGAGGGAAAAATTCCCCGATTCTCACTTTGATCTGAAAAGCACGTTTTTTCTCTGCCGGACAATAACCCGATCTGAACACAGGTGTTGTGTTCGCTTTTATCTCACAAGTTCAAGATTTCTACTAAATAAAATGTTGAAAGTAAAAGAGCGGTATTTAGGTTAAATGCCTCATTTCCAGCACTCCTGGGATTACTCAGACTGCAGTGATGTTTATGATCCTTTTGCATTTTCATGAGCTCCTTCACACGCAGATCAACCAATTACGAATGAACGCTCTGCTCTTGTTTTGATGGAGGTAGAGAAAAGATGCTGCAGTCCTCGGCTACAGCATACCACACAATGAAAATGTACAAAGTAACACACACACACGCACACACACACGCCACAATCAATCCAAACCAGAAAAGTCCAGAAGGACCTAATTTCACCTGTTTGCAGTTTTGTCGTAGCCATGAGAGAAACAAGGTGGGAGAGGTAGTATTCTTTTCTGGATCATCTTGTGTTGGTGAAAGAGACAAGCCTAAAAGATATTACCTTGTCCACCTTGTCTCTCTAATTTCACCTGGTCAGTTTCAGCCCCAGTCTATATGGGAGTGATTGCTGAAGCTAACAAAGTTGTCCCTGCTTAAACCAGGTCTCAATTTGGCTTCTGATTCTCATTCTTTAAGAACATAAGAAAGGTCATACTGGGTCAGACCAAAGGTCCATCTAGCCCAGTGTCCTGTCTTCTGACAAAGGCTAATGCCATGTGCTTCAAAGGGAATGAAAAGAACAGGTAATCACCAAGTGATCCATCCCCTGTTGTCCATTCCCAGCTTCTGGCAAACAGGCTAGGGACACCATCCCTGTCCATCCTGGCTAATAGCCATTGATGGACTTATCCTCCATGAACTTATCTAGTTCTTTTTTAACCCTGTTATAGTCTTGGCCTTCACAGCATCCTCTGGCAAGGAGTTCCACACGTTGACTGTGTGTTGTGTGAAAATGACAATGAGTTGTTTGATGGTGCAAATAAATAAAACCATGAAAAACTTGTCTCTAGCAGCTCAGAGCTGTGAGCAACACCTAGACAGTCCCAGCACTTCACCAGTTGGTGCCCAAATTAGACTGTAAACTCTTTGGGTTACTATTCTCCTTCAAATCTCTCCTTAAAACTCCTTTTCCATGGTGCCTACAAAAACTGGACAACAGTTAGACTGCAGGCATGCTGACATCACTGCCTGTCCTACCGACCAACACTGTCTTCTTGTTTCTTTGTATTCCTCCTGTCTGTATTCACCTGTGGTCTCTTCTCTTATACTTAGATTGTAAACTTTTTAAGACAAGGACCCTCCTTTTGTTCTGTGTTTGCAGACCACCTAGTACAAGGAGTCCTGGTCCAGACTAGCTCCTAGATGTTCCTGCTATATAAAATATAAATAAATGAATGCAGCATTTCCCACTGTGAGTTTATACAGTGCCTAACACGATGGGGGACCAAGATCTCGGCTGTGTATTGTAAAAATTTCAGTGGTGAATCCATGAAGGGGCAATGCAAGGGAAGGCAGCCAAGTTTCCTTTTGGGCTAAGTTAACCCAAACAGCACCTGTCTGGAACATGTCTCAGCCACGCAGATGCATCACTTACGCTGGCCTGTGGGGGAAGAGTGCAGCGAGTCACTCAGCCTTCGATCTGAGGCTTGGAGATTGGAAGCGTATTTATTTTGGCATAGCTCAAGGGGAGGTGACAGTGGGGGTGGGTGGAAAGTCAACTCTTTTAGCAAGCACGTTATACAACTCACCCCAATGGACCTGAGCAACACCTGTGAAAGGACAAGATCTCTCTCTCTCTCACACACCCACACACACACACCCCCATTAGAAGAAAGGTTTGTTCCAGTGAATTCCCCTTTAACGAACGGGAGGCAGTGTGGACTAATAGATAGAGCACAAGCCTGGGACACAGGATTTCTATTCCTACCTCTGCTGGTGGGCTGCTGTGTGGCCTTGGGAAAGTCTCTTCATGTCCCTGTGCCTCATTGTCCCCGTGTCTACTCCTAAGCATTCCCCAGGGTGACTCCTGCTGGGAGAGCCTGGATATGGCCTAGGTATGAGACTCCGTATGGTTAAAGTGGTAATATCACTCCTGCTGGGGAAACTCCTCTGAAAAGGGAATTGAGTGATGAGAACACACGAGCCTCCCAGAGCCCAGGTGGGATGTCATCTTCATAGAGCTGGAGTTTATGACGAACAAAATACTCACTGACATCTAGAACTACTGGCTGCCTCTCCATGGCTAGTATGGCTTTCTGGTAAGGCCACTCCATCAGGGAGCCCAGTGCCACTGTGCTGATGAAATATAGTTCAGGACTCCTCTGTCTATCCTTGAACAATCAGAAAATCTCCAGTGATGTTAAACACAGGGCACTGTTCCCTTCCAATCCTAGGTCCCAGACAGAGAAAGAAGAGATCCTGAAACCCACCCAAAAGATTCTGAGAGCTGGAGTGCTTGCTGTCTATCCATCCCCAATAATGAATGATGCTCAGAGCTCAAAGAGATGGGGGTGAGCCAGAAGGCTGAATCCAAACCCTGGGTTCTGATCAGAGGCTGCAGTTCAGTTCCCTCCAAAGGGCCAAATGTCAACACTCCAAGAATTGGGAGAATTCAGTTGCAAATTTCAAACCCACATTCAGGGAAATGTTTCAAACCCAGGAGTTCCTTTTGGCTTGTTATTATGGAGGCAGAGGTAGCAAGTCCATGGTTAAGGTTGTGTTGAGAAAAAACAGCTAAAGTAGGATTTTGCTGCAGTTTGTAGGGATATGAAGTTGGATCCAGCCTTATTTTTGGAGTTCAGGGTCCTATTTGGGTTGGTATCTGGCAGTCTCTGGCTGCTTATTGGAAGCTGGAATATCCCAGTTTTGTTTGTTGTGTTGTTGTAGCCATGTTAGTCCTCTCTGAATATCCCAGAACAGACTCACACGACCAAAGAAACAGGGAGAACATCTGTCTTGGTCAACAATGGAACTTCTAGAACTTGTCCCTGCCAGAATCCAGAGTGCACAGGCTGCAGGAAAGAAAGAAAGAAAGAAAGAAAGAAAGAAAGAAAGAAAGAAAGAAAGAAAGAAAGAAAGAAAGAGGTATATTTCAGAGCTCTCCAAAACATCTGAGTTCTAAGGATAGGCCCAAGACTCAAGGTGGGTTCTTGACTCCCATCCTTCTGACCCCAAACCTGTCCCTCCCTATGACCAATTCCCAATAGTGACAAAAGGGGTAGAAAGATCCTTATCTAGCAATCTGAGGGAGCTGGGATTTCTTTTGCCAAGTATGATGGTTTAATCAGACATTCAGCATCTCTGATTAGGCACAATCCCACATTCTGGCTGGTTGAAAGTTTTCCATCAAAATTGCTTTGCGATGAAAAATTAGGTTTCTGACAAAAAAAACATTTTTTCCCCACAAAAGATGTCTGTTTTCTGCAGAAAATTTTGATTTTTCATAGAAAAACCATATGCCTGAAAACCAAATTATTTTGGCCAAAACCTGAAAACTGTCAATATTCAAATTTCTGGCCAAAAAAAGAGAACATTTTCCATGAAAAAAAATACAATTTTTGCAACCAACTCTATAGAGGGTGTTTTGCAGCCACCAGAACGACGCCCTTTAATAAAAGTTTCATAAGAATGATGAATCCTCAATGGCATCGCAGGATCACACGGGAGGGCAAGGGAGGACAGATGTATTGTTCCAGCCGCCCGCCCACCTCTGCCTCTCAATGGGCTCTAAAATCATTCCTTTCGCCAGCAAACTCCAGCTGACTCTCCAAAAGTATCCCAGGATTGTTCCCGTTCCACAGAAGTCCTGCGTGACAATGATGACTCATTCCTCCATGAGACTAAATCAGCTCCTGTCTCCCGAGACGACATTGTTTATAAGCAGGGATGCTAAGTAGTCAGAATTATTTAATTTACCCTCCCCCTGGCCCATTCCAAGCCTTTGCCTGTTTCCAGAATGGAGCTGTATGATTCCACAATAGTTAGACGCCCTCTTATTTTAAACATGCTTCCAGTTTCCATCCAGGGCCAGCAGGAAACATGCTGAAAACCCATGAGAAAGCGTCTTCATGTGGTTATTGAGGGCCCTACGCAGAAACAGAAGTGGCAGGTTCCTCCTGGGATGAGTCGGTTAGAGACATCTCCTGTCTCCCCTTGCCAGCTGGAGAGGGCTGGATTGGTCAAATGAGCTTATGGATGCTCCAGGTGAACCAAAAACCTTCAGTTGAACTGTGACATGTGGACGTGATCTGAATGTTACCATGATCGGCAGCCACATGTCCAAGGCCATCTCGTTAGTATCCAGGGCAAGGGAGGACCCACCAATCACTGACCCACCAGCTCCTAGTATCTGAAACTTGAAGGATCTTCATTTCCCTAGAGGGACAAACATCGAGTCCTCAAGGTGATCGAGTCAGCACGGGACCGGCAAACAGATGATGGGTGGTGGGAAGGGTGGGACTGGAGGAAGAAGTGCTGCTATGGGTCAATTTTTATATTTTGTCTCCAAAATCCTTGTGTATCAAGGGCACCCACAGCTTTGGAGGGGCCCCCGTGAGAGCAGAGGTGGTGTACGATTGAAACTGAAATCCATCAATTACTGACAAGAGCTGCTTGCAGCACGGGCAGCATCTCCAGGGACTACTTCTCCCCACGCTAAAGGCGGGGGGATGGGGAGAAGATGAGTATTCTGCATATGTGCTATCTCAGTGTCCACTTCTTTCCTTCTCACCACCCCGCTCTTCAAGTGCCAGCGCTCAAATTCCTCCCTGGATGCTCATTTCCTAAAGAGGATGGTGGTGACACTAGATATTTGCCCACTGGGTATCTCTCCAGCACTTGGGCTCTTCTCAGCCTTCTGCCACCAGCTCCAACCTCCTAACCCTCTGCTGCCCCTCCCCACTTAATGACTTTAGAGGAAGAAGACCTCAGATCTTCACCCTTCCCCTCGACCCCCACTCCAATCATCTTGTTCAATCCCCTACATCAAACAGATTGGGGAAATGAAGATACTGCTATGCTGATTGCCCTAGAAATACACGACAGAGGGAGGCAAAAGTCTTGTGGACAGGACCAAGGGCCCAATATTGTGCCTAGAGCAACAGAACTGCCAACCCTCTTGGCATTTCTCATTCAAAACAATGTGTCATTTCTGTAGCAAAGGAAGGCCCAGCCTTAAATGACTTGTCATTTGCTCCACTGCTGGAGGCAAAGGTGTAACCACTGCCCAGCCATCCATCCCTCTGCTTCCTGTTTTCCCTAACACTAGTGCACACGGTGAACACCCTTGCTCATGACTGGTGCTCTCTGCCTTCCCTTGCACCAATGTGCGTGGTTTGTTTGAAACAGGTCACCTGGACATGATGCCAGATCAAAGCAAGAAGAATCCTACGCCGATGACATACCATACCTGCTTAGATGATTGTAGATTCTAGCTACAGCCCAACATGACCAATGCCTAGGTCAAGTAGTATTTTTAGAGAGAGTCTCCCTGGGAGAACTTCACAGAGCATGGTAGGAAAGCAAACTGAGCTGCTGCTGAATAAAAATAAGGACTTGGACTGAGGGTTTAATAATAACCACCGCCACCCCCAGAATCCAAACTTTTGCCCAACTCAGCGAGTCGCTCTGCCCAACGGAGCTGAGACATTCAGGTCTCCGAGTAACAGCCGTGTTAGTCTGTATTCGCAAAAAGAAAAGGACGACTTGTGGCACCTTAGAGACTAACCAATTTATCTGAGCATAAGCTTTCGATGAAGTGAGCTGTAGCTCACGAAAGCTTATGCTCAAATAAATTGGTTAGTCTCTAAGGTGCCACAAGTACTCCTCTTCTTATTAAGGTCTCCGTCATTTGTACAACTTTCCGGGTGTATTTCTATGGGCATGGGCCAAAACAGAAGGGGCAGCACAGGCCAGTCAATGAGGCACTGGGCTGGGAGTCAGGAAACCTGGGCTCTATTCATGGCTCTCCCACTGTGTGACCTTGCGTAAATCATTTGCCTTCTCTATTCAAATGGCAAGCTCTTTGGGCAGGGACGGTCTTCCGCCGTATGCCCGTACAGCACCCAACTCAATGGGGCTTCTAGGTACTACAGTAATAGCAATGAGAAGTGAACTAGCCTAGGGCTCTAAATTCACCTGTCACTAACTTCCTTGTGTGACCCCCTCCTTTGTCTGAATATTGTGGGACAAGTAATGAACAAAAGAGAGACAAAAGCCATCAGACCCTTCGTAACTTGGAACCGCTCATCCAGTCTCCTCTAATTTTACTCTTTCCCAGGCCAACCCTACACAGCCGTAGTACTTACTTTAATTACTTGACTTTCCACAGTCATCTGCCAGCAGCCCATAAATACAAGCAGAGCCCGGAGCTCCAGTTAGCAGTCACTAGGGATTTAAAATGTGCTATCAGATCACTTAAGACAAGGAATGCCAGCACTCTCGAGACATAAGCTATTGCCTAGTTTTCTCCTCTTCTCTGCTAGACGCATTGATTCTAAGGCCAGAGGGGACCATCAGATCCTGTTGTCTGACCTCCTGTAAAACACAGGTCATTACATGTCACCTGCTTACTGAATTGAGCCCAATAACGTGTTTGGCTAAAGCAGCCAGTTTCGACTTGAAGATGTCACGAGATGAAGACTCCACCGCTTCCCTCAGGAGTTTGTTCCAGTGACTAAATTATCCTCACCATTAAACGGTGTGTGCCAATTGGACTGATCTAGCTTCAGCTTCCAGCCACTGGTTTCTGTTCTGTCTGTCTCCCCTCATTTAAAGAGTCCTTTACTACCTGGTATTTTCTCCCGGTGAAGGTTCTCATACACAGCAACCAAGTCACCTTTTAATCTTCTCTTTAACAAGCTAAACAGCTTGTGATTGTAAGTTCTCTGGGGCAGGGACCATCTTTTTGTTCTGGGTTTGTCTGGCACCTGGCACAAAAGGGCCCTGGTCCATGACTGGCATTCCTATGTGCTATGGTAATACATCCATTTCCCAGATTTATTGTTAGGTAGCTGAAAGGGTAAAGACCTCCTGCCTGGAGAGAGAAGGAAATTAGGCACATGCCAAGGAAAGAGAGAAGCTGCATATTTCAGACTGGACTAGATTCAGTGAGGACCTAGCAAAGGTAAAGTTATATGAAAGTGATAAAGCAACATAGCTTGCATCTGACGTTCACTATGGGTGCAAAAGAAAGGGAGACTTCTTAGTTGTATTACAGTGCTGTCCAGAGGCCCCAGCTGAGATCGGGGCCCAGCATGTTTGGTGCTGTACAAACACACTCTATGCCCCGAAGAGCTTGCAATCTAAACAGACAAAGGGTGAGAGGGGAAGTGACTTGCTCAAGGTCACACAGCAGGTCAGTGGCAGGGCTGGGAATGGAAGCCAGGTCTGGTGAGTCTCACTCCAATGCCCTACCCACTAGGCCACACTGCCCCTCAGTATACACTAAGCAGGCAGAAAGTTGGTGAGGGATATAGTAGAAAAAGCAGCTAACAGGTGAGTATAAGATAAGGCAGGGGGTGCTTTTTTATTAAAACCCTCCTGTTTCTTTCTACATCCCCTCTTCTCCCCCCTCAGTGGGTCAGCTACACTTATTTAGCTCAGCTGATGCTGTTCACACCTGCGACAAAGCAATGTAACTTGCATCGCTGTCGGCCACACATCACGGAGACCTCCACATACCAATACTGAGACTGGCCCCTAAACATTTCTGCCACAGGGGCCTGCTCAGGTGAATAAGATGAGCAGGAGCTGATGCATCAGATCCTGATCTCAGAGACACAGGTGCAAATCTGGAGTAACTACATTGGCTTTTCAATGTAGTTTAAATATTAAGAGCTCCATGGCATGCTTAATGGCATTGATGTGGCATGGGATCCTTCCCTTTCTAGCTCAGCTTGTGCAGCAGAGTTATTTAGACATATTAGAGATTGGTCGACCCTATTTGTCGATCTCATTGTGAGGAGGTGGGGTGTTCCTGAACCCAGAGGAAGCTGTCTTATTGCTCCCCCAGGGCAGCTTGTGCCTATCAACTCGTTGCTCTGAGTCTGCCAGGCCTGCTCCTCCCCAGAGAAGGATGCCCTTGGGAGCGAGCAATGGAAGTCATTTTGCAAAGTAATGCACATTGGAAAACATAATCCCAACTATACATATAAAATGATAGGGTCTAAATTAGCTGTTACCACTCAAAAAAGAGATCTTGGAGTCATTGTGGATAGTTCTCTGAAAACATCCACTCAATGGGCAGCAGCCATCAAAGAAGCTAACAGAATGTTGGGAATCATTAGGAAAGGGATAGATAATCAGACAGAAAATATCATATTGTCTCTATATATATCAATGATACGCCCACATCTTGAATACTGCGTGCAGGTGTGGTCGCCCCAGCTCAAAAAAGATCTATTGGAATTGGAAAAGGTTCAGAAAAGGGCAACAAAAATGATTAGGAGTATGGAACGGCTTCCATACGAGGAGAGATTAATAAGACTAGGATTTTTCAGTTTGGAAAAGAGATGACTAAGGGGGGATACGACAGAGGTCTACAAAATCACGACTAGTGTGGAGAAAGTAAATAAGGAAGTGTTATTTACTCCTTCTCATAACACAAGAACGAGGGGGCACCAAATGAAATTAATAGGCGGCAGGTTTAAAACAAACAAAAGGAAGTATTTCTTCACACAACACACAGTCAACCTGTGGATCTCCTTGCCAGAGGATGTTGTGAAGGCCAAGACCACAACAAAGTTAAAAAAAGAACTAGATAAATTCATGGAGGATAAGTCCATCAATGGCTATTAGCCAGGATGGACAGGGATGGTGTCCTTAGCCTGTTTGCCAGAAGCTGGGAATGGACAATAGGGGATGGATCACTTGATGATGACCTGTTCTGTTCATTCCCTCTGAAGCACCTGGCATTGGCCACTGTCGGATGACAGAATACTGAGGTAGATGGACCTTTGGTCTGACCCAGCATGGCTGTTCTTATGTCCTTATTTTGAGCCATTCTTCCCTGTGTAGAACAAATAGTCTGGCAAAGCTTATGCTCAAATAAATTTGTTAGTCTCTAAAGTGCCAAAAGTCCTCCTTTTCTTTTTGCGAATACAGACTAACACGGCTGCTACTCTGAAAAATATCTGGAGAGTGACCAATCCAAGGGCAGGCGCATTCCTTTGCCCCGAGTCACCGGCAGCTCACACAATCCCAGCTGGAAGAGTGCATTCTACTGCTGTGAGTGTATATGTTGGAGGGCACATTCCAGCACATTTGGATCCTGCCATGATGCAGAGCCCTCCTCTTTATGGGCACGTGTGACACACAGCACTCACCTGCAGTCACATCTTTATAATAATGAAGGAAACTAGGCAGGAAAGCACAGAAGAGCAAGGTCCTACTGCCAGCTCTGCCACAGAATTCCTGTTGGACCTTGGGCAAGTCACTTAACCCGCCCCCCCCCCAATGCTGCGTGCCTCAGTTTCCTCATCTGTAAAATGAGGATGACAATATTTACTGACAGGGGTGCTGAGCTGTTTGCAAATTATGTGGAGAGAAGGTGCCAGGAAATGCAAAGCCAAAACCTCCATTTCATAACGAGCGCCATCTAGTTTAACAGAAAATCTGCTTAATGGGATTCAGGAGAGGTGGAAGACAGTGCCTCGGAGACAGCAACCAGGGATTTCCAATGGGAGTGCACCAGTGGGAGTGTGCATATCTGGGGCCAATCCCGGCCTCATCCCAAATTTGGTACAGTTCCAGGGATTTTGGCAGAGTTACTCGAGATTGACAGCAGTGTGAGAAAGCAGAGTCAGGCCCACAGGTGGCTTATTTTCATGTAGTTTACTACTTCCCTTGTTCATAACTCTGCACTTCGCCAGTCTATAGAGGATCACAGAACACTTCACAAACATTTGTGTGCTGACAGATACACTCATCCAGCTCTGCATAGACTTATCCAGGTGACCTTGAAATGCAAACCACTGACACAGGCCACCTCAGAAACTCACAACTAGCCTGCCAGCCCATCCCAGTAATCTAATGGTCACCCATTACTTGTCTTTCCAGCGGGCCTCTTTGTATTTTGCATGGCCTCATGGTCCAGAGTTTTCACAGGAGTTCAAATCCTATTTAGGCAGCTCAGTGAAGGGAGTGCATGTTGAAAACTCTGGGCATCAGTGTTACAGCGGGAACTGCTGGGGATCTGAGCACTTTGGAAAGTGGGGTCCAGTTGTGGCTGCTGCTCACCCTGGAAAATCCAGCCCTGATCTCTTTTGAGAATCTGGTCAGCAAGACAAAAATGACTTCACTTCCTTTTAGTGCTCTGCCTGGCAAGGGCCAGTCTGCCCCTGCCTTGCCCAGCCAGAATTAAGCCATCAAAGCTGATATTAAAAAAAAAAAAAAAAAGGAATTTCTAGGCTGACAGTGTGAAAATGACACTGGTGGGTGATTGACAAATGTTCCAGTGGAGAGACCAGGCAGCCTTAGCTCTAATTACAGACTATCCCTCTGGCAGGACCTGTCAGATGACTCTCGCCCCCATCTCATCCCATCAAGTGTCTCCTCGTCTCTCCTTTTGCACCTCTGTGCTGAGGCTCTTTTGTCCCATCCTGGCCTGCTGGTTGCCCTGCAAGCCTTGAGGCTCTGAGTCATCCTTCATCAGGTAGGAGTCTGGCGAAAGAAACCTCTCAGTCCACCTGACACGCTTGCCATACACTCCCTCTTGAGTTGGCAGGGAGAGAGTTTGCATCCTGGGACATGTTAGAGATCAACAGATCTCAAGGTTCCTTCATTCTCCTAGGAAGAAAAAATGAGTGATGTGAGCCTGTGACTACTGGTAGAGTCATCAAAGGAGGTTAGCACCTGAAATTATTCAGTGAACATGCGCAGCAGGGGTAGGACGGGTCAATATTGGGATGGAAATCTCCAAGAAGCATCTTGGTGATTCAGTAGACAGCCCCCTTCTCCTCAAGGCGTGGGTCAACCTGTGACATGTGACACAGAGCTCAGATTTTAAGTTTTGTGCAAGGCAAGACCATGACCTTGACACTTGCTGCTAACAACTCACCAAGGTGTTTTTCACTCTCCAGACTCTTTCTACTAAGGATTTGGGGTGGGGTAGTCCAAACAGGCAGTTGATGGATGAGGAAGAATTACTAAGGAGTGCTCATAACACCAAGAGCCATTTCCTACTCCTCGCTACATCAGTATAAAGTGAAAGGAACTCCATTGAAGTGAATGGATTTACACTGGTGAAGACATAGTTCTGGGAAGTGGGAACCTCTTTGTTTCTCTACCTTTCTGATAAATTGGAGGGCACTCAGAGAAGAGCAATCAGATGATTTTGTGGTTAAGGCACTGGCCTACGACTCAGGAGATTGGGGTTCAATTCTGGGGTTTTCTGCAGGAGTTCTAACAAGCAATAATGGGATTAAATTAAAGGAAGGGAAGATTTGATTATAACGAAAAATTTCCTGACAAGCAAGATCTAGTTGTTTGTGAAGGTCTCTGAAGTAGAGAAAGTCTCCATTACTTGGGACATTTAAAGACAGCCTGGACAAGACACTGGGAATTTTTTAAGAAGGAAGAGGTGTGAGTTGGTCAGAAAAATTTTGTCAAAGCAGTTTTCTGTTGGAAAATGTTGTTTCAACTAAACCAAAAATTTTCATGCAAGCGTATTATTTTTTTGGTGAAATTTTGTTTAGGAAAAAAAAATCTTTCAAGAACACTGAAATTTTGGACATTTTCAGAACGCCAAGTTCCAATATGTTGTTTCAAAACAACTCTTTGGTTTGCAGTTATTTTATGTAGAAAAATGAACTCAATTTAAAATGGGTTGAAAACAAAACAAAACACTTTGAATTTATTAAATCCAAACAATTCAATTGACCTGACATGGAATTTTTTCCAGAATTTCATTTTGCAATTTTTTTTTTTTAATTTTTGGCTAATTTATCCCAATGTGAGATGCAAAAAAATCTGAAAGATCAAAAAAGTTCATGGGTCACAAAATCTGCTTTCTGACCAGCTGTAATTATTGTATCTATGACAGACAGTAGCCCCGTGAATTCCTAACCAAATCGGGATGTTGTGCCCACACTGTAAAAGTTAACTGAGTGGAATTCTGTTCATCCACCGTGGAAGGAAGAACATTTAAACTGGTAGTTCCAAGAAGTCTACTGTAGATGCTCCGAGCCTGATGCTTACAGTTCTGAGCTATCCCCTTCACCCATTATAAATTCCCAAGTCAAGAAAAGAGAGGTTTTTCTTTTTCCACTGTTCTGGCTCAGAGTATCTGTCTTTTCTCCTTCCCATCTGGGCCAAATCCTGGTCCTGCTGAAGAGGACAGGAGTTTTGCCATGGACTTCAATGGCGCTAGGAACTGGCCAGCTATTTTTCTTTTGTTTTTCATCTCCATTCTGAAAGGTCAGAGGGTCAATGGGAAACAGACCCCTCCAGCACACAGCCAAAAATAAAAATTAGAAGCACATGTCTGCTGCTCCCAGAGAGGCACACGTCAGGCTAATCACTTCGAAGTGTTCATTTACAGCTAAAAGAAAAGGAGTACTTGTGGCACCTTAGAGACTAACCAGTTTATTTGAGCATGAGCTTTCGTGAGCTACAGCTCACTTCATCGGATGCATTTACAGCTGTTTCTTTTCCTCTTAATGAAGGAAGGAACATTACATATCATTGATATTTCCCCCTCTTTCATGTCTTCCACTGGTGTCACCATTCTTGCATTTCATTCCCTTCTCCTCTCCTCTTTTGGGGCCATATTCTTAAGACAGCCAGGGTAGGTACCAAAGGTAGGTACCAAAATGAGTGGCCAGATTGCTTGAAGAGCTCTGTGCCTTGGGCACTTGGGCACTCTGTGCGATGCACTTTGGAAAATGCAGCTCTAAGGGTATGCCCGTGCTGCACTCAAATGTCCGCGGCTGGCCCATATCAGCTGACTCAGCTTCACGGGGCCATAAAATTGTAGTGTAGACTTCCGTGCTCATACTGAAGCCTGGGCTCTGGGACCCCATGATGGGGAGAGTCCCAGAGCCTGGGATATAACCCAGAAATCTACACTGCAATTTTATGGCCCCACAAGCCCAAGTCATGGGTCAGCCATAGGTGTTTTAGTGCAGTGTAGACACATCCGATGTATCACACCGGGAGCTGCTGGTTCTTGGACTTTTTGGAAAATTTGGCCCTTATTGAGGTCTCTAAATGGGAACTGAGCTCTTTGAGAAACAGCCCTGACTACGGGGGCTGAAAATCTCATCCTTGTTGTCTAACTAGTCTCTTATTCTGCATCAGGCCAGGGCTAGCTAAGCAAGGAGCCTGGGTTAGGCTCCCCTCCCTTTCACATTTGCTTTGGCAAACACCACCTTTAGTATCAAGAACTGGGTGGGGTGGGGGGAAGCCCATATGTTGGAGAAGCATTTGGATCCTGCATGATTATTAAGCATGTGATCTAGTTCCCATTGAAGTCGATGGCAAAACTCCCACTGAGTACAATGGAAGCAGGACCAAGGCCAAAGTAACTTGTTTAGATTGACACTGTGCAGTCAGCAGTCTCTCCAATGGCTATTTTATCCTGGCATAGGGAGACCCTCTGTGGACAGTCTGCGTTGAACAGTGTGAGGAGCCAGAAGGAACCTCAGGGTCGGTCTGTGTCCAGCAGCGTCAGAGAAGAATCCCCTTTACACTCATCAAAGCGAAGCAGAGCAGGCTGGAATTTTTTTGCTGACAAAGAACGGCCTTAAAAAAAAATTTAAAAAAACAACGATGGGACCATGTCCCGCTCCCCCGCTCCCCCCCCCAAAAAAAACTTCTGCAAAAACCAAATGGAAAATTGTAGGGGTGGAGGGGGGCAGGAAAATGACCAAAAAAGGGGAAAATTCAGTGCCTTGCATACTAACAGGTTTCAGAGTAGCAGCCGTGTTAGTCTGTATCCGCAAAAAGAAAAGGACGATTTGTGGTCTCGAAGGTGCCACAAGTACTCCTTTTCTTTTTTTGAAGATAGAAACAGTCACCATGCAGGAAAATAGCATGACAGATACACAGGCATTAAATGTACCCAGAGTGCTCAGCGTGTCCAATACCTTCCTGTCAACTGATTTAGTGGGTCAGGTGGCAGCCAAATTAGCCTCAGTTTCTCAGGCCTCCTACGATCACCCTTCTGGTGTTTATTTCCTAAAGATCTCAGAAAGCAACATTTACAGCAAACCATGCTGGCCTTAGGCTGCCAGAAAACAGTATTGCCAACTCCAAGGATTTAAAAATCATGAGTGAGGCCTACTAAAACTCCAAGCAAACAAAGAAAAAAACATGAGATTAGATTTAAAAATTATGATATTTAAGCCATCTACATTTGTCTTAAGCCTTTAGTGTCATGTTTTCACCCTATTATCCACAAATGAAGGCTAGAAACATACTTTAGAAAAAAATTTAAAATGAATTCTGAGATTGTTACATAATCACATGACTCCTGGAGCTGGGGCTTTAAGAAAAACAATATTGGGAGACTCAATAAAATTCCTAAAGTTAGGAACATTGAAAAACCAAGGAAATCCCAGTGTAGTTCACCACCACAGCCCTGCAGTAACTAGCACAGAATCTCCTTTACTCCAGGGCAACGCTAGATATGCTTATGGTATCTCCTGCCTGCCCTTTGAGAAGCTGGGGTAAATGGCAATGGTGAATCGTGCCTATAAAATCTTGGACCAATACTGTGGGACAGTGTAGTTTTTTGGGTTTGTTTTTTACTATGGGCGTTTGGTCTCTTCCCACCCTCCATGATGTTTTGTCAATGAAGGCTGTCACACAGCTGAAAGGTGGAACCAGCAGTGGCAGCAGCTGATTGACCCGTATGCTGGCCTCACTCCCTGAATTCCATTTAGGAATGATGTAATCCAGCATGACAACATAATACCCGACCCATTTATCCGCAGGCCTCTCCTCATAGCTGCCTTAAGAATGGGGAAGGTGTTTAACCTGCATAGCTTTGGTGGTATCTGCAAAATGCATGGCCATAAACAGGCCATATCTTTACTGGAAGCATGAGGCTTTCCCTCTACTGATAGGACAGCTGCCTTGACAAGATTGCCCAGCCATGGTGGCACCTGGGCAAATTCAATCCACTTAGGCCAGGATGGAAAGAGCCAGTGTTAGAGGCGGGCCATGCCCCGGGCAGTGCTAGAGAGGGGCCTGCTTTTTGCTCTGCTTTGCCAAGTACCGAACACTTTGCATCACTGAGGCAGCAAAGCTGTGTTTTGTTCACTGGCTGGTTGAAAACACATGCGGCAGAGAAAACGAGAGCAGGGAGTTCTCCTGGCCTCTGGGATCCCAGAGCTTCCTGGGGACAACTTTTTGAAAACTATAGACGGAGCCAGTCTCTGTACATCAGAACCTGATCCTAGATCCAGTGCCGGCCAATAATGGCTACTTCCGGATCATGAAGGACAAGACGCACCTGTCCAAGCTGGGCATTGGTAATGAAGCTGCGCAATAGCCCCATGGCTGCAGCAGTCCCCAAGTGTGGTGTTCTCCCCTTCCCAGCAGGAGAACGGGAACAGAAGCTGCATCTGCATAATCATGAATCCACCAACCCTGCCTGCCCCCGCACAAGCCTCCACTGGCTGCTGAATTTAGGGATCCCCCCCAGCAAAAGACAGCTCCATGACATGCAGCGCATGGGAGGGCCCTAAATTCTGCACCCCATCCTCCTGTGCAGCTCCACCACATGTTGGATCTTTTGCACCCAGGTTAGCAGGGGGCAAGATTTGCTCCCATTTTGAATAACACCAGCAATGCTGGATGTAGCCCACGCTTTTTGAGATGGTAACACAGTACAGCCTTCATTTCCCCTCCATTCCTCCTCTGTAAAATGGGAATAGTAACGCTTCCTTTACCTGTCTTGTCTTTGTAGATTGTAAATTCTTTGGGACAGGGACTATCACTTATTATGTGTATATACAGCACCTTGCATAACAGAGCCTTAATCTCAGTCAAAGCCTCTAATCACTATTGTTATGTTCCTGGCATAAAAACAGAAATTAGATTAAAAATATAAAATCCTCTTGTGGGGAGGTTGCAATGTAATGCAACTTTTGTTCTTAGAATTCTGAACGATAGCACACAAGAGCCAAACACCAGTGGGAGACAAAGCAGGCTGCTCCCTAAAGCAGAGAGCACAACTCACCCCACCATACTGCAGATTGGCTCTCTGCTGCTAGCCCCAGATCGCATGCTTCCCTACAGAGCCCCTTAGCCTGCAAGCAGGACCAGGAAACTGTTCTTAAATTGAAAGTGATAGATCACAGTTTTAACACAGTTTTCAATAGGTCACAGCTATTGTAACATAAATTAAAAATAATAATAATAATGAGCCTGATTCTCCTCACATGCTGGCGTAACGCCATTGTCTTCAGTGGATTTGCTCCTGGTTTACATCAGTGACAGTGGACTTGTAATCAGGTCTGTGGTAAAGTAAATAGGACTCCACACCCATGGGAGTTGCACTAGGTAAAATTAAGTCAATGACTTATAAGTTTTATAAGACCGATGTGTTAACAACAAGAGTTTTGGATATACCAGTTGCGCATTCTCTATCCTTGTCCACTGCAATCAGCGCAGAAGAAAGCGTCTACTGCAGCTATAAACCTGTTTTTGATTAACACTGCTGTCCTAAGACCCTCCTTCCTCTTTGGTTATTTGTCAGAGTCCATTCAGACCCACTGGGTGGTTTCTCTATAATTTCAGTGCAGCCCATACAGTCTAAATAAGACCCCTGGCTTTCCAAACCACAAGGCCTCTGTTAAATTAAGGGTTAAAGGCAATTCCAGGCACATCTATCAATTTGATGGTGACTGTTCTGTCCTTGATGTTTTCCTGTGTGACAAGCTCTTGGCCCAGTTTCAGATTGTCATGTGGACTCTGAGTCAGTCCTTCAGTGGGACTTAAAGTTAAGCACATGTGCTTACATTCTTTGTTGAATTGGGGCCTTCAGAAACTAACTGATGCAGCTGAACTGGTTTTGAAGTATAAAGAGATAAAGGCTCCCAAATTTCAGTTTTCATTTACAGTTTTAGATGTGTTAAAAAAGTAAAACACCCCAAAGCAAATAGCAAAATTTTGCATGACCTTTGCATTCACCGGGGATTCTGTGCATTATTATTAGTTTCAATGTCTCTTTTGAATTCTGGGTTGGGAGGAAGAGTTGCTCTGTTCGATGACTAGAAATGAAAGTCCTGCCCCCTTAGGTGAGGGAGAAGTCACAATGCAAACAACAACTGAGTGAGGGGAAAAAATGAATAAACAGTGATGGCAGTACAGGTCATAGGGTCAAAATAAAGGCTTCAGAAATGTGGGGGGTAGGGCAACCAGACAGCAAGTGTGAAAAATCAGAACAGGGGGTGGGGGGTAATAGGAGCCTTTATAAGAAAAAGACCCAAAAATCGGGACTGACCCTATAAAATTGGGACATCTGGTCACCCTAGTTGCGGGGAAGGTGCTGGATTGATAATCCTAGACCATGGAGTCTTCTCTCTATCCACAGAGCAGGGCAAGGTTCCCCACACACAACACCCACCAGTGTGCCCCACCTTGTGGAAATGGCCTGGTGGAAATGGCTCTAGGCCCTGGTCTACACTAGGACTTTACGTCGAATTTAGCAGCGTTAAATCAATGTGAACCTGCACCCGTCCACACGATGAAGCCCTTTATTTCGACTTAAAGGGCTCTTAAAATCAATTTCCTTACTCCACCCCTGACAAGTGGATTAGCGCTTAAATCGGCCTTGCCGGGTCAAATTTGGGATACTGTGAACACAATTCGACGGTATTGGCCTCCGGGAGCTATCCCAGAGTGCTCCATTGTGACCGCTCTGGACAGCACTCTCAACTCAGATGCACTGGCCAGGTAGACAGGAAAAGAACCGCGAACTTTTGAATCTCATTTCCTGTTTGGCCAGCGTGGCAAGCTGCAGGTGACCATGCAGAGCTCATCAGCAGAGGTGACCATGATGGAGTCCCAGAATTGCAAAAGAGCTCCAGCATGGACTGAACGGGAGGTACGGGATCTGATCGCTGTATGGGGAGAGGAATCCGTGCTCTCAGAACTCCGTTCCAGTTTTCAAAATGCCAAAACCTTTGTCAAAATCTCCCAGGGCATGAAGGACAGAGGCCAAACAGGGACCCGAAGCAGTGCCGCGTGAAACTTAAGGAGCTGAGGCAAGCCTACCAGAAAACCAGAGAGGCGAACAGCCGCTCCAGGTCAGAGCCCCAAACATGCCGCTTCTATGATGAGCAGCACGCCATTTTAGGGGGTTCAGCCACCACTACCCCAGCCGTGTTGTTTGACTCCTTCAATGGAGATGGAGGCAATACGGAAGCAGGTTTTGGGGACGAAGAAGATGATGATGATGATGAGGTTGTAGATAACTCACAGCAAGCAAGCAGAGAAACCGGTTTTCCCAACAGCCAGGAACTGTTTCTCACCCTGGACCTGGAGCCAGTACCCCCCGAACCCACCCAAGGCTGCTTCCTGGACCCGGCAGGCGGAGAAGGGACCTCCTGTGAGTGTACCTTTTTAAATACTATACATGGTTTAAAAGCAAGCATGTGAAAGGATTAATTTGCCCTGGCATTCGCGGCTCTCCTGGATGTACTCCCAAAGCCTTTGCAAAAGGTTTCTGAGGAGGGCAGCCTTATTGCGTCCTCCATGGTAGGACACTTTACCACTCCAGGCCAGTAACACGTACTCGGGAATCATTGTACAACAAAGCATTGCAGTGTATGTTTGCTGGCATTCAAACAACATCCGTTCTTTATCTCTCTGTGTTATCCTCAGGAGAGTGAGATATCAGTCATGGTCACCTGGTTGAAATAGGGTGCTTTTCTTCAGGGGACACTCAGAGGAGCCCGTTCCTGCTGGGCTGTTTGCCTGCGGCTGAACAGAAATGTTCCCCGCTGTTAGCCACAGGGAGGGGGGAGGGTTGAGGGGGTAGCCACGTGGTGGGGGGAGGCAAAATGCGACCTTGTAACGAAAGCACATGTGCTATGTATGTAATGTTAACAGCAAGGTTTACCCTGAAAGAGTGTAGCCACTGTTTTATAAAATGTGTCTTTTTAAATACCGCTGTCCCTTTTTTTTTCTCCACCAGCTGCATTTGTTTCAATGATCACAGGATCTTCTCCTTCCCAGAGGCTAGTGAAGATTAGAAAGAAAAAAAAACACAGTCGTGATGAAATGTTCTCTGAGCTCATGCTGTCCTCCCACACTGACAGAGCACAGACGAATGCGTGGAGGCAAATAATGTCAGAGTGCAGGAAAGTACAAAATGACCGGGAGGAGAGGTGGCAGGCTGAAGAGAGTAAGTGACAGGCTGAAGACATGGCTGAAGCTCAAATGTGGCGGCAGCGTGATGAGAGGAGGCAGGATTCAATGCTGAGGCTGCTGGAGGATCAAACCAGTATGCTCCAGTGTATGGTTGAGCTGCAGCAAAGGCAGCTGGAGCACAGACTGCCACTACAGCCCCTGTGTAACCAACCGCCCTCCTCCCCAAGTTCCATAACCTCCACACCCAGATGCCCAAGAACGTGGTGGGGGGGCCACCGGCCAACCAGCCACTCCGCCACAGAGGATTGCCCAAAAAAAAGAAGGCTGGCATTCAATAAATTTTAAAGTTGTAAACTTTTAAAGTACTGTGTGGCATTTTCCTTCCCTCCTCCACCACCCCTCCTGGGTTACCTTGGTAGTCATCCCCCTATTTGTGTGATGAATGAATAAAGAATGCATGAATGTGAAGCAACAATGACTTTATTGCCTCTGCAAGCGGTGATCGAAGGGAGGAGGGGAGGGTGGTTAGCTTACAGGGAAGTAGAGTGAACCAAGGGGCGGGGGGTTTCATCAAGGAGAAACAAAGAGAACTTTCACACCGTAGCCTGGCCAGTCATGAAACTGGTTTTCAAAGCTTCTCTGATGCGTACCGCGCCCTCCTGTGCTCTTCTAACCGCCCTGGTGTCTGGCTGAGCGTAACCAGCAGCCAGGCGATTTGCCTCAACCTCCCACCCCACCATAAACGTCTCCCCCTTACTCTCACAGATATTGTGGAGCGCACAGCAAGCAGTAATAACAGTGGGAATATTGGTTTCGCTGAGGTCTAAGCGAGTCAGTAAACTGCGCCAGCACGCCTTTAAACATCCAAATGCACATTCTACCACCATTCTGCACTTGCTCAGCCTGTAGTTGAACAGCTCCTGACTACTGCCCAGGCTGCCTGTGTACGGCTTCATGAGCCATGGCATTAAGGGGTAGGCTGGGTCCCCAAGGATAACTATAGGCATTTCAACAGGTTTCAGAGTAACAGCCGTGTTAGTCTGTATTCGCAAAAAGAAAAGGAGGACTTGTGGCACCTTAGAGACTAACCAATTTATTTGAGCACGAGCTTTCGTGAGCTACAGCTCACTGAGCTGTAGCTCACGAAAGCTCGTGCTCAAATAAATTGGTTAGTCTCTAAGGTGCCACAAGTCCTCCTTTTCTTATAGGCATTTCAACATCCCCAACAGTTATTTTCTGGTCTGGGAATAAAGTCCCTTCCCGCAGCTTTTGAAACAGACCAGAGTTCCTGAAGATGCGAGCATCATGTACCTTTCCCGGCCATCCCATGTTGATGTTGGTGAAACGTCCCTTGTGATCCACCAGAGCTTGCAGCACTATTGAAAAGTACCCCTTGCTGTTTATGTACTAGCCGGCTTGGTGCTCCGGTGCCAAGATAGGGATATGGGTTTCGTCTATGGCCCCACCACAGTTAGGGAATCCCATTGCAGCAAAGCCATCCACTATGACGTGCACATTTCCCAGGGTCACTACCCTTGATATCAGCAGATCTTTGATTGCGTGGGCTACTTGCATCACAGCAGCCCCCATAGTAGATTTGCCCACTCCAAATTGATTCCCAACTGACCGGTAGCTGTCTGGCGTTGCAAGCTTCCACAGGGCTATCGCCACTTGCTTCTCAACTGTGAGGGCTGCTCTCATCTTGGTATTCATGCGCTTCAGGGCAGGGGAAAGCAAGTCTCAAAGTTCCATGAAAGTGCCCTTACGCATGCAAAAGTTTCGCAGCCACTGGGAATCGTCCCAGACCTGCAACACTATGCGGTCCCACCAGTTTGTGCTTGTTTCCCGAGCCCAGAATCGGCATTCCACAGCATGAACCTGCCCCTTTAGCACCATGATGCATGCATTGGCAGGGCCCATGCTTTCAGAGAAATCTGTGACCATGTCCTGATCACTCACGTGACTGCGCTGACGTCGCCTCCTCGCCCGGTATCGCTCTGCCAGGTTCTGGTGCTGCATATACTGCTGGATAATGCGTGTGGTGTTTAAGGTGCTCCTAATTGCCAAAGTGAGCTGAGCGGCCTCCATGCTTGCCTTGGTATGGCATCCGCACAGAAAAAAGGCACAGAACGATTGTCTGCCGTTGCTCTGATGGAGGGAGGGGCGACTGACGACATGGCTTACAGGGTTGGCTTACAGGGAATTAAAATCAACAAAGGGGGTGGCTTTACATCAATGAGTATTTCAGGCAGGACTTCATGGAGGGTTCCAATAAGAAATGGTGCCCCTAAGTAATTGTTCTTATTGGAACAAGCAGGTTGGTCTGGCCTCTGATTGATACATGGCTAGATTTACCTTGCTGCACCTTCTCTGTGAATGACTGCGGTGTGACCTAGAGGAATGAGTCCCCTAGACGGGGGAGGGGGGGAAGCAAATGAGTACAAAACAAATCTGGTCTATTTCTTGTTTTGATCCACTCCATCTATCTTTTACATCTTTGGCTGGCAGCAGACGGTGCAGAAGGTCTGCAAGCCATCCACATCTCATGGCTGCTCGGCAGAAGACGGTGCAGTAGGACTGCTAGCCATCCTCATCTCTTGCCTGCCCGGCAGAAGATGGTACAGTAGGACTGCTAGCCATCCGTATCGCCTGCCTGCTCACCATAAGATGGTTCAATAGGACTGACTGCAGGACTAAAGAGAATGACCTGGTCAAGTCACTCCAAATTTAGTCCCTGCACCCATGTCTGCCCCGGCGCTCCTGGCCTGACGATGACGGCTACCAGTCGTACTGTACCGTCTGCTGCCACAAGGCAATGGGTTGATGCTGCTGTGTAGCAATGCAGTACCACGTCTGCCAGCACCCAGGAGACATACGGTGACGGTTACCTGAGCGGGCTCCATGCTTACCGTGGTATGGTGTCTGCACAGGTAACTCAGGAAAAAAGGTGTGAAACGATTGTCTGCCCTTGGTTTCACGGAGGGAGGGAGGGAACGGGGGCCTGACGATATGTACCCAGAACCACCCGCGACAATGTTTTAGCCCCATCAGGCATTGGGATCTCAACCCAGAATTCCAATGGGCAGCGGAGACTGCGGGAACTGTGGGATAGCTACCCACAGTGCAACACTCCGGAAGTCGACTCTAGCCTCGGTACTGTGGAAGCACTCTGCCGAGTTAATGCACTTAATGCACTTAGAGCATTTTCTGTGGGGACACACACACTCGAATATATAAAACCGATTTCTAAAAAACCGAATTCTATAAATTCGACCTAATTTCATAGTGTAGACATACCCTAGGAGTGAGGCTCGGGCTGTATTACAGTGCATGGAACTGGAGAAAGAGGGTCAGATTACTGGAGGGACCTAGTTTGGTGTGACACCAGTGGGTCATTTATATAATCTGGTGTCAGGCTACTATCACAGATATAGAGGGGCTGCAAGGGACCTTGAGAAGTCATCTAGTCCAGCCCTCTGTGCTGAGACAGGACCAAATATATCTAGACAATCCCTGACAGGCGTTTGTCTAACAAAGCTCCAGTGATGGAGATTCCACAAACTCCCTTGGCAGCCTATTCCAGTGCTTGACTATCTTTATAGTTACAACGTTTTTCCTTTAACGTAACTCTCCCTTGCTGCACGTTAAGCCAATTACTTGTTGAACTACCTATCAGACAAACACTGGCCTCTGGGCATGCTCAATAAAGATCTCCCTCTTACAACTCTGCCTGCCCACTTCATCACTTACTGCTAACAAAACACAGTCTCCAACACCGATGCTTGGCTTCTCAGCTGCAACACTGGACAAGGTGGCCTATTGTGGTGATAGGGTTCTTTTGCAATATGGACAAGTCTACTATGAACTAAACTAGCACATTTCACATGGGACAATCAATAGCTGTGAGATGGTAACAATGTTCAGGCGCCAAAGTCACTTCACTTTAAGCATTTGCATGAATCCCATTGACTTCATATGGTGTGAGCACATGGTTAAGTGCCTTGCTGAATTGCGATGATCTTAAGCATGTGTCTAAAAGTTTTGCTGGATTCAAATTTATGATGTACATGTGAAAGGATTCAAACTAGACCTTGACTTAGAACTTACAAACACACAGAAATGTGCTTATTTCAACCAGACTTTTTAAAGTTAAGCACCTACATAAATTCTTACGGGACTGGAGCTCTCCTGTAAGATACCTGAGATAATCTTGTGGTAAAGACTTCATCTTCCAGTGCCAATACTTTGATGAGAAAAGATCCAAAAACATTCATGTAATAATATTTACTTACATGTACATAGCTCTTTTTACCTGAGGATTTCAAATAATTTATGAGCATCATTTCAGCTTCACAAGGCCCTCCTGTGAGGTAGGGATGAGTAAGCATTATTATGAGAGAGGATTAAAAATGTTTGACTTCTGCTTTCATCAAAATTTTTGATGACAAACAAGAAAAAAAGGAAATGTGTTCTCATTTTTCAGTCAATCCTGTGGTTGGTTAACAGTTTCCAATATTACACTTTGGATAACGTTCCACATTTTAACAAGAATGTGTGTGTGTGTTTGTGAATCTAGAAAAGCTTCCCACCTCTCATTCAGCTAACTTTAATTATCACCATTTTATAGAAGGGGAAACTACAGACAGAAGTGTTAAATGATTTGCTAATGGTCACAGAACAAGTGAGTGGCAAAACTGGAAACAGAACTGAAGAGGCCTAAATCCCTGAACCATTTCCATCCCACATAATATTTAGGTTTTTTATATTTACATTAAATAAACTCTCTCATGCTGGCTGTTTGCCTGAAGTGCAGGCAGGTATTAAGCATGTACAATTATTGTTAGGTAATTGTCTGTAATATTACACATGTAACAATAATAATGCATACAAAATCAGTTTAAACAATTTAAGGTCATGACACCACCCAAGACAAACTAACTATCATTCTAGGTTATAAAGTGCATGTTGTTTACACATAAATCTGTCACAATCCAGCCTAATTACCTTGCAAAATATAGTTTTCTCTTCAGGAAGCTTTGATACCATTGAAATGTTACACAGCGCTGAGAATTATGGATTTGGGGTTGGTATGTGGAGAGACAAATATTTTGCAACCCCCTTGTAAAGCAGGATTGTAACCCATACGGAGAAGATTTAGTTTCAGCTGCAGTGGCAGCTAGTGACTTTTTTGACAGGTGAGGCACAGATCACAAAATAGTTATTTCCACCTCCACCTGATGCATAATTTAATAGCTATTAAAAGCTTACCTTATTTATAGCGAAAAAACAGCAGACAGATCCAGGAGCTGGAGGCCCCCCCACCCCTCACCCCCGCTACCCAGGCTGGAGCACGAGGCAGGCCAGGGGCAATAGCTCCTCACACACATGCCCGGGGCCCACCCCCTGGAGAGGCGGCCAGGGAGGCGCAGGGCCAGACCCCATCCCCGTCCCTTACAACGCAGGCTTAACAGCTGCAATCCTGCTGTGGCCTCACCAAGCCGTGGTTACCACAGCAACACCCTTATAAAGTGACTCCTGGGTGTGGCAAATTGCCATGGTAACAAGGCGCTTCTTGAGGCCCGATTCGCTATACCAAGAGCTGAGCCTCGCGCAGCACCGTTTTTTGGGGATGCGTTTCGCTCCTGGAGAGAGGGAGCCGTGACACCGGAATCACATCGCAATTTGTCCTCCAATCCAGAGATATTTATCAATTAAATCAATGAGAATATGCAGAATGTATGCCGCTTTGGGCACTTCTTGGTTAAGCTGTGCTTCCCTGGCCTGTGCTGATGAGCCTCCCCGTTCAGTTCCCAGTCTGCTACAAACCCCCTGCATGAGCTGAGGCAATCCCTCACTCAGCTTTTCGGTTCGCCCTCCAGCTCTGCACTGGGGGTGGCAGTAACTCATTTGCCTGCCTTTGAGGCAAGGCCCGTCTGTCGGCAGGTAGACCTTAATTAGCTCACTCCGTGCAGACCCTTGAGTGTCCACACCTACGGTTAGGTTCAGCCTTAGTGGGGCTAAGTCCTGAGACCAAGGAACATAGCACTACGCCCAGTTCTCCAAGTGTCACCTGCATTTACTGCAGGAAAGAGAGAAGGAGGAAGAGACGGATCAAAGGACAGAAAGGAGGGGGAACAAAGTCTAACTAGACACACTCACTCCATGGGCTGCAGGAGGCCAGTCAGGCAGTGCCTAATTTGTGATGAAACAGGTGCCGGGGCTCAAGCAATTTTTTTACATTAACAGATTACATTTTTTACATTAACAGATGCAGCAAGCCCAGAGATGTCGGGGCGATGCACTGTCAAGCCTAGCCTGGCACAAATTAAGCACTGCAGTCAGAGTAGCTGAAAACCCAGAAGATCTATCTTAACTGTACAAGAAGTAAACAAAAGCCAATAAACTCCACTGGAACAAAAGAACCACTGAGATTCAAATTATACCTCCCCGCTGGCCCCTGGCTTCAGAAGCTGATGGCTGGTACTTGGCCCTTGATTAGACAAAGGTGGTCAGAGGGTATGAATGCATGAGGTGCCGTTGTGGTGCCTTTGTGGACAGGATAGCCAAGCTGATGAGATATGTGGTCCCCCCTGTAAATGTTTAGTCTGTAGGTGGTCTGAAGCCGAGGCCACCCTGGAATGAATGGGCTGTTTGTTCCTGAGGTAAAAAAATGAAATGAAAGAGTGCAGAGGGGAGAGAGAGAGCGCGCTGTGATTCTCCAGGAAGGATAAAGATACCCTATGTAGCGCTGTGGGAATCAGAGGCCCTGGGGACCCTGAAATGGTGGTTGCTCATAGTCAGGGATAGAGGGAGCCATCCATAAGGCTCGCTGACTAACTTGGAGCCAGTCACCGCTACAGTTGACAAGGAAATGGCACTGAGCTGGGGACAAAATCTATTTTGGGCTGAGAATGGAGGACAGGATCTTTGCTCCCCAGAGCCCAAGGATCCCTCCTCATTGGTGCAGAAAGTCATTGCTCTCCAAAGAGCCTTTTGATGTGAAGCAGTGACCCCTGCAGCTCCAGACTCATCCTGTTCTGCTTCATCCAATACAGCCCTCAATAAACATGAGCAAGCATCTCCACAGTCAGACATCTGACTTGTAACTGAGGGCAGTGGTGTCACCGGGCACAGTGCGATATACAGTGGCAGTGGAGAAAATTCCTCCGGTACTCGTGTACTGTGTTGGTAGCACCTCCAAGGGGATCTACCATGAAATGGCTTCCCATGTATGGAACGTCTCCGAGGCAGAGATTCGTGGAGAGTTTTGGGGAGTCTGCTCTAAGGGGTGAGCGGCCAAGAAAATTAGGAAAAACTTTTTCACTAAGAGGGTGGTGAAACACTGGAATGCGTTACCTAGGGAGGTGGTAGAATCTCCTTCCTTAGAGGTTTTTTAAGGTCAGGCTTGACAAAGCCCTGGCTGGGATGATTTAACTGGGAATTGGTCCTGCTTTGAGCAGGGGGTTGGACTAGATGACCTTCTGGGGTCCCTTCCAACCCTGATATTCTATGATTCTATGATTCTATGATTCTAAGACATGGTAAAACTTCCGTCAGTCTGTGTAAAACCGAGAGACGAGCCAAAACGCTTCTGATGAGCCAGCTTCTCAACGGTTGCCCGTTCCTCCAATCAAATTAAGGGTATGTCTGTGCGGTAATCACAGGGTACGAGCACAGCTTGAGCAGACATACTCAAGCTAACGTTAATCTAGCGAGTTTGGGATCCAGAGCAGGCTAATTGCAGCACAGACTCAGCCGGTGAGGTGCTGGGGCCAGCGGCTGCAGTGGGGATGGCTCCACAGGGATTGAGGGTGCATACTATGAGGAAAAGTTCTGGATGTGCCCCACCATTCTGCACACCCCTTCAGGATGGAAAACCATCACTGTGTAGTGTAAGGCAATTGCAATGCATTGTGGGATGCCTTTCCGGGAATTTGTATGGTTGGATCTGGCTATGGTGCCTTCCACCATAACAGGCTTTAGTGGCTTCTGGCATTTTCGGCATTGTGCTAGGGTTACAGTAGAACACCCACTGGAGCTTCTGAAATGATGGTAGCAGCGGTGGGATAGTTTGGCTTCAGTTCCTAGTGTAGATACAGCCAGTGCTGTCAGCGCCAACAGAGAAGTGGGTGCCTCCTTAGAGATAAATTTCCCATGGGCTCAATACGGAGGTCACTGGTTTGTTTTTATTAACCCTCCGCCTCCCACTCTCACTTTAGTTCCTTGTTTCTCCTTTAAAAATAAAAAAAGGCGCTGAAACCCCAGGGGCATTTGTGGCAGGGAAACACTTGCAAGGGAAGCAGATGGGGGGCGGGGTGGAAAGCCAAGATGAAAGAAGGTAAAATTTCCTCTAATGACCTTCCCCTGGAATGGAACCTTCCCTCGGGGGACTTTTTTTTTTTTAAACTGGTCTGAATCGGGGCAGTTGTGCTGCTGGGTTTGATTCTTCTGTTTACAACCCAGAGCCTGGCAGATAAACAGGCTGACGGCACACTGGGAAGGAGGGAAACCTCATCCGCAAACTCATTACACAACATTTTAAAAGTCGCAGGGGGCGCGGGAACGCCTTGGTTTGTAACATTTTCCGCCAGGTTCTGAGTGAGGCCCCGGGAAATATCCCCCAGAGCATCACTTGCGAGGGATTGTATGACCCAGGGGACTATGGTATGGAAACTTTTATAGCCTCTGCACTGAGTGGTTAGCCACCAATGCAACCACCTGGGGACTGATTTTCATTTACACTCAGGCCTATCTGCTGGCGCTGGTCCCCAGTTGGGAGGCCATTGACTTTAAAGCAGTTACTTCTTACACCGGGGAGTGGGTCTCAGGATAGCCTCAGTCCCCATGGCTTGCTGTAGAGTTTCTCAAGTGGTGGGACGCAGGCCTCAGGGGAGGGTCACGAGGCCTTGAGAATTTGATTACAAGCAAAAGCAAAGAAAATCTCGTTCCCCCCCCCCCCACAGCCTTGCCCTTCAAGGTCAAGTGTCCCCTGTCAACCTCTCAAAACACCCCCCACTACATTATACAAGGTTAGGATGGAGACATTATTTTACTGAATAAGGGGTCACCAACGTGAAAAGGTCAAGGACCATTGGGCTAGGGGATCTGAGGAATCAATAGTAGTGCCATAAAAGAGGGCGAGCTGCACTGCGGCTCCTTTGGGGCTTGAACCAACACATACGCACACACGGAGAGCGCTTGCTGAACAACCCTTCGTCCTTCTGTAACACTTTCCCTCCCAGGCTCTCAGAGCACTTTGCAAACATGAATGAACTCAGCCTCACAATCCCACCGGGAGGTCGGGTCGGTGTCATTATGTCCCGTCAGACGGGTGGGGAAACTGAGGCAATGAACGGAAAGGAAACTTTGCACAAGGGGCAGTGGCGACAGCGAGCGCGAGGCAATGGAGAATCAGGCGCCTTCGGTCCAATTGCATGTAAGTGGCTTAAAAACATGGAGTAGGGGAAAGGCAGGCAGCAGAAAGCCGGGTCCGTTTCCTGAGGGGTCCCTGATGTGCTGCTAAGTTTATTCAAGGATGCCTAGATTCCATGGTGATGGTGTACAACACATGTATTGATAATCACCCATAAAGAGTAGCCAAGGCCCTGAGCTTCTACCTGTTTGATACTTAAGATCTTAAAGGTGTTGGGGGAAGAGCTGAGCTTGACTCTTGACTCCTCGTTTGCTTTGTTTTATGAGGAAAAAGGGTTTGGGGGGTTGTTTTTTGGTAGGGATAAGAAAGAAAAAGTCCCACTTGCTTTTTACATTAGACTTTGTTATTACATTGGTGCATGGAGGCCTCCAGCTGGGCTCATTGTGTTGGGCACTGTATGTACAGAGTGAGACAGCGCCTGACCTGAACAGCCTAGTGTCTAAATAGGCCAGACAGGGAGTGTTAACATCCCCCTTGGGAAGCTGAGGCACAGAGTGAGAGACTGAGTGACTTGCCCAAGGTCACACAGGGAATCTGTGGCAGAGCCCAGAATTGAACCCAAATCCCCTAGGCTCATCTCTACAAGACAAGAGGGTCTCTCTGTATCTGGTCTCACTGTCCCTGCTGCTGCTGAAGGACCCTGGCGGGGATTTGGGAAACTAGCAGGACATTGCATCACAAGAGACAAGTCAGTGAAACTTGAATAACTGAGCCTGGGAAGAGTTTTTACAGTTAGATTGTTTAAAACTCTGTGGGCCAGATAAAGTGAGCATAGATGACATATCAGTCCCCTTTATGGCCCCTTTATACTCCCAGAGTGATGTGAAAGGCCCTTAATGTAACTACCTGGAGTCCCACTCCAGGTCTCTAGTCCTCCAAGGAGACCTCCACCAAAACCAAGTAACACAAAACTCAAGAGCCCTGACGTTTCCAAAGTTAAAAAAAAAAAAAAAGGCAGAAACAAATCCCTTCAGATTTAAAACTCCATAAGCTTCACCCTTCCAGGCCTTTGTTTTATATATCATAAAGAAAAAAAGTCCATTATTACAATTCCCCCTCCCAGGCATTAAATCACCAACCACTATAAATCTCCAATTTTATACCTCACCTTCAAAGCATCCTCTAACACAGTAACCAGAGGATTTGCTCAGAGGAGACAGCACCACCTCCTGGATCACCATGTCCTCACACTTCCCCCAGGAGGTCTCCCTTCCAAGCACTGCCCTAGCACATCCCTACTTAGTTGCACCACAAGGTGATACAACTGAAGAGACTAACATGCCCTGGGTGTTTTTACAGAGAGATAGAGAAAAAAAAAATCAAAGGCAAGCGGGGAAAGAGTTAACAAACAGATCAGTGCTTGTAACCAGGCCCCCTGGCTGAGCCCCAAATCTCATGTGTTGGTACCTAGGCGCCTACCTCTGTCTCTGGGGTGGAGTCGTTCTAACCACAGGGCAGCCTCACCTGCATTCCATCAACGTGAGTGACAGCTGTGTGAGTAGTTTTTTGGGCCCAGTCCTTGGCAAGATAAAGATGCCTCCTGCCGGGCCAAGTCAGCCTCGCCCTGGAAATCTCCTTAGTTAGTAGAAACAGGTTAAGAAGCCCAGAGCCAAGGAATCAGGACCAGCGGGTGTTTCTTCTGCGGGATGTTTGGAAGCGCATTGCAGCTGCCAGCTTGCATCTCTTTAGATGTCAGAACAACAACCTAGCACGGCATTAAGAAAGGAATAAAGGTTTGAAAGCAGAAACAACCCTGTCTGGATTAAGATACAGGCACCAAAGGCCCTTGCTTAGGTCCCTGCTTCACAGAATCCTGAGATGACGTCAGACTCTCGTCTTTCACTTAGTAAAACAGTATCTGGCTCTACGGTTTGCAAAGAAAAGCTGGAAAGCGTGAACAGGGTGTGCAACTCTCTGGCAGCGTCTGTTCCAGAGAGCCTCCAGGGAATCATAGAATCATAGGACTGGAAGAGAACTCGGCAGGTCATCTAGTCCAATCCCCTGCACTCATGGCAGGACTAAGTATTATCTAGACCATCCCTGACAGGTGTTTGTCCAACCTGCTCTTAAAAATCTCCAATGATGGAGATTTCGCAACCTCCCTGGGCAATTTATTCCAGTGCTTCACCACCCTGACAGTTAGGAAGTTTTTCCTAATGTCCAACCTAAACCTCCCTTGCTGCAATTTAAGCCCATTGCTTCTTGTCCTATCCTGAGGGGTTAAGAACAACAATTTTTCTCCCTCCTCCATGTAACAACCTGGAAGACATCCACCTCCTCACCCCGACCATAGCAGAGCATGCCCCTTGCTTGGAGGGTACCGCCCTGCTGCTGGTGAGGAGGAGGGTAAAGGAGTGCCAGTTTTGAATGGGGCCTCGACTTTAACACAAATAAATAATAATAAAAACTCTTGTATAGCACTTTTCATCAGCAGATCTCAAAGCACTTTACAAAGAAGGGCAGTATCGTTACTCCCATTTCACAAATGGGGAAATGGAGGCACAGAGAGAGGAAGTAAAGTGACTTTCCCAAGGTCACCCAGCAGGTTAGTCGCAGAGCTGGGAAAAGAACCAAAGTCTTCTGAGTCCCAGTCCAGCGTTCACCCCACCAGACTACACTGCCTCATGACTTAAATGTGTTGTACCTCAGTTTCCCCATCTGCAATGGGGTAGAATGACACCTGCTTTTATAAGGCGCTGTGATTTCCACAGCTCAAAGCTAAAGTCTGTTGTATGTTCCATCCCTTTCCCCTCCCCTTCGTCTGTCTCACTTATTAGGCTGTAAACTCTTGGGGCAAGGACCATCTCTTGTTTTATATTTGTACAACACTGGGTGCAATGCGGCCCTGATCTTGTTTGGTCACCAGCCACACTGTAAGAAACATGATAAATAACAATCAAAGTATTTTTTTAAAATTCTGTTTTGCTGCAACACCCCACTGTCCTGTTTCATGGAGGTTCTTTCCCCTGGCTGATCTCCACAGCACCATCCTTCCAGAAATGCGCTACGTGATGTGTCTCACATACGCGGCAGTAAGTTTATTCAACCTTGTTAAGTATTCCCCATGCGAGGAAGAGGACAGGCAACTGTGCACTGATTTATGCCCTGGGCTGAACATTCGGATCTGACACTTCTCATTTAGCCCTGTATCACTCTGCCGACTTCAGCAGAGTTACTCCACCTTGACATCAGGGAGAGATGTCAAGGGAGAGAAGGACCAGGGACCCACCACAGAGATCTTCTCTGGTCCATGTGAACTTTTCATAGTTAGCCCTTCCCCTACTTGGTGGAACCATTCATTCTTAGGCTTGGTCCAAACATCCAATTTATGTTGATGTAACTATGTCGCTCGGGGTGTAGAAAATACACACCCCTGAGCGATGTAGTTACACCAACCTAACCCTCGGTGCAGACAAGGGAGGGCTTCTCCTACCAACCTAACCAGCACCTCTCGGGTCTTCACCAGTGCAGCTGTACTGCTGCAGTGCAGTAAGTATGGACAAGCCTTTAGACGGAATATGGAGATTTAGGAAGACAAAGACGATAACTTTTCAACTCCCCCCTACTGCCTCTGGACAAATTCCCAGCATCTCTTATGCAACAAACTCATGAGACTGACAAGGAACATTCACAAGGTTTATATGGTCAGTTCCTGCTGCTTATAAGACACAATCCTGACATATACAAGGCAAATCCTTGATGCTCGGAGGGCAGGTTCACAGTATTGAAATGGAATTATAAAATCAGAGGAAACCCACTAAGTCGTGAGAACTGTGGCTCAAGAAGGAATTGAATTCTGTCAGCATGATACTCAACAGGGAAAGAGGTAGAGGGAGCTGTGGGGAAAGAGGAGTGCATTGGTGGATGACTCCATTAGGAGTGCATTGATGGATGACTCCCCCGGTTCCATCCAAACAGGACAACAGCTAGATCCTAACCCTTTAAAAAAAATAGAAGGAACTCATCAGCAGCCCAGACATTTAGCAGGCTAGTGAGAGAGCTCATTGTAATTCATGCTCCACTGATAACACACACCGTTTGTTATCTCTGTCTGCACCCAGCTTCCAAAATGGTGCAGATGGGTTGTAACCCAACGTGGCCTCCTGAGGGATTTCAGAGAAACAGGGCCTGGAGAAGATGAAACACCGGGCTCTCTACAGCTCCATCCTCAGGTGTCTAGGCAGGTTGGTAGCGGTTAGACTGATGGGGCCCACTGAGGGCAGTCACTGGTGTATGAGATGATCTATCCATCATCCTCAATCAGCTGCAGATAGCACAGCCACGTCACCTGCCTGGTCCACCAACAGCTCAAACTATACTAAGGGCCTGTCTTGAGTGAGTTGGGCTGGGCTAGCAGTCACCCCCAGCCACTTCAGTGGCCTCCTCTATGATTCAATCACTGATGGTGGAAACTTTATGATGAACTAACCATGCATGACAGACTCCAGTTTCACTCCCCCGGCTCTGAACAATGACACCCTCCTTCTATAGAGACCCAGTTAGTTCCCTTGGTGGAACACCTTTCCCCTTGCTGCTTATCCCACAGGGATTTGGGGGAGTGGAGAATCAGTGCCTTAAATGTTGTCTTAAACCCACTAGAAAGACAAGGTGGGTGAGGTAATATCTTTTAATGGACAAACTTTTGTTGGTGAAAGAGACCAGCTTTTGAGCTTACACAGAGCTCTTCTTCACGTCTGGGAAAGGTACTCAGAGTGTCACAGCTAAATACAAGGTGGAACAGGCTGTTTAGCATAAGTATTTAACATATACTGTAAGAGATCATTCACGAAGTGGCCTGTTAATATCTCTGGAGTCATAGCACAAAAAAAGGAGGATTAGTGGATTATAGATGGATGTAATAAGTCATTAATCCACTGTCTTTATTAATATCCTAGGATCACGGCTACACCAAGGCAGCAAACATCAATGGTCTTAAACCCATTATCAATTGACATGAACCGCTCATTCCCTAGCTGTCTGGGGCTACCCTTCCTTTCCAGCCCGATTCATTCATGCCCAGAACACGGCAGACACTTCTTCGCGGGGGCTGTACAGCAATTTTATCCAATTGCTTTTTACCTATGGTCACAATTTCTGTTGCGTCTGGGTCCTATTGGGGCGGGCAGGCTGGGCTCCATTGGCTGGATAAACACATCGGGAAGTAACCCCAGGAGCACAAGCTCCTGCCCCCTTTCCTTCTCTGTTCCCCATCCCAAACCAACAAGGCTACAAGGAACCCCCTGGACCGGAGCCCCACTGCACATTCCTAGCAAAGTGCAGGGACAGTGCCTACTTTCAGGGAAAACATGCTACCTCCAGCTCCTCACGCAGGTGTCAGAGCAAGTCAAAGCGGTTGCTTGAGAGACACCCTGGGCAGGGGACAGTGGAAAGGCCGGACTGCATAGGGTTGGTGGAGTGGGTCGAACCCCCAGGTGGGGGTAGGTTTTTATTCGCTTGCCTTGTTTCACTCTTTCTGGTCTCTCACTTTGAATGTGACCCCAGGAGGAAAAGGCGTCACTGGCAGCAGGTGCATGGCGCTTCCCCTGAGTCACGCCAGCCCCTCACAAACCCTGGGCTCAGTGGGTCAGTGGCAGTGCGCCTTGTGCTGTCGCTGACGCCCGCGGGTGCCACCCACCGCCATTCTGAGGAAGTAACTGCTCACAGGCATCCGTGAGCACACCGAGCGCAAGGCAACAGACAATCAAGCCAGAGCCCTGCTTCCACGGATATCAGTGGCAAAACCCCCCTTAGCTTCAGTGGGGCCAGGATTTCACCCCAGGAGACTACCCCTAACATCCAGCACAGCAGAGAGGGCTACCAGCATAGACTTCCTCTCTTTGAGCACCACCCAGTCTCCTCCCCAGCTGGGCTCCAGCTTCAGTTAGGCCTGACCCATTCTCCAGGTGGACCCAGGTGGGTTAATCAGCTTCAGGCCCACATTAACCCTTTCACTAGGGTGACCAGATGTCCCAATTTTATAGGGATAGTCCCAATTTTTGGGTCTTTTTCTTATATAGGCTCCTATTACCCCCCATGCCCTGTCCCAATTTTTCACACTTGCTGTCTGGTTACCCTACCTTTCACCATCTGTGTGGTGTAGACACCCCATCACAAGGGCCTGTACCAGAACTCTGTATCCAAACAAGCGTTTGAAATGCGGATCCACATCCTGATCTTAATGATGGAACCCCAGGGTTGAGTTTTCCAGGATGCAGCAGAGTGGAGGGGATTGGGAATCAGAATCAGAACCTAGATCAGCGTTTGGAGGCGCAGGTTCACAGCTAACACTGACACAGAAGGGGGTGGTTGGGTATGGTCTAAGAAATCCATTACCAGGGAAGTCTTAAGTGATCCATCCCTTAAGACTTCCCTGGTAATGGATTTCTTGTCTGCTATGGGGTTACTGTTTGGAACACACACTCCAGTTCGGGTCTTCTTAGGTTCTGAGAACCTGAGAACGCAACCCTCCTTCAGTGGGATCATCCAACACTGAGCCAGAACCTGCTACCAATTTACACCGAAGTAAATCCAGAGCAACGCAACTGACTTCAATGAAGCTGCTCCAGATTTACAACAGCATGACCGAAAGCAGAATTTGTGCCCCACCCCCGGTGCTCCCCAGTGACTGCATGATCTTACTGTCCCCTGCCTTCTCGTCTCTAGCCCCTTTCTGCATTGTCATCTCACATTGTCCTGCTCTGAAACTAGGAGCTCTTCGGGGCAGGCAAGCCATCTTTCTCTGTATCATAAGGTGTCATAAATATGCACAGTGTTGTGTATGTACAGTAATAATAGTGTTCAGGACCTGGAAGTAATTAGGTTTAATGGATGTTCTTGCTGTTGCTTTTTATAAGGCAGATGTCGCCAGTGACAAATTATTTAGGAAGTTAATTCCTGCTGGGGTAAAATCCACATCTCATCACCATTGCTTCCCTTTCTTTGGACTTAAGAAAAAATCCAGTGACACAGTCTAAGCGTGTGGGTTACTCTATCACATAGATATTCACTCGGCACCATGCCGTTGCTATCTGTAAAGTCTCAGACACACACACACAAAACCTTTCCTCCAACAGCAAGGCTGGTTCATTGCAAACTCAGGGCTCATCAAACCAGCAAGGAAGAGACAAACTCAGCAGTATGCAAAGGAAGACACTTGCATCGCAGGTTGGCATCTGGCTCTAGTTCCCCTTGGGAGCAAGGCTGAGGAGGGCTGGCTGTAATTGACCCCCTATTCCTTTAAATAGCCCCAATTGCCTAGGAGATGGGAAAACAGCAGTGTCAGAATCATCTCGGAATGGACCCAGCTGTCCTGGTGACCCCTGGCCTGAGCCTCAAGCCTTCTGACCCCCTCAGCTTCTCTCCAAAGACCATTAATAGAGTCTGACTTTATAGAGCATCTTCCATTCCAAGAGCTTCCATTTCAAAGCCCTGGGCCGAATTCTAAGCGATGTAAAGGAATGATACAGCAGAGGATCTCAACATAATTCAGCACCGAGGTTGGGATTTTCAAAAGGTACCTACAAGAGTTTAGAGGCCCCTTGAAATTCACCAGGGAATGTTACCTTTTTTTTTTTTAAAGTCCTATTTTTTCTTTTTAAAAAGGTGAAATCGACAGCAAACTTGAGCACTTCCCTTCTGAGAGAAGATCAGCATGACGTGCATTGCTGGGTTTCCACGCTGCATGTTGCAAGTGCCAGCTAAGGGTGTCTACACTGCAATCAGACTGGTGTGACTGCAGCACACACAGGCAGACACGAGGCAGCTCTGATCCAGTTAGTTCAAATAACAATAGCCAGGCTGCACAACCCCACCCAGGACCCTAAATGTGGACAGCCTTCTGACTGCAGTGTAGACAGACCCTCAGTTATGAATCGTCCTTCTTTGGGTCGCCTTTTTCAAAGAAGCCACTAAAATGAAGCCAGCAAAATTTGCCCATATGTGACAGAGAGTAGAACTTGTCCCTTAGGCCTGGTTTACACACAGTTTTTGAACTAGTTCAGTTAGGAGTGTGATTTTTTTTACTGATATAGTTACACCAATACCCATGCTGCCCCCTTGTGAGGTGCTCCCCATAAACACCCACAAAGCCACCTCATCATCCTCCTTCAAATCCCCTCCTTAAAACTCTCCTTTGTCAATAAACTTGACAGCGGTCACGCTGTTGGTGTCCTGAGACTCCTGCCTGTCATGCTGACTCTCTGCACTCCCCATCTTTCTGTAGAAATGTCATCTCTTGTTTTATACTTGGATTGTACGCTCCTTGGGACAGGGACTGTGTATTTGTACAGTGCCTAGGGCAGGGGGGTCCTAGTCCACACTTGGGGGTCCTAGGTGCTACAGTAATATGAATCATAAAAATAACCAGTATATAGTATGGATTCGGATATACTGGTCTAAAGGTGCCTTATGCCGATATAGCTTAGTCCCCATCCTGTATAGGAATAGCGATCCCACCTTTATACAGCTATAACTGCATCCACACTAGGAGGCTCTGTGCTGTGTTTATTATACTGGTGTAGTTAAAGTCGTAAAACTTCCTCCTGCAGATGAAATCTTAGCTTGAACCGCGGAGTGGGGGAAACTTGTTTGCTCTTTTTTGGACTCAGTTTGGCCAGTCGTCTGGACCCAACCCTCGGGGGATTTGGTTCCACACCTGAGTCCACCTATTCCAAGGCCAGTTGGAAGTCTGTATGGGCCTTAGAACTGGGAGAAGGGGAACAGTGTGACACCGCTTTCCATACCACGCTTTCCACACACCATGTTAATTACACCTGACAGCAACCAAGGTCACGCCAGGCCTGGGCGCCCACCCTGCGATTGTCAGCTGGATTCCACAGAACGCGAAAAACAAAATGGCCACCGGCTCCACCACCACTCCACCTGGCATAGTTCGTTGGGACATCCATCAGCTGGTGTCAGCCTTGATGTGTGTCTTTGCCTTGACCGATTACCCCCGTGACATCGTCACGGGGAGGTTGGCCCAATGGCCAGCCAAGGAGCTGTCACCAGCCATGCCAGAACTAACAATAAAGACAAATGGGTCCATCACAGTAAATGGCTCTTAATGGGCTGCAGGAGGGGATGGGTCAACAGAGCTGGCTGGGCACCATATGTGAATTCTTCACTAATCGCTCCAAATTGGCCCAATTTGTTTTTAGAGAGCGGCGCAGGGACATGTGCATTGCCAGCCACGGAGTTTTGAACATGAGCCGGCATGGAAATAATTTGGGGCTTGCGCGGATGCTTCCCAAATCTGCCAGAAAAAAAAATAATGGAAGCAAAGAGGAAGCAGGAGCTCGCGGGTTTGGCGTTGGGGATTTTCATCATTTTTGACTTACCGTCTCTGGTTGGGAGGAGGGGAAAAAAATCCCACTACCTAAAAGGATTGGATGGCAATGAATGAGATTGTGAGATACCAGCTGGTGGCTATTAATAAAATCAGTGCTACACTGGGAATGTTACTGGAATATGTCCCTCGCCCAGCGACCTTGCAAGGTAATATAGATGAGGCAACACAACACCCCATGGAAAGACGAGGATGAGGAGAGACATGTAGGAAAAAATCTTTGAGAAAATGAGTTTCAGGAGGGATTTGGAAGAGAGCTGGAATGACAGGAAGAGGCATGAGTGGTGCCAGGACAGTGTGATAAAAGGAAGGTCTTGAGATGAAGGCACTCGATTGCAGCGATTTTATCACAAGTTTCATGGCATCTGGGCCTTTTTGTAAAGCTCCAGCTCCAGGAGTCATGTGATTAGATCAGAATATCAGCGTTGGGGGTTTTTTTAAAAGTAAGTTTCTATCCTTCATGATTGCAGAAAAGAAGTTGAAAATGGGACCCAGCTGCATCCTAAAACCTCAGAAACCAGAGGGCAAATACAAAGAACCCAAATTTTATTGTATTGTTTAAAAAATCTCAGGATGGGGGGAGGGATGACTCATAGCTTTTGAACAGTTGGGATGGGCGACAGCTGGACTCTGACACAGGAGATTTGGGTTGAAATCCCAGTGTTGAAATCCCACACAGTTATTGTGTGACCCTGAGCAATTTACTTCCTTTGTACCTCAATTTCCCCATCTGTAAAATAGGGTGATACTACTCCTTCCCCTGCAAGGGGTCATGTGAGTATAAGTCCATGAATGTGTGTGATGTAGTCAGATACAGGGTGAGAGGGGCCATGGGATCACCTCTATAACCAAAGAAAATGGGATAGACCTTTCCCATCCAGCAGCGGGGAGATTAACAATCGCACCTGCAAGTTGAATGGAGCTAGGAGACAAACAACCAGCTTCCTTCACCCTTTTATTCAGAACTAAGCTACTTAACCCCACAGCACCCACCCCTCCTCCCCAGCCCCTCTGTGACCATCTCAGCAGTCACACCCGCTATTGAAAAGAGGCATTGTACTAACCCTACCTTGGCTTCACCTCTCTTCATTGATCACAGGTTATTGCTCTAATTATCTCTCTCCCTGCCTCCTGGCCTGTCGGAGACATTCAAAAAGAGGTCACCTGGGTCATTGTTCATTGGGAAGAAGAGACGTCACCAGGAAGGTAATGTTTCGGAGCATCCTTTGATGCTCAACTACCAGAAATTATGCTCCTGGGATATTAGCTGGTGCAAGACACCAAACTCTTTCTCTCCGACACACTTTTTAATTTTCTGTTAACAATCAAACAAAATGCTCAGGAATCCCCATGTCCTCCTAGAATGCATAGCACAGAGAACCATAATGCATACTATCAAACCAAACTCAATCTCGCCCTATAGGCTATGGTCAGTCTCAGAGTTGGTATGTCCAGGGGCTACAAATGCAACCCAGGCTAACCCAGCATGGCTTCTTGTCTCCCTCCAGTGGCTAGACTATGCACAGATGTTTATATGGGTCTTTGGTGCCTAGTGATCACTCAGGCCCATATCCTCAAAGGTATTTGGGTGCCTAACTCCCATTGATTTGTGCTCTCGGGGCTTAAGGTGCTTGAAAGAGATCTGGTTTGTTCGGTGTCTGGTTCCAAAAAGAGCTTCACAGATTCACTGTCTGGGAAGCTCAGCCCTTAAAGACACCTATACCCCAGCTACCATCTTGACGGGCCCAGCTCTTTAACTCAAGCCACCAGAGATTCAGTTCTGTATCTGGTGGGAAAGAGCCTCTGTGCTCAAAGAATTTCCTGGAGGGGTTGGGTGTCCCTTGGCTGCTTGGCAGCCATTTGGCAACAATATAGCTGGCACAAAGTGGCCACAGGGCAACTGTGGGTCAGATCCAAGAGATCCAAATAGACTTGCCTCTTCCTGAATCTTTCTTACTGCAACCTCAGCTCCATGAAAGCTCTTAAATCTGGTTCTGCAGGGAGCCTATATGTTCATCGGAACGTGGCAGTTCTGAATTGGGAAAGCCTTTCTTTTATCTCAACAGAAGCAGAAGAGGCTTCTGCCAGATGTACATCTCTGAGCTTATGAACAGGATTTTGAAAAGGACTCTGGACCCCCAGCAGGGGCCAGATTTTCACAAGAGTTCAGCACATCTGGAGCTGAGCAATTTAGAAAACTTGGCCCGTGTTTAGGTACCTAAATGGGAGCCGAGAAAGTTGGAAAATCTGGATGCTAAGCCGTTGAAAATCTGGCTTGGAGCTCTTTGGAGAATCTAGCTCCTTAGTCTCATTTCTGTCCGGCCTTCTGCCTCCCCCAAGTTTGGAACTCATGAAGAAATCAGCTAAGGTTCTTTGGCTTTTACGAGCTATGGAAGAGACATTGTTTCTCCCTGCCTGCATGCTGGAGGAGTCTTTCTACCACAACAGAGAGGCCCTTGATACCACTATATATGCCTCATTGCATGCAGCAAGATATGGGGGTTTTCATCGTCTCTCCACCAGGTCTCCAGACAAGAGGGCTCTGAGGTCTGTGAGGTGGGGTAGCCTCATTCCGAAGCGCCAGCCTCCAGAGGTTCAAAGGAATTTACACAGCCCTTTGGAGACTGGAGTTGGGATTCATGACTGGGGCAGGAGTCCCATCTAGACCAGCCCCTATCTGAACGCTACGCTTGCGTCATGTTGGCTGATGTCCCAGGGATGAACCAGAGACCTCCAGGGCTAAAAGCATGAGTTGTTACAGCATGACAACTCTGCCCGGGGTTCAGCGGGCTGTAACAGCTCTCGGAGGAGGATCCCAGAGCGGGGCCATGTAACACACTTATCAGTGCATTACACACACTCAGCCAGCAGTCCCATGAGAGAAGCAGGTAGGCAGGTATCCTTTGACAGGTGGCTTGCTGTCCCTCCTGTACAGACCTGCTGGCTCTCTCTCCTTTTCAGAGAGTGGCTCATTCCTCACTCCTCCAGGAAAGAGGGTTCCAAACGAAAGTATTTGATTTGAGGCTGCTGAAATCCATGTCCTCTCTGGGGTGTGTGTGTGGGGGTCATTATCCCCATGCCTCCCTCCTCTATCCCCATTTCTTCTGGAAGGGGCAAGTGCAGCCTAGGAGTTTGCTATCGCTGTGAGAAACTGAGGCACAACTACCCATGGAAAGGGTTGGGCACAACTGGAAGGGGCAGAGGCAGTGACTCTAGAGGGGTCTGTACAATTAAGCTAGCCAGGGGGAGGCACAGTCAGCCTATGGGGGAGAATATATATAATTATTCCAAGAGAGGGAGGTCAAATTGCTCCGGGAAGTGGGTGTACGTCTGCTCCATGGTTACGTGAAGCCATAACCACTCAGCGTGGGGCTGTTCCTCTTTAGTGGTGGGGCCTCTACTGTGTCAACTGAGAGAGCAAAGCTTTTTAGCTCAGGGCAATAGAAGCTCACGCACTGAGATCCACAGGTCCCAGATTGGATCCCTGCAACAATCCACCCAGGGGTGTTGGGGTTACAGTTAGAACAGCGTCGTGACAGGCGAGACTGCAGGGTTCCAGGCCCAGCACTGCCACTGACTCACTGGTCCTGATTTTCTCTTGCTTTGTGCCTTTCGCCACCATTTACGCCTGTGCCAAGTGGTTGTAAAACGCTACCGTCGCATAGGTGTGAGACAGTGAAGAATTATGCCCAGCGGGTGACCCTGGGCCAGTCCGCTTTTCCCCACCTGTAAAAATGGCTAGAGTAACACTGACCAACCTCAACAGGGGGTGACAAGAGGATTCACGGCTTAGATAGTGCTTTGAGATCCTCAGATAAAAGATGCCAAAGCTATCATCCTTTCCCTGAAAGTCAGTCCCCTCCACCCGCCCATTCACACACACACACACACACACACACAGCAGGAAGGGGTACACAGAAATGCTTCAACACTGAGAAGTATCCATTTGCGTCAGGAAGGGGCTGTATCCAATTGCCTCCCCTCTCCCAGAAAGGATAGCAACCCACTAGCTCCTGCGCTGGTGACAAATGGGTTTCAGATAAGTGTCTCTGCAGATATGTTACCAGAGCTGCTGCTGCTGAGAGATGCAGACCATCCACCAAAGACACGACAACCTCTCCCCGCAGAGCTGGAATTCTCTGGACTGGCTGATAGAGGACATGGGATCAAAGGTTCCCCTTTGCCTGTGCTGAAAATGTCAGATCATATCCGGTGAGAAAGACCTAAGCAAAGTGTCCAACATCTCCCGTTAAAAATCAGCAAAATTCTGGCAGAAGGAGAAAGAGACGGCAGAGATAACCTTACAGCACGTGGCCACCTGTCAATTAGAAATGAGCAGTAAATGTCACCTCTATCTAGGTGCCGTATGGCCACCCGTCACTGTAGCACGTGAGTGCCTCGTGGGCACTAATAGAATTTCCTCCCCTGTAGGGTAGGTAAATTCTTATGATCCGCAGTGGGGTTGGTTTTTTTAATCATCCTTACATTTTTTCACACATGGGAGTCACCCAGATGTTTAGGCCCAGATTTTCAAAAAGGGCCTAGAAAGGAAGGTGCCTCATTGTTTGAGTGCCAAGAATTAGACACCGAGGGCTTGATTGGTTGAGGGGCGGAGCGCCCATCATTCCAAGGGAAGCCAATAGGCGCTGCAGATGCTCTGCACCTCTGAAAATCTAGGTGAGCACCACCTTACTAACACCAAAGGCAACTATTCTGCAAAGACACTGGGGGAACTTTGTCAAGGAGCGAATTCTTCTTTGTGCCAGTGGAAAGTAAAATGAGAATCAGGCCCTGAGTGTCTCCCTTTGGGCATTCAAAAAAGTGCAGGCATCTGAAATTAGAGGCCACTTTTGAAAATTCAGGTTTAAGGGATTTGCTCCAAAATCATGGCGACAAAGCTGGGACTGGAGTCCAGATCTCCTGAAGCCTAGCTCGGTGCCTTAACCGCACAACTTTCTTTCTCTCCTACACCTGAGATCGAAACCCACTGCAACTGCAAAGCCATTCCTTGGGCACAGATTTGTTTTGCCACTTTGGCAACAATTGCACCCCATGTGATGCCAGTAAAATACTTAATCAGCTGCTCTGTCTGAGACAGATTCCAAAGGCCATTCAGAGCCTCTCTGAATCTCCCACAGCCCTTTCCTCACACCCTGGGAAATGAAATAATCCTGAAATGGTCACTGCCAAAGCAAACCCTCCAAATGGGCCATAATTACAAAGAGCTCAAGAGGAGAGGGACTGACACCAGCTGTGGTTTCAAGGTCCAGGGTTCTAGTACACGCTGGAAGGGGTGGCTATTTTGCTCCGGGCTTGTAGGTTTTTCATGGATAGGGATGTACCAGGAGGAATCAGTGGGAGACACTTGGGGGGTGGAGGGGAGGGAAAGGCCTGCTGTGCCTTTAATTTTCTACAGCCCAGGCTTTAGAAATGCAGCTTTGCTTGGAATGCTGCTGAGTGTGTAGCCCTGGGACAACTGCGATCCCTTTGATTTGGCAGACTGGAGCCGATGCAGGTTGCTTTGTGGGTGTATTTCGTAAGAAAACACAGGAGGCAGCAGTCCTGCCCTGTAACAGCCTCCAGACATTCTGGCTGAGCGCTGCCACGGCAACAGCCAAGAAAGGCACCGCCTGAAAGGGTGGCGTTTCGAGGAAGCCTTCTCTGGCTTGGGACGTTTGCCCAGCTTGCAGAAAGCTTGTCTGTTTTCTGGCTCCTCCGCTCCTTGCAGAGGCAGAAAGGTCCCTGCAGTGCAGGGAAGGGCAGAACTGCTAGCCCCACACGCGCACTTCAGTCGCCTAACCCCACAGTGTGCGGAAGGGAGCGAGAGCGTGCATGTCGCAAGCTCCGGTTGCAATCCAGGCACAGCACGGAACCTTAGCTCCACCACAAGGCGTGAGTGGGACTGTCATGCAACACACGTTTACGACACAAAAAGAAAAGGAGGACTTGTGGCACCTTAGAGACTAACCAATTTATTTCTAAGGTGCCACAAGTCCTCCTTTTCTTTTTGCGAATACAGACTAACACGGCTGCTACTCTGAAACCTGTCATTTACGACACAGTACCCCACCCACAGTGCTACCAAGGGCCGGGAGCGTGTGCTGGCAATGACTCAGTGTGTTTTGAGCCAGGTGGCTGGGAGAATCTGAAATCAATGAAGGCCCTGATACTGACAGGGAACTACATAAGCTATAAGATTTATTGATCGCATGTAGGCTGCATGAGTTTTCACCCTGCCCACACTAAACTCCCCAACTCCTGCCCCAGCATGCACCAGGCTCATTGTGAAACTGGAGATGTATTCTCCAGGGGCTGTGTAGGCAACCAGAGGGGAAGTACAAATTGACAGCGCAATACCCGCCGTGGCACATGTGGGGTGTGAACACACGTGTTGTGATGAGCCACACGGCCATGCAAATTTGCAGCGCAGCACCCTGACTGTAGTGGGGCCACAGCATGCCCTGGGAGTGACTCAGGTTTCCCTCTGAGCCCTGGATCATTGTTGTTCAATAGAGTCACTCCTTCACAACACATCTGGAGCAAGCTATGGAGACATGGTCTGGGCCTACGCGTATGTCCCAACACACCTCTGATCCATTCTGTGGCTCTTCCTTTGACTGAAAACACACCATCCAGGAGCATCGGGCTGCACGGTACAGAGGAAGACACTGTCCCTGTCCTAAAGTTGAACTGCACAAACAACCCCATTCAACGCACTGTGCCTGCAGGTCCAGGCTCAGGACGGGACAATCTTTGTTATCTTTGTCTAATTATTGTGAAATGGATTCAGAGAAGAGATGGGGCCAAAGCAAAAACCCAGCTGCAAATTCCCCAGCAATGTAGGGAAAGTTTAGAGCTTTATCGAAAGCCCTGTGAAATTAACGGAAAGATTTCACTGGGTTTTGGATCAGGCCCTACGAGGTTCAGGCAGAGCTCTGCTTAGCATCGGGCCCAATCCTGCAAGGTGCTGAGCACCCTCAACTCCTGCTTAAACCAATGGTTCCTGGTCGGAGTCAGTGGAATTGTAATGACGGCTGGTCAAACACTAAAATTGGTGATCTCAGTTGTGTTTTCACAAATCTAGGTGCCTAGCTCAGTTCACTTGTTATTCACAAGGTCCCTGGTCACGAACCGTCAGGCCATTGTGAAGTTGCACTCTGAAAGTGTCACAGATTTTATCATGAACTCAAAGCTGCTTGAAAGCTGTCCCTGGGCTGGGTGATCCAGCAGACAGCACATGGGACTGGGGCTGGGTTCTTTTTCCAGTTGTGACCCTGGGGAAATCTCCTTCCCTAGCATGTTTTTAAATAGGATCTATTTTCCAAGTCTAGACAGTGCCTTTGTCTGTCTTGCCTATTTAGCTTGTGAGCTCTTCAGGGCAGGGTCTGTCTCTTACTATGTGTTTGTACAGCGCCTAGCACAATGGATCTTGAGGCCTCTCGGCGCTACCGTAATACTCTTAATAACAGCAACAGTCAAATGAAATCTTCACTTGTCTCAGAAGCCCCACTTCCCCTTCGTTGCTCTCTTTGAGCAGGCTTGCAGAACCGCCCAGCGTGCCCCTTTCCCAGTATTCAATGGCTGTTGTCACACCGAGGCTCTCCCATGGATGGACTGAGAACCCACCCTTGGCCCCACACACTGCGTCTGCCATACAGCTTTTCTTCCAGCTCCTCAATATGCTAGAACAGGGGTGGCCAACCTGTGCTCCGGAGCCCCATGTGGCTCTTCAGATGTCACTATGCGGCTCCTTGGAGAGGCCCCGACTCCAGGGCTGGAGCGACAGGCGCCAACTTTCCAATGTGCCAGGAGGCGCTCGCTGCTCAACCCCTGGCTCTGCCACAGGCCCTGCCCCTGCTCCACCCCTTCCTGCCCCCTTCCCAGAGCCTGCCATCAGCTCCCCTCCCCTCCCCTTCCGAGCCTCCTGCATGCCACGAAACAGTTGATCTGGAGGTGCGGGGAGGCGCTGATCGGCGGGGCTGCTGGTGGGTGGGAGGTGCTGGGAGCGGGGCGGGGGAGCTGATGGGGGGCTGCTGACATATTACTGTGGCTCTTTGGCAATGTACGTTGGTAAATTCTGGCTCCTTGTCAGGCTCAGGTTGGCCACCCCTGTGCTATACATTCAAAGCTGCCCATAGGAACCCTTTAATGGACGTGGGTGCTGTTTTCAGTCTGCTGGAGGGCTCCAGGGTCCGGAATGACCTCAGAGAAGTCCCAGTTAGGTCTGCAGCAGCTGCTGCTCTTCGTACAAGAGACATTGGGAATGTCTGTGGACACCAAGGATACGCCAACCCCATGACAGGGAATTATATGACCGGTTACCTGCGAGAGCAAGGGGAATGCACTCAGTGACCCAGGAGATCCCCTCTAGACGCATATCACACTCAGATGTGATTTTTTTTAACACACCCACACAAATCAACAATAACAGCAGGAGGATTTGAACATAGTCTCCAGCACAAAAGCAAACACCTCTGCCACTTGAGCTAATCCCAGTGTACAGCAGCAATCACAAGACCAGACATGGCATAGAAGCATAGAATTCATAGAAGCACAGAATATCAGGGTTGGAAGGGACCTCAGGAGGTCATCTAGTCCAACCCCCTGCTCAAAGCAGGACCAATCCCCAATTTTGGCGTGGATGGAGGGTGGAGACATGCAACATGCTTTACAAGGACCAACCGGACAGCCTACTCTGATCTTTAATTTAGATCAAGGAAAACAAAAGCAAGAAAGAACAAAAGGAAATGTCTCCAGGAGAGACCACGGTGTGTGTCCCTCTATGTAACAGTCTGCAGCATTGGAGAACAAAATGGCGCTCTCCCAGCACCTAGGAAGAGAACTTCAAAATTTAAAGTACACTGAAAATAAGACATTAGGGATTCACAGCTCTGTTCGCTGCATTTGAGATCTCTCACCCCACCCGTCTGGTAGTGGGACCACAAGGAAAGCTGTTTCTCTGTTGCAGATTCCACCCTGGGAGTTGAACCAGACCATGAGGCCCTCATCCTAGTGTGGGCCCTGCAGTAGCTTTAGGCCCCATAAATAGCACTGCCAGCACTGGTCCAACCAGTTCTACGGGCAACGGACCATTTCCTGCACCTAGTTCTTCTGGTAACCTACAGACTTTTCTGCCAGGCAGTTTTGTCATATAGCTCCTTCCCAGCAGCTCATTTGTATAACTGAAAAAAACAATCCCTGTGAGCCCACCTCCACCTGGTCCTGGGAGATACCGCTCCCCACCCAGGGAGAGGCTGGGAACATGGAGAGAAGAAGGCCCTTAGCCAGGCACCTATCACGTGATTAATATTGTCTCGCTGTTTCCTGGTTCCTCTCTATGGGTCTGTCTGCATCCAACAGCGGATTCTTGGCCCATACTTAGACTGTGAGTTCTTTGGGGCAGAGACGCTGAGGTAGGAGTGATGCTGGCTCTATGTCAGACTCCCGTCAAGCCCTCCATGGCCAATGATCGCCTCCATGAGTCAGGACTAGAGGAAGGAGGCCCAAAGAGGGAATCCATTGTCTTGCTGGAATGAGAACCCAAACCAGCAGTGGGAGCTAAATTATTTCCTAGTGCAACGCCATTGATGGCAATGGAGTTACACAGGGGTAGATTTGGCCCAGTGCGTATGTTTACTTGAATTATTGTTATTATCTTGTGTCTAAAGCGCAGGACTGGGAGTCCAGAGATTTGAGATTGATTCCTGGCTCTGCCACTGACTTTCTGCATGAGCCTGGGGAAGTTGCATCCTCCCCGCCCCCGTTCCCCCATCACTTTCTAGGACACATTTTTCAAGCGAACAAAGGTTTGCACTAAAATGAGTGAAGACATCAGGAGTTGTGAACTTTTACTCAAGTGCCTCGTGGTCATCCAAATTCAGAAGCACAACAAATAAGCAGGAGCCCGTGAACTTGGGGCTGGTGCCTATGTGAAAATATTTGTGAATTGGGATTGATTATAGTGTTTCACCAAGTTGTTGGGGCTCATTTCAAACATCTTTGCATTCTGCTTCGGGGAGACTGGAAAAGGTGCAGGAACGGTGCTGCAGACTGAAAAATTTGACTGTAAGTATAAGGTAAAAAATGGAGAGGAGTGGGAGAAATGAGAAAAAAATACACGGAAAATATAGATTCTTTGGTATGATCTGGTCATTTGCCATTGTTCAGGAGGCCCAAAGGGTTGTAAATGGCCAGTGGATAATTCATTTGCAGAGGGGATTTCTCCCCAGACGTAAACCTGGCAGAAGCAGCTTTGCACCAAGTGCTTCCTCCCCACAACATACGAGGCATGTCAGGGGCAGGAAGGGGGTGTGGCAGATTTGAGCTCTGCTACACCGATCTTTCACCTTATGTCAGTGGCATAAAGTAGAGCAACCCCTGGCTTGCTCTTAGGCTTGTACAGCATAAGGGAGAATTCCCTGACACCCTTATTGCACCGAGCAAAGCTCAGAGGCAGGGGAAATTGGTCCTGTATTTTGTCCCAAGGCTCAATTTCTGCCAGCCCAGCTTGGACAATTTCTGCACCTTTTCTAGAGCATCCTGGTAATTAAACCATTTGTAAAATTTGCAATTAATTAATTATCCCATGTCTGAAAGCGCTTAGAAAACGTAAGTGCAGCTGAGCATTAGTACTGCCAAGTTCAATTATGATTATTAAATATTTACCTAGTGCCGTAACTTTGGTGGCACTTTTGAGAGATCAGGAAAGATACTATCCCTGCCTCAAAGGCCTTGCAATCTAGATTAGACAAAGAGAGTACATGGAGATAGACAAAAGGAGGGGGCAGGGATGGAAGGGATGAGGGAGGCCCCAAATCAAGATAAACGTGAGTCATGCTGTGAGCAAATCTTATATTTTTAAATAAAGTCTCAGGAAAGATGAGGAGGAGGAGGAGGCAGTCATGTAACATGCTTGTAAAGTGTGTGTCACATCTCTCCCTCCTCACACCTTCTACTGCCTGGCCCACCCAGAGAATAACAACTTGCCACCGCCTCCAGCTAAAGGAGTGCCTCCTTTAGCTCAAGTGGTAGGGGGCTTTGCTTTGTCACAGCTTCAAACCTTGCTGAGAAGAAGGGAGTTCAGTCTCTCTGACCCAGTTGGTTCTTTGCTGCACTTGCCAGCAGGCTGGGGAGGGAGGGAGGTGTTACAATTAGCACCAGTCAAAGCGATGATGCTTTAGGGGGTATAGACATCCATCCTGGTGGAAACAGACAGACTCCAGTCTTCCCCCCACAACACACTTCAACACCAAGCAGCCATCAGATGGACACATTCCATAACTACCAACCTGGCCCTTAGAACAAGAGTCCCTTGAAAGGGAAGCTCTTTAGCCAGCTACCATCAGTCAGTCCCTGCAAGCTCAGGTAGCATTGAATATGGGAGTATCCATCTGTGGGCTAGGCAGCTGCTTTCTCCCACCCACCTGCTTCTTTCAAAGAGTTGGATGTTGCACACTAGCCTTCCTGCCTGACCCTGGAGATCTGACGCTCCTGCTGATGGTGGAAACTGCTCCCTTTGTGACATGGTGCTGGTAGGACTTCCCTGCCCAGCGACGTCGGAGTGGAGGCAGTGGGTGAAAACCAACCCAAGCTGTACAGCCTAATTTCTCCCAAGCAAGTGACATGGTTACAAAAATACAAGAGGGGACAGCTGAGCACAGAGAACCCACAGAACTCAGGAGTGCCTCTGTTTTATACCAGTCGTACCTGTGCTCACACAATTTGCCGTTGCAATTTTTAAGGACGCCCCCCGGTGCAAATGTAGCCCTTAATAATTGATCACCCACAGCACATCTTTTCCCACTGTATGTTTGGTCTGCCTGGATGGCTCGTATCCATTGAAAACTGGACTTTGCCGCCGGCAAGACAGAAATCTGAGCAGAACATTTCCTTCGACTCCCAGGTCTTCTTTCCAGACTTTGGCATTACATTCCATCCCTGGGGCTCTCAGAAATGCATTGCAATGTGATAAGGAACCAGTAAGAGTGGGAGCATTAAGGCAGGCTGTGTTATAAGAACAATACTTAGTGATTACTGTGCAAAGCCCTGTGCAAACATTAATTAATCCTCACAACAGCCCTGTAAGTGTTATCCCCATTTCACAGGTGGGGAAACTCAGCCAAGGCCACACAGCAAAAATCAGTGGCAGGGTCAGAGTCCAGGATGTTCCTGGCTCCTCGTGCTGTTCTCAGTTCGCACTGTCTCCCCCTCTACAGCCACGGCTCATTCCTAGTTCAAGGCTTCATGTGCTCTGTTTCCTTAGCTCGCAGCCAGGCGGGGGAGAAAGGGCCATGCTCCAAACTTCACAGTCAGGTCTGACCTTCTCCCCCTGAGTTTCAGATGGGGCCCAGCCCTGCCGGGTTTTACCAGGTCACAATGGTGAAGGCTGAGGCAGCAGATCTGGAGGGAAGAGTGTGTTGTAACACACCGGGGAGGTTGTCTATTTACTGTCTCCCGGCCTCTCTACACATGACAGGAGGCCACATGCAGCAACCCAGTCAGACACGGTGCTTTGACTGTGAGCTCATCAAAGAGCCAAACCCATGGCTAACCCGCCAGGCATCAACCGGGAAGAATGCAGGGGTACTGGGGAGACTTCCTGGGATAAGGGGTAATTCCCATCACTCCCCACTTCCAAAGGGGAAACCATCTGGAGACCCAGGACACAGACACCTTGAGATGGGCAAAATATTGTGGTTCGTAACAGGGGGGAAACTGAGTCAGAGAGTGTCCCTTAAGCTCAGTGAGTTCTTCCTTCCCCTCCCTCGCAACGTCAGGCAGACGAGCGGTAGTGTCGAGGAACCAGGCAGCATCTCTTTAAATAGTTTGTGGGTCTTCTATTGTAGAAGCCACACAATACTGACAGAGCAGCAGTGGGTCTGTGTAGCTAGGAGGCTCCAGTTTGTATGCAGATAGCACACACGGTTATTTGGAACCCAAGTGTGTCCATGTGGTTTCCTTCTATTCTCAGGACCTCCAGAACTAAAACCATGAGCTGCTGTAGTTTGAGCTAAACAGCCAAGACATCCTGGCTGGGGCTATGACAGCCCCCTGTCCCTTGTGGATTGGTGCAGAGGGGGAAATGGTAACACACACTCCCTATTAGGGAAGGCCTTACCTTTTCAGTTAAAATTATCCAGACTTTACGAAAAGCCATCACTTGGTTTTTGCCAATTTCACCCAAATTTTGGAAGTGCCGGAACTTCCGGAGCCAGGGGCCGGCCGCGTCAGAAGTCCCAGTACGACTTGAGAGCTGGGGCATGGTCCATTGGCAACCCCATGCCCAGCACATAGACATTACCAGCTTTACAGATCGTTAAACACCATTCAAAGCTGACCATAGTCAATGAGCTACTTTTCATGCTAAAATGGGTCTAAAGCGAAAAACTATATTGGACACCGTTTCAAAACATAAGGTTTGGTTTTTTTTTGAATGTTTAGATAAGAATGAAAACAGGAGAAGAAAGTGATATTTACCCCAATATCTACCCAGAAAAGGCAACATTAATTTTTCCACCCGTTTTCACCCGCTTTTTGTAATAAACACTGATGAATTCCTGGGAAGTTTAAAACAAAAACACAACGTGAGCCCATCATGGGACCGAACTAGGCTTCTGATTTGGATTTGGCCCCATCTCTAGGGTTAGGCCCGCTCACGGCAGAGCCAAAGAGGATGCTGCGATGCCACCTAGAGGGGACAACCGACACCAGCACAGCTATGAATAAAGTATGTGGGGCCAGATTTTGAAGGGATTGGCATCCACACCCTGGGACAGATTTTTCAGAAGGGCTCAGCCCCCAATGTTCATCCAATGCACTGAGCCCTTCAGAGAACTTGGCCTCTTATTCAGAAACCTAAACGGGAGCTGAGCTCTTTGGGAAATTTGAACCCCATTATAGATGGGTGCTGAGCTCTCCTGGAAATTCCTACCCTAGTGCTGGCTAGAAGATGCCAGAGTGACAGCCCTGGACATCTCTGTCTACTGGGTCAAAGCAGGAAAGGCTGCCCCGGGGCTGCTCTACCAATGTACCCCAGTCATGATCTGTCTGACAACTCTTTAGAGAAGAGACAAGGTGGGTGAGCTTATATCTTTTACTGGATCAACTTCAGACCTGAAGAAGAACTCTGTGGAGCTCTTGTCTCTTTTACCAACAGATGATGGTCCAATAAATGCATTGGATGTGTGGAAGGCAGTGTTGCCTAGTGCCTAGAATAGAGCTCTGGGAGTCAGGAGAGTCGAGCTCCACTAGTTCACCACAACAGTCCACTTTGCTGCTCCCTGCCTCAGTTTCCTCATCTGTAAAATGGAGCTAAGATCCTGGAATGAAACGTGCTCCGTAGGTGTTAGGGCTCTCCACGATACTAACAGCAGGCATGGCAAAGATATTTAGCGTGCAGCTCTGCCAGTGGTTCACACAAATACACAGGCAACCCCTTCAAAAATGCACAGCCCCGCCCACACCTCACCCGCACCCACGCCTCTCACCCACACAGCCCTGGCCCTCTGTGCAGCCCCATCATACACATCCCCATCACACACACACACACAGAGTCCTTTCGCACTGGCAGTCTACCCTCTCACTCACACACACAGCTCTTCTCTTCCCCACAGTCCGACCACAAACACAGCCCTTTCATGCTCAATGTTGACACGCACACACACACAAAGGGAACCGTTTGCTCTCTGTGTCCTTTCACCCATAGCAGCCCCATGACTTGGGCTCACAGACCCCAACGCCGACAGACCGGGGATCGCCCCGCAAGCACCACATCCGGCATAAGCTCATGTCCAAGCAGCAGGCCACGGAGCCAGGCAGGAGGGGAAGGCCTTTCTCACAGGCTCCAGCTGGCCTCTGCCCGAATTAACCCACGGCGGCTCCGAATCTGCCCAGCGTAGCAGGAACGGAAACAATGGCGGGGCAGGGAGAGCCGAGAGTATTTACTGTCTGGGGTCTGAGGCTGGGTTTGTGGGCTGCGGATTAATTAGAAGAGAAGATCTTTATCATCTGGGGCTGTCTGGTGGCTCCAGCTGTTGATATTGTGGTGATTGTGGTGGGAGGGGAGAAGAGGGAACAAGATTCCAATATCTCTGCCTGTGGAGGTTTCTGGCGCCTTCTCACCTGTGACTCTAAACTGATTGAAACTGATTGCGAGGCTCACCCCACCCCCTCCGCCCCATCAGCATCAGGTAAGTGACTTCTCACTTCCCCTTGGGATTGCGATGGCTCCTGGCTCTCCCTCCCCCGGACTGGGGAAGTGGCATAGCATCGGGATGTATCACGCGCACACAGGCTCACAGAGCGAGCTCCCAACACCTGGGTACAATGTGACAGGCAGAGAGCCAGACACACTGATACAGTGACAGAGAGACACGGCCACACATATGCAGCGACACACATGGATCCAGGGAGACTGCAGTGCAGAGACAGATACAAACACACATGCACCACAACAGAAAGAGACACATGAATGCTCCCGCACACGCACACAGAGCAAACATGGCTTTTGGAACAGGCCTGCTGTTCCCGTCCGCATTATATTAATATTATTTTATTTCACCCCTTTCTTCTTTGTCTCCCTGTCCAGTTCCCCCACCAGCCGGCATCCGCTCTGCGGACTGTGGATGTAAAAACATAGCAGCTGGTCCCTCTGGTCCCCATGCCCCGCCACAAGGCGCTCAGCTAATCCAGGGCATACAGCCAGGGATGAGAGTCCCACAACACGGCACTGCCCAGCTTCCCGCCTGGCACTTCCTGCTTTGCCCTCACTCTCCCCCTGCCTCACTACCCAGCCCCCTACAGGGCATTTCTCACTTCACCCCAATGCCCAGCGCCCCCCTGTCCCATGTCCAGCATGCCCACTCCTCCTAGTCCCTAATGGGACATCATCTGCTTCATCGCCGCCACCAAGCATGGCGTGGCTCACTCTAGCCTCAGCCCCAACCAGTGGGGTCCCTTCTGCTTTACCATTCTACTCCCACCATGGTACGAGGTAGTGTGGCCTAGTGGGGAGAGAACCATGTGCTAGGCTGCTGGTTGTCCATTTAGTGGACTGGGATTCTCATTAGTTCCACTCTGCTATGAAGCCTGTTGGGTGACCTTGGGAAAGTCACTGCGCCTGGCTGTGCCTCAGTTTCCCCATCTGTCATATGGGGATGACGACACTGCTCTCCTTTGTGATCTCCAAATGGAAAGCACTCATAAGAGTGGAGTGTTATTATTATTCACACCAACAGGATACTGCCCACCCCCCTCCAAAACCCTTGCCCCTCTGCCGCCTAATCCTTAAGGTCACGCCGATCATCTCCTAGCCACCCTGCGCGGACCCACTTCTTTCGCTGGCCAGGGCCCAGCGTGACCTTTCACACTCTGCTTGGGGACTCAAGCATGACGCTGTCCATATGAATGCCTGGACCCTGGCAGGTTTCCACCCACCCTGACCCAGCACCGCCTTGTACAAACACCATGCATCCACCTTGGCCTGGGGGTTCCAACATGCCACGCATCATTCCAATGGGACGAAGAGTCTTGCCAGCTTCCCCAGTCTGTCCTTGCATCACTGACAAAGAATTTGTCTCGGGGACCCCCTCTCGAAGCAGCTGCGTCTCCCCTTGAAAACTCAGCATATCATTTACCCTTTTTCTAGGTAAAGGGCCTTACCTCAAATCCTTCCCTGCCCTGAAAGCCCTTCAGTCTATGTCAGGTGCAATCTGTGTACAGAGCCTGGCACTGAGGGGACTGGTTTTCCAAAATGCTGAGTACCACCCCGGCATGGCTTCACAGGCAGATGTGAATGCTCAACACCAGCGACAATTTGGGGCTCTCCAAGCTCTTTAAGGAGCCCCATGCCCTAAGCAAACTCTACCCCTTGGCCTTCTCTCTCATGCTGGAAATAAGGGGAAGATGCAACTCCTGCTCTGACTTCCCCCGCCCAGCAGCTTGGGGCCCTGGGACTCACAGGCTGATCATACGCTCTGCGAACAGAGCCCTCTGTAAGAGAAGAGAGCTGCTACACTGGGAAGCCCATGCCTACTAGAACCAGAGACAGAACGAGCGGATCACTACATAAACTGTGAAGCAGTGCCCCCCTCCCCAGGTCACTGCATTTCATCAGACTCCTTTGCCCAGGAGAGCTGGTTGTGCCCCCATATCAAGCTCCACATTGACTGGGGAAGTGTCCTGTGGGGAAGCTCAGTACTGCATAAACTTGGGAGACCCATTTCACACCTTCCCTTTGGAGAGCGGTTCTCATGGGGCGGGGATTGGGTGGCAATCAGCGAGTAGGCATAGCACCAGAATACGAATCCCTGACCACGGCACGGATTGAAATCCCAAGGGGGGCAAAGCAAGTACTGCGGAGGACTAGGTCTCAGACGCATCACCACCAGCCTAGCACATGGTTGCCAATCCAGCTCATGGCTTCTGGTCAGGCCCACCTCTAGACTAGGAGGTTTCTCCTCTGACATGCTCATCCCGTTCATCACCCTTTAACAGGCTCATGACTGAAGTTCCACAAGATGCAATCTGACACCCGGTGACCCAGGCCATCCTGGTAGGGTTCCAACCACTCAGGCAGTCCCCATTTTGGCTGGCAGGAAGGGGAGGAGGAGGGGCATGTGTCACCTGTGGATAAAGGGAGAGATCATCCCCACACCAGGAATATCGGCGGGTGAGGAGGAGAAATGACCGCTCAGTGTAGCTGATCGCCCTGTGGGATGTTTGTATCGTTCACCAAGGAACTGGCCAGCCTGAGCCAAAATAAAATGGGAGGGAATCCTTAAGGCTGGGGCTTGTGATGGGAACCTGGGATGCCCACCGAAAATCAAGGGCATTTGGGCATTGCCTCTCCTTACGCAGCTGAGCCTGAACCCTTGGGTTTCACTCTGAAATGGCATCAAGTGCTCAGCACCCAACCCCCTCCCCAACTCACTCCTCTCTCTCTGCCTTATGCCTCCCTCCCACAATCCTTTCAAAGAGCAATTCTACCTGGGAGGGCCCTGGGAGGGAGGGAGAGGAGCTGAGGCTTCGGGCTGGCGCCTAGCAGCAGTCTGTCCCAGCTGCATTCCAAGGGGCATGGTGTTCTTTGAAAGTGGGAAGGCCCCAGGCCAGCCCTCTCCTAAATCCAGGAGGTGCTGGAGAGGCACAGCGTGAGCTGGAAGAACAGGTCTGGACGGGAGCAGGACAGGCGGCAGTGTGGTGATTGCAGGGAACAGCAGGTTCCAGCTGGACATTCAAGTGTTTGAGAAAGAAGGGACGGCAGGAGTTGGAGGTAGTGGCCGGACGCCACTGGGAGGGGGAGACGGTGATTCCAGCCTGGGCTCCCTCACCACGGAAGCCTTCGCCTCCCCTTTGGAACAAGGGGAAACCAGGACAACAGAGAGAGAAGCCATTTCAGTGGGAAAACTGAAGTTAAAACTGATCTGTGGAAGGTGGGGCCTGCACAGACCCTCAGGCTGAGTCTGATCTCACTCATAAGCTTTTAGACTGGGGAGCTCATTGGATCAGTGGAGTGACTCCTGATTTACACCATCCGAGGGACACAGCAAGAGTCCAGAGAATTATTTTTCCTTTACAAGCCTCTGGAGCTTGGTTTGCTTCCTGCTGCTGCCTTCCCTCTGGCAATTCTAGCTTCAGCCTCACTGCAACCGTCCATCCACCCTGCCACGCCTCACCACCGTGCAATCCACGTGCACACAGTCACACCACCAGACGTTGTAGTGTATTGGGTAGCCCATATTCAGGGCCTGGCCAGGTTAGAAGGAGACATGGATGAGGTAAGTCAGGTATTTCTTTGGTGCCATCCTGTTTATTATTACAAAGCACATGCACAAAGCCAGAGAAGTAACAGCAGTACCCTAGATCTATAGATTCAGCCCAAGCTGAACCTCCTCCACCCAGAGAACGGAGATGGCCTGATACGAAAATGATGGGGATCATACAAGAACCTAGAGAGACTGGAGAAGAGCAGCAGCTTCCATGAAGTCCCTCGAAGGACTTCACAATCCAAATCTAATTTGTCCGGGGAGAATCTAGACCCCACAGTACAGAGTGCTGTACAAAACCCTAATGTATCCGGGTTACATATAGATGACAGAGCACAACATCTCAGAATTAAGAGTGGGGCTTGGAGTTCCTGTCCCGTAGTCCCAGCACTGGTACCATACATGCGGTAATGGTGAAACACCACTCCAGAGACAGCATTTTCCAGCCTCTGGCCACTGATTCTCTCCTCTGAAATACAGACTTGGAGCCCTTCTAGAGCTCCCTCAGTGTATGAGTAGCATCTTGCAGGGTTCCTTTCTAAGCCAGGATCAGAACATCTGCTGCTCTGGGGCTGTGTGATACAGAGCTTCTGGTCAGGCTGACCTCTAGAACAGGAGGTTTCTTCTCTGACATGCTCATCCCGTTCATCAGTGGAAGAGACAGAGAGACCCATGGAGAACAAGAGGCAGATGGAGAGAAGACATCGTGGAGATGCTCCCCAAGAAGAAAACTGGTAGAGATTGTTGGGGCTGGCCAGATGAAGTCTTCTGTCACACAACATGGGGCTGAGCTTTATATCAGCCTCCATAAGCTAAGCAGGGCGGGGCTGTGTTCCAGTGAAGTGCTCTGAGAGCCAGGCAGTAACATGGAGGAGTCTGGCCTCCCTATCCCAGCTCCTGATCCAAAGTCACTGGGCAAGTCTTGCCATTGACTTCAACAGGCATTGGATCAGGCCCCACACTGTGTAACTGTGGACAAGCTGCTGGACCTCTTCATGCCTCCATTTCCCCACCTGTCCAGTGGGAAGAACGCTTCCCTTTGCAGAGCACATTGAGAGCCCCTCCTCCATAAGCACGCTGTATGGTGCATATGTGCAACGTGTTATTAATTGACTATCATCCAATAACGGAGATGCAGTCCCGGGAGGAGGAGGAGGACAACTCTGGGATGTCTCCCAACTCCAATTCCTCAGCATCCTCAAGAAGTGAGAAGGGGTGTAAATCACCAGTGCTCCGCCTTATCAGCCATCAACATCCCCATGGCTGATCCAAGTCTAAATTGCCGTGGGCGTCCCTGTTACGTCTCCTGTCAGTTCGTTGTTGGAAAGGCAAGTACAGAACGGCCAATGCAAATGGCACAATTAGGATTAACTCTGCTGAAACGGGCTTCGGCCCCACAGGGCTTTAACAATCCATGATCAGAGAATTTTTCTTGGCTCCTCCCACCCCCTCCGCCCCCAAGAGCGATTTGCTTAGGCTGCATCGATCTGTCTCCGGGAACTCTCACTGTCTGGTGCTTGCTTTGGCAATATTCTCTCTGATCGGTACACGCTGTATAATCCATGTTCTCCTACGAAGCAATGAACGCATCTTCCTGGCTTCTGGATGAGGAAAGGCTCTTCCCCCGCACCTGGAATCCCCTTCTCTTGGCAGCATCTCTTCACAGAGGGGCTAGCTCCTGCTGCCTCAAAAACCCACCAGCAGTTTGCAATAGCATCTGTTAGTTTCCCAGCAAACCAGCTCCCTGGATGGGGACTGGCATGGAGAGCTGGCATGGTGGAATTGCAGACCTGCCGGGCTATTAAAGTACAGTGTTATATTGTGTAACCTTGCTTGGTAGGCCCAGTGAGGAAGGATGGCCCAGTGGTTAGGACGCTAGTTTGGGACTTGGGCATTGAAGTTTCTGCTCTGCTACCGGCTTCCTGTGTGACCCTGGCCAAGTCATTTAGCCGCTCTGGGCCTCAGTTTCCCCATCTGCACAATGGGGATAACTGCCCTGGCCTGCCTCACAGGGATGTTGTGAGGATAAATGCATTGAAGACTGTGAGCCTCTCAGATACTATGGTGATGCAGCCATTTAAGTACCTACGGCAGGACCTGTGTAAAGAGGTTCAAATGTAACCTTTGTAAAGAGGACTCAAATGAGCATCACAGGTTTGGAGAAGGGGACATAAGGAACCAGATACCACAGTGAAGGTCATGGAACACAGATTATAACAGCTGGCAGCATGGTCCAAAGGCTAGGAAACTGGCTTGGCCTTGGAAGACCTCTGTTCTATTCCTGACGCAGTCACTGGCCCGCTGGGAGTCACATCCTCTCTCTGTGCCTCAATTTACCCATCTGTACAACAGGGATGAGGATACCTTTGCAAAGTGCTTTGAAGCCTACAGATGAACAATGCTGGATAAGAGCTAAGGAGCAGATCATAGTCTGGAAGTAGATGCCAGGTGTCGCGACCCTTTGGCCCTTCCCATAATGCAGAATATGAGGGGGTACTGGTATGGGAAATGTTGAGAACCACATGAATGTGTAGTTGTAGCAGTGTCGGCCGCAGGATAGTAGAGTGACAAGGTGGGTGAGGTCATATCTTTTATTGGATCTGACCTATCAGACCTCGTCCTCGAAGGCCACATGCCCGGTCCTTTCAAAAGACGAGCCTGGGAGCTTAATTCATTACTCTGCTAGACACTAAAAATCATAGACTGAACAGAGACACTGGACGTGTGGCTTATTACAACCATCTGTAACCCACTAACCCCCTCTTTGTGTCCTAGGACAGCAGAGGTGTTAACGGGCCACTCTCCCTTACACTATGCTAAACAATCTGTTCCACCTTGCGTGTAGCTGTGACTTTGGGAGTAGCCTTCCCGGCCCTGAAGAAGAGCTCTGTGTAGCTGGGAAGGTTGTCTCTCCCTCACCAACAGAAGTTGGTGCACTAAAAGATATTCCCTCCCCCGCCACAGGCATGGCAGTACCGCAGTCTCCGCACTCCTGCAAGCTCCGGCATTTGGAGTAGCACATTTTATGCCCGCTGGTGGATGGCAACCGGGGCTTAATGTAGCCAGGGCGCAACCATTTCATACCGGAGAGCGAGAGAGGGAGAGAGAGTCCTACAACGAGAGTGACAGTAAAATTAAGGCAGCTTCAATGGGACAGGGGACGTCTCAGTCACTTGCTTCAGCTCTGCAGCAGGGACAGCTCCTAGAAGCTGTCCTGGCTTAAGCACATGTCGGCAAACTGACAGGAATGATCTGACACCCTAAAGAATGCACAGGCATGAACATCCTTCCTGTCAAGTCACAGAGCTCCCCAGACACCAGCTGGAGGGGCACCTGGACAGGAATCAGGGGGCTTGTGCTCCTTTCCCAGCTGGTAGAACTTCTCCAGTTGCTCTACCTGCTGAAGATTCAACCCAGAAGAACCAGGGCCTTCCACCAGCTCTTAGACCGCTGGATTTGTTCCCAGTCCTCTGAAATGCTGGGATACAGCCTGGGATGATCTGAATACTGAATTCCATGGTGAAACAATTTGGGGCATGGCAGCAGCTCTCAGTGGCACTGTCTGTGCCCTCCAGCCCACAAAGGGTTAAGCTCTGGTCTGCTTAACTCTTATCTATTTAGGGAAGGGAGTTCCACTCCAACATTCTTGCACATCCCCGGACGCCCTCAGGTCGTGTGAGCATCATCTCCGGAAGTCACTGGCATGCTTAGCCCTCCTGGTGGGTCCCAGAGACACGCACCAAGTCTACAGGTGAGTGGCTTGGCCAGTGGAGGAGGGGGACCCTGATGAGTGAGCTGACCACACCTTTCCTGGAGGAGTGAGGAGAGCTGGCTGGGGTTGATTCCTACAGGAAAGCAGGAAATAATTCCCAAAGCAAAAGAGAAATGGGATTCCAGATCCCAGTCCCTGTGACTGGCGAGCACAAGACAGGAGACGGGATCGGGGGCACTCACATGGGAGATTGATCTGGGGGCAAGGAAGGATGCAGCTTCCTAATTGTGCTACAAAAGCTAACAAAAAGCTTCTTCACAAGTTTCCATGTCCACGAGGCATGGGCCAACCTGTTGGGGACTGATCTGAACCAAACATCCGAGCCTTTAGCAGAGCCCAAACCCAGCAGACCAATGTGCCCCCACATTGGCTTTATTTTGGTAGGTGCCTCTCGAATTTCCACACTGAAGAGCTCAAATGCCAACACTCCGAAGCACGCTGTTCCCAAAGTGACCCGAGTTAGCTTTAGGTCTCTCTAGCGCCCAGAATGGTGAAGCTCATGGGCATTTCTGACCCGCCTGGGGTCTGGAGCGGGATGGACTGAGGACCGGCTCCACCACAGAGCAACAATAGCAAATAGCCGGGGTGGGGCGGGAACACCCATCAGCCAAAGGAAAACCACCCCAGCCATGGGAGTGCATGAGGACAAGAGGCAACCTCACCAGAGCAAATGGCTGGAAGGTCCTTAGGCCTCATCAGGACCAGTCTTCAGTCTCCAGTGCTAGGGAGAGCCCCATGCTTGGGTGTCCTATGCAAAAGGAGGGTCATGGAGGGCTCATACCATCTGAGAGCAAAAAGCCCCATCACGGGATTGTAGGCGGCATACAGACAGAATTAGGGACAGGTCACATGGCATCAGACCCCAGCCCCGGTGCAGGCCTGTAGATGCAGCTTGCAAAAGCCTCACAGAGCTACCACCTGTCCTGATCCAGCAGCAGCTGAAACCCATCACGTCCCGCCAGGGACAGCTGCCCAGATGCAACGTCCCTCCTTTCCCAACCTGCGTTCTCTTGGCAGTCTGCCGAGGGATGGTTCACAGACACTGCCGCCCTGCAGAGGGAGGGAGCGGAGGAAGGGGAGATATGGGCGGGCAGCAGTTACTCGTCAGGGCTCACTGCCGGGGAAGTGCTGGTGGAAGTCAGACTCCGCCCGCAGTTGCTTAGGAGTCAGGGAACCACGCTGCCTATTTGGTCACAGTACTGACCTGGTTGGAGATCAAAGAGGGTCAGCTACCACATGATCCATCATGGCAAGAATGCAGCCCCAGATCCTCAAGGGTATTTAGGTGCCTCATTTCTATTGAGCTCAATGGGCGTGAGGTTTTTTTGAGGATCTGGGCCACAGAATGAAAGAATTCGGGAGGAAAGGTTAAAAACCCCAGGGCTGGGTGCTGACCCAGGACCTGGGATCCTGAGACTAAAGATCCTCGCACCTCCCCACCACCCCACCCCGCCAGTGCAAGGAATGTAATGGGGGACATGGCTTCCAACCAGAGGCTGGGGGGAGAGGGATAGATCAGGAATCCGAATAATTGGACTGCAATTGGCGGACTCAGACTGGGGGGAGGAGGCGTCTGGGGTGAGGAAAAAGCTGCCCCCTGCAATGGAATATTACGGTCCCTGTTTTCTCAAAGGGCCTAAGTAGCTGAGCCCTACCAGATTTGCAAAGACATCCAATCCCCTCCCCGCCACAGGCCTGTCACGGGTGCACCTTCCACCCTCTCCCCTCTGCCACTCAGCTGCATGTGCAGATTAGGTAGTGCCACACTTCATTACATGGGCACTTATGCGGTTTGCCTCACCCCACACACGCTTTGAACCCACCCAGTTTTTCTCTCCCACTTCCACTGCGTGGCTCAGGCGGCGTCGGGCAGCGCAGGAAAATAGAGCAGGGGCCAAACCCCTTGCCACTCGCAGGGCCCCGGAAAGAGCAGTCAGCTGAGAAGGTGTCTGGATGTACCCTGCACCTGCAAGACAGGGCAGCTGGAAACCTGATACAGCCCAATTTCACCGCCTGCAGCCTTCGCTGGGACAGGCCAGGAGTGCCCATAAAGCAGTGCTCAGCACCATTCCCCGCAGCACTCCTCCGACATCCCTGCAGCGCCCCCTTCTGGGAGAGACTGGGACTGGAGTAGCCAGAGTTCCCTCCCTCCCACAGCCAGTGCTCCTGCCCCGGTCCCTACAGCGCCCCCTGCGGAGAGAGATTTGGTGCAATTGATGCTCGAGTTCCCCCAAGGTGAACACCTTATTTTTTCGTAAGACTCCAGTGGAGAGACAGCTGGGAATGGGTTTGGTGCAGGTCGGATTCCTTGAACCCTTGCTGGGAAAGAAAGGGAGGCCGGGAGCACTGAGATCCCACAGGAGGGCAGCTTCCTTAGAAATCTTTTTACAAGAAAACATCAAGGCTCCAGGAGGATCCTGCTGATTTGACTCTCCCCCCTCAGGAGCGGGGTGGGTGGCACTTGCGGAGGCAGGGCGCGGCCCCCGAAGGAGCTCAAACACAACATATGAAAGGGGACGCCAGGGAGATAAAGCAATAGATCTTGGGGAAGTTGTAGAGATTTTCTAACCCAATTCCTTCCAAGCCAAACATCTCCCTACTCCTAGTGACTACGCCCCCTCCCTGCTCTCACTCTGCGGAGGTTTTGGCCTGGAGGTTGGAGCCACAGCACAGCTGAAGAGAGACACCTTGTGGACATTTCACATTTCAGAAACCTGGGCTGGGTATTTATAGAGGGAGACGGGAAAATGATCATTAAGGCAGATTTCAGAGTAACAGCCGTGTTAGTCTGTATTCGCAAAAAGAAAAGGAGGACTTGTGGCACCTTAGAGACTAACCAATTTATTTGAGCATAAGCTTTCGTGAGCGACAGCTCACAGAAGTTTAAAGAGAGGGAAACAGACCTGTCAGATAGGGGAATCCATTCTCCCTGCTAGGGCAGCATTTAGTTCCCCCCAGTCGATGGCTGTATCTGATATTAATAGGATAAGTACTACAAAGAGACTCTGTTTCTATGATCTATCTACATAGGTACTTATAGTACCTGAGTACCTATAGCATCTGAGCAGCTTATGGACATTAATGAATTTGTGCTCATAACACCCCTGTGAGGCAGGGAAGGATTTAAAGAAAGAGGGAAACTGAGGCACTGAGGAGGGATGTGATTCATCCAAAGCCACGCAGGGAACCTGTGACGGAGCCTAAAATTGAATCCAGGAGTCCCATCAATGCCTTCATCACAAGGCCATCTGTCCTCTCCAATAATTTGTTCCAATATAAAACGCAGACTCCAGTGACTTTTAAAGGCATACCCAATCATGGATTCTGTCGTGTAGACACTGCCACCAGTCCAGAATTATTATATGGTCTTCCATTATTGGATCATGGCCCAGGTAAGACTTTGACTCTGTCCAACATACAAACAGCCCGGAGAGTCAAAGCTTTCTCCTTTATATAAGTGATGACAAATATACAACAGGTTGAGCTGTGAAATAGACGCAAACATCTTAGGTACATTTCGACAGAAGGAGGAGGCCAGATGCTCCCTGAATCTCAGGAACTCCATAGACCAGTTCGCTCTCTCCATCTCTGTGGTATGTCGAAACGATACCTACCTTGTTAGAAGGTGCTTTGAGATCTTTGCCCTTGTCTACAGTAAACAATAAAATTTCACACCATTGCTACCACTGTTTCCACTCCAGCCACTGGGGACACTAGACCAGCTCTAAGCAGAGTGAGTCTGGACAGTGGCAAAAATGCCAGCTGTCTCGGGGAGCCCACTCTACACAAATGCACCTTCCATTGCTGCCCTCAGTCCAGTGGCACCAACAGTGGCTGACTAAGTCATTGACTGGAAGGTATAATATATAGCCAAGTCAAGTGTTGGTGATAGAGCTGGTTGTAATTTTTGGAAATTCAAAATTTTAGCTAAAATTTCAACTTTTGAAATTAAAAAAAAAGTGGAGAAAATTTCAGACAACTCTTTCATTAAATTTCTCCTTCTTTCAAATGTATAAAAAAGGGGGAAACTTCAAAATATTTTTCATAATTCCCCCCTTTTCCCCAAGCAGTCCTAGTTATGTAAACTTTAGTATTAATTATTTATTAGGATTTATTATTATTATTATTGTAGCATCCAAAGGTCCTAACTAATCAGGATATTGGTCCCATTGTGCCTGGCACTGTACAAACACGGACTGAAAGACAATCATAAGTGGAAAACATGAATAGGTAAGTGTTATTTACATCTTCACATAACACAAGAACTAAGGGTCACCTGATGAAATTAATAGGCAGCAGGTTCAAAACAAACATAAGGAAGAACTTCTTCATACAATGCACAGTCAACCTGTGGAACTCGTTGCCTGGGGATGTTGTGAAGGCCAAAAGTATAACTGGGTTCAAAAAAGAAGTAGATAAATTCATGGAGGACAGGTCCATCAATGGCTATTAGCCAAGATGGTCAGGGATGCAAACCCATGCTCTGGGTGTCCCTAAACCTCTAACTGCCAGAACCTGGGACTGGATGACAGGGCAAGATGGATCACTCGATAATTGCCCTGTTCTGTTCATTACCTCTGAAGCATCTGGGACCAGTCACTGTTGGAAGTCAGGATACGGGGCTAGATGGAGCAGTGGTCTGACACAGATATGGCCATTTCTATGTTCTTATGCAATCGTTTACAAAAAGAAGAGCTGATTCTTAGCTGGTATAAACCAACACAGCTCCATTAACTCCAGCACAGCTCTGCCAGCTGAGAAATTTCCCCAGCTGAGACTCTAAACCAAAGAGCTCAAATTCTATTCCAGAGATCAAAACGTGATATCGGAAGAAAAAATGTTAATGATTAAATAATTCATACAGATTTTAGTTAAAACCCCAGTGGACTGAGCACTGGGATGGGACTCAGGGGACCTAGGTTCTATTCCTGCTTCTGCCACTAGCCTGGCTGGTGACCTTGGCCAAGTCACTGCCCCGCTCTGTGCCTCAGTTTCCCCATCATCTGTGAAATGAGGCTAATGATCCTGATCTCCTTGTAAAGTGTTTTGACATCTACTGATGAAAAGTGTTATCAGAGCTAGGTTTGCAGGTGGGGGGAGGGGTTAAAATGCATTTCTAACAAACATTCATTTGATGTGTTATAATTAATTGTAAATTGCTTCTAAAGACAAATTTTCTATTTAACGGATTTCCTGTGAAACCCCTCTCAAGTTTCTTATCTTCCTATGAAAGGCTCTTAAAATATTAAGACTCTCCAAAGTCCCTGAAGTGAATCAGAATCATAGAAATGTGAAGCTAGAAGGGACTGTGAGAGGGCATCTAGTCCAGCCCCCTGCACTGAGGCAGGACCGTGTAAACCTAGACCATCCCCAGACAGGTGTTTGTCCAGCCTGTTCTTAAAAACCTCCAATGAGGGGGTTCCACAATCTCGCTTGGAAACCTATTCCAGAGCTTAACTACCCTAAGAGCTGGAAAGATTTTTCTAATCTATAACCTCACTCTCCCTTGCTGCAGAATACACCCATTACTTCTTGTCCCACCTTCTGTGGACATGATGAACAATGGATCACGGGCCTCTTTCTAACAGCCCTGAACGTATTTGAAGACTTTTATCACGTCCCATTTCAGTCTTCTTTTCTCAAGCCTGAACATGCCCAGGTTTTTAAACCTTTCCTCACAGCTCAGGTTTTCTAAACCTTTGATCATTTTTGTTGCTCTCCTCTGGACTCTCTCCAGTCTGTCCACATCTTTCCTAACATAGGGGGCCCAGAGGACGCAGTACTGCAGCTGAGGCCTCACCAGTGCCGAGTAAAGCGGGACAATTACCTTCATGTCTTTCATACGACCCTCCTGTTAATACACCCCAGAATGATATTCGCCTTTTTTTTTGCCATTGCATCACATTGTTGACCCAATGGATTGCCCTGGTTTGGGATTTTTTTTAGCTAACCAGTCTCAACAGCTGTCATTTTCTGCTCAGGTTTGGGTTGTTTCATTTTTCTATCATTTCTTTGAGGGTGAAATTCACACCCGCAGACCCGCACGTACAAAACCCAAGGCGCCAGACTGTGTGTCTAGAACTACAAAGGGGCTTGGAGAAGTGCAGAATCCAGCCCCATCCCACTGGTCACATGCCCGTCTGTGGCTGCTATGCCATTCCTATAGGCTAGGCTAGCCGTTACAGCCCCTTTGAGCCCCCTGTGTAAGGGTTGGGGCCATGAGCACCTAGACACAATGGGGAGCAATAGTAGATAGGCGTGAGCATGGCTCCAGTGGCTCATCCCTCAAAATCCCCAACCTTGTCATCAGTGCCAGCATGGAGTCCATCTCCATGGCCTGCTGGGAATCCAGTGCCCTCCTGTGTTGACCCTTCACCCTTCCCATGTGAGGCTCCTGCAGGGGCAAAGGATTGTCCAACAATGCAGGGAGCCTTTCACTGACCCCTCCTCACTGGGGTGATGTTCCCTCTCTGATCCAATAATATTCTTCACTCAAGGCCTTTCTCAGGGATCTCAAAGGACATTAGACATGTGGGTAAATGAAGCAGACGGGGAGTTAACGACGTGCCTGTAAATCCAAACCATCTGAATCTCTTGAGTCTCCCTGGGCTGCGAATCTCACCCGAGGAGGCTCACCTGTCCAGTCCCAGTGGACATGCCCCAAGAACAGCCTTTCCCATCTAGTCTCAGCCCTTTTGCTCCCAGTCAGAAGCTGAAGGAAAAAAGCTCAGAGGAGTATTAGGTCAGACTAGAAGGTGTTTTGCTTTGCCCCTTTTTCGTTCGGGGGCCTTCCGCCCTGCTCGTGACTTTGAAAATCACTCCCTCTGGGGAACACTGAATCTTACCAAAGCCAACTAGCTTGGTGTGCATTCAGGGACCCCTGCACCTAACTGCTGACTGGGATGGAAGAGCTCCAGTGGCCCCTTCTCTCTGCCCAGCCTCTCAGTGCGTGTCTCATCAGTCTGCGACCCACAGCCAGCCCGAGAGATGAGCAAACCATGGTGTCCACTCCCTGCTGTGCTTTGGCTGCTGTGCACCCAGGGTGCCATCTGCTACGTATGTGCTTGGGAGACAGGCTGAGGTACAGGATAGTTGGGGGCCCGGTCACAGGTGCAGAAGGGGCTGGGATGGGGTCCCTGCAATAACTCTGAGCTAATCATGTCTAAGCTCTGCCATGGGGAAGGCACCACCCAGCCCCTCTCTCCCCCTTTCCCACCTGCTCCTGGGGTCCATCTCCAACTTCACAACCAACAGCCCCATTAATAAAGAATAAAAGAGCCTGGATAACCTCAAAGGAAAGCAAACAACTGTCCCTCGGGCCTAATCAAACACAGCTCCAGAAAAGAGCCTCAGAAAGTGTCTGCTTCCTCCCCTTCAAGCCAACCAGGGTAAGGAGTTCAAAGAACTCAACTGTTTGTCAAGCGCTTTGAACACAAAAATGGGCCCCAGGGAGGGAGGATGAGGGCTTGCGGTTTCGATGCAGGACTGGCAGGCAGAAGTCCAAGCTTCCATTCCCAGCTCAGCAGCAGATTCACTGTCCGTCCCTGGTAGTGGAGTCGCTCTGTGCCTCAGTTTCTCCATTGGTGAAATAATAATGATAAAATCCACTGGGTGGGGATTTGTAGAGCCTTCATGTCTGGAAAGGGCTTTGAGATCCTTGGCTGGAGAGTGTAGCGAATTCTAACCGAAATGCTCACTCTTTACTCGTGTTGCGGTTGTGTCTAAAATCCCATGGTGCTGGGTGCAGTACGTACGCATAGCAAGAGGCAACCCCTGTCTGAAGAGCTCGCAGTCCACACAGACAAAGTGCAGTAGGGCAACAAGAAGCCCAGGGAGGAGAAGTGACTTACCCAAGGTCACAGAGGAAATCTGCGTCAGAACCATGAACTGAACCCAGCTGCCCAGTCTCATTCTCTAACCACGTGCTAGATTATATGCAGCTAGATTGGATGCCTCTCTGCTACCCAAATGCATCACTATGCACACTCCAGTTGGTGGCTGTGCTAACTGGGAAGTGACAAAGAGAGATTTCACCTCCTCCTGCTATGCTCTTGCTGGTTCCAGTTACTCATTGCAACCCCCCTTGGAGCGCTGTCTTTATCAGGGGTCTCCCATTGTGCTCACACCCTTTCCCAATAGGTCTGGGATCAGAGGCCTGGAAAAGCTACTTTGGGTTCCAGGGCTTTAGAAATCCTCCCTCAGCATCTTATGGGTACCAACAGCCCCTGCCCAGAGTGGCACTGGGCTTGGGAAAGAATCAGGTGGAGTTGTTGATTTTTCCTTAGAACTTGTAATGAATCTGGAAGGAGAAAACAAGAGAGGCCCATGCTCAGATGTACTCCTTCTTGGGGGCAGTGCTGTCCTAGGCAGGTGCGGCTGGCCTGATCTCAGACCACCTTTAACCCACCCGGTAGCTGCTAATGTAACCCACATGAACAGAGAGGTCATGAACCCCTCTAGCAGCTGGCCTACCTGAGAGGATAAGAATCTACTACTGCTGGAATAGCAACAGTTGGAGCTATTTCTTTAGCTCAAGTGGCAGCAGTTCTTGCTTTTAGTATGGAAAGTCCGAGGTTCAATCGCTGCTGATAATCCAAGCAAGGAGACTGCTCGTTAAGGCTGAATCTGTCACCTGCTAAGAGGAGAGCGTTCATCTCTGGCAGTGCCTCCATAGTCCCACTCACACTATTGTATCATTCTACCGCTGTAGTCACCATTAGTCACCACCGCAGTCCCGGGCACCATTAGCACTCTCATCATTTATCCTATCACTTACAGCAAGGCAGCATGGTCCAGGCTTCTATTCCCTGGCTTCTATTCCTGGCTTCTATTCCCAGCTCCGTTGCTGAGTGACCTTGAGCAAGACAGTTGTCTTCTCTGTGCCTCTTGTCTACCTAGACTGCGAGCGCCCCGGGGCAGGGACTTTCTCTCACTTTGTATTCATACAACATCTAGCAAAGCGGGGGCCCCTGATTTGAGTTGTGGCCTCTAGGTGCTACTGAAACATGTCCAATAATAAAGTGTATGGAGGGGAAAAAAGCAGCACCTCCCCTAAAGCTCACCAACAGAGGCACTTCAGCTTCTCTCCCTTCATCAGCATCCTACAGATTTCACGCAGTGAGGATGGCCGGGAAAAAAGGCAGCTGTGAACATGGACAATGCAGTAGACAAGGAGGTCTGTCTGGCCAATGGCATTTCATACTTCTTGTTATCTGGTTGTTTGGATTCTCCCTCCTCACCCCACTGTTTAAATTTGCCTACTTATCAACAGGCATTTTAGCATTTGATTTCCCCCCTTCCCCCTCCCATATTTTATGAGACCCAACACGGCTTGAGAATAGGCACTGGATGGGGGCCCAGGTGGGCTGTGAGATGGACATGAAAAAGAAAAGAAAAGAAAAGAAAAGAAAAGAAAAGAAAAGAAAAGAAAAGGTCAGTGATTAAACAATAGCAAGAGAGAGCACATTGATAAAACTTAAATAATAAAGCAGGAAAGAAAGATGATGTTCTTCAAAGGGTTAATTCCATCCAGGTAGCTTCTTTCAAAGCTGAATATTACAAGGCACATCCCATCTTAACCGCAGACATCTTCAAATCCTTGATGGAAAGCTCTCCGTGCAGACTCAGACTTGTTGCAAAGGGCCTGCCGGCTCAGAACAGCTCTGTGTCACCTATCAATCCTGGAGCCGCCTCCAGGGATGGGGAGGCTCAAGTTACTGAGCGGAACATGCCGCTAAAGCGGGCGACAGCTCCCAGCACAGGCGGCAGCGCGCATTCCACCCTGAGCTAAAGAAAGACGGCTGGTCTTTGATCTCTGGACTCTGTCTGCACCGCAGCGACACACGGCAGGAGGCCCTTGGGGAGAAGAGAGGGGTGGGGGGTGGACTTGACAAGCCATTCCCCAAACCAGCCTTCTGCTCAGGCCCCGGAATCAAAGAGGGTGAGGGGACTGGTATGGCACCAACCACCAGTGATGAGCCCAGCAGAGAGAAAGACACCACAAATAGCTGGCTGAGACCTCCTTCTAAACACAGGGAAAGCTCCAAGAAGGAGGGACCACTTGGCTCAGGGGAATGGGACTGGGTTTGAAGAGCTTTCATCTCTCTACTGGCTTGAATCCAGACCAAGATGGGTAAGGAGTCAGCAGTGTCACTATCTGATCTCCGCCCAGTTCCTAGTGGGTCTACACCAACCCCACTGCTGGCAGGGTCCGTGGTTAGGCCAACGACTGGATGGGCTATGGAGATTGAACTCCTTTTAAGGTTAGAATTTAGGGTGGCCAATTTTGGTTTGACGTATTCCTGGAGATTTAATCACATGACATAGTTTTTAATTAAAGTTTAATCTTTAATTCCTGGAGACTCCAGGCCAATCATGGGATTAGACCCAAGCCTAGGTAGATTGGCGTCCATGCCTCAATTAGCAGCAGCCAGCCCCTTTCTTGGCAGTCGCATGGGGCATGCCAAGGAACGAATGGCACTTCTGCAGGGGTAAATAAGGGGCAAAATCTCGAGCCATCGGTGCCCGTGCTGCACCCACCTGGTGCATGAAGGGAGAGCTACTTGACAAGCTGCTAATCCAGAGCATGACAGCAAGGTGAGCTGCTCTGTGTGGGAACACTTGTCCATAGAGAAATTTTAATTCAGAGTCCAGTGAAATTTCAAAGAGATTGCAGGGTGTTGAGGGATTTGCTACGCTTACAAATGTAGCACTTTCATCCATCCACTTGCTTCTGCATGTCTCCTTAATCTATCTGTCTGGGGGAGCCCAGTTCCTGCCCCCATCTTGCCACATAGTAGATCCTGCCTGATCATGGGCGCATCAGCCCCTTGTTTCACTGTATGATGGGACTGAATAGCAACCTAATCACAATCAGGGCTTTTCTTCCTCCCAGATTTTCCATGACGAGCTTGGATCTTGATCTCCGTGTCTCCTTCTGGGTGATAAAGGTGATCATATATAAAATTTAGAACTGGTCAGAAACTGTGTTGGGTTTCTTCCCTCCCATGAAAAATTTCGGCTTTTCATCGAAAAACTGAAAACAAGAAAATTGATTTCCCTCCCTCCCCCTCATTTTTCACAACTAAAACCCAAATATTTCCAGCCCCAATTTTTTTTTTTTAAATCAGTTTTTGGCTGAAAATTTTCAGGTTTCCAATGTAACATCAAACAAATTCCAGGAGAGCGGGCATTTCCTGCAAAAATGTTCCTTTTGTCAAAAACTCACTTTTTTCTTTACAAAAAAATTAAAAGTTTTTGGCCAACCCTAGTAAGATCATTGAGATGCCAATCTCAGCAGACTCCCTCCACATTTGCAACATTGCAACACAATATCAACTAATCTATCTCATGATTTTAGTACATAGATTTCCTTGACCATTTCACTAGGTTATTGACTCTTCTCCCACCACCAGAATAGATATTTTCCAGCATACTCCATTGTAATTAATATTGCTGTAACACACAGAGGGCGTAGCCAATTTAGGATCCCAATCGTGCTAGGCACTGGAAATACATATAGTGAGAAGCAGTCCTTCCCCAGACAGTTTATAATCTGAAAAGATATAAGCATAAGAATGGGTCAGACCAGTGGTCCATCTAGCCCAGTATCTTGTCTTCTGACAGGGGTTGGTTCCAGATGCTTCAGAGGGAATGAACAGAACAGGGCAATTATCAAGTGATCTATCCCGTTGACCAGTCCTAGCTTCTGGCAATTGGAGGTTTAGGGACACCCAGAGCATGGGGTTGCATCCCTGACCATCTTGGCTAATAGCCATTGATGGACCTGTCCTCCATGAATTTATCTACTACTTTTTTGAACCCAGTTATACTTGTGGCCTTAACAACATCCCCAGGCAATGAGTTCCACAGGTTGACTGTGCATTGTATGAAGGAGTTCTTCCTTATGTTTGCTTTAAACCTGCTGCCTATTAATTTCATTGGGTGAGCCCTAGTTCTTGTGTTATGCGAAGGGGTAAAGAACAAGACAAAGGGTAGGAGAAAGGGACATGACATACAAGCAAAAGTTGGGGAACTGAGGCAAAGACCCGATCCTCAAAGGTATTCAGGCACTTCACTGCCACTGATTTCAATGGGAGTTAGGTGTCATCTGGGTTTAAGTGACTTGTCCCAAAACATGGTCGCAGAGCTGGGAATCCAACTCGGGTTTTCTGAATCCTAGGTCACTGATTTAACCACAAGGCCATGCTTCCTTCACCATAGCCCCACTGCCTTCCTTATTCAACCTTCAGTGCAGATCCCCTATTTATGGTTATTGTTTCGGAATCTTCCAGGGCCTGCCCCTCAGCCCCTCCCCACACACACACTTTCATCCTCCTTTTCCCTCCCTTGCAATCACAAGAATCCTCCCCCCTCCCAGCGGGAAGGACTGGACAATGCTGCCCCTTCGTTCTGCCCAAGGGGCTTGCTAGAGAACAAAGAAAAGCACTCCCACCCCCTCGGGGACGGGGCTGCTTCACCAACTCCTCCAGCCCTTTCCACGCTCACAGCAGAAGCATGGATCCCCTGTGCGAGGAGCATCTTGCGTGGCTGCCGCTGGGCCTACTCATGTGTTCTCAGTTACCAGTAGGACTAGAGTCGATTCTGCTATCAGTAAGCGGAAGGGAAACAGGCTCCTACAGCAACATGAACAGGGCACACAATAAGCTGAGAGGGAGCCCACCATTCTGTCCTGAGACTGAGGAGTTCTGAGTGCGGTTCCTGGCTCTGCCACTGCCTGGCCTTGGGCAAGTCACCTAATTTTGCTGTGCTTCAGTTCCCCATTGGTACCACAGATATGATAATGTTCTGTTTCTTGCCTATTTAGATTGTAAGCTCTTTGGGGCAGGGACTGTCTCTCACTGTGTATGTACAGCGCCTAGCACTAGGGGGTCCTGATCTCATTTGGTGCCTTTCTACGATCCTAGTAACACACCTGATAGTGAGAAAGCAGGTAGGGAATGAAGCTAAATATTAAGGAACGGGCAATAAGCACCACAGCGGGTACAATGAGAATTTGCTACAATGGTATGCACCACCTCAGGGGACAATATGCCATTCAGCAGGTGCAGTACACAGCATGAAAAAGCCTATGAGAAATATATCCCCCTCCCTGCCCTCTTGCAAGGGGGTGGACTTAGAACGCAATAGATCTTCACTACCGAAGCACAAGGCTTGGACACGCTCCTGAGACTGGCCTACCCAGTCACTGTCCTACTTATAGCAGGGCCAAGGATACTGCACTGCAGGTATCTATATTAAATCTCTTTCCGGGATCCAACTAACTGTCTGTTTGAGGGTACCGCGATGCACACAAATGCACCTGAACGTACAACCTTACCATATTCATCCTGCCTGATGTAGACTCTGAGCCTGCCTGTTTATTAGCTGTATTATGGAAGTGCCTGCAAACCCCTCAGTCACAGACAGAGACGGTCCCTGCCCCAGAGTTTACAATCGAAACAGAAGGTGAGAGGTGACAGGTGGATGAGACAGATAGGGGGAAGCCCAACCAGAGCGGTGAGACTGTTATGGTTACCGTAATCAGCAGTGGGCTGAGCACACCAGCTGCCTCACCCGTCTGTAGACACCATGGCAGAGGTAGGTTTTCCACCGAGCTCCTACTTTAGTCACTAATGGTCGCTTTTGTCATGACTGACAACTTGGCCATGACTGGGGCTTAAACTGGGGAACCTCCAGAGCTAAAAGCATGAGCCCCTCCCGCTCAAAGCGAAAGATGAGATGCTGTAGCTGAGAGCAGTAGGAGACTCATCTCTGATGCAGATCAGGCACATCTAGGGGAGAGACAGCTGACACTCAGCAGTGGGTTACACCACCAAAGTCCCCAAGCTCCACTGTATTCAGTCCAAGACTGGGCTCTCTCTCACTCTCTCTCCCTCGGGAGCCTGCACTTACCTGCAAATGCAACTCAGCTAATCTGTAATTGGCAACAAAAAGAAAGCCACTCCCCATATGTCTTTTAATGTTTCCACAGGAACCTGGACAATGCCTTTGACATCATACATCATGGGTGGCAAGCGATGTAAATAACCCCCTTCAGTGACAGAGCAGGTTCCAGAGATGCCAGCGGTTCAAATTCAGCTGCAGGATTTACGGCCTCAGACCTGTCAAACTGCAGCATACGCAGCTGCTCCACAGGAATTCCCTCCCTTGGATGAGCCTTCCCAGTGCATTCCCATACAGATGTCCCACCACTCTGCTGCAAGGATGTCACCTTCTCTGCTCCAGCATCTCATCAGCCAATGCCTGGAGAATCCAGGGGCCTGCCACAGCTCCCAGGGATGTCAGCAGGTACTGCAGGTGCTCAGCACCTTAGAAATCAGGTCACTTATTTAGGTACCTAACAAATCTGAGAATTGCAGCCATTGGGTGTGTTTAGGGAACAAAATACCTACATCAGGCACTGATGGCCTGTTTCTTCCCCACGTGCTGAGCACCTGCAGTTCCCCTTGACTGCACTGAGTGGTGGGGTTGCAATCAGGCCATAAATTAAAGTCGGTCCCAAATATTTTTACCACCATCTATTGCGTGGAAATATTCAACGATAACAACAACAACAAAAACTTCCCTTTTTGTCAAAATTTTCCATGCAAATTTTTGAGGTTTTGGGGAAAAACCTGAACACCGAAAGTTTTTGGATAAAAACTTTTCGGTTTTCATCAGAAACATTTTGATAAAGAAAACAAACTTTTCTACAGAAAGCAGACATGCTTTTTGCTTTTCCCTTCTCCAAAACGCAATTCCCCATTGAAAAACAATTTCGAAGGAAAATTTTCCACCAGCCCTATTATAAATGCTGATTTAGGCACCAAAGTTAGCACTCAGATGCCTAAATGTGTATCTGGTACCTAACTTTAGTTTAGGGTTCACAGGTACTGGGCAGCTAATCTCACACAGCCAGGTTAGCACCTTGCAATATCGCCTGAATAAAGGACAATGTGGAGTATACCGCTCCAGGAGCCAGAGTGTGACCCCAAGAGTCACAGTTCAGTCAGTGCTTCCCCTTTGCTCTGTGCATCTGCTCCAGTGCAATTTATTTCATCCAGAGAGGCCAGCACAATGGGGATGAAGCCAAGCTCTGCCCGCGCCTCATCCTTGCCCTCCCACCTGTGCAGGAAGGAAAGTAGCAGCCCTGAGGAGGTTTCTCTCCCCACTGCAACCTGTAATGTTGGTAGCTGGTTTGTAAGGGTGCCTTGTGCATCCGTGCTCCCTATACAGGCACAAAGGCAGGTTCCTCAGCTAGCACTCCCCAGGACTCTATGTAACCTAACTGTCCATCTGGGTATTCCCAACGTGCCTCTCACAAAACGCTATTCTCACAACTCTGGGCAAGTTTCCGGAGAGCTCATTGGACACATCTGTAAATAATGACACGAATGGGGCGCATCAGGGAGTTATGCACTGTCCATTCCCTGCACAGCATGTCATGTCTGCAACTCCGGCTGGCACTACAGCTGGTAGATGCATTTTCCTCCCTAGCAGCACAGTGAGGCGATTAGAGTCAACAAATAAAAAAATAATATTCAGCAATTAATAATAATTCACAACACCAATATTGCTTTATTATTACTTTGGGAGAGGTGTTGTTTAGTGGTCAGAGCACAAACCCTGAGAGCCAGGAATGCCTGAATTATAACTCAGCACCGCCACCAATGCTCCCGCTCCGGCCTTGGGCAAGTCAAGGAGGGTTGAATCCTGCAAGGTACTGAGTGCTCTGGATCTGATCCAGCGAAGCACTTAAGCATCTGCGTAACTTTAAGCATCTGAGTTATCCAACTGACTTCAATGGGATTTAAGCATAGGCTTAAGTTTAAGGGCATGTTTGAAATGCTTAGCTGAAGAGGGGTGGACTGTGTGCAGGTGCTTAAGAGCTTGCTGAATCAGCTCCAGAACCTCTCTGCTTCAGTTTCTTCATGATGAATTGGGGGGATGGGGGTGCTTATCTGCTGAAGAGCAGGTGTCCTGGGTAGACTGGCCCCTGACTCCCCTTCAAAGAACCAGCCACGGTGCCAGGATTAAGTTGTTAACATTTGTCAGACACTAAGCAGAGGATAAGTATTTGGTATTCTTGCATTAGTGCCTTTCAGCCAGAACCCCAATTCTCTTTACAGACGATACTCCACATACAAGACGCATTTACCTGATGCAGCACTAACCTGAAGCTGCAGCTTGTGTGGAAGGTGGCTCACAACATGGCACCTTGTGGCCTTTTTGGCCAAGACAGCGAGGACACCTTGACTCCTGTGAAAAGTGCTATGGACTCTTTAATGACCTCAGGGGAGCAAGACCTGGGTTTCATGCCTCAGCCAAAAGGTGGATTACACAGCGGCTGCAGTAAAGCCAGCTGATCAGCACCTGAGTGCGAAAGGGCGCAAGTGCTCCATGGTGTAAGTCTCTTGCCTTCTTTAGAGATGAATTTGGTCCCCAGGAGACTCCAACTATGTGACAAAATATGGTGACATCATCAAGAAGGTCTAAAACAAATAAAAGGAAGTATTTCTTCACACAACACACAGTCAACCTGTGGATCTCCTTGCCAGAGGATGTTGTGAAGGCCAAGACCATACCAGGGTTCAGAAAAGAACTAGACAAATTCATGGAGGATAGGTCCATCAATGGCTATTAGCCAGGATGGGCAGGAATGGTGTCCCTAGCCTCTGTTTGCCAGAAGCTGGGAATGAGCGACAGTTGATGGTTACCTGTTCTGTTCATTCCCTCTAGGGCACCTGGCACTGGCCACTGTCGGAAGACAGAATACTGGGCCCTTGGTCTGATCCAGTAGGGCTGTTCTTATGATGGAATCTGTGTGGGGTGATCCTGAGATGTGCCGGGTTCAAGTGCCAGCTGCGTGACGAGTCAATCATGCAGAGCTGGGGATTAAGATAATTGGATGGCCTGGCTCGGAAACCAAATTCTCTGAACAGTTCTGAAATAAATCCAAAGGACGCTCATCTCCCACTGCACTAAAGGAAGCAGTCTGAGAGTGCCATAGCCAAGGGAGCAGAACAAGCGAACAGTGCTGTTTTGAACAATGTTCCAAAAAATACTGGTAAGGAGGTGGGGCTTCCAACATAACCAGCCTTGGCCTAACTTTCAGCTCCCACTGATTTCAGTGGGAGCCGAACTAAGCCAAGATGCTTGGAAATTCCATCCAAAAGCTTATATCTGCCTCATCTTATGGGCTTTGCAAGCCCAATAAGATCATCATCCGGAGCAGAATTTGACCTGGAGCCATGCATTGCCCCAAGGGCAATATTCTCTGCTAGGTGGTGCAATTCCATTGACCTCAGCGGGAGTTCTGCTTGTTCTCTAGGGTCACGAATGAGTTGACAGGAATCAATGTCACAATTAGCACTAGAGCTGGTCAAAAATGTCCCAATGAAACATTCAAAATGTTGAAAATGGCGTAATTCTGCCAGGTTTCAAACTAGATCGAATTTTCACTTTTTGATTAACATGATTTTGTTCATTTCAAGTTAAGCATATTGGTATCGAGGCCTCTAGTGGGAGCAGGCAATAGAAGAAAACTTTTGTTTTAGTGGATGGAGTTACTCAAACCCAGAACTCAAGCTGGCCACCTGCAGCTGAAAGCCTGTATCTTCTTCCCCATTAGTTCCCAGCCAGAAAACATGGGACAGATCTGGATACATAAATTCAGCGTACAATGCAATAAGTACAAGTAATTCTTCTTTATATCAGTCAGGACCCTTTGCATTCTTGACATATAGTCTGTGGCTGTGGATAGGAGGGTATCTGGATAAAGGTCAAGGGATACGAAAACAGCCCTATCTAGGAGACATGGGATCTGGATCTGAGGAGCTCCCTGCGATGTGCTTTGAGGTCAGTGGGAGTGGAGAGTTCTGTGGCAGTTGAATTCCTTCCACATGTCGTAGAAAGTGCTCAGAGCCCCACATCCTGCCGTCGGTCGTACCTCAAACGTTGCATTGCCAGCAGAGCCGTCCCTAGGGTACGGTGAATCAAGGCAGCCGCTCCAGGCCCCGCGGTTTGGGAGGCCCCGCAGGCCGGCGCCGCGATTGGCCCGTGTCATCAGTCCCGGAAGTGACGGTTCGGTCCCAGAAGTGACAAATTCGTCACTTCTGCCCCGGGCCCCGCACCCCCCTAGAGACAGCCCTGATTGCCAGTCCCATCTGTTCAAAAATCACAAATCAGCATGCCTCAGAGCATCACAAGGCTGGCTTCAAAATCACTTCTTTTTTTTTTCTTTTTTTCCATTCTTTTTATTTTCCTTTCATTTCTGGAGCCTTTAGGCCAGATGCTTTCCAGCTTTTCTCTGCAGCCACAAGGGCTAGGAACTTCCTTTTTCTTATTAAGCAAAAGCTGAGGTTCTCACTAGAGCAGGTCAGGAATTTGTCAGTGAAATGGTTTTTCATCAGAAAATGGTGATTTGTCAAAACTAAGACTTTTCTCTGGAAAGGGCAGGTTTTGATGAAACTTTCATTATGAAAGTTTCAGGTCCAGGATGAAAATTCTGGTCAAAACCAGACAGAGAGCCCCTTGAATAGACAAGAGCCTAGAGGTTAAGGAGTGCCCCTGCGAATTCAGAGCAGGACCTTCAACCTGAGTGCCCTGCCCACTGAGCTATTAGCTACCCTGGCTATGAAACTTTCTCAGTCTCTCTTGTTGGGTCTGTTCTACCTTGTCTCTGAGTCACTCTCTCTCTGACCCCAGTGAATATTTAATTATTTCTACAAAGTAGAACAGCTTCATCAGGAGAGACTGACTCTATAGCCTGGGATTGGGGCTCCCACATGCCTGCTAAGTGCCCCTTGTTCACTCTCAGGTTTAAGGCCAAAAAGGGCTTGGTTTTGTTCCCATGGAGAAAAAAAATTTAATCTTGACAATTTTCCAGGGACGGGAAAAGCGCGTCCTGCCCAGCTCTACTGACTCCAGGAGCTGGGTCTTGAAGAAAAACCCCAAATATCATGCGAGTCAAGAGTCGGCAATGCTACGAAAGACAACACAGTGAGGGTGAAATCCTGGCCCCACTGAAGTCCATGGAGTTTTGTCGTCGACTTCGGCAGAGTCGGGATTTCCCCCTGCGTCGCCAGGTCTCTCAAAACAAGGCAAACACCCAGGAGTCTGTGAGCCCCGATCAGAACACCCAAAGGCGTGGTTAGAATAGGGACCCAAACCAGCCATAGACAGGGAAGTGCCCAACTGCACTGCAGTGCTTCAACGACCAGCTCACCCAGCGTTTGCAGATGAATCGGGCCCCGTGCGAGAACACGGCCTTAGCCATGACTAACACTGAATTCTCACTGAATTAAGTTCCATTTCTTTGGGTCAGGGTTGGCCCCACTCCTGACCAGTCACGGGTCCTTGTGGCCTCCTTCCCTGGAATCCTAGAAAGCTTGAGTCTCGCTGGGTTTACATATTCCCCAGCTACAGCAGCCTCCTCCGAGTAGGCAGGGTGCTTATTAACTGCAGGGGAATATCACAATGGGAGAACGAAATTGCAGCCTTCAGGAGACAGCACTCTATCATTTTGCTTCCCTCAGTCACTGGGAAGAGCACTGCTCCGCTCAGACGTGATTTGATGAGCCGGATCAGCCCCCCCCGTCAGCTCCTGCCAATGTCCTGATCCAGCACAATTCTTGCCTCACCACATACGGCTGGGACTCTGCATTTAGAGGATTAAAGGGAGGGGAACATGGCCACTTTGGGGGAGGGATGCACTGAGAGGCACTGATAAAAATAATGGCTTAAGGGGAGCCAAAAAGTTCTCATCTGTGAAGGACCAAACTTGCTCTCAAGGGAGGGGACTGTGGGCTGGTGGTGAGAGCAGGGGCCTGGGGGGCAGGCTCCTGAATTCTATTCTCAGCTGTGTGTGGAAGTGGGCGTTGGAGTGAGGGAATTGCGAGTCAGGATGCTGGGTTCTATTTCTGGCTCTGGGTGGCTAGAGCAAGAGGACTGGGAACAAGGGCCCCATTGATTCTGCTCTCAGCTCTGATTGGGAACACGATCTAGTGGTTAGAGCAGGGGACTGGGAGTTAGAACTCCTAGGTTCTAACCCTAGCTCTGCCATTGCCTTGGTGTGTGACCCTGAGCAAGTAATTTAACCTCTCCTGGCCTCAATTTATCCATCTGTGAAATGGGAATAGGACAACACGGTCCTACCTCGCCAGGGGGCAGGCTGCTCAGTTTAAACAATTACTATTTGCAAAGCCCTTTGAGAGCCGCACTCGAAAGGCACCAGAGAAGCACGAAATGTGATTTAACAATAGTAATTATTTGCATTGACTCCATCAGGGTCAAACCCCAACCTGAGCAGAATCTGCCAAAGCAGCCCCTGCAGAGGAGCCATCTCACCAGGACTCATCCCAGCTGGAACTTGCTTCTCTCTCTCTCTCCTGGGATACAGGGAAGACTCTGTAAAGCCAGGCACCATTTTACATGAGCCTTGCCCCCCAGAGGCCACAGAGCTCCCCCTTCTTAAGCCTAGCTCTCCTGGGTAATTCAATCTGGTTGGAGAGCAGAAAGCAGTGCATGTGTGCATGGGTGTGGGGGGGATAGTACGTGCACAGCTGGGACACACACAATATATGTGAACTCTGTTGAAACAAGTGGTGCATAGAGCTATGGGGGAACCCAGCTCTTTCACTGAACACAGTCCCGGTGAATAAATTCTTCTGCTTCAGCGCTGACAGGTTCACGCAGACCCCCTCTTCTCCTCCCCTCCTCGTCTGTTGCTTTGAGATCCAGGTTCTAACAAATCTCAATGAGGAACACGGCTGCAATTGTCATGGGCCACTCTGCTTTGGGTGGAAAGAGTGACTGCCGTGCTCCTTCAGGGCAATCTCCCCCACCAGACCAGTCCCCCAGGCTCACTCCAAACTGGGCCTCGCTTGTAAACCTTGGTGAGCCCTCCAGTGACCTCGGTCCTCACCTGGAGTCCGTGACAAAAGGCCAAATCCAACAGATTCTGGGTGGATTCTGGCTCCCCCCACTGAACCCTGTGCACGGCACTCAGGGAGTCCAAAAAGCTGAATTTTTGTAACACCGAGAAATTCGTTCAGGTCAACGACTTTGTTGTGCAACCAGAGAAAACTTCCCCTCCAGGAACACATGGCAGGACCTTCGCTCTTAATAGTCTAGGAGAGGGATGCAGCCAGGAAGACATGGTGCTCCGAGTCCATTCACTCTCGACAAAGCACCAGAGGGATAGCAGGGTATTTTGTAATCTTTAGACGTGGGCCAAATTCTCCCCTGCTGGAAACAGGTGCAATTCCATTGATCACCACAGGGTAGCTCACGTGAGGCAAGGTTGCAGGATTCAACATAAGAACATCAGAATGGCCACACTGGGTCAGACCAAAGGTCTATCTACCTCAGTATCCTGACTTCCAACAGTGGCCAATGCCAGGAGCTTCAGAGGGAATGAACAGAACAGGTCATCATCAAGTGATCCATCCCCTGTCGCCCATTCCCAGCTTCTGGCAAACAGATGCTAGGGACATCATTCCTGCACATCCTGGCGAATAGCCATTGATGGACCTATCCTCCATGAACATATCTAGTTCTTTTTGAACATATCTAGTTCTCCTCTGGCAAGGAGTTCCACAGGTTGACTGTGTGATGTGTGAAGACATATTTCTTTTTTGTTTGTTTTAAACTTGCTGCCTATGTGCTCATGAATTAGAGCCAATCACGGAGCACAGACACTTCTCACAGCCAGAACCCCTTTGAGCAGTCAGGTGCTGCTTTGATCTTTACTCGGGGTTATTTATTATCAGCGTCGTGCCCACAGTCATGGACCAGGACCCCACCGTGCCAAGCACCGTACACACACAGAACAAAAAGATTGCATCAGTCCCAAAGAGCATATAATCTAAGGCAGTTCTCAACCCGCAGCCTGCGGGCTACTTGCAGCCCAATCAGCACACCGCTGTAGCTCATGTGATATCCTCAGGGCCATATAGGTAGTATATATATTGTGTGGGTGCGGCCCACATAACACACAGAGAGCTGCACATGCAATGGTAAATAGGTTGAGAACCACTGATTTAAGGTCACAATTAAAGAGCTCTACAGTCTTGTCTACACTACAAATGCTTTGCAGGTACTATACCGGTGTAGCAGAGTGCGGATGCAGCTTACATTGACTGAAGGCATTTTTCTGCAGGCATAGTAACACCACTGTAGCAAGCATTCTCCTTTAGCCACAGCTGCATCTATAGTGGGGGTTTGCTGTCATAGTTTTGTCAGCTGGGGGTGTGGATTTTGCACACCCCTGACCAACATACCTATGCCAACAAAACTTTGTAGTGTAGACCTGGCCTCAGGTCTCCAGCAGCTGTGCTGCATGAGGGGTTTCCAAGACCAGCCCAGAAATTAGTCTGTGTGAATTAAAAGAGGAATCTCCCAAAAAGGGCAGGGTGGGAGAGCTTTCCAAGTCTAGCCACTTTCACCAGCATCGAAATTCCTCCTCTCTCCAGGGCAGGTTTCTCATTTCCCAGATGTTATTTACTGTTTGGAATCTTCCTACTTCAGGCCCAGTGACAAAGAGGAGAATGAAGCTACAATTTGAGCTGTGAGAAAAATGGGTTTTTCGATCGCTGGTAATTTCAATTTTTTAAAATCATTTCAGGTCAAATCGAAAATGAATTTTTTTTCAAACTTTTGGATGAATCAAAAAGTTGAAAATAGATTCATTTCTGGTCAAACAAAATATTTCATTTTGACAAACTCAAAACATTTCATTTCCATTTGGACCATTTAAAAACGTTTTTGATACAATTTTTAACCTGATTAAAGGAAAGTTTGAACCAAAAGCTTGCTCTGAAACAAAAAAATCAAAATGTTTCTGGTTTCTCAGAAACTGTGTGAGGGTTGTTTTTTTCCCCCAACCAAAACAATTAAGCAGAACTAACACAAAGTTACAACATGTTTAACTGTCACCAAATCTGCATTTTTTGGCCAAAATAAATAAAATAAATAAATAAATGTCGCCCAGTCTAGCTACAATAAGCCAGACAGGCTGCTCACCACACAAGGACATGTGAGGCCAAGCAGTTGCCCATCCAAATTATGATGGGCACTATCAGCATTGAAGCCTATGGTGCTAGCAACTGGACAAACATCCAAAAGACAGTTCCTTCCGCTCCCTACCAGCTTAGCTTGCCAGTCTCTTGTGGGTCCCAAAGTCACTGTGCAGGCCTGCAAAGTGCTTGACGCGTCACCATGATGCTATGCGACGAACAAGGCATGACATCAGGCAAATGCAGCGAAGCGATGGCCCTATTCTAAAGGGGCATGCTTTCTCCTTCCAGAGCTCTACCTGCAGTCAAAACCTTGGTCTTCTGTATGGGGCTTGCCACCAAACTAGCTAAGCAGGCTCAGGCTGGGTCAGAACTTGGCTGGGAGATTTCCAAGAAACACCCTGCTGCTGCAGGAAGCGCAGCAGATGATTCAGTGGGTGGGGTTCTCCCTTCTGGCTTCGTACTAGACCAGTGGCCCAGCATGGCTCAAGAGGGTGCTGTGCTGCTGAAGGTGCCATCTTTCAAATGAGCTTGTGATCGTTAATAATTCTGTGACCCTTTCAATAAGAATAAGAGTATTAACCTCAGTGTGTTGGGCAGCTTCCAGCTCAGGCAATCGCATCCAGCCCGTCTAACATTCCCCCTGCGCCTTCTATTAAGTACCGACCTTTGCTTTGCTAAACTGCTATGCAGGGTATGCTGTTAACAGCTGCCACGTTGCATCCCAGAAGTGGCTGCATTTCAACAGTGCTGAATGTAGATTGTTTTCAAAGCACATTAGAGTCCTTTGGGATCACAAGTGCTACGGAGGGAAAGCGTGGCCTTGTGGCTAAGGTACTGCCACAAGCTTCAGGAAATCTGCCTTCCGCTCCCAGCTCTGCTGCTGACTCCCTGTCTGACACCGGGCAAGTTTCTTCTTTGCTGTGTTCCTGAGTTCCCCATGTATGAAGTGTGGATGGTACTACTTTATTTAGACTGCAGGCTCTTGGGGCCTGGACTGTCTCTCATTATCTGTACAGCACCTAGCACAATGGGGCCCTGATCTCAGTGTGGACCTCTAGATGTTACGATAATAATAGAAATGCAAACTGGTAATCAAAGTATGAACAATTACTTAAGAACATAAGAAGATCTAATTAATGATAATCTTAGAATTAAACTTAAGATAGAAATATCGTGGAACTGTTATATTTGAGATCCTTGACATCCCCCCTCCTCCACCCATGGGGGGTGTTTATGAACATTTAGACAAAGCGACAAGAGTCTTCTCCTCTTTGTAATCCTCCAAAGAAGCCTGGCAGGGATGGAGTTAAATGGGGAGTGTGGCGGGGGGAGCTCCTTGCCAGCTGTTGCATGGCAGAGAGAGAGAGAAGGCACAGAACATGTATCACACGGAAATGAAAATAAATCCCCTCCTGCGTTTTCCTCCTGCTTTTGACCGACACTGCCTCTGCGTGAGCTGGGCTCACTCACACACACTCATGCTCGTGCAGGGAGCCGAGATGCAGCCGTGCAGCACCGGCTGGGGCCTAGCAGGAGACAGGAACAGGGCGAGGCCCCATCTCGAAGCAGATTTTCCTGTAGACCTGCAGGCACCTTTTGACAACCACAAACCAGTAACCAAATAAACAACAGGGGCGTCTCCGGCTCACCCCACCCCCACCTACCCCCCTGCGGGCACTAAGCAACCCACGGCTGCCAAGCCTCTGACTGAGCTGGTAAATCAGCAAGGAGCCGACAAGTGCCAGGCCTGGGAGGGGAGGAGGGTACGGTGCTTTTCGACAGTCAGAGGCAGAGGGGAGGGCTGGGAAGAGCAGCAGGCAGGTTGTTAGGCAGAGCTCCTTCTTGCCCTAATAGGAGCCAAGCCATCTCCCCTCGGGCATGTGCGTCAGACAGGCGAGTGCCCCTGCTCCTCGGGAGCCTCCCATGCACCGCCCGTAGCTCTTCCCAGCCCCCCTCGCCGATTGCCATGTCTGCAGCAAGGCGCCAGGAGGAGGGGCCGGCGGACTAACAGGCCACAAGCAAAACGAGTTAGGCAGTCTTGGATAAATCACAGGCCATGACAGTCGGCCTACAACACCTGACAGAGAAATGGGCTGTATCTAACCCAAGAGACAGCAGGAAGGGAATAGGGGCTTGATTCGCCTCTGCCATTAGTGTAAATCTGGAGTGACTCCCTTTCTAGTTAATGGAGTTATGCTGGTGTAAAACTGGAATAACACCATTGCAGTCAATAGTGCTACGCTGGCTTAAAACAGAAGTGACTCCATTTAAGTCAGTGGAGCTATGCTGGTGTAAATCAGGAGTAACTCCATTGTAGTCAATGGAGATACACTGTTGTAAGCAACAGGAGAATCAGGCCCTCTATGCCAAGCTTTTACTCTGAGCACATCTCCTCAGGCCTTCTCTGGCTTCCACACTCCTTCCACATCAACCTCAAGCTTCTTCTTTTGTTTCCATCCACAAAAGGCAACCATGGGACACCTCTTCTTCAGAGAAACACCACACTGAAACCTAGCCTAGCCCACAAAACGTGATCAGTGTCGCTTTGGGCCTTGCTCCTGTGCCCTCCGGCCAGTTTTGGTGGTTTTACAATCACATTTTCCTAAACAATTTTCTCCACAGCCCATTAAAGTCAGCGGAAGCCCCTGTTCTGGAACAGCCTCCCAAGGGGAGCAGTGGGGGGGAAAAGACTGAGCTTCCTAAGTTTATGGCTGGGATGGTATGAGGAGACATCCTACAGTGGCATGTAGCCGATCTGCAACTGCTTGCAGCAAGGGCACCAGAACCTTGAGGGGGTCGGGGGGGGGGGGGGGAGGGCCCAGGAGGCCATGTCCCCTCACTTTTTAACATGGGCATAGTTTGGGTGGGGTAGGGGGCAGCGTTGCCCCCCCTCCCAAACTGCAAGCCCCTGGCAGGAGCGGAGAGGCACCAGGGGCTTCACTTTGTGGTAGGATTGCCCCCACAAATTTCATGGCGGGGAAGCTCATATTGGTGATCAGCTCCCCCACCACGAAGCGCACCCACCGCCAGCGCCGGCCCCACAAACTATGCCCATGTTAAAAAGTGGGAGGGGCATGGCCTCCCACCCAGTTCTGGCGTCATTGGCTATCTGTAAATATCTCCAACGGCTGGTGATGGGACACTAGATGGGGAGGGTTCTGAGTTACAACAGAGAATTCTTTCCCAGGTGTCTGGCTGGTGGGTCTTAACCACATGCTCAGGGTCTAACTAATCGCCATATTTGGGGCTGGGAATGAATTTTTCCCCATGTCAGATTGGCAGAGACCCTGCGGGTTTTTCACCTTCCCCTGCAGCATGGGGAACGGGTCACTTGCAGGTTTAAACTAGTGTAAATGGTGGATTCTCTGTAACTTGGAGTCTTTAAATTGTGATTTGAATAACTCAGCCAGAAGTTATGGGTCTATTACAGGAGTGGGTGGACAAGGTTCCATAGCCTGCAATGTGCAGGAGGTCAGTCTAGATGATGGTCCCTTCTGACCTTAAAGTTTATGAGTCTAGGAGACTTCGTGGAGCACTGGATCAGGCCCATACAGAGGAAACTGAGTTTAACTATACACAACATCCTATCGAATACACAGAGTAATCAACCCGGAAAAATGCAGAAAAATAACATTTGAAGTACAGCGAATGAAGGTGTTATTTGTAACAATAAAGGGGACAAAAATCCAGAGAGGTGTGAAGTTTAAGGGAATGGAGTCCCTTAATAATCATGGGTAAACAACAAGAACAGAAGGATGAATTCTCCATGGGAGACATCACCATGTGTCTCTCTCTTGTAACAAGCTGCATCTACTCTGCCACCCAAACATGGCAGCTGCGACTGCCCACAGCAGACTCCTAGAAACTTAAGGAAAACAAAACCATAAGTTATATTGCTGTCTCAGCCAGTCCCCACCTTGAAGGCTTTGATCATCTCCGCCTGGCCTACATCCCTCCCCTCATTTCTTTTCACACTGCCTTTTGCAATCTACACTCCGCCCTGGCCTCTCTCCTGACCTCTCCTGCTCACTCCTGACTTCAGTCCACTTCCTAAGGCCAGCACTGTAAGCTCCCGGCTGCTCCTCCTTCCAAAACCATTACAGTGCTACCGCCCTGTTCCCTGGAATGTTCTAGCTACTCCAAGATCAAAGTTGCTTCAGTTATTGTTATTATTATTATTCTTTGTATGTGGTAGTTCCATAAACCAGGCCCCCTTGGTGCTGTACAAACAAACACAGCCCCTGCCCAAAATAGCTGACAGCCTAAACTTATGTATTTATCTGTGTCATTCACCGAAAGCATCCAACAAGATTCCGTTATTACAGGCTTCCCTTTAGTTCCACGTCCACGAGATGAAATCCTAGCTCTGCTGAAGTCAATGGCTGTTTTGCCTTTGACGTCAGTGGGACTGAGATGACACTAACGGGGTCACGAGATAGTGGGAGGGGCTCCTAGGCAAAGCTGCTTTCTTTTAACCCTAGACAAGGAATTTTATTAGAATAAAGAAAGCAATGTTCTCATTAAAGCTTCCCTAGTCCGTCTGTCTGTCTCTGCTCCACCTTCATCTGCCCAGAGCCTTCACCATCTGCCCAGAGCCAACACCTGCTTGTCTTCCTGCTACAGATTTAAAGCAGCAGCATCCTTAGAAAGAAGAAAGAATGAGAGCTGAACAGTAACTCAGTTTGAAGGTCTAGAGGTTTCACAGGGTTTAAAACACAAGTGGATTGTGCAACTCTATAATAAAATAATAAATAATATTAATAAATTACAACAAATTAGAGATGGACCCAAACTGCACAGTCCAGATCAGGACCCCTCCAAGTTCGAGGGAACCAGGATTTGGGTTCAAGCCCAATAATAAACCTCTGGGGACTGAATGAATGGATATGAACATAACGGAGTCCCTCTGGAGGTGTCATTGGTTGCATGGCTCAGGCCAAGATACAAGACAGTAGCAAAATGTGAGCAAAAACTACCAGTGGTGTTTGGTTTTACAAAACCAAATCAGGGCAGGTTTAGATTCATCCAAACCTTCAAAGTTCAGGGGACTGGGGGGGGGTCCCTTCTCAAATGCACATGGCAACTCAACCCCCTCCCCCCTGGCACTGCAAGAGCCAGATCAGTGGAACAACCTCTAAAATATTGCTGTGCAGGTGGGAGACTTTAAAGGGGGGCAGGATGTTTCACTTTGGGAAGGGCTGATGGTTTGCCTAGATATAGTCAGCCTCTTCCATGCCATTACAAGGGCTGCTCGAGGAAGCCATGGATAGTTGCAAGGTGACAGTCACAGGGTGGCTGGCCCTTTAGGGAATGTCTACACTGCAAAAATATCCTAGCAGCAATGAGTCTCAGAGCCCAGGTCTATAGACCGGGCTCCCGGGACTTGCACTATGGTGCTAACCCAGTGAAGACATTCCTGCTAGGGCTGGAGCCCGGGCTCTGAAACCTGCCGAGAGGGTTAGGTCTCAGAGCCCAAGCTCCAACCTGCATGGGAATGTCTACACTGCAATTCTGAGTGCCGTAGCCCAAGCCCGAGTCTGTAGGCCCAGGCTCTGAGACTCACCACCACAGGTGTTTCATTGCAGTGCTGACATACCCTATGGAGGAGTTGGGCCCAGCTCACCAGTGCCAGATCAGCTATCACCCAGCTGAGACTGATCATCATCATCGGGGGAGGGATATCTCAGTGGTTTGAGCATTGGCCTTCTAAACCCAGGATTGTGAGTTCAATCCTTGAGGGGGCCATTTAGGGATCTGGGGCAAAAATTGGGGATTGATCCTGCTTTAAGAAGGGGGTTGGACTAGATGACCTCCTGAGGTCCCTTCCAACCCTGATATTCTATGATTCTGTGATCACATCCTTTCCAGTTAGCTCCATAGGCTTCTCACCACTGCCCGGGCATGACTTTGGAATTAACCCCTCCCCTCCAGTTCCTTGTGGCTGCCAGAGGGAGGCTGGGAGAGGATGACCTTCCAAAGCAAAACCACCAGGCGGGTTCCCCACCACTCCAGGGATAGTAGAAGTGGCTTGGGCAAGGCTGCTCAGAGGTCTTGGAATCCCAGCTCCAGCAGAACATCCGTTCTCCACTAGGTAGCAGCGCTCCTTGCTGCATGGCTGGAGATCAAAAGCCTGGAGGCTGCAGCTCACACACACACCTTTCCTGGTGTCCCTCCTGCTGCCCCTCACCCACCCTCCAAACCTCGGCGTGTCTGCCAGACAATGGCATGGTTGGGCACTGTGGAGGGCAGACTTGGTGATTGCAGGGGGATGGGGAGCAGGGAGGCATAGCCATCTAAGAGTACGTGGCTCCAGAAGGCTTTGCCAAGGCACAATCAAATTATTCCCAAACCAAGAGAAATTGATCTAGGTCTGTAATCAGGGAGGTACCCAGCAGCACCCGAGATAGGCGATAAATAGCCAGGTTTGTGATCTGCACCAAATAAAACAGGGGAGCAGGGAGCCCTTGGAATTCCTGTCTCACATCAGGGGCCAGCAAAGGATCTCTCTCTCGTATAGGAACCCATGCCAGATCGGATCACCTAGTGCAAAAAAGCCTGAAGGAGAAAGTTATGGGATAACCTCACCACAGGGAAAGGTCCTTCCTGGTACCATCAGCGAGGCTGGTGCTCATGCTCTGAAGCAGGAGAGTTTATAGCTCTTTCAACACTCTTGTTATTTTTTAGTATTTACTATTGTAACTCTGGCTATTCTTTTCTCCACATCAATGTCTGTCCCCTTGTCAGAATGCTGCTAAGCAACTGGCCTCAATGGCATCTTGTGGCAATGACTCCCACAGGCTAACTGCATCCCTACTTCCACCCCAGCCTCTGATAGGGGAGTCACTCTACAGCTCCCCATCCAACCCAGATCCACTCCAAGCTCCTCTTCTCCAGGGACATCACAAGGCCAACCCTCTCTCCCTCTGCACCCTCCTGGGAATGCTGAGGTAAACAGGAATGTTGTAGTGACCAAGCTCAAAGGGGACTCTCTCAGCAAGACCAGGGCTGGGACAGTTGTTATTCAGCCCTCAGCAACTGGGCTCCCTAACTCCAAAGACAAGGTTGCTTCATATCCCACCTGTCTGCCTGATCCAAAGCCTGTTTGAGTCAATGGAAAAACTTCATTGACTTTGGCGAGCTTTGAATCTGGCCCTTAAGGCACAGTGCAAGAGATCTCTTTTCACAGGCTTCCTGTAAAGAAGGCTGCAAGACAGCTCTGTGATATTCCCCCGTCCCCCAGTAAAATTCTTAGACATCTGACCACCAGCAGGAGTGGCTCATGAGAGGGTCCTTCACTGGACAATGCGCTTCTTTTAGGCTCTAACTCAGCAAGGTGCCTGCTTCAACCCCCTTGACTTCAGTGGGACTGTCAGCATGTGCTAGAGTGCGTTGCAGAATTGGGGCCTCTAGTCTTGTGCTCTGTGTACAGATGATATGGCAGTGGGAAGGACAGATAGATGAGACAGGCATTAGACAGACCCAAGCTGAGAGGCTGTTCAGGGCTGGGTGTATGTTAAATGCACGTAGACACAAATCTACACCCAGCTCTGCGGCTGACAGGATTTAAGACAGTCCCAAGAAGAATGGCCCAGTGGTTAGGACACTAGCCTAGTACCTGAGAGACCTGGTCCCTACTTTGTGGCTCCCTTCTGTGTTTAGCCCAATGTGTTAATAGTAGGGTAGTAAGATAAATAACCTTCCAGTGAGTCAGTATCAACAAGAGCATCTCATCTCGATGCAGACCAGGCTCAGGGTCGGGACAGGTCTACCTGGGGCGGTGCCTGAAGGGCTCTGTGAGATGGGTATTTCCAAGGCTGGGATGCCCTGTCAACCTTGTGCTGGGACAAGTGAATGGCAGGTGACATGGGGATGTTGTGAACCACCAGTGCCGGAGAGAGATCAGAGTGAACCTGAGTCACACCAGCTGGTTCAGCCTTCTACCGACTCAGACTGGACTTGGCCGAGGAGTTTGCAGTATGTCAGGTCTGAGGCCTTGTGGGGCTGTGCTTGGGCATCCAAAGGGTTAATCAAATACTCAGTGGAGGGTTTATGGGTTGTTGTTTTTTTTAAAGCTTCATTCATCTCATTTCTTTCCCTCCCTTCTCCACTCCCACCTTCCCATGAGCCCCCTAGGGCAGAGCTGCCAGGGCGACTGAACTCTATGGTATGTGCGAGTGCCTGTGGCTCTTGGCGACGAGGCTGGGTGGTAAATTCACATCAAAGGGGCTGCAGTACCAGCAAGATGCAAAAGGGTGTAATTACCGCACTGGCTGAGCCACCCTCCCAGACTGTTTGAAGTATCTCAGAGCAGAACGGCATCAAAGGAGAGAATGGCTCGCAGGAGCGGGAGAAAGAGGTAGAGAGAGACAGCCCAAGCACATCCCATTGTTTCAGGAGGAACAAACCTAAAGGCACTTTACACCTGTGATCAAGAACCTTCACTTAGAGCAGGGCATCTCTCTTCTGAACATAGGAGCAGTTTTAAGGCAGCTCTGTTGGTAAAAAGGGACCAGGGGCAGGTATATTTCAACACAGGTAATTTTCAGTCCTGGCAATAGTGCACAGAACCTCATGCACATGTGGACTGGGAGAGTGAACGCTGGGGCTAGGGCATGGGGGTGCAGATCGCCCTGCACTCTGGGGCTGTGAGTAGAGCCACTCAGAAAATAGAATTTCCATCCCACCAGAAATTATGACATTTCAGGGGAAAAAAATCAACCCCAATCAGGACGAAAAGTCAAAATTTGAAAATTAAAAAAAAAATATATTATTCATTTCAATGTCAAAACAATATAAAATATTAAGTAATAAGTGTATATGAATATATGTGATTATATATAAGTATATTTTAAATTAACATAATATAAGTTGGAATGGAATGAAACAAGATCATCAACATGAAGTGAAAGGAGAGAGTCAAAATGAAATATTTCATTTCAATTTCAAATTGTTTTGAAATTCTTTTGTTGAAATGGACATTTCCATGAAACATTTTGATTGTGACAAAACAACTTTCTCCAACAGGAAACTGTTGTGCTGAAAATTGTCCCCCCAGCTCCAGCTGGGAGAGGGAATTTTGATATTAGTGTCTTTGTGGGTGGATCCCTTTGCAATCCAACACGGGAAATGTGAATCCTGGCATCAGTGTGTGGATCCAACTGTTTTCGGAGACTCAGAACGTGAGTTCCAGTTCACGCACAGGGCTAGGAGTCAGCAAGTCCTGCCGTCTATTCCTAGCTCTGGCACTGACCTGCTGTGTCACCTTAGGCAAGTCATGTCTCCTCCCTGTGCCTCAGTGTCCTTCCATCTGCAAAATGAGGATAATGATGGCTTACCTACCCTACCCAGGTGTCGTAAGGGTTAACATTTGTACTTTGCACGTGTAAAATGCCAAATCATGCCCTGAGAGTGTATTCCGTGGGACAGCTCTAGCAACAGGAAGCAGAATGCACCATGGCCCCAAATGCCATCTTCCCCACAAAGGCCCTTTGGAACGGGGAAGCAGCTGACTGAACTGGCAGCCCCCCAAAGAAGCTGTAGTGGGGTGGGGGCAACTAGAGAGAGGAGATGAGGCATGTGGGCCTCCTTCCCCAAGAAACTCCCTGTCATATGCTAAGCTGCACCCAGAGATGTCCACTGCACCAATGTCCTGGTGAGCGGTAGATTCACACCCTGACCTGCTGCACAGTAACTTGCCATGCAGACAAGCCCTGACTTCCAAAGCATGAAGCAAGACCTGAAACCAGGGTTTGGGATGGTTTCATGTTTTGTAACCAGTGCTGGCACAGCTCTGGCTGACAGGCTCTGCCATGCATGCCCTGCATAGGGATTCTCTCTCCTGCCCTGGTGCAGCCTGGGTGATTCTCGGCACATCTCTCTTATGCAGCTACACCTCCTACTCCAGGGCAACAGCAAATGTCAGGTTTAGCGCTTCAGACGGAGATTTATACTAGGAAATTTACAAAGCGTCAAGCCCTAGGACACTGAACATCAAATGCCAATATCGCTCCATCTCTGGTCTCTTCACTGTCATCTTCCTCCTGTGTGAGTCAGGCTGCTTGCTAAATAAAACGTGAATTGGCAAACTCAAGTAGGAATAGGAACATGGCTGGTAGCGATGATTCAGTGAAACTAAACACATCAGTCACTGAGGCATTGGTGAGCAAATCTCCATGTAGGAAGCATGTTTGAGGGCAACCCATGTGGAGGATGTTATGGGGAAAAAATCTCTTCCCTTCAACTTTGGGAAGGTTGGCCCTGTAAATGTAGGGCACAGTAAGTGGTTTTCATAAATAAATAACAATTGCAAACTGTTAACAATGAAGGTCATTGACTTGAAACAGATTGCTAAAGGATGTGGCAAATTCAGCCTTTGTGGAGTCTCTTGTTATGGCTGGAGTCAGCAGGTGGCGCTGTTCCACACAGTCTTACAAGTGCTTTTTCTTAGCATGCCAGCACAGGGCAGTCTTTGAAGAAATGCTGTATTGTTGTTAGTTTGTGATGTGCGTACTCTTGGCAGGACCTGTTGCAAGCAGCAAAGGAGTTTGCTCTCTGCCTTGTTCTCTCCGAGAGTTAGTCCGTGGAAACCAAGCACTGGTGTTGGCCTGAGACTTCAGAAAGAGGGGGTTGCTTGATTGCTGTTTCTGATCCCCTCTGTTCAAGGACTGGTGTGTGTCTTGTTGTAAATAAAACAAGTGACACTAAGAATATACCAAAAAGAAAAGGAGTACTTGTGGCACCTTAGAGACTAACCAATTTATTTGAGCATAAGCTTTCGTGAGCTACAGCTCACTTCATCAAGACTCTGTGTCATGGATTTCACCTCCATCAGGCAGGCGATCTGCAAGCTTCCAGTAATGGGGTACCATCCGGCGGGGGGGCAACGCTTTAATTTGAGGTTGGGCCTGAGATTTTTCAAAACTACCAAAAGACTGTGAATTGCCAATTCTGTATATCAAATGAATGGACGCTGAATATCCAAATCCCTTCAGGCAGCTTTGAAAATCTCAGCCTTTCTTACGTATACACTGCAGTGCAACTGTGAGGCACTGAGCAGCCTGCAGGAATCACTGTGTGAAACTCTGTCTTAGGCAGGAGGTCAGACTAGAGGATCACAGTGGGCCCTTCTGGACTTAATAATAAGATAGTAGGTGTTACCTGGGTTGCTGGAGAAGAGTTATCAGGATATTGAACATAAAATCTCTGAGAAAAAACTCTGCCACTCTTAAGTATAACCCACTGGTGAGTGTGTACCATAGGTGCCTCATTGTGCCAGGATCACAGCGGATGTGAGTCTATTACAAGAGCTAGGGAAGCTTGGTGCTATAGCAGCTCGTGCTTTTAGCTCTGGAGGACGCCGATTCAATCTTTGGGTGTTGCCCGTCACTTCACCATCATCATCTACAAGGGAATTTAGGCCTGGTGTTTGCTGGGGATTTGACCTGATTTCAGCCCCCTTGAAGGCAGAGAGGGCAGTCCACAACTGGCACCAATGCAGTTCACCCCATTTTCAAGCAGGAGCAGTCTCCACAGGAGTGGGGTTTTCGGGAGCACTCAGCGCAGGTCCGATTCCCCTCCCACGAAGCGGATGGTAAAGCTGCCATTGGCTTCAATAGGAGTGGAGTCAGGCCAATGCCGAGCGTGTGTGAAAACCCTCGCTCTAATGACTCTGCCTGTAGCACAGCTCTTGTGCAACGGACACTGAGCCGTACACGGTGGCTGTAATCGGAGCCATTCCCCAGTTTAGGCAACACCATGCTCAAGGGCTGATTCAAAACCAGATCAAATTATCCGGGGCCCTGAAATCCCAAAAGCATCTCCAGATTTTGTGGGGCTGTAGACCCCAAATCGAGGGCTGTTTGAAATTCATCCCAGTACTTTGGGCTCTGGTCCTGCAGCTGTTACTTAGGCAAAATCCCATGAGAGTGCTTAGATACTAAGTGATGGGCACTATGGAAAAATTATGGTGGACAGACAGACTGAAAGATGTTGAGTGTTTATGGGGAAGAGAGAGAGAGAGACAGACAGACAGACAGACAGACAAGTAGGGCCTTTGGGTTTAACCCTTGCAAAGGAGAGAAATAATGGACAGGAGAGAAGAGATTCCAAGTCAGAGTCTGAACATGCATGCACGTTTGTGCAAATGCACAAGTCTGCACACACTATTGAACATGTCCATGCACACACATCTTATCCTGTGCGGCAGCCGCACCACCATTTGGCACACAGCTCGAGCCATAAATCGGAAGCAGCAATCAAAGCGGAAGAGCTGCATTTCTGACCGGCAGGGCTGTATTTGTGAGCAGCTGCCACCCTCCCGCACCTTCTAATTTAGAAGTTTTCTTTATTAACCATTCCCCCCACCCCTGCTTTCCAAGTGAATGGGGGCAGCTCCTTGAAGTCTCCCCGGGGACTTGAGCTGAACTCCGGCAGACAGCCACCTCTGCTGCTGCCAGAGTTTAGGGAGAACACCCTGCCTGTTAAAGGGACGTGACTCCAGAGAAATGAAACACCTCAGGGCACAGACAGCCCAGGCCCCAAGCGCATGCGAATTTCAGAGCTGCCAGTTTGATCCCTGCCATGGAATCCAAAGCACCTTGCTTAGCACCAACATTCCATCAGCCACCATCCAAGCTCCTTTCATTCACTGCTACCCAGAGGATTCAGGGGGCCTGGGGCAAAGCAATTTTGGGGTTCCCTTCCATAAAAAAAAGTTGCAATACTATAGTATTCTGCAGGGCCCGGGGGCCTGGGGCAAATTGCCCACGTGCCCCCCCCCCGGGGCGGCCCTGCTTTCACTGCCTTCCCTACCCACCTCTTCCTGCCAGCCCTTGGGGTTCTCACCATCTTTCCTAGCCAATTTCCTGGGCTTGACACCCACGTTGGCCCCGCTCAGCGGAATTATCCCCAGCAGAGCTGATGAACTTTCCTAAAGCTAGTCCTGGCACTCAACCTCCCAGGGTGAAATTCGCCCCCATGCAGCACAAAACACAGGCACCACTTAACGCCCACTTGAGGCCTGCTTTGAGGTTTTCTGTGGCTCCAAGCCCTCCGTGCAGGGATCAGTTTCACGCCCAATGTCAGAGCTGGTGCCTGGCATTTCTCTGCTGTCCTTAAAGTGCTATCTAGCCTATGTAGCCGTAATTATTTATCTGTGTTACAGGAGCACCCAGGGGCTCAAACTGAGACCAGGGCCTCGGTGCGCTAGGCATGATACGTACATACAGTGAGAGACCATCCCTGCCCCACAGTTTGCCATCTAATTAGACAAGACAGATACAGGGGAGTCAAGGAAGGATTCCCATCCCATTTACAGAGGGGCAGCTGAGGCCCAGGGAGATTCAGTGACCAGCCTGATGCCACACAAGGAGCCAGAAGCAGAGCTGGGAATTGAACCCAGATCTCCTGAGTTGCAGCCTGGTACCTGAAACACAAGAAGCTATAAGGATCTGCAAAGTGCCCACCTCTAGAGCCTGTCCGTGCCTGCTAAGGACCAGTTCCTAGGCAGTGGCCGAGGGCCGCATTTTGCTGGCAGAAGCAAGGATCACTTGGGGTGCCTGGGGCTCCCATGACGAGTGGGTGGGAGCAATGAGCCACTTAGGCATCTCCTCCAACCCTGCCAGATAGGAGCTCTTCTCCATCCCTCACCTGCTGCAGAGGTGTCACAACATGCCTGCGTCTGAGCCATCCGAGAGTGGGGTCGGGGAGAAGGGGCTCTGGTGCTCACACATGTACATCCTTTTCCAGGGGTGGCGAATACACACACACACACACACACTCATGCACATGAACGACCACAGCAGCGCTGCTGAAAGCTCCATCTAGCCGCAGAGATAACAGGGGTTCTGCCCAGGAGAGAGGTGGCTGGCTGGCTGACGAGGGGATTGTTTCGTGTTTTCTGTCATCCTTTGCAGGAGCCTGCAATTTGTAGGGACAGAGAGGCTGGTTCCTTGGGTGGTTAAAGCCTCGGGGACTGGAGGTTCCTCCCCGGCAGCATCTGTCACCACATCTTGGGGCTTGGGTTACTTCCTGGGAGGTCTCTGAACCCAGAGAGGGGGGAGGCCAAGTAGCATTATCAGCTCCCTCCCCCCTAGCATAGACTATCACAGGGAATAAGAGACGGGAGTGGAGGGAGCAAACTGCTTATATGCACCGCCACCCAGACACGAACACACGATTCCCAGGTGTGTCCCCCATGGGTGAAGCTGTAGGATCCTGCACAACCCTTACATCCAAACTGTCCTAGGGAACTAACCAGCCATTTGCTGTCTGATTTGCTAAACTGCTCATTAGATGGGGCAGCTCAGTGTGTGATACCATCAGCTGGGGTCAGAGAGAGGTTCCTCTTTCTGGGTTAATACTGGATATTCCGGTACATCACTGTTCCAGTAGAACCTCAATTTTACAAACACCAATCTTACCAGCAACCAGTTATACAAACCGTTTTTTCCCAACTAGGGGGAGGAGTGGTGGTGGTGAAGAAAGGAGGGGGGGAAATCACATACAAAAGGTGATGTCAAGAACAAGTCAATAGCCAAGGCTGGATTAAAGAATTTGGGGGATCTGTGCACTATGAAAATTGGGGCCCCCACACCTGACTGGCATCGCGACATGGCACCTGCCTGAGTGGCATCGTGACCTGGTCCATCACAACAGGGGAGCAGCTGTTTGAGGGGGCCAAATTTGAGTGAGTGGCGTTGCAACCTGGCACACAGGGTCACAACGCCACTCAGGATTTTGGGGTGGGGGGTTTCCAGTGGTCGGGGTCCCCCTCAGATGGGGGCCCTGTGTAAGTGCTCCACACGCACTTAGCTAACCCGGGCCTCCACATCCTGATGCTGTCAGTGCATTGAAAACGGTTGTGCAGTTTGAAGGACAAGACGAATGCGAGGCAGGGCACCATACAGCAACGTATGCACCGCACACCTACTGTCATGTCACGTGGGCCTATCCTCAGTCTACATAAACAAGTGAGACAAACGGCAGGAAGCTAAACAAGTGAAGCAAATTGCCCCAAGTCACCCAGCAGGTCAGTGGCAGAACCAGTACAATTCAGCCTCCTGTATCCCAGGCGAGTACTCTAGCCACTAGACCGTGCTGTCTCCATACTAGGAAAGCCTAGATAGACATTATCAAAGAGGGATACGCCTTCTTCTGAAGCCTCCTAGATGGGCCCTAGAGTTGCTCTGCCACGGAGATCACCGTAAGGAGACCATTACACAGAATCACAGAATATCAGGGTTGGAAGGGACCTCAGGAGGTCATCTAGTCCAACCCCCTGCTCAAAGCAGGACCAAACCCCAATTTTTGCCCCCGATCCCTAAATGGCCCCCTCAAGGATTGAACTCACAACCCTGGGTTTAGCAGGCCAATGCTCAAACCACTGAGCTATCACCCCCCGCCCCGCCCCTGCAAGTGATATCACTTTCCATGCAGCAGCCAGGTGGCTCTGCCTTGGATTCTTGCCTAGTTCTGGGATCTAAGATGCTGACTAATCCGAGAGAGAGAGAGAAAGTCGACCTCTTCCTTCTGCAAACAGCCTTGGCCATCCCCAGGCATTTCACTGGGAGACGTTTCCCTCTCCTCCTCCCTGAAGCACACAGCATAGGCCATGGCACCTGAAGGATTCCAAAAGAGCAGATCCTTAACCAAATGGCTTCTGTGTCTAGCCCTAAGTGTAGTTCCCCCCAACCTCGCCGCTCCCTAGCATGCACACAGCCTCCTCCATTGGAAAGCAGGGTGCACAGCTGAACTTGCATGACAATACTCAGCTACTATTGGCAGTCGCTCCCTGACAAAGTTCTGGGCCGACCTCTGCGCTTCTTCCCAGAAAAGAATAAACTTTCTCACTGGGAAATAAAAACAAATAAGTTTTATTTTCAGTGTTTTTGTAGGAAAGCATCCAGCCTTGGGGAGAAAAAAACCCCAAGGCTCAGTGCTCTCTGTTCCAGATCAGCTGGAAAAAATAATGCTCACTCTTGGAAGGAGGGCAAAGGAAACAGATCCATTTCAAACTGATCCCAGTTCTGCACTGGTTTCACTTGAGCACGTACAGAGCTCCTCCCAAACTCCTTTCCAGAAGGGGGAACCGCTCTGGAATCAAGAAGGATAATTCTGCATGGGTCCTGCTGCCCCAAGGCTGTAATTTACTTCGCGTGGGTGGGACATCAATGTCCCTAGAGAATAAAAACGGCCTTCCCTGTTGCTGGGGTGGAGTGACACAATGGCAGAGGAGAACCCACAGAGCCAGCTTGAACCTTTTAATGGCCGAGCAGTGGAAACAGTGGCATCAAGACACAGTCAAACCAAAAGTAGAAGGGGTTGCAATGATCAAACACACTCTGTGCCTCCCAAATGCTCTGAAACACACACGCTGGGCCCGATTCCCATCTTACTGACACTGCTCACTGTAAACAAAGAGTAAATCCTTGGGCATTTACACTGGTGTCAGTGAGACGAGACTCAAGCTCATTATCTTTTTCTATCCTGGACAGTAGATTCCTCCTTCAAGGGAGTCTTCTCAGTCCCAGCGAAAGTGGCTTGCACTGTGAACTTCCCCATAGCAGTGCCCTGGCAATGCCAACCAGAACCCCAGCAGTGCATGCATTCCCATAGCAACACCCTAGCTAGCTGGTTTGAAAAGCCACATGGCAACGTTTTGTTAATGCCATCTAGAGCTCCAGAGACACAAAAGACCCTGTAGCAGTGCCTGAGTGACGGCGGGCTGGACCTTCCACGGTGGGCATGTTGTAAAGTGAACACCAGATGGCCAATACCCCGCTGGCACTCCAGAAGCTTTCACAGCATCGCCAGCTTGCATTCCAGCACCACGGTTGTTTTCTTACCAGTGTCCTGCCTGTAGCTGCCACTCTAGATTATGATGCCAGCGCACAGACAGGATGGTCTCAGTCCTGCAGTCCTTACACAGGCACAACTCCCATAGCAGAAATGGCAGCAGACTCCATCAGAATCCTCTGCTGGTCTCCATCAGAGGGTCCTAGGAACAAATAGCTCACTTGACTGGTGACTGTTCCCAAGCCAAAGTTGGGCATCTGGAGCCAATGGGAAATTCCCAGCTGGAATTTCCTCACTGGGCAATGGGAGTAAGGCTTGCAAGACAGGGGGCCCGAGGGCTGCTTAAACACCACCATGCCAAGTCAGTGCCTGAGTTGGTGGCGTCTCTGCCTCTGCTCTGCTTTCTGGCCTGCTCCCGCGACCAGCCTGCAGCAAGGCTGGCGACCAGAGGCCTCGCCACAGCGAGCGCCTGTCTCTGGAGGGCCCTCCCAGGAGGAAATGTGGTTTCACAGTGGCTTCTTGTCCGTGGGATCTATTTGGAGACACGACCCCGCCCGCCCGAGGGCTTGATGGATGACCAGCCAGGAGGATAAAAGGCTTTCCTCTTAAAGAAGCCTGGCTAAATATAAACTCTTGCTGGCTTTTATGTGTCTTGAGTGCTAACTGAAACCAGCTGCAATGGTAAATCTGCTATTCCAGGCCCAGCCGCTGCCTCCAAGCCCGGGGGGCTGTCGCAGCCCGTGATGGGCCCAACTCGAAAAGGCAGGCGCAGAACACAGCTGCAGCCCGCGTGTGCTCCTAAGTTGTGGCTGATGCATTGTAATGGGGGGGCCGAGCAGGAGCGGAAGATAGCTAGCCGGATGGATTTTGTGTCCTCCTTCCCACCCGCCTGGCTCCTCTGTGCTCCAGAGGTATACAGAAGCTGGAATGGTGCCCCAGGAGCATTCCCCCACAGCAGGCACTGCTCAAGGCTGCCATAAGTACCCCTGTGCTGCTTCCCTTGCAAGCCCCAGTAGTAGGTGAGTCGCTGTAGTTCCTGGCACTACAAAGATTCTAGGCTGCTCCAGACAGGGCAGCAAGCAGTGAGAGGATGCTGCAAACTAGAGCAGCCCGGAGGCTGCTCTCCTTTATGCTGCGGGCTGCTTCAGCCTCTAGAGCAGCCCACAATCCAGAGGGTACAAAGGTGGTATAAACCAGAGTTCTGTTCCCCACTCTGCCATTGGGCTGCTGGGTGACCTTGGGAAAATCATGTCCCTTTCTGTGCCTCAGTTTCCCCATCTGTAAAATGCAGATGTTGATACTGACCTCCTTTGTAAAGTGCTTTGAGATCTACGAATGAAAAGTGCTACATAAGAGCTAGGTCTCATCATCATCATCCTCCTAGCAGCATTAGCTCCTGAGGGGGTTTCCAGGAGCATCTAGAGAGGGCTTGGCTTGTGGTACTGCAGTCACTGTATAACCCCACTCACTGCAGTGAAGCAGGAGGGTGTTAGACATGGGCAGTGGTTCCAGGGTCAGGCCTTATGCTAGAGCTCAGTGGCATGGGCTGAGCCAGTCTCAAACCGATCTCTCCTCGCTGCTGAAAAACTAATCCAGGTGCTGTGAGACAATGATGGTCCGGCCAGGTTAAACCCACAGCCGTGGGGTCCTAGCTCCAGCAGCTATTCAGGGGCAGGGTGGCAGGCAGTCACCTGGTGGAATGGAATGAGCTGCCTTCCCTTGAGAGGAAGATCACAGCATCACGAGGCAGCAGGAGGGAGAAGGAATCTGTCCATGGAGAGAAAGGGCAAAGGACTAGTTGGTGTGAGGAGGGGGCACGGGTGAAGACGGACACTTTGATGGATCCAGATATCACCAGGAGAGAGTCCCATTTATAGAGGCAAAGAGGAGAGGAGAAGACCCAGCGTTAATGGCCACAAGGCCTGGCAATGTATTCTGGGGGTGGTCGCAGCCGGCTGGTAACTGGACATTGGAGTGGACTTGTCAGTGAGGTTTGGGCAGATGGGTCTAACATTGGACTAGCACAAGTCCCTTAGTGGCCATCCAGGACAGGAAAGGTGTTTCTGTTAAAGTAGGGAAAAGCTAAGGACGGGCTTTTGTTCTGCAAAACCTGATCAGTCAAGTTTGAATTTGCAAACCCCAGAGCAGGGGTTGGGAGGGCTGGATCAGAGTCCTGTTTCATCCAAACCCCAAAAGGTTGGAGGAGGGGGTTAGAGAGCTGGTTACAGGTTCTCTTTTCTCTCTATTCTCTCTCTCTGTCGCTGCCCCCATGCAGTGCAGTCAGAGAAGTGGGGAGCGTTTTGGACGGCAGGTGCCAGTGAAGCAACTGGAAAAGAAAGGGATTGAACGATTGTTTTGGAGGAGGCGGTTTTCAGTTGAGTGATGCACATCTGGGATGACCACCCCCAAAACCAACCCTCCAAAGATTGAACCTCGGACCTCCAGCACAAAATCCATGAACTGCTATAGCCTGAGCTAAAGAGCCAGTCACGCTACACACACCCTCTGTGCCCTCACTCACACCCTTAGTCCAGCCACTCCAGCTGGGGAGGCATAACATACCCTGACCAGTAGGCTGCACATCCACCTGTGTGAAACTCTATCAAGGGGCTGGACTGCTTTGTGCTTCCAACACCGCCCCAGGCCAGCTCACACCCATCCCCCTTCCAGCCCACCTGGGTAGCCTGCTCCCTGGCAGCCTCAGTCAGGGAGGGCTGTGGTCTGCACTGTGCCAGGGCGCTCTGCCAGCCTTCACCAATGGCTCCTACGCCCTGGAGCCCAGTTTAGAAGCCTCGTTTTACTGCTTCCCAAATACAGCGGGTTCGGCTCGGTGCACCTTCCCCGGTCTGCCCTGCGGAGGATGCGGGCTTGAAATAGACAAAGGAAGGGACACCTAAAAATAAAACCTAATTACAGAGGGGCAGGGTGTCTGGAGTTCAGAGCGCTCTGCTCTGCTGGTAACTAGTCACCACGGCTCCAAGCTCGAACTGCCCTCTCTTCCTCCACAGAAGGGAAGAAATGAACCTCCCAAACAGCCTCCTAGATCTCAGAAGTGCCTTCTGCCCCCCAGGTCCAAATATGCCCAAGGGGAAGTCCTGTGGCATGCAGGGATGCCAGTTTCTATTCTCCAGCCCCCATCCAGTGCCTCTGCTGCTCATAAAAATTAACTGCTCTTGGGGTGTCAAGATTTCCACCCTCCCGTGGTTACACTCCAGGAGGTGCCAGGCCAGCCTGCCCTTTGAGTTGAGGAGGGAGGGATGGTTGCTCTTCCAAAGTCAATCCACATTGCTCCTAGATCAGGGTATCTGCTAGAAATGGGGATGCTCAGTCTCCCTAAAGGGAGGGATGGGGAAATGTGTAGCTTCTACCATGCAAGAGATCAATCGAGAGCCTGGACATAGGACAGCTGGGGTCCCCTCTGGAGCGTCTGCCCTCATCCAAGCCTGGCAAAGAACCAACAGTGATGAAAGTCACTTCCCTCCCCAGAAGCAACCACAGCTGACAACAGAGGAGCACCCCGCCCAAATGACCACTTCATGCTGGGAGGGGGGTGGCTGAATTCTCTCACCCCCTATCAACTCGTGGGGTCGAGAAGTTCAGATTGCGCAGGGCTGCTGCAGAGAGAGGGAGGATTCTGTGCCCAGTCACACAGATTTGCTGGAGAGTGTCCTGGAAGGAAATTCAGCCCTGGCAGAGACCCCCCCAAGGCAGATCCTCAGCTGGTACAAATCAGCCTGGCGCCGCTGACTCTAGAGGAGTTATGCTGTTTGCCACTGGCTGAGAATCTGGCCTAGTGACTTCAGCACCAGAGCTGCACTTGGCCTGAAGTCTAGACCAACATATGACTTTGCAGCACAGTCCCATTGAGACAGATGCCTGGACAGGAGAAGAGGGTTTCAGCATGTTCGGTTTAGTTTGCTAACAACTGTTTTATTATTATGATACTTCCTTCCACATAAGCTTCCCTCTGAGGTTATCAAAGCAGCTCCCAAATATTAATGCATGAATTCTCATCGCCCACCCACCAAGTACAATTATCCCCATTTTACAGGTGGGCAAACTGAGGCAGAGAGCTAGAAGAAGCAATTTGCCCCAGGTCACCCTGCCCAAAGTGGCAGACCCAGGAATAGAACTCAGGATTCCAGATGCCCAATCCCCTGCTCCGACTGCTAGATCACACTTCCTCTTTTCCCCACTGAAATACAACCATCTCCGGGACTGAGCGATGCAGCAGTGCCTCACCTCAGTTTAGGACAAAGAGGATGCTGTATCCCATTGGAACAGGGGGGAAGAAGGGGGAGAAAGACAGAATAATGAAATCACTCAGTTAGGAATAAAATCAGGGCAGGATAAAGAATCATGGGATCTTTAATGGCCATAACCCATTGGGACCTTAGTTTTGGATCTCAGCTGGCAGAGGGCACCTCCAGCAGCACAAAGTCTCCCTGTCCAGGGGTGACTCAGAAGGAACAGCACCATCTGGTGAATCATCAGCACAGCTTCCTGCACAAGCAGGCTTCGCATGGAGAACTCCCAAGGAGAAATCAACCAAGCCCAACGCCTCTGAGCTCACAGGCCCAGCGTTCGGGAGACTACAGTAGGGCCCTGGGGCACAGCCTGCTGAGGAATTAGGGCTTGTGCGGGGTATCTTTGCTCCTGATTAAAGGATCCCTGTTCAGCCATCCCCAGTTCAGTACTGTCCTAATCTTGGTTATTATTGGCACTACGATAGCACCTAAAGGCCCTAACTGAGATCAGGCCTCATTGAGTGGGGTGCTATCCAAACAGAGAGAGAGAGAGAGCGTGCGCCACCCCTGCCCCCAAGGAGCTTATGGATTAAGTAGACAGGACAGACAGAGGGTGAGGAAACATAAGTGCAGAGCCCAAGTAACTTCCCCAAGGCCACATTGCAGAGCTGGGAAGAGAATCCAGATCTCCGGACTCCCACACCAGCATTCTACCCACTAAACATCACAGCCTCTGATTTAACACTTCCCCACTTCTCTTTTCGGGGCGCAATCCTGCTCCTACTGAAATCAATGGGTGGTTTGGCAATAGGAGCAGGACTGAGAAGGTGATGTTTCCCTGTGCACTGTCCAAGCCTCACCTTTCCCTCTCCATCTGGGGTGGCCTGGCGCTGTCTTGTCTGCTCAGCCTATCTAGTCTCCGTCTGTCAGTCTGGGCAGGACACAAGCTCTGCCTGTTTACTGTGCACCGTCTGGGTCTGTCTGGCAGGCTCAGTGCTCTCCCTTGTTCTGTCTCCTATAATGCCTACAGCACGGTCTCTGTCCTCCTCTCATCTCAGGAGAGCAGCTTGCTACTGCCACAAGCAGCCTGGCAAGACTGACCACTGAAGTCAATGGGAGTTTTGCCATTGGCTTCCATGAAACCAGCTTTTCCTCTCTCGTCTCTTGCTCCAGCCACTGGGAAAACCTTCCCCTCCAAGTAAGAGAGTTACCAAGTTCATAAGAAATGATAAGAGAGAGCAGAGAGGAATGCTGAGGCCACCGGCTGGGGGTGAACAGAGATGCAGCCTGGGTGAAGGCTGGAACCACAAATAATAGGAGGGCTGAAATTCAGAATCCCTCCTGATCTGGGTCAAATTAGCCACTCACGCCAGTGAAGAGGGGGCTGACCTAAAGTGGATGCATGATGGGAGACATTCACACTGTGCAGAGGGCCAACACCAGGCCTAAGCAGTGGGAATGAGGTGGTTGTGCTGGGCCTCTCTGGTCTGGGGGTTAGAGTGGATCAGAAATTGAGTATGAGTCAACAACATGATGCAGCTGCGAAAAAGGCTAATATATTCTGGGGTGGATTAACAGGAGAGTCGTATGTAAAACACGGGAGGTACTTGTCCTGCTCTACTCAGCACCAGTGAGGCCTCAGCTGCTGTATCGTGTCCAATTCTGGGCACTGGACTTTAGGAAAGATGTGGACAAATTGGACAGAGTCCAGAGGAGAGCAACAAAAATGATCAAAGGTTTAGAAAACCTGACCTGTGAGGAACGGTTAAAAAAAACGGGGCATGTTTAATCTTGAGAAAAGAAGACTGAGGATGGACCTGATAACAGTCTGCAAACTTGTTATAAAGAGGACAGTGATCAATTGTTCTCCATTTCCAGGACAAGAAACAATGGGCTTAATCTGCAGCAAGGGAGATTTAGCTTAGACATTAGGAAAAACTTTCTAACTCTCAGGGTAGTGAAGCTCTGGAATAGGCTTCCAAGGGAGGTTATGGAATCCCCATCATTGGAGGCTTTTAAGAACAGGTTGGACAAACACCTGTCAGGGATGGTCTAGGTTTACTTGGCCCTGTCTGCGCTGGGGGCTGGCCCTGATGACTTCTCAAGGCTCCTTGAATTTTTCTGATTCTATGTGTTTCCGTTTCACTAATGATGAATGACCTCTGCTCCCTTCTGTTCCTCTTACCAACTTGCTGTCCAGGCTGACTCCAGTTTACCCCTGAGCTGGAATTCACTGCATTTACCCCTCAGCACAAGCCCTTGCACATACCACAGCCCTGCCTCTTACTCCAGGTCCTGCCCTCTGCCCCCGTTGGGGTTTCCCTTGAAGAGGATGAGCTCAGAGACGGTCACCTCTGGTGAGGCCTCCAGGGGCTTATTCTCTGTGTTAGCAGGACCTGAACCATCCCTGCCCAGGTGGGAGCAGTTGCCTCTGTTGAAGCAGGGAGTCTCCTAGGCCTCATGTTGGATTCTCCTCTAAGTCAGCTTACTGCTCTGCTTCCCCAGTCTCTCCCAGATGCAGCGGTATCTGCAAAAGGTGCTAGGCCTGACTATATTTGCCACCTATTAGGCAGTGTAGGGCACCATGTTGGGATTCAAGAAACTTGAATGCTATTTCTGGCTCTGCCACCGATGTGCTGTGTGACCTTGGGCAAGTCACTTTCCCCTCTCACCCCGTGACTATTTTATCCATTCGGATTGTAAGCCTTTGGGGCAGGGGCAGTGTCTGTCCAGTGCCTAGCACAATGGAGGCAGAATCTTAGGCAGGACTTCTGGGTGCCACCATAAAGCACATAAAATAATAATTGGCCAAACCAGGCCCTACACTCAGCTCCATGGCATTTCTCTATCTGCAGCGTGATGACTTTTGAACACCGCAGTCTATCAATTCCAAAACATCAGGGAATGTTCTAAGCATCTGTGGGCAGAACCCAGATTTTGGTGAAAACCGGAACACTGGAAAAGCCAGATTTCCACTACTCAGGCCCACACAGATTGTCCATTTGGCGCTGCAGGCAGGGGACCATCTGTGGTGCCTCCTGCTGCCGCCTATACCTATCGCGGGCAGCAGCTTAGTAGGCTGCTCTCACTGGGCATGCAGCTTGGCTGACATAAGCTCTTTGGGGCAGGGACTTTTTGTTCTGTGTTTGTACAGTGGGGGCCCGGTCCATGACTGGGGCTCCTAGGTGCTATGGTAATACAAACAACAAAGCAGCAGCAGAATTTCCCCCGTGATCTGGGTCGTTAGTGTTGCTAGCAGCCAATGGGTTAAAGCTCCATTAGTCATGTTCTGGGCAGGGTGATGCGCAAAGCAACTCAAGGGAGCAAAGCCAATAGTGGAGGCCTAGCGCCATCTAAAGGCCACATCCTGCCTCTGCTGCTCTCTGTGCTCAGGCAGGGAGAAGCTTTCTGATTCCAGGGAGTGTTACTGGGAATTGAGTGTACGCAGGAAAGGACCCATGACCCGCTGGGGCAGGCAGCCAAGCCAGGCAGAAGGACCCAGCTAACTGTAGAGGCTCTGCTATCACCCACGGCTACTGGAGGGGCAGGGAGAGCGAGCCACCAGCAGCCTCTCCCTGCAGCAGAGCCCGGTGGGACTGGGTGGCACCTGGTTCGTTTGCAGCTGAAGAGCCTGAGACAGTGCGAAAGCCAGAGCACTGGCAGAACTCTTAGAACAGCCTGGAGCTGGGTGCACATCAATGATCTCTTCCCAGAGAAGTACTGGGGTGTCAGGCACCTTCCCGCCACCTCACACACATATAATGATTTCATCACCAAGCTGACAGACACCCTGCAATGCTGGGTCCTGAGAGCAGAATGGTTAAAGGGCCCAGCTCCACCCTCTCCACCAAAAATCTCAATTTCTTTATTAATCCTGCCACACACGTAGACTTGGTGGGGAAAGGGAATGGATGTGCTCAAAAGCACACTCCAATTCTTGTGGACCAAGACCCCATGGTGCTAGGTGCTCTACAAAGACAGAACAAAAGACAGTCCCTGCCCCCAAAGAGTTTACAAAATAATAATACCTAATTCTTACAGAGCTCTTTCCATGACTAAGGAGGTCAGTGTCATTATCCTGATTTTACAGATGGGGAAACTGAGGCACGGAGTGAAGTGACTAGCCCAAGGCCACCCAGCAGGCTAGTGGCTGAGTCAGGAATAGGACCCAGGGCTTCTGAGTCTCAGACCCATGCTCTATCCACTAGGCGGATAAGTAAACTTTCTAAAGCACCGACCAGGCAGTGATGTACATCCTCCAGAGCACACGAGTCAAACACAAACACACATCTGCCCCAAAGGAGGCACACGCCCCAACGTAGGGATGGCTGCTCTCAAAATGTCATGCTTGGCAAACATCCTTTCCCCCAGAACTTTGACACACAGCTGTTTTCACTTTAAAACAGAACACAGTAAAAGTGTACTTGTTTGCAGAGAGGGAGAGAGAAAGCTCACCCACACCCACAATAGCCAGTGGATTAACTTCCACAGGACACTCAACCAGCAACTGTTCAGCAGATTTCCCTGAAGCTAGAGAGGAATCGCCCTCTGCCGGCTGCTGAGAGCAAAGCAGACCCAGCCGTAAAACGTCTTGGATTGACATTTCAAAGAAGATTCCCAGTGTCTTTTGCACCTGCTTGTGGGCAGGATAGACACCAAAACACATGCAAGCTGCCTGTTGAATTAGCCAAGTCTAGCAAACTATACAATTATAGTGACAAAGTCAGCAATGAGCGTATAAGACCCCAGACCTGGCTAGAGGCAGGGGCAGTATGTGATCAAAGGGGACCTTACTTCAGGCTAAAGGTCTCCTGCCATTAGGTAAATGCTGTGTTGGGTCTTTGCTCTCTAAACAACATTCAGAATATGATGAAGCCACATGGAGACAGCTGGGCTTCAGATAACTGTGTATACTACCTATATTCCAACATGCAAGGCCTAGCTACATAAACACATTGCTGCTCTGTTGGGTTCTGGTGATTTCTGCAGTAAAAGACAGGGAGGCCCACAAGCTAGTTAAAGGGGTATTATCCAGTTCCTATACACTTTATTCAGGTAAAGCCAAAAGACTTTCCAAAGGGCACCCAGCAGCTCCCATTGTGACACTTAGAGACAGATTTTCCAAAGAGTGCTGAGTGCTTTAGAAAATCCGACCACTTTATTTTCCAAGTGGCACAGAAAAGGAGCCAGTGTATCTCAAGACACTTGTGATTAACAAATAGATAAACGCTTCCTGGACGCATCATGACACAGCAACACAGCTTGTGTGGTAAAGAGCCCAAGAAGGGCACCGGAAGTTAGAAGTTAACAATAATTCATTATACGTAGTTGCTAAGGCTTAGATAACTTACATGGTGCTTTTCATCTTCAAAGCACTGTACAGAATCAGCACATGAGAGATGCAGGAGACACATACCTGTCTCTGTTCTGCATGCTCTGATTTACGTTCAGGTCAGCCATGCCTATCACAGGGGTGCAGCAGACCCTCATTCCAGGTGTAACTCAAATTTTATCCTGCCCCAAGTGTTTCATCACAGTCCTGCCCATTTAGAAGTCCCTATCCCCCTGAGCACTGACATTGGAACTGTGGGGACCACCCAGACCCAAGCTGATCCTGCTGTTTGCCTAAGAAACCAATAAAAGCTGCTGCACAGATGCTAAAGCTGATGGGGCAGAGGGAAGCACTTTCCATCCTGCAACAACAAAGGGACTCCTGGCAGCTTTCTGAGCTGTAGAAACCCATGAAGACAAGCTGGTATCCTACTGCTCATGGGAAGGATGCATTAAAGCTAAGCCACTGAACGACTACATTGCAACTTGTACGTTAGCATAGTTTTATTCTGAAAACATTAAACTTGGGTGAACTATATTTGCTGGGCCAGATTCTGATCTCAGTTATGCCACTGTAAGTGTGGAGTAAGGACCAATTTCAGATCTTGGTGAGGCTGGCACAAGTCCAGAGGAATTTCAGTGGAGTTACTCTGTATTTATCTTGGTGTCACTGAGGATAGACTGTCTCTTGGGCAGTAAGGTGGTTACAGCTCAGGATGCCAGTGCTCTCTCATCAGTGTTTCCTTTGATAAAGGCATTTCGCTGTAAGGAATCCATGCCTGGTTGCTGCATTTGAAACTACTCTTACGGCCCAAATCATGCCAAATGTAGGAGTCAAGCTGTGGCTCATCTTGATGCACCTCGGCTGATTGCCATGACATGTTCCACTTTCTTGAGGAAAGATATCGGTGCTGCCACTACAAAAAAAAAAAAAAAAAAAACCTCCTGCAGCTTGTATTCATGAATGCTCTGGGGTTGTGCCTGATCGCACGTCAGTTTCACACTGCTCTCATAGACTCATAGACATTAAGGTCAGAAGGGACCATTATGATCATCTAGTCTGACCTCCTGCACAATGCAGGCCACAGAATTTCACCCACCCACTCCTGCAAAAAACCTCTCACCTATGTCTGAGCTATTGACGTCCTCAAATCATGGTTTAAAGACTTCAAGATGCAGAGAATCCTCAATGTTAATATGAGGCCAAGGCGACTCTGTCACATTGGAATAAACCAATGACGCATCTAGCCCAACTCTATTGACTTTGGTGGAATTGCCCCGGATCTATCTACCCCAAAATGGCTTTGTTTAGATTAGGAAAGGAGGTCATGGTAGCTCTCTCCAACTTCACCTGGACCTTGTTTACTAAGCGAGACAAATCCATTCAGACTTCCCACTGGTCTGGCCTGTACCTCGTGGAGTCATGATCACCACAGCAAGTGAGAGCAAAGTGCTACCATTCAACATTCTGCGCACACTGGGCACTGGTGTAAATGACTGCACATGGTGCAGGGCAATGAGTAAACTGGCCTGGCTTTGTCTTTGAAAAGTGCCCAACTTTAGCACAGAGTTAGCTAAGTCCAACCTAACCGTGATCTTTTTCCTAGTCTGTGAAGAGCCACTGGAAACCTTATTAAAAGGAAAGCAAACTTGAGCCAGACACTAATTTGTTACCCATCTGGCTATGAGCCGCACATATTGAATGTATCTGTGGCAGCAAAGCAAAGTGTGAAAGAGCCCTCATCTATAGAGCTCCCAGTGAATGACCCTATACTCCAGTGTTCCTGCTCTGTCTGGGCTCCCACTGGGTCATACCATGATAAATCATTTACAGTAGGGGTGGAGGGAATTCAGAGAAGGAACAATCTGGGCCAGGATTAAACTTTCCACCTTAGTCATTAGGGTTTGTTTCTCTGTCCCAGCTGATTTCTGTGGTTCTCCTATGCAGCAGCATTTGGAGGGCAGGGGTGGCAGGAAAGAAGATCCAAAGAGCCATCCCCCATATGCCTCCTCCCTCAAATGCCCCATCTCTGTTCACCTGCTCGTTTCAGCTGTGCCCAGCAGAAGAGTGGGGCATCAGCTGGGAGGAGGATCCTGGGGAGCCAGCTCCATGAAAGAAAGGGGTGGGAAAGTCATAGCATTTCACTCTGCAGAGCAGTTCCCAATGTCCCTCTGGAGTTAAGAATATTGCCGGATGCACAGACTTCCAGGGCTTGTGGGGATTCACTGGGCTGATCTGGTCCCGAGGCACCTATCATAAAACTGTGACGGCCGGGAGTGCTGCTGAGAGAGTGCTCTAATGTCCTGGGTCCAGGCACATGCCATGGGTCAGGGTTACAGAAGGTTAACACCATTGTTAAATGGCAGGGGTCGGTCTCCATTGACTCCTGCCGCGGTTGAAATTACAGTCCCTTCTTCCCCACCACCCCTTAGCTCTCTTTGCTCTGGCATTACCCCTGCGTTAGCATCATCCTCTCTCTTGATCTCCCCCAACTCTTCTCCAGTTTGTCATAGCTAGCCCCGGCCTGCTGAGAAAGGCTGGGATCCTCACTGCCTTTCGATCACCTGTCTCAAGGGACAGCCTTAAGTGACAAAATAAGGTAGTTAAAGCAGCGGGTGATTCATTTAGTCGGAAGGAGCAGTAACAGATCTGCTCAGCAGCCTCGAGCCGCTGGGGGGCGGGGGAGGGTGCAGCTGAGCCTCTTGCTCCAATGCGTCAGCTCATCAGATGCAGATGGAAGTTGCCACCTGATGTGCTCTGTGCCTCTCTCTTTCTGCTGCAGGGGAGCAAGCAACAGATGCAGAAATGGCAGGGAGAGAATAGAAGCTTCCTGTTCCCACTGGCGTGCCTGAGCTTGGCTCAGAAAGGCCAGGGGAAACACAGCTGCCCAAGCTGGCTTACAAGCCCATATATCTCCCTGCAGAAGATCCATAGATACCCCTCTGTCTCACTGCACATGACCCATAGATACACATATCTCCCCACAGAAGGTCCCATAAGGTATCGAGAAGGCCCATGAAGACCTTAATGATCTGTCCAATGTACATCAATGGCAGAACTGGGACTAAAACCCAAGAGTCCGGGGGTGAATTCCTGACCCCTTGAAGTCCGTGGGAGCTTTCCCAATGGCTTCAATGAAGGTGGGGTTTCACTCTGACTTGCCAGTTCACCGCTTTTGCCAAGCCAGACAGTGTCCCAGACACAGATTAACCTTGCATTGTCCCTTATACACCAGTGCTAGTGAATGTACCAGCTGTGCTCCTTTAGAAAGTTATGCTATCTAAAGTCTCAGCTGTGTCATGGAATGTGGGGTGAGGCATCACTAGCCAGGAGCTCCGGAGGATGGCCCAGCACTGATAGACACACGGACAGACTGGCCTTTCTCAGTCCATGCAAAATGCGAACAGACTGAAAACAAGCAGCGACAATTAAACCTTTCATACTTGATAAGTGCAAAGCGATGCACATTGAAAGGATCAATTTGAATGGCTCATCCACATTGATGGGTTCTAAATTAACTTGCAACCACTCATCAAAGCGGTCTAGGTGCCTCTGAGGTCAGGTCCACAAAAACCTCAGTTCACTGAGACCTGATAGTAAGAAAAAAAGCAAACAAGACGGCTGGCTTACGAAAGGGATAAGGAACAACACTTAAACAGATCATGCTGATATATACAGATGGCAGTGCATCACCTTGAACTCAGTGGTCATCCCATCTCCTAAGGGATATACCAGAAATAGAAGCAATCAGACAAGGACAATGAAAATAGAGAGAGACCTGGACAGGTTTCCATGCAAGGGGAGAATACTTAACATTTTCAAAAGTGCCTAAGGCCCAGCTGCGGGAAGGTATTGAGGCAGCTAATTCCCACTGAACTCAATGAACCTAAATACTTTTCAGGGTCTGGGCCTAAATGGCTTCAGAGCCTAACCCCCATTTTCAGAAGCGACACTTAGGCTCCTAAGGCCCAAGTCCTCAAAGACAATTAGGTGCCTAACGCCTATTGATTTAGGAGCCTAAATTCCAGTGACTTTCAATGTCCCCTAAATGCCTAAGTCAAGTTTGAAAATGGGACTTAGGCTCCTAAGTCACTTAGACCTACTCTATGCTTAAAAGTTTTGCTGGTATAGCTATACTTGCAAAACCCTCCTAGCAGTAGAGGGTGCAACAGTCCAACCTAGTAAGGCAATTCCTATGTAAGTAAACAGGCAACAAACTCCTCTGCCAGCCCCAAACTGTGTGGTAACAGACAGCAGCCTTTCTAGCTGCGATAACATGTAAAATTCAAATCCACGCTTCCAGCCCAGTAGCAACAAAGAATGGAACTTTTCAAACTATGAACAGACACAAACAATTCCTCTTCCACTGTGGGAACAACATATATCTTATCAAACCACTGGTGCACCAGTTCTGAATCCTGCAGCTGGTAATGGGCAATACCTGATGTTTCAGTGAAAAACAAAATATAAAGGCATAATATACCTAGGAAATTGCTCAATGCTGCCCACTTCAGAAATATTCCTTCCTGGTGTCCCTTGGGTTATACCCTGTTTTGTAAAGGGCCTGCTCAGTGCACAAGAAACACACGCTCGCTACAGCACTGCAGGCTGAGAAGCTGCTGCTTTATTCACCTACATAACAAATGGGGGTGGGGGACACCCACTAATGAAACAAAAAGTATGGGAGGTATGGAGCATAGCCCAACCCAAAATACTCTGTTAACTCCTTGATGACCATTTCACAATGTCTCCCCTCTTAATTTACAGCCCAGATATAACCCTTTAAATAACTAGGGTCTCCCCTCTCTTTCATGGGTAGCGTCTCTCCTGGGTAGCCAGGCAAGCCTCTGAGGGCAGAGAAACACTTACCCAGTCTCAGGCATTCTAGGCAAACAGGTGTCCTCCCTTGGCCGTGGCTCCTTAGGTGGTCATCACCCAAGGGCACAGGCTCTGGTGCTTGCACGTCACTCCACAAGCAGACAAGATCCTGATGTCGTCTTACGACTTGACCTTCACTTAAATGGACTTCAAAAGACAAAGGTCCAGTTTGTTCTAGGATAGCACCTTCTCCAGTGTGGACAGATATTCAGCATCACTTCTGTCTGCTATGAGGATATTGTCAACCTTCGCTACAACACACAGAATACCTTTCAATATGTTTCCAGGGCTCTCCGGAAAATCCCTGCTGTGGACAATATTCCATATGGCAGACTATTGTACAGTATAAGCCCTTGTGAGTATTCATAGAGTCCACCTCCAGTTTTATATGCTGGTATGCCTGCAACATGTCTGGCTTGCTACATTTTTTACCACCACCTAGCCCCACCAGCAGATCCTTGTCCCTGGAACAGGGTCATTGTCTAACTTGGAGACTCTTGGCTGCTTTCACCACGAGCACTTTAGGTGTTGGCCATTCAGAAAACCGCGCTGATGAAATACTCCCCCCATTTTCCAGCCTAACTCAGGCCGTCCTTTCTCTGAGGGCATAAGGACCTGGTCTTGCTCTAAAGTATTTTGGCTTGACTCCATCCTGGATATAAATCCTCCATCCAAGGTCCCTAACTCTTTTTTGTAAATGGCCGGATAAGCATCCAGGACTTTCTCGAGTGCTGGTGTTTGCTAGGCTCTAATTTGAAAATTTCCTTCCAATTCAGTTTTAGTTCCTACAACCAATCTCTGTCTTAACAGTTGTTTGCTGTTGCCCCCAGATCACAAGGACTCATAGCTTTTCCTTCTGGCTTTTATATTTTAGAAGGATAAGCACAGACCCTACCACCTAGCTGGGTTATCAGGTGTATGTCTGCAGGGTAACTCCTGCATTTGCTAGTGAGCTCAATCCTGCTTTGCATTGCTGACATGTATATTCATTGATCACAGCAGCTGAAGCCCCATTAGTACTGATTGATTGTTTAACTACTGTTACTTCCTTAGGTCCCACTGTCTTCCCTTTTAAGCAATTCATAGTGTAAACCTCCCCTCACTTCTTCCTCCCACTCAAGGTAAAAAGTCCTTTGCTTTGTCTTTTCTTCTGGTCTTTTAGCATCTACCCTCCTGGGCTTCCCATACTGTTTGAGAGTCACCTTCGCATTGTCTGGCTGAGTGTCCAATCTTGAGGCATTTATGGCACTGGGCCATTTTAAATTTACAAACTGATGCAACATAAGTTCCTCCATGCTGGAAATGAACCCCTGGAAGCTTGAGTCCCTTGCAGCTGCCTCTGGATTTTGTTTACTGAGTCTGTTTGATTGTCCTTGCAGTCAAAAAGTGAAAATTTTGCAAGTTTTTCACGCTGCTTCCATTGCGGTTGCTAATTCTGCTGCTTTGGGCCGGGTTAAGTTCCTGTCTGCCAGCAATTATCTTTGAATTGTCTCATTATTAACAGATTAAAATTTTTTATTAAAGCTAATGTTAAAAAATTATATAATACACAGGTTGTGAAAAGAGGGTCTGTACATCTGGGTATAGCGTTTGCAAAGTTTGTTTTAAAAGTCATAAGATACATATAGTGCATAATCGGCAATAATCCAAATTAAGGTGAATAAATTTACCAATACAGTTTGAATATTAGCATCCAAGTACTTGGGTACATCACTCATGGAAAGTTATACAGAGAGATGGTTGTGGAAAACACTAAATATATTATTTTAACGGTGGAGTGTGTTTAGGACTAACCACTAAATATGTTATTTTTTCTAAATCTCATGGTTTTAAGCCAGTCTCATGATTTTTGGGGCCTGACATGTGATTTTCCAATACCTGGAGTTGACAACACTACCAGGAGCTCTTAATACGGGAATGAAATTAAGAAATGGCAAATTTAGGCCTAGTAATAAACAAAACTACCTAGCATGAAATCTGCTAAACCCTGGAACAGTCTCCCATTGCTTGGGACACCATGAACGAGAGACAGCACGGCTGACTATGCTGTAGCAAACGAAGCTGTAATAGTTTAGCATCTTTTCTGTTCCATATGCCGCTTAGTAAAATCCTCACGGATGAAGGAAGAAACCTGCATAAGGGGAGAGCATTCTCCATCCCCATGGCCCGATAATCTCATTTTCTTCCACCTGAGCATGTGAATTCACATTGGCCCTCAGCTACGGTCACCCCAGAACCTCTGCTTTAGGGGATATGCTACTGTGGCAGATCCCCCAGGAGCCCTCTAGCTCCCTGTGCTGGTCACAGTGCACTGGTGACTGACACGCTGGACCCAGCTGAGATCAGGATGACTCTTGCCCAAACTTGAATACTGCTTTTGAAAGAGATCCCAGGGCTCATCGGGATGCACTGAGCATCTTGCAGACGATGGCACTGTTTCCTCCTTCGTTTTAGCTTGAGGCCTGTTTTCTCTCTCTTCCTCTGGCTCATTATAAGACAGAGGGACGAGCCATGGGTTTCGAAAGGACAGCCTGATACAACCCATTAGGCTGGGCAGTGAAAGCCTTCCCAGTGCAGTATGAATCTCTAGGCTGCTGCTAGGAGGACAGCAGCAGCAGGAGGGATGGGGGATGAGGTTAATTCACTGTGAAGGAATCAAGGACTCTGCCTGCAGTGTTAATAAACCAGGAGAGATTTGTAAGTAAAACAATCACTCACTCTAGCAATACCAGGAGAGGTTGCAGAGCTTTTGTTTCACTGAAGGGCTTATGGTGCCGGTGGAGAGGCCACAGCTTGTCAGGATTTAGGGCCCACTAAAGTCAATGGAAAGTCAGTGGCCCTATGGGTTTTGCTCTGAGCTGGAGTCTGCACCCACCCTTAATCCCTGAATTGGCTGTGGGGTGCGGAGATGGGTCAGTCAGTTAATCTGGTGTGGAGAGCTGCAAAGACTGATCTGAAGAGATGCTTCCCTCCCATTCAGGTGCTGCAATCAGGGAGGGACTGGCACACAGCATTACACTCAGGATTACAGCGACAAATCTCTTCCCTGGCCTGTAGCCTCCAGACAAGCGAGATCTCCCATTGACTTCAGTGGATTTGCCATCTTGTTCCTCTGTTGGTGTTTACTGAACATACAATAGCTGAGTTAAATCTAAATCAAGGGGGCAAACATAACCCCCCCCACCCCCGTGTGTGTGTCTAGAGGTCTCTGAGCTGGTTCCCAGGAGTCCACAGAACACAGCTCCACAGGGGTTCTCCCTGTGTTCTAACACACACGGGGCAGGCAGGAATGAGCCAATAGATCTGCCGTTCCAGCTCCCACGGAGTTGACTGCACTGGGGTAACAGCCATGGAGTAGCTCCAGTATGGCTCTGCAGCCTTGTAGTAGGGGAGGAATCCCTGTACCTCACGCACACCCCTGTCCCTCTTTCAGTTCTACCCTGTGTGCAGCCTGGTCACTGTGGCTGGGTACAGGGACCAGGATTGCCCCTCACCCCTGGTGCGAGTCACCACTGTGCAGAGGGGCCAGCACAAAGTCTAGGCACCACTGAAACCATGAGAGGCTTAAGTGGAAGTTCAGGACTAGGCCTCATGCTGGCCCTCTGTCCAGGGAGGAATGCTACCCCCAGTGCAACCTTAGAGACACTGTCAAGGATTTGTGGCTCCAATTTGAGGCTGAGGAGCTGACTCTGGCCCCTGCCCCAATATGCCTCTCTGGCAGCCATAGGGACGGCTGAGAAGCTGACAGGGACCATGGGAGAATCCCGCCTGCCCCCCATGTAAGTGACTGTCTGCTGCCCTACTCACAGCCCCAAGGGTAGCACGTGTGCCAGGGTGACTAGCTACCTTAAGGGAAGGCTACCTTAAGGCAGAGCAGCCCCGTGACTCTGCAGCAACCCCCATATTGCAGGCAAAAGCCGGGCTTAAAGGCACCTTTGCTTCCCTCCCTTCCTCTGTGCTGCCTCCCTCAGAAGATGCAGCGCAGAATCGGCCCTTTAGCATTTCTTTAAAATATTAATACAAACGTTCTCACGATGTTTCCTTTCAATAAAACCTGGAGCGAGGGGTGAGCGTCTTTTGCATTGGTTAAACAATCCCCTGCCCCTGCCGGGCCGAACTTTCACATGCTCCCCCAGTAGCTTGGTATTAGTGTGTGTGCAAGCCAGGGAAGAGAAGAGCCCCGTGCACCGTCCCCTCTCCAAGCAGCGTGCAGAGCAAGAGGTAAACAGAAAGGTAATGCCACTGCAACTCAGTTCTGTTCATTTTAACCTATCCTATCCATTTTAACCATTTTAACCATCTCAGGTATTTTTAGTAGCACATTGAGGGACACTTCAGATATAGCGGCTAATTCTCCACTGCACGACTCTTCCTTAGTGAGGCAAGAAGACCCATTCATTAGGGGCATTAGCCTGGACATAAGAAGTTACACGTTCAATTCCCTACTCTGCTACAGGCTTCTTGGCCATTCACTAGTCTCTCTGCCTCAGTTCCCCTGCTGGTGCAACGTGTGTTTTGTCCTCTCCAAAGTAGGGTTGCCAATTTTGATTGGACGTATTCCTGGAGTTTTCATCACATGACACAATCATTAGTTAATTATTAGTTGCTGGAGACTCCTGGCAGGGCTGGCAACTCCAAAGCGCCAGTGCACGTATGAATCTACTGCTGCTAGCAGCTCGCAGAATAACTACTCCGGCTCCAGAAGCAAAGGCCTGTCCTGAGTTCAGATCCCACTGATGAGATGACACACGGGGGAAGATTACTGTTGCTTTAGCACCTTGAATAGCCAGTCACACCTGTGCAAAGCGGACACTAATCAGAATAGGGGCCATGTCACATTCTGTGTGCACAGGTGTTAATGGTGAGCCAGGGAGCCAGGCAGAATTAGGCCTATGATTCTTAACAGCATTCCTTAAATTCAAAGCACAAAACCCCTTGACTATATAAAACAGGCAAGAGCTATTCACTTCCCCCGAGGCTGTTTTTCTTCCCTTTTGTTTTCTCTTTCTTTTCAGATCCTCTGCTATCATCCCAGACTCGGGCTGGGTGTTTTCTTGTGGTGCGTGGGCAGGAGCGCAGGAGGGGGGTGGGAGGGGAAGCAGATTTAATTATAGGGGACGCTTTAAAAAATAGAACTGAGTTTGCCCTCCCCTGTTTGAGCTGGTGGGAGATGCGGCTGTTCTTGTTCTTTCCATGGTATCGGAATAACACGGAGGAGGGATGGAGTCACTGGCAGATGGACTGTCCTACGTGAATTACAACTGAGCTCTGCCTTAAACTGCAATCACAATAGAAATGACCAAAATAATGTCACCTTCCTTCCTGCTTCTCTCTCCCTTTCTTTTTCCTCTCCCACGATTGATAGGAATATTAGCCACCTTGCAGAGCCTCACACGCGGATGCATCATTACCACATCCTGCCCCGGCCCACCACAATTACATCCAAAAAGAAACGCCAGCAGGGATTTCAGTGCTCAGTGGGAGAAAAGAAACAGCAGCAGCCAAGGGCTGGATTCCTGGGGCTCTGCCTGCTGAGGAGTGTATCGTTGAAAAAAAAGGAACATAAGAACCGCCACACTGGGTCAGGCCAATTGTCCATCTAGCCCAGTGTCCTGTCTTCCGACAGTGGCCAGTGCCAGGTGCTTCAGAGAGAATGAACAGAACAGGAAATCATCAAGTGCTCCATCCCATCACCCCTTCCCAGAGCAGAGGTGGGCAAAATACGGCCCGTGGGCCACATCCGGCCTGCGGGACTCTCCTGCCCGGCCCCTGAGCTCCTGGCCAGGTAGGCTAGCCGCCCGGCCCCTCCCCCACTGTCCCCTCTCCCCCGCAGCCTCAGCTCACCGTGCCACCGGCACAATGCTCTGGGCAGCGGGGCTGCGAGCTCAGCCTCACCCAGTGCTCTGTGCTGCGCGGTGGCATGGCTGGCTCCAGCTGGGCGGCGTGGCTGTAGCACCGCCAGCCACCGGTGCTCCAGGCAGCGCAGTAAGGGGGCAGGGAGCGGGGTGGGGGGTTGGATAGAGGGCAGGGGAGTTTGGGGGGGTGATCAGGGGGCAGGGGTGTGGATAGGGGTCAGAGCAGTCAGAGGACGGGGAACAGGGGGATTGAATGGGGGACAGGGGTCCCAGCGGGGCAGTCAGAAAGGAGGGCGGTGGTTGGATGGGGCAGCCGGGGGCAGTCAGGGGCAGGGGTTCCAGGGACAGTCAGGGGACAGGGAGCGGGGGAGGGGGGTGGATGGGGCTGAGGTCCCAAGGGGGCTGTCAGGGAAAAGGGCTGGTTGGATGGGGCAGGAGTCCCGGGGGGAGGGCTGTTGGGGGCGGGGGGGCTGGGCCACACCTGGCTGTTTGGGGAGGCACAGCCTCCCCTAAACAGCCCTCCATACAATTTCCAAAACCCAATGCGGCCCTCGGGCCAAAAAGTTTACCCGCTCCTGTTTCAGAGTATGGTTTTGCATCCCTGCCCATCCTGGCTAATAGCTATTGATAGACCTATCCTCCATGAATTTATCTCGTTCTTTTTTGAACCCTGTTATAGTCTTGTCCTTCATAACATCCTCTGGCAAAGAGTTTCACAGGTCGACTGTGTGTTGTGTGAAGAAATACTCCGACAGGCCCCGCCGATCAGTGCCTCCCCCTCCCTCCCCGCGCCTCCCGCCTGACACGATCAGCTGTTTCACGGCGTGCAGGAGGCGCTGGGGGGGGGGGAAGGGGAGGAGCGAGGGAGCAGTACGCTCAGGGGAAGGGGTGGAGCAGGTTGAGAAGAGGCAGGGTAGGTGTGGAGCGGGGGAGGGAAGAGGTGGAGCGGGGCAGAAAGAAGTGGGGAAGGAGTGGGACCTTTGGGGAAGGGGTGGAGTGGGGGCAGGGCCTGGGGTAGAGCCGGGGATCAAGTACCCCCCAGGACCTTGGAAAGTCAACACCTGTGTACCAAACTGACCCACTTCTGGTGAGAAGCAAACTCTTGAGTGTGCAGCTATTCTAGGGGTCCAGAATAGATGAGAACCAGGGGACCTGAGGCAGTAGTGGTATTTCAAAATGATACTGAGGAAAGAAAAAAAAAAGAAAGAAAGAAAGAAAGAAAAAGACAAGAACAACCTTAGACATGGTCCATTCTCTCCAGGTCATGACAGCCCCAACACTTTGTTTCTGACTTTAGGACCCAGCCCTTCAAGGTGCTCAGCGCTCCTCCATCCCCACGGGCTTCAGTGGGAGAGGAGGGTCCAGCACATTGCAGAATCAGGTCCTTACCTGGCTTGCTGCTGATCCACCCTTCACCCCCATATGCCCACTGCTATGGTCGTCAGCTGGAAGGGCTGCTCTCTGTCTGCTGCCCTTGCAAACCCCACGGTCATCCCCTAAAGAGCCCAGGGGCCTTATCATTACAAACAAAGTTATTGTTGTGGTGATGATGATGAAAATGCCAGTTGGAAGCTACAAAGAGAACAGTGCTTCCCCGCCTGTTTACCCGCCCGTGTCAAGCTGAGCAGCCATCTGGCATGGAGCGTGGTTGTTACGCAGTATTTTGTCCCTTGGGTTCCCCACATATGCTCCCTCTGCCTCCTCATTAACCTTCCCTGAAGAGTCAAGTGTCTCCATTGTTTCTGGCCTGTCCCCCTGAGAGCAAGCGGGGCTGGATTTGCATGACAAGGCTGAAGCACCCAGCTGTCCTGCGGGGTTTCATGATCACTGCATCTAGCAGCACCTGCCATCTCATTACCATCTCATTACCACTACTTGCATCAGGGCTGTACACGTTTCACTGTGCTCCGGGAACGAGATAGGCTGTGTTTTGGAATGGCCGTGGCTCTGAGCAGAGGATCTCTGGGGATCACTTCACTGCAGTTGGAAGTGTGATCTGCAGCTCAGGTAAGCATATTCACATTAGCTTTAACCTAGCTAGCATGGCTAAAAATAGCAGTGGAGACATGGTGGCCAAGACCCTCGTGCAGGCTAGCAACATGAACAAGTACAGTCCACGCTGCTGCATCTTCTCTGCTATCTTTAACTGCGCTAGCTAGATTAAAGCGAACGCCGGAGTGCCTACCTAAGCTGCAATCATACCTCTAATTGCAGTGTAGACATACCTTCTGGCTCAGGAAACCTCGCCAGGCCATTCCATCCCGCTCTAAAGCTTAGGCAATTTAAATGCACAGTCCATTCCCCAGTAACTGAACTACCCCTATATCCTCGCATTCAGTTGTCATTCTGTACCTGCTGAACTGGTAGCTGAATCTTTCCTAGGTGCTGCCAAGGCGTCTAAAATACAGCTTCACGAGCCAGGGGAGCAAAGGGTAGGCGGGTTCCCCTAGGATCACTATTGGCATTTTAATATTGCTGATGGTAATCTGCCGGTCGGGAAAGAAATTCCCTGCTCATAGCTTTCTGTACAGTCCTGTTTTCTTCTTGAGACGAGGGTCATGCATCTTCCCTGACCAGCCAACACTGATGTTGGTGAAGTGTCCCCAGTGATCGACCAACGCTTGCATAGCCATAGAAAAGTAGCCCTTTCTGTTGATGTGCTCTGTAGCAAGGTAGTCTGGTGCCAAAACAGGAATGTGTGCCATCTACCGCCACACTGCCGTTCAGGAACCCCATTGCTGCAAATCCATCCACTATGTTCTGCACATTGCTGAGAGTCACAGTCCTGCACAGCAAGAGACGATCAGTGGCCCTGCACACTTGTGGGACTTTGGTCTCTGCAATGGGGTTTCCAACCCCAAAATAATTTCCCACTGACCAGTAGCAATCTGGCGTTGCAAGTTTCCACAGCATGATGACCATTCACTTCTTCACTGTCGGTGCAGGTTTCATTCTGGTGTCCTTGCACTGGCGGGCTGGGGCAAGCTTGGCACACAGATCTAAAAATGTGGCCTTGCGCATCTGAAAGATCTCCAGCCACTGCTCATCATCCAAAGCTTGCATTACAATGCGATCCTACCCGTCAGTGCTCGTTTCTTGGGCCAGAAGTGGCGCTCCACCATCTGCAGCTGTTCTGCATACACCTTGAATTGGTTCTTGCTATGTCCCACAGCAATCTGACCTGAAGAAGAGCTCTGTGTAAGCTCAAAAGTTTCTCTCTCTCACCAACAGAAGTCGGTCCAATAAAAGATATTATCTCACCCGCCTTGTCTCTCTAATATCCTGGGACCAACATGGCTTCAACAACACTGCATACTCCAAGAAATCATCATGTTCAGTGAGGACGGCCACGTGGGTTCGTGGAATTTTTTTTTTTAAAGGCGCAAAAATTATGGGATACAGATGATAACATTATGGGATGGAGACAGTTGCACACTGGGCAGTTGACCCTTTGCTCCCAGTTAATTCTGCATGACTCATTTCTGCCCCACCATATATTACCAAAACTTCCCAAAAGACAGTGTGCTGGATGGTGGCAGGCTGAACACTGGGATACCAATCTATGGTGCACCACGCTGTGCATTGACACAAGCACTCCTGGTGATTACATACAGCGCCAATGCAAAGAACTGAGTATGCACGCACACATGCGATATATGAACTGCAGCGGCTTTATGCCTACATAAATTGTGTCTACAGAAGTTTGTAGTTTAGACGTGGCTTTGCTGTGAATTTCCCCCCTCAGGAAGAAACTATTCCAGGGACAGAGACTTGGGAAAGATTCCAGAAATATCTTATTATTATTTATTATTTGTATTTCGGTAGTGCCTGGGTCTTCCAGTGCTGAACCAGGACACCCACTGGGCTAGATGCTGTGCAAGCTCAGAAGAAAAAGATGGTCCCTGTCCCAAAGAGGTTACAATGTAAGTATAAGAGAAAAGACAACTGAGAGATGGAGAGACATGGGAGAAGAAAGAGTCCATACTTGTCAGCATGATGGGCAGCATGATGGGCAGCAGTCACAACACACCAGCTGCCTTTTGGTTGTTAATTTTTTTGTAGGCATCATGGCAAAGGAGAGCTTTTAAAAAGGGATCCCTTCATCTCTCCCCAAAATGCCCTCTGTTCAGGGAGTTCCTTTTTCTAGGAGGACCTTAACTTTTCATTTCCTAATTTCTTTAGTGTTTAAATTCATAACCTTGATTTTGTATTATCTAATCTAATCTATTTTCACAATACACACCGCAATCTCTCTCCACACACATAATCATAATTTATCTCCACAAATAATTATCTGTTTATTTAATCTGCCTAGACACATCAGGCTAGATTCTTATCTCATTACACCAGTGTGATATCTAAGTAAGTGGGGTTACTTTTGGATTTGCACCAGGGTCATTAAGATCAGAGTCTGGACTACGGCCACAAAAGTATTCATTGCATCAGAACGACCGGGAATAGAGTCACACGCTACCCTGTAACAGTGAGATTCCCCCTGCCACTAAGGGAACCTGAAACTGTGACTGGGGAATGTACGTTACATGATAATCCGTTAAGCACTATATAGCCATGCTAGGGGAAAACATAGACGACTCCCCTAAGTGTTCCTGATAGGACTAACTCCCAACCCTTCCTGTATGATCCCCAGATTTCTTTCTCCTTCTGGGGAATCAGGCTCAGTGGGGGGGTCCCCAACATTTTTTCCTTTGAGATTCCCAAATTACTAGCACTCAGATTTTCCCCAAACATCTTTGCATTCATATACCAGAATCCTTTGCAATTTATGCCACTACAATAATAATCATCAATCATCATCTCTTTCTCTAGAGGTTACAGCACAAGACTCGAAGCCAAGACTTCTGATGTCAATTGCTTGGCCACTGGGTTGCTATGTGAACTTGGGCAATTCACCTCATCTCTCTGTGCCTCAGTTTCCCCATCTGCAAAATGGAGATTAATAATACTTAACCTACGTACCTGTGAGATTTAATTCAAGCTGCTAGAGAAATACAAAGGATGTTATGCTGTGCAGCAGCATGGTGTCTTGATTCCAGTGACCTATGCCGAATTTAGCAGCCCTACTTCACAAATCCCCACCTGCACCAGGTCCCAGCAGAACTGACTCATTGAGGCATGATGGTTCATTACGGAGCACTCTATGAGGATGAAGGATAAAGTCAGAGCTAAAAGCACAACATCCTATGTTAGGAAGGCTTCCTCCTCAGCTCCAAGCCCCTGTAGACCTGATAGAGCCTGGCATGAATAAATTAGGCTCTGGCTAGTCTGATCATTGACAGAGACTGGATCTCAGAGGCACAGACATGGAGGTAGTTATATGGAGCTGCTCTCTGTACAATGCTGGAGTTAACAGCCTGTCCTCATGTCTATTAGAAACCCCTTTTTTCAAAGTTTTCAGCTGTGAAAACTTGCCCTGGGCAGAAGCACAGCCAGAATACTCTCTGTATAGGAACAGCATTTATTTCCTTCCATTTTTGACTAAATTCAGGGAGCAAATTAATTCAAGCATGTCCAAGTTCAAAGGGGAAAAATAATGAGCATTTGCCAGTTTGAGATTTGCTGTAAAAATCACGGGTCTGATTCTTAGTTACACTCTGGCAAAAAGTGGCCTTAAAGTGGGTGGAAATTGCTCCTTGAGAATGCCCCCTCTACAGGGGATTCTCCGACCAAGATAAAATTACTGCAAAGTCTCTAGATCCACCCTGCTCCCAGCCTCTGGGGTTGGGAACATATTGGGGGTATGGTTGGAGTAGTGCGTGCTATGACTGTCCTCTGTTTCCCTGGGCCAATGGAGGCCATGGGAAGCAGGGCATATGCTAGAGCAGCCACAAGGCTGCTACGACATACATGGAGGGGGCCGAACAGCGTCCTGCATGGCTCCAGAATACAGTGAGCACAAACATGGCCTAAAGCCCTCTTTGCCCCCAAGTCCATTCCCATTGCTGCCCCAAACAGTATGAAAAAGCATTTCCTTTTATCAGTTTTGAATTTGCCACCTTTTAATTTAATCAAATGTCCTTTACTCTCATGTTATGAGACAGAGAGAACAGAAGTTCCAGTCTATCTTCTCTAGACCATTCATTATTTTACATAATTTTATCAGGTCTTATCTTATTCGTCTCCTTTCTAAAAGATAAATTATCCCCATTTTTTCACTCTCTCTTCATATGAGTTTTTCCATGTACCTCTGCCTGTGAGAAGATTAAATATCTAATGCCGGGCGGAATCTGTGTTGCCTTTAATAGCTAATACATGCTAGAGGCTGCAATTTCAATATTAATAATACTTTGAACTTCTCTAGCGTCTTTCATCTGAGGGCTTGTCTACATGGGAAAGTTTTACCAGTAATACTGGTATAATAATACTGGTACAGTTAAGCCAGTATAACTCCCCAGATGCACATTTTCATTGCAGGGACTTTTTTTGGGTAAGTTTAAACGGCTTTCCCAGTGACATAAGATAAACTGAAAAAAGGCCCCCTTATACCAGAATATAGATGCAGGGAGCTAAACTGGTATAACTACACTGCTTTAAATTTGCCCCTTAGCTTATACTGCTAAAACGTGCTCATGTAGACAAGCCCGGAGAAGCTCAAAGATCTCTGTAAGCAGTCATTAATGAAGCCTGTTTTTCAGATGGGCAAACTGAGGCACCATGAATTGTCTAAGGTTACACAGGAAAGTGATGAATCGAACCCAGGAGTCCTGGCTTTCAGATCCCCAACTAGACAGGCTCTTTTCTGCAGTAGAGGAGCTCTGCTGGAGTGTTTTATACAACAGATCACCAAGGGAAGTTGTAAGGAAGAAGAAATTTTCACTGAATATCAATCTAATTTTTCCTAATCTAAACTTCATTTCAAAGTGTCATTATTTCAAATGAGGGTTTAAAAAAATCCCTCCTACACAGTGTAAGCAGTCAGCCAAGGAGAATGCTGGGTAAAGGTCTGGCTTCTGCTGGCAAGGTATTTAGCGGCAGTGTCTATAAACAAAGAAGCAGCGGGAGCATACAGCTAGCAAAGCAGGATTGCAATGAGATTCCTGAAAACTAGAGTAAGATGGGGACGTTTTAATGAAGTCCTTGTTCCATTAGTAACTGTCCGTTCTAGGGTTTAACTATGACAAGATGCTCTCAGAGTGGGTGCACAGAATGTATAGACTGAGTCAGATTCAGGTGAAATGTAGAAGCTATTCAATGGGTGAAAATGTACTGTTGATGTCATAGCAGTTAAATAAACTGATAAGGAAATACAGGATGAAAAGAAGTGGATCAGAAAAGAGGTCCACCTCGCCCAGTGCCCTGCCTTCAGCAGCGGCCAGTGCCTGATGCTTCAGAGGAAGGTGAACCCTTTCCCCCAGCATACACACATTTGCCTGGCCAGATATGTAATGCTGTATATGGGGTGGATAAGTATTCCTTTTGGAGCCCTTCAGCTATCAGCTCATGTCTGCTTGGTTATCCCTGTATTTGTGAGCAGCTTTGAAAAAGCTTGTTGGGTTATGTTTTTAGAGGTGGTATAGCTGGAAGATCAATACTGTGTTATGGGGAGGGGAGAGGGGAGGAACTCACCGGCTGGAAACAATGTTTGACAGGTTTAATTGGATGCTTCTTTGTGGTTGAGCTGTGGAGTCAAATTGACTCTCTTAACACTGTGGCTGGTTGTGTTGTGTGTGATTTCAGAGAAGTGAGACTCAACATATCATTTCCTGGCTCAAAGGCGGGAGCTGTCTCTTCTGATGAGCATGAAATGGATGGCAGGAAGAGGGATAAAATGACACTTGGCAGTGGAAGATGAAGCCCTAAACTCCTGAATTCCTGAGGGTCAGAGGATCTGGCATCCCCCCTGAGCAGAGTACCCATTGGAATAAGTTTCAGAGTGGTAGCCATGTTAGTCTGTATCAGCAAAAAGAACAAGGAGTACTTGTGGCACCTTGGAGACTAACAAATTTATTTGGGCATAAGCTTTTGTGGGCTAAAACCCACTTCATCGGATGCATGCTGTGGAAAATACAGTCGGAATATAATATATACACAGAGAACATGAAAAAATGCGTGTTGCCATACCAACTCTAACGAGACTAATCAATTAAGGTGGGCTATTATCAGCAGGAGAAAAAAAAAAACTTTTGTAGTGATAATCAGGATGGCCCATTTCAAACAGTTGCCAAGAAGGTGTGAGTAACAGTAGGGGGAAAATTAGCACGGGGAAATAGTTTTTACTTTTTGTAATGACCCATCCACTCCCAGTCTTTATTCAAGCCTAATTTTATGGTGTCCAGTTTGCAAATTAATTCCAGTTCTGCAGTTTCTCATTGGAGTCTGTTTTTGAAGTTTTTTTTGTTGAAGAATTGTGACTTTTAGGTCTGTAATTGAGTGACCAGGGAGGTTGAAGTGTTCTCCGTAGAGACTGTCCTGTTTGGCCAATGTGCATAGTAGAGTGAAGAAACAGATTGCCAGAGCCAGAAGAATACCCAGAAGTCACCTACTCCAGGACAGGCCCAACAAAGAAAGTAACAGAATGCCACTAGCCGTCACCTTCAGCCCCCAACTAAAACCTCTCCAGCCCATCATCAAGGATCTACAACCTATCCTGAAGGACGACCCATCACTCTCACAGATCTTGAGAGACAGGCCAGCCCTTGCTTACAGACAGCCCCTCAACCTGAAGCAAATACTCACCAGCAACCACACACCACACAACAAAAACACTAACCCAGGAACCTATCCTTGCAACAAAGCCCATTGCCAACTCTGTCCACATATCTAATCATGGGATAGCATCACAGGACCTAATCACGTCAGCCACACCATCAGAGGCTCGTTCACCTGCACATCTACCAATGTGTAAATATGCCATCATGTGCCAGCAATGCCCCTCTGCCATGTACATTGGCCAAACCGGACAGTCTCTACGCAAAAGAATAAATGGACACAGATCAGACATCAAGAATTATAACATTCAAAAACCAGTCGGAGAACACTTCAACCTCCTTGGTCACTCAATTACAGACCTAAAAGTCACAATTCTTCAACAAAAAAAACTTCAAAAACAGACTCCAACGAGAAACTGCAGAACTGGAATTAATTTGCAAACTGGACACCATAAAATTAGGCTTGAATAAAGACTGGGAGTGGATGGGTCATTACACAAAGTAAAAACTATTTCTCCATGCTAATTTTTCCCCCTACTGTTACTCACACCTTCTTGGCAACTGTTTGAAATGGGCCATCCTGATTATCATTACAAAAGTTTTTTTTTCTCCTGCTGATAATAGCCCACCTTAATTGATTAGTCTCATTGGAATTGGTATGGCAACACGCATTTTTTCATGTTCTCTGTGTATATATATATATATCTTCCGACTGTATTTTCCACAGCATGCATCCGATGAAGTGGGTTTTAGCCCACGAAAGCTTATGCCCAAATAAATGTTAGTCTCAAAGGTGCCACAAGTACTCCTCGTTCTTTTCATTGGAATGAATGTGTGTGTGTGTGTGTGCGCGCGCAAAAGGAATGTTTCAAACATTAGGGAAAAGGAGAGCACTCATTGGAATAAGTGTGTGTGTGTGTATCTGTTATCAGAAGCCTTTACAAAGGCATAAGGATATAGCTTTGCCATGCAGCACAGTCAACCTGCCTTGAGGTTTGAGTAATGGAAAGAGGGAATCAATGACAGCAGGACAGGGGACCAGAGAGCATCCCTCCCTCTCCTGTACAAAGCCCTCCTCCTCAGAGATTTACCCTAGAATCATTGGGTACTTCGTTAGGTCATAGGTGTAGCTGCTCATTGATTGGACTGGGGAAGGTAAATCCCTTTGAGAAATCTGGATAAATAGAGCTCAGATTTGCAGACTGGTAAAAGAAGAATCTAGGACTTTAACAAGACAGAGGAAGAACAGAAACAGGGGCTGAATTAGGGAATTGATGTCTTATGAAACTGATGTGCATAGCTCTTGCTCTTACCAACTTACAGTGCAGCTATAAGACAGAAATAAACAAAAAAGAGGGAGGAAAAAACCCAAGAACTCGCTTCTATACTCCCTCAGCAGAACACGAAAGAGCCCCGACCTTCTCACAGAGTTCTTTAAAACCCAACTATTTAAACATTTGCCAGTAGAGGTTTAGACAAGGATCTTTGTCGAGAGCTATGGAAAGCTTTAGAGCTTTTTTCCTGCTGATTTTTCTGTGTTCACAGATTTTCTGTTTTGAGGAAGATATGCCCAGTTTGGAGGAAGACCCTTGGACAGCCCCGTCTCTGAAGGTAAATAGCTTATTCTTCCTTTCTTTGTCGATTTTTGAAGGCTGGGAGGGTGTTTTGAAGCCATTTATGGCATGGGGAATTCATTCTCTCAGTATCTTAGCACAGTCTGATTTAACTTTATAGTCTCCTGCAAAGGAGGACCACTAAGACCTAGCAATGATGCTTTGCACTGATGTAGGACTTGATCTCGTCGAAGTCCTTTCCAAACAACAATACTCACACCACCCCAGGAAGGTGTGGTAGGTAGGGAGGTATTTATTATCTCCACTTTACAAATCGGAAAACTGAGACCTAGACAGGTTAAGTGACTTCACCTCAAGCTTCTCCGGTTAAAAAGGAAAAGTGTGTAACATTTTTAAAGGAATGATTTCTAAGAAGTGAAAAAGATCCATCAGCAATCCCATTGGTGCTAGACACCACAGCAATGGGTACATTAGAAATAAGGTACTTCGAAGCGTTACCACATATGGTATGTTTCTAGTCAGCGTATCTGCTTTGAAGCGCAGTTGCATACAGAAAAGGGGCTACGTTAAATATAGCACCTTCAAGTCCTATCTGCTCAGTTCTCTATCACTAGTAAGTGTTAGCCAACGCAGCTAAGGGACAGCAAGTTAAAATATATTCTGCTCCATGTATCAGCAGCTAAATTGTCATGCAAGCTTCCACCGAGTAATCTTTTCTACTGGTGAAAAAGGGAAAAAACAACAACTATACTTACCTTGTACGCAGTGCTTTTCATTTGTAGTTCTCAAAGCACTGTACAGAAGAAGGTAATGATGTTCATCCCTACTTTACATATGGGGAAACTGAGTCACAGAGCGAGACCATGATGTGCCCCAGATCATACAGCAAGTCAGTGGCAGAGCTGAAACCAGAATGCAGGAATCCTGACTCACAGTCTAGTGCCCTTGCCACTGGACCACACTACCATCCCTGTATGGCTTGGAGTTTCAGATCTCATGGTGAGTTGGCAGGCCTGGTAGTCTGAAAACTCCTCTTATGATTTGTAAACTATAAGCAAATTTGACTGGGAAATTGCTGAAAGCAAAAGATGGAACCCTGTAATGTCTTAATGATACACAGGAAGTGCCAGACTGGATCAGATAAGTTCGCTGTCCTTTCCCTGACAGTGGCCAGTACCAGCTGCTTCAGAGGAAAATGCAAGAACCTAACAGGTAGTTATGGGATAACCTGTCCATCAGGAAATTTTCCTTCTGACTCCCATCCATTAGAGGTTGGCTCGTGCCCTGAAGCAGGAAGGCTCATGGACCTTCAAAAATTCTGTGATTTTTTAATTTGAAACATTCTTTTTACTAACAGCACAATATATTAAACAGGAACTAATTCCTACCCTCTATAAGAGTTCCAGGGCATGAGGAGGTTAGAGTTAAAAAAACCCACGTTCATGACATATATTAATGCATCTGAGAATCTTTACATTAAAAGTGGCAGAAATCACTTATATGCTAGATCTCAGTAATAAGGAACAAAAGAAAAAGAGGAATTGTGAGTTTGTTTAAAACCAAACACTGAAACACACACGTCCCCGCAGTGCACACACTGAGCCTGATTCTCTATTGCAATGGAGAACTGGGCCCACACACACACACTGGAGTTTCTTTTACCTCTTCATTTGAAAAGTATATACAGCAAGGCTCCTGCTTTGCCTCCTGAGGATTAACAAGAGCCATGATCAAAATCACTCTTTGCCATTGCATGTTGTATTATCATTAATGTTCACAAGTGGTTAAAATTATCTGAGCTCTGAGCAGAAATTTCATAGCCTGGACTATCTAGCAACAGGGATTGGATCTCCTGGAGTCAGTTCAATGGAGGGATGAACTGAGGCAATGGCAATTAATGTCAAGCTGTGTTGAAATCCTATCAAATCTCTGTGGATATCAGTATCTGCATGTGTAGCAAGCTAACACATCCCTTAACTATTTCACCCTCAATGCTCCAAGCTGCTGCTTGAAGGGAAGTTTTCACTTCCAAACTCTCAGCTCTTTGTTCATGACTAACAGTAGAGATGGGATTTCAGCTTCTGTCCTTGGCTCTCCCTTTTGCTTTCTAGGATGAGGGCTTGCAGAGCAGCTCACTCCAGCGCTTTGCACAGCTGGTGAAAAGGGGGAAATTCCAGCAGTTCTATGGCCTGATGGGAAAACGGGCTAGTGGTAAGTTCAGTGCTTATCAGAAATTAAAACAACAGGCGTCCACCCTTGCTTAGCCCATCAGACCAATGCATGCAAACTGCCACTCAATGCAAGGACCTAGTACTTTCCCTCTTTCTACAAGAGAACTGTTGGGCTTTTCTTTTGGTGAAGGGGAGGTCAGTTGCTTTCATACTGCAGCCCTAATGGTCTTCTATTTTCCACTCACTTCTGTGATCCTTTGTGACAACCACTATTGTTCTGCCTGAAAGAGATTGAAGAGATTTCATTCAGAACGTATCAGTGGCACCCTGATAGACAAAGGCAGGGCTGGCCTTACCATGAGGCAAACTGAGGCGGCTGCCTCAGGTGCCAGACTGGGGGTGGGTGGGAGGGGGCGCCACTAGGTCCCAGAGTTTCTAAATTTTGGCCCAAGCGAGGGGGCATGGGAGTGTCATTTGAGCTCCCCGCCTCAGGTGCCAAAATGTTGTGGGCCGGCCCTGGACAAAGAGTCCATATTTTCACAATAAAACCACTTATCAGCGGAGCCAAAGGTTACCAACATTATCCCCATTTTAGAGATGGGGAAACTGAGGCTCAGAGAGGCAAAGTGACTTGACTCAGCTTACAGAGCGAGTTAGTAGCCGAGCTAGGAGCAGAACTTAGGTCTCCGTCCTCCCAATCCCTTGCTCAAATCACTAGACCAAATGGCCTCTCTGAGGAACAAGCCCTCCCTTGGCTCAGAGTGCTTCCTAAACAGAACAACTAGTCCCTGCTGGTCTCCACTCCACGAGGCTGAGACTACATCCGAGCACCGGGCAACACAGTATTAACCCATTGCCTCTTCCTCTCCTACATTAAATAATCACTCAAGAGGGAATCCCATTTCAATTATAGCATGTGACCTTGTACATCTCTCTTGAATGTGGGCAGAGTAATAAGCAAAATGCATATCTGACTTTACACGGATCACTTGGGAGAGGTTCAGGGGAAAAGAACGAGGTGTTCACACCCAACCTTCATTTCTCTCTTTCTTTTTAAAAAGGGGTGCCACATATTTCACTGGCAGGGCATAAGAGTGTGTGTTTCTTTTACCCTTGTATTTCCGTTTGTAAAGCCAGTGATGCATGTTCACCCCTACCCACAGCCCAGAGAGGCAGCCACATTGATTTTGCTTAGAGTCACCTGCCTCTGTGTCCCTAAAAATGGTCGATGAGCTTTTTCACCACCCAATCCTAACGGGAGTCTAAGCGGTACCTTGATCTGTTGCTAAGGGGAGGAGAAATGTTACTAATGAGATTGCTGTAACATGCTTCTGTATGAAAGGAAAGAGAGATGAGCACAAAACCCATCTTGAAACATACTCATGCTGCTTACCGCCCCCATAAAGGCAGATAAATACCAATCCTATTTTACAGATACAGAAACTAAGGCAGGAGGTGAAGTGACTTGTCCATGGCCACTGGAGGAGTCAGTGGGATTAGGACTAAGGTGGCCCAGGGTCTCAGTCTCACAGTCACACCCTCAGGATATACCTTTCAAAACAATGAGGGGCAGGGAGAAGCTCCAATCCTCCATCCTGCCCTCAAAGGATTCTTATTTGCACAGGTCAACACAACACCTAGTTCCGGGCTTTCCTGGTCAGTCAGACAGACTAACTTTGTCCAAGCTTTTTTTTTTTTTTCCTTCTTCTTCCTAGCTTTGCTTCAAAAGTTTTTTGTGGTTTAAAGTCCCTTCTTAGTGACAGTACTGTCCTCCTCGCTCAGCTCCAGAGTGGCTCTGGGCCTGCGGCAGAGGAAGAGACACAAGGCTCTTTGCACTTCTGGAGTATGGCCGTTCGGTGATGGACAGTGGCTCACAATACAGTAGTATAGGAGCAGGGGAATCTATGACAAACCCACAGAGTAAGGGCTTGTCTACACCCAGTGTGGGTATTGTTTTAGCTAGTATCTGTTTGAAATCCATATAGTTAAAGCTGTACAACCCTCCCCTAGTGTGGATGCAATAATGCCAGTATAAAGATGCCTTACATCAGTAAACTGCAGCCAGACGATGGGTTTTACTGCTTGAAACGATTTTGGTAGAAAAATAGTTTTACTGGTACAAAAACTGTGTGTAAACCAGGCCTAAAGGAAGCCGAAATGACCAATTCTCATTTCCACTGTAAATGTGCTATTGGTATGGGTCCCCGTCTACTTTTCCTGCCTGTAATAGGCTGCGTTTAACTTTTATAAAAGTCTCCTTGCCAACCTCTGCATCTCTTTGCCGTGCTAGGGCACCAAGGAGAGACGTTCATGGGACAAAGATCCTCCAGTGGAGGTGGGTGAGCTCCCATGCCTGACGCTCCTTAGGAGATCAGTCTCTCTCCCCTGTCAGCTATTCTGACAGGGAGCTCTCAGCTCATTATTCACCTGTCCTCCTCCTCCGCCCACTTATTTATAGGAATCCTCTCTAGCTGCTGGAGTTTGCAAGAACCTTGCTTGATGCAGACAGACGCTCACTGGTTCAAGTCTCTCTTGTGGCATTTGCGCGTGCATAGTTGTGTCTTAGTCATGCAGCACAAGGGGTTTTTTTTACCCCCTCTCCCAATCCCTTTCACTAAGGAACTGCCCTCTTGCAATTTACCAGCATATATACTGCATTCTGCTGATTTACTATTCCAGCTCCATCTCTTGAGAAGCAGCTGGCATTAACTAATTGGGAAATCTCATCCAACTCTCCTACCAAAATTAGTTTGTAGCACGTTTTTAAAAGAAAGATACTGATTCCCAAATACTGAGGTGTGGGGGTGGGGCATTTCCCACCTTTAAGTCCACATAAAACCACAGCCTAAAAGCTAGGAATAACTACTGCACATGATAGCATGACTTCATCCCCTCTGTGCAAAGTTATTCCAAGTCGCCATTTTTCTCTTCCATGAAATATTTTGTAGCTGCAGTTTATATGATTTTGAAGGAAGCTAAAACTTACTGGAACACAGGTCTCTTCTTACACCCACGCCCACTTGCATTTATTTTCTACTCCAGAATTATTATTTGTATTAGGGTAGCACTTAAGAGGTCCCAATCAAGATCTGGGCCCCAGTGTGCGAGGCTCTGTGCAGATACATAGTAAGAAACAGTCCTTGACCGAAAGAGCTTACATTTTCAACAGACAAGATCAACAAGCAGTGGGAGAAATGATCCCCAGTTTGCAGATGGGAAACTGAGCCCCAGAGAGATTGAGTGACTTGCCCAAGGTCATACAGGAAGTCTGTGGCAGAGCCAAGAAAAGTAATCTGGGTTCAGGAGTCCCAGCCTTGTGCCTTAACCAAAAGGCTACCCCTCCTATCAGGACTGAAGGTCTTCTCCCCTGCAGAAACTGGATTTCAGACCTGGTCCATACTAAAAAGTTAGGTGGACCCAGCTATGTGAAAAGTCCACCCCCCTGAGCGACATAGTTAAGCCAACCTAACACCTGGTGTAGACAGCACTATGTTGACAGAAGAATTGTTCCGTCGACCCAGCTACTGCCTCTGAGGGAGGTGGATTACCCACAGTGAGGGGGGAACCCCTCACTGGCACAGGCAGCATCTACAGACACCGAAGTGCTTCAGTGGTGCAGCTGCAGGGCTACAACTGTCCTGCTATCGCACTTCAAGTGTAGACAAGCCCTCGCTACTCTGGAAACCAACGCAAACAGACTTCCCTCACGCAGGCGTTTTTCTCTCCTCCTACAGATTCGACACAGGACTGGGACAACAGCCAGCCACTTCCTGCATGGCAGCCATAGCATGACACTCCATCAGTGACCAGCAGCCGCTCCTTTCCTTCACAAGCACTAGATTAGGATAGCTACGCCGTCTGCTCACGTCTATTCACGCCCCAGGAACGGAGCGACACAGTGCTTTCTAGTACCGGATAAGCACTTTAGAGTCTTTTCTTTTGTCAACCTGCTGTGATGTATAAATGTATTGCTCTTGCTGGGAAGAGTTGGTGCTTTCTTTACATCACATTCGAGGAGCAGGGCACAGGGTTAGTACATCCGTCCCTTACTCCTGTAGACCAACAGATACACACTTTGGTTTCCTTTTTGCATTATTTCTGCTGAGGTGATAAAGCCTGAAATTTAAGTTCTTAAAAATCGAGAGAGGAAGAGAACACTTATCTAGTATCCTTTCTTCAGTTTTTTTAAGTTAATAACCTGACTGCAGGGAGCTATTGGGAACATAAAAGTTGTGTAACTAAAGTACACAACTTATATGGCACAAAAGCTTTATTTTCTCTCCATCTCCCATTTCAATTCATTATCCAATAAGCACCCATTCTGGGGCAAGCACAAAAGCAGCACCTGAAAAGCTTTCAGTCACCTCTTCTTGGGCAGGGATGGAGATATTTTTTGTTCTGTATTTGTACACAGAACAATTGCTCAGCAGTGTTATAATGGGGGTTAGGTGCATCACTCTGGTAGGTTAGGCCACAGTGTTCTGTAGTCTAAGGTGGAGAGTGCAATTAGGTGGCTACTGCATTCAGTAAACTTTCAGCCATTAAGAGTATGAAGAATTTTATAGTAATCAAGAGCAGCTTCAGCTCAAAGAGATTAGTGTGTTTCAGCACCATCTTCCTCTCAAGAGATACATACAGCTGCTGGCTGAGAGAGAAGAGACGCTCCCCTCTACACCCCCACAAATATTGTGCAATCCATACAGAAGCCTTGAGCATCACATTAAGTATTTCCTCTTGTCCCTGTAGTCTAATAAATGGGGCAATGATCTATTGGTACAGCTACAAAGATCAATGGTTCTCTGCCAAATTCTCCACGATAGTCATTTTCTATGGCAAGAGTATCAGACAGGTGAGACATTCCCTTATTTCTAATCGCCAACCCTTCCACTATAGGAGAAGGGTGGGGAAATGATGCCAGCAGAGCTATTTGGCAATGCACTCATCATCATCATCATCAAGGTTTCATATATTCTCCTTGCTGATCAAAGGCTCTTCCTCTTCATGGAGTAACATAAGCAGATGGCAACACAGGGTAGGTGCACAGATGCTCATCCCAACCAGAGTGTAAGAGAGGGAAGCAGAAAAAAGGGGAACCCAGGGTGATTTGCTTCCCACAGCAAACCTCTGGAGAGAGATGGGACCAGAGTGGTTTCATTAGCTTCCAATTTAAATCAGAAATTGTAGCAAAGGCTCAAAATCTTTGTGGTCTGCCTTGAACTTCAAACTTTTGATCTTCAAAAGACAGAGACTTAGCTCTTCAAAACTCTCCTGGGGGGAAGAAATAGGTCTGGTTTCAAAGAGTTTAAGGCCAGAAGGAACCATTAGATCACTGAATTTTACCTCCTCTATAGCACAGCCCATTAATTATCAACAGCCAGATACCCGTATATTAAGCCTGAAGACTTCCCTTAGACTAAAGCATTTCAGTCCTCAGGAGGCTAAACTGTGTGCCACCAGCAGAGAACAGGAGACCAAAAGGTGCCATGGTCATGGAAGAACGGCTAGGGTAACCAACTAGGACCATCAGTCCTAGGAAGCTCCTCCCTTCTTACAACAACTTTGGGGGCCACTACAGTCAGACTTGGTATGAACGTTGGAAGTACGGTCTTAGAGCTATCGTACATTAGAGTTATACGCTCCCAACAGCACCATCCACCACAGAGAGGCATTTCTAAACAAAGCTAATACAGGATCTAGGACATTTTTAATGCAGCCAACCTGAAGTCTGCTTCAGTCACTATCCCCATTACAATGACAGCATAAAGGAAGGTTCAAAATTCAAGAATCTTACATGTTAGGAATGGAAAAAGCAGTCTCAACTCAACAGAAGAGCCACCTTAAATCCCCACTGCTCAGGAAAACTAAAAGGAAGGAACTGACGACTTGAGCAGAGAACATGCTTTATTGAGAAGTAGATACAGGAATAGCACATTCTACCACATCAGGGGAACAGGGTTTAGCTTGTGTACATGACTGGCCTTCTTCCCCACTCCCCAGAGTTCCACCCTGCCAGATGGTTCCAAGAGTATGTCTTCAGCTACAACGTAGGATCCAAGGGCACTTGACAGCAATCCTCAGTAATGCCCACAAAGATATAAATCCTGTGCCGAGATCTATTTATTTAGGGAGGCAAAGAAAAAGGCACAGCCCAATATGAAAGGGCCTGTAGAGAACTTATCCACACTGGGAACGGTCGGTGATTAACAAGAAATGGCCCTTACTTACCAGCACATGGTAAGTGCTTCATTTCAGACACCACAGAACAAGAGATCATAGGAAGGGTCTAAATGCAGCTATCACTCACCTCACACCTGTCCCCTTGCAGACAATAGATAGGAAACGCATGGAACAAGGACAGCGGTTATACCTGAAAGCCATTTTATGGAGGTTTCTTTTGGTAGTGCAGAGGGGCGTGTGTGTGTGTGGGGGGGGGGTCGGGTCACTGTTGTTCTACAAGAACAGACAGGATGTACTGTTAACAGAAAAGCAACCATCCATACAGCTAACCGGAGCCACTGTCGATGCACAGAATGTATGCTTTAGACAATCCAACAACTGATGATATTGCTTTATAGACTTGCTGTGGCTGTTTGGACAAGGTTATCAAAAATTCACCTGAAATTAACATTTTATTCCTTTAATATAGAGAGAGACTTTTCAAAAAGCTACAATTCAAAGACTGTTTTAGGAGAACGACTAAGTTGAAATACACTAAACTCGTTTCTATATGTGTAAAGGAAACCACCAACTCCAGCAACAAGGAAACTAGTGATATCTGACCTCAGAGGCCTGTACTGCCATGATACTAAACTCAGGAGCGCCTGCCACACCCAAAAGGGCTACTCTCTAACAGTATGTCATATCACAGTGCTCTCACACTATTAATCTGGACTCTTCCAGTGTAACACCAATGATCACACCACTCAATGACAGGTGCAAGTTGTGCAAGCTTCAGAGTGTACAATATTAGCAGTCAGTTTTTGTTACATGAAGACCCGGTATATTATGTGGGCAAGCTCTCTTTAAAGAGGTGTCATGCTGTCTTACTGAAACTAATTGATACATGGGGTAAGGAAGTTCATCAGACAGGGTTAGTTATAACAATGCTAAAGTCAGTAAACTGGCAACATGTTGGGAACCTGCTTGGATGCAGTTTTACAACCCTTTTCCCAAACAAAACGTTGATAGAATAATTTGGAGAACAGATTTGTAGACCTTGTTCAAAGGCCACAGAAGCTGTCCTGTCCGTTACTTAGAAAGCAGAGTGCCTGCAGAAAGGAACACAAACAGATTATAGGACACAACACAACCTCATTGGAATAAGAACATGAGGGCAGGACCAGTGACTGGACAGGTACAGTACCAGATATCAGAACTCCTTGGGCCAGTGCTTGGGTCCTATACAGATCCAATCCTTGCAACCTCATTGAGGCCGAGACATAAAGTTCCTCAGAACCAGCATCTGTGGTGTGCACAAAAGATCTGGGCCAGAACAGTACCAAGGGGAACTGATCTTCCTGGAGGGTACTGTACCAGCCAATCACAACAGCAACAGATACAACAGAGATCCCTAGGGTACTTCCTACTGCTGGGGTTCTTCACTGGCTTCTGGAGTGATGGCCAGTTAAGTTCCCTTGGGAGGGGTCCATTTCAAACAACTGGGATCCATTGTCTTATTGGTGTTTGATCTTTTTGCCTCTTTGGCTATCCATTCGTCAATCAGATCCTGAGAAAGAGAGCATGAAAGGGCAGGTTAAACCAAAGAGAATAACTGATGTGAATTATCCATTGGACAACCCACATGTGAGTCCAACACTTTGGAGATGACCTGCACACCATCTGCTTGGTACCACAGAGATGACACATTGTGAATGGAGCAGCCCATATTACTTTCTAGCAACTCCACTGATAACATAGGTCGGGCTGTCTTCACCTGCAGGTGAGAGCCCCAGGAAGGGGAAATAAAAAAAACAGTAAAGAAGGGAGCTGGGTTTGAGGATTTACTTGCTTAAGACTAGCAATGGAATTTCCCTATGTCAAAAACCACCACAGAAGGTGGTTAAAAAGCAGAGGATTTCTACACTAGTCGGGGAGAGGAGGGAAAAATCAGACTGGGGACCCACCTGACACTTTATCAGATATTTTGTTTCACTTTAAGATTAGAAAGTTCCCTCACCACAATCAAAGTGCAAGAAAACCCAACACAATGCATAGGGAATGTAGATTAAGATAGGATATTATCCTATGGACCTAACACACAAAGCTGAACTGTAAGAAACTAAAAGTGCAGGTGCAGACACCAGAAGTCTTACCTGTCTCTTTAAGACCAGGTGTTTGCCCTTCCAGTACTTGAGCATCTGAAGTGCCTGCAGAGTACTAACGATGTCAACAGGGTTCACTGCAGTCTCCTGGCTGATTTCTGAAAAACAAGATCACAGTCCACAAGAGGATAGAAGGCAACAGGCCAGACCACCAAGGAATTCCCTCAAGACTGCAGCTGTCGTACTTGTTTAGTTCTCAAATACCACTTCATGTTATGCTGTACCCACCCTTCATAATTATATCCACAAGATGCCTTGTGAATACTGAGATCTTTAACTTTAATGCCCTTACTCATTCTTCTGCTTCAGCTTGCTCAATGATTAGGGAAGCAGTGTTATCTAGTGGTAAGAGCAGGTACTGGGAGCCCGGAGTCCATTCCCAGCTGTGTCACTGACTTGCTATGTGACCTTAGACAAGGCATCACCTCCGTGCTTCACTTTCCTCACCTGTGAAATGGGAATAATTGTTATCGCCCAAGGGGTGGCTGTGAGGGTTGATTTTTGAAAGCATAGACATGAGCTAAGCAGCAGTCCATGTGCCTGCTGCATTCTTAATAACTAGATCTGCATAGCATCAAAGGTGTAAAACATTACTCATTTGTACCTAGTTATTCAGTCTTGCTTTTCTGGAGACTGAGCTGTGCAATGATGCTGACTTTCAAGCTGCTGTTTTGATCCCTATCACTCATTGTTTTTCTTTTTATAAATAAACATTTAATTAAGGGCATACAAGTGGGTGCGTTGTGAACCTTCAAAACCCAGCAACCTAGCTTAAATTTAAAAAATAGTGGCGTAAGACAGCAAGACAAAAACCCATCTAATTGCAGTCTAGAGGAGCCATGTCACTTCAAGAACCCCAGTAAGAGAAAGCAACTCACCCATGAGGGTAAGATGGGCCAAACGTCAGTCACTGCAGGTTTGGGGAAAGGGGTGATGAACAAAGAGCACAGAAACATTCCTGAACAAATTCTCTACTAGCTCATTTAGCACTAGAACACACCTTTGATAGAGATCTCTTTGCCTTGGAAATTATGCAGATAACGAAGAAGAACTTCCTTCCAGTAACTACGGTAGCTGATAAGGCCCAAGTCAGACAGCGGGCGTTCTGGAGAGCCAACCTTTTCTTCCACTTTGGAGAGTAAATAACCTGTGAGCAAGAGAAGACGTTTACTAACAGTATATCAGGCTCTCTCCTGACTGTCAGCTAGTTACAGCTAACTGCAGGGATTTGTCATCACGGATGCCCAATGAGCAACATGTGTGTTGCACAAGTTCACCAAGAAATAGTTAATCGGGGGAAGTCAATGCCTCCTGACTACCACCTTATGTATAGCACTGGAAATGCAGCTCAGAAGTCTTTTTCCATGCAGACAGACCAACTATAGCCTGTTAAGTGGTGAGCAATTATAATTCAGTCCAGGAAATACTGCTGACTTGCATCAGTATGGTCTGAGACACATTTGGAAAGAACCACAAGAGACAACTGTGCAGGTTTTGTTAGCATAAGTTTCCCTAAAAGGGAGTAACAGTACCTGGATATGAACTATCTTAAAGGCTCTTCTTTTGATTGGCCACTTCTGCACCCATATATCTGTTACAACCCTGCCCTGAATGGCCCCACTGAAACACACATGCAAAAGCGTGTGCTCAACAGCTCTTCTGGGAGTCAAGGGCACTGATACACTATGTACAAGCTTGGTTTGAAGGAACCTTATCTGACTCAGCTGTGCATTTCTCTGCTTCTCAAAGGTCAAGGAAGGAATACAGTATAGAGACAAAAGCTGAACTCTTGAAGATAGAGGGTTTGCCTCATTTCACAGACACTGCTGAAAGATTTTGCCATAACTTTTCCATATACTTACTGAAGTCGATGAGCATTTTGCCATAACCCTGCCTCATGTACTGGGGCATCGTCAGAATACAAGACACATTGTAGTTGAGGAAAGAATTCTTCTCCTGAAAGCGAGAAGAGGGAGAAATGAGTTCAGCAGGTCCCAATCTGCACAAACAGCAAGTACATCGCTATTGCGGCAGGCCAAACAAGGCAGCACAGCTGACGCAACACAAGGTGAGTGAAACAGCAGTGTAATAGCCAGCCTGACAATTAACTTTCAATATGAGCGTCCTCCACCCACCAAGCTGGCTTAGAGTTTATTACTGTATTAACCATTAAACTGGACCCCCACTCTCATGACTGCTGGGAGTAGGATGGAAGGCACATAGAGCCTTGTCGTAAGAGATTGTTGATTTAAAACAACTGCCAGGTCATTAGCTGGCACAGCAATCTCTGTTCTGAATCCAACAACCTTCTTAATTGCACACGCAACATAAAGTTAACACTGCACAAGAATGATATACACACTGCACTAGTAAAAAGTTTGATGAGGGAAGAGACCCACTAGGACAATGTAATCCGCAGGCCAACACAGGATATTTCTTTATGTTTCCCCAGTGCTTTATCCAGTCATAATTTAGGTGGTTTAAGAGATGGAGCTTCCAACACTCTCCTTGGGAGACTATTCTACTGTCTAATGGCTTTCATTTGCTGCAAATTTTTACTCTCTCAGGACAATTGCACCACAGAAACTGCATTTAAGTAAAGACCGCTAGGAAGTGTGCTTCACAAAGATGTAACAGGCATTAAGTAAAAAGCCTAGAGACACTTCTGTCTATTAAGGAGGCAACATGGGTGAGCAGACAAGACACAGGACTATGGGACAGGAGACCTGACTTTTACCCCAAGTTCTGCCACTGACATGTGGTGTGGCCATGGGCAATTCACTTCACCTTTATTCCTCAGTTCCCCATCTATAAAATAGATATATTTTCCTATCTCAAAGTGCTTTATAAAGCTCTAGGGATAAAAAGCATTGGAAGTGCTAACTACTCTTAGAAAATGAATCTAAATTTATCACAAAGGAATTCATCTCCATTTGACACAATGAGATCCTAGCTAACTTGTATACAAGTGGTTATGAATTACAGTTTAATATAACAATGTCTCTTTGCAAAAGTTTGATTTTGCTAGCAATTAGGAAAGCTAAATAGCAAAGCTTCTGAAAAAGCTTTTGTAGTTTAGCTTTGAAATTTTAGCTCTTCCTGGACACTTGGATGTTGGGACTTGTAGAAACCGAGGAGTGAGGGCCTACACAGATGACCTCTGTCTTAAGCTATGGCATTAATACAGGATTTACATATATTGGTGGTTGATTTCTACTGACCTTGGAGAAATACCCTATCAGGTGGCAGCCAGTGTTGTCAGCTTCTGTCATGACATAGAAGAGGAAGGGTTCAACATCATAATACAGAGTCTTATGATCCAAGAAAAGCTTCGCCAGCAGGCACAGGTTTTGGCAGTAGATCTGGAAGCAGAAGGAGAATCTGACACACCTGTTTGTCATGGTGCAGCATCTCTGAAAGAGAACCCCTTCCACTTTTGAAAGGATGGGAACTGTAACAAAATACAGATTAGAGTAGATCTGTTCTTCCACCAAACGAGTGTCTTCTCAAAACAGCTTCATTCCTAGCCATGGCAACAAAACCCCTCAATATCCAGTTTCTAGCAGGGCTTAGAAGGGTTTTCCACTATAGCAATGGCTCTAGCCATTTGGAGGCAACTGTACCACTTCACTAGACTAAGCCCTCAGTTGTACCTGCCAGTACACACTACGTGCTAGTCAACTGTGAATGCTCTAACCAGCAATGGAGCTGGGCTGCTCCACTGCAGTTTATAACATTCGTAACTGTATGGGAGACAGGTAGTGGTGGCATGAGTCCAGGAACTGAGGGTCCTCATTAAGGTTCAGAAGGGGAACCGAACATACAGTTGACAGCGGCGACTGTGCTTGTACGTGAACAAGCCGATGGAACCATGGATCTGCAGGAGGGCCAAACAACAGCCACAAGGAAGATGCAGACAGACATTATTCAGGGGCACTGTTGCAAGAACCAACCAGTGCACTGAGATAACGGCTAGCACTGAGAGAAGGGGCAGTGTAGGCACTAACACCCCTTCTGGAATCAGAGGGAAAGAGGCCATCCCATCTCCTGCTTCTCTACAGTGTGAGGCAGGTGACATATAAAGTGCATTAGAAATGTGAACGTCAGAAGCAAGACTCTGCCACCACTGCAATTCCAGTTACCTTGTTCTTTTTCCCATCCACTTCAAACACCGAAATCGAGCCTTTGCGGTAAATTTCATCCCCCGGTGGATGTTTCCAGACACATTTTGCCTACAAGAAAATGACAGTCAAAGTTAGGGTAACAATACTGCTCTAGCAGCTGCTTTGAAAGCAGAAAGAGCCTCTTGGATATCAAATAAGTGTTCCTAACAGGGAAACATTCATTCCTGTTCAGCTACAATGAGAAACTGGATTCCCAGCCCCAACTCCTACTCCACTGCGGTCCATCCAGCTGGCCCAGGGATTAAGGCAACCTGAGAAAACCTGTCTTCCTTTCAAAGCTGTGCAGAGCACTTAGCATTCTGGCAGGCAGGCTCCAAAATGGACTACTAGAGCCCAAAACAGCTCCTTTGTTTTGATGTGTTTTCATTATACTTCCGATCTCTAAGCCTAAGGAACTGGGCAACGACCACCAAGGATTTACCATGTGTCTGCGTAGTATTGTCTGACTCTTCATGTATTTGAGACAGAACTCGCACATGTAGAGGCGTCCCAACCGAGCATATTCTTCTGGATAGGGAGAATGATACCAGGTGTCCAGCTCATAGCGGCCAAAGGCAATTGTTTTAATCATGTTGCTGCCTTCTGTGATCTGGCCTTGAAGCCGCAACTTCTCCTATCAGCGGAAGGAATAGCGGAAATGTAATAAAAAAGGAAAGGGAAAAACAAACATTTATTTCCCTTCTGTGAGCTTCTTCCAGAACCATCTTACAAAATGCAAATCCCCAAGGAGCCCTTCCATGCTTCCCCTCTAGCCTGACACATATTAACAAGTTTCTTGTCATGCTGGTATGGCCTGTGATCTCCAGGACCTCACATCACTCAACCTTACCTTGTATTGTTAACTTGAAAGCAAATTTACCCTCCATGCCACTTTGTATTTTCTCCCTCCCACAAGGGGAAAAGGGCAATTGACCATTCTGGTCAAGGTGGGCCCAAGCTACCACCAGAGACCATCAAAATTGCTTCTGGACCAGCTTTAAGGGGTGGGAAGTGGCATCTCAAGAAGCCCTTATCAGTCTAGCTTAAGGCACAGTTCTGAACTCCAGGATGGCAGCGGGCTGATAGTTTAAAATGCTGTGCAAGAGGCCAGCCTCTCAACTTAATCAATACTCAGCTATTGTTTCAGTGTGTGAAGCTGTTGCCCATTCTGCCCAGGAACACATCGGTCTTCTCTCACAGGAGGAAAGCTGCAAATGAGCACTTGATAAATGGGACCGAATCACTCTCTTGCCTCAGAGCTCTTGCAATGTCCAAGACTGGAAATGCACAGCTCCAGCTCTGCCGTGGACATATTCATGGTTGTCAGACACCTCTAGACTCGTTATATTTTTAAGACCTAAATACAGGAAGACAGTCAGCCCTTGTGTAACTCCACTGACTTGGCTCTTATTTTGAAGATGTTTCACTCTGCATTCTATTGCCATTTACACTTTGCATGGTTCAGAGGCTCTTGTCACACACACTCACTTATCAGCATAAACACTGCAGATTCTGGGGACGTTCAGCTCTTGGAAAAGCAAAGGCTGCTGCTATCAGACATGATAAGGATTAGGAGTCTCACCAGGTCTTCAGACGCCCGTGCTTGTGCTCTTCGGAAAAGCTCCAGGTCATACTCGCTAGTCAGGTTTTCCAAGAGGGGTTCTCTGGTGTTGCCATAGGTTTGTCTGTGTTCCTGAAACAATTAAATATTAGGAGCTTTAAACCTCTGAATGATCTATGCCAACCCTGGGCTGCTGATCGCCACAGCCTTGTTAGCCCAGCATTCTGTAGAATGAGTGGAAAGCCAAGTCTCCATATGCTTGTGGCATACTATAGAAAGGAACTAAAGAAAAATATTACTGTCATACCATGTACTTTTCTTTTTGCTCCTTGGTTAGTCCCGCATTCCTTTTCTTCCTCAGCTCTGCTACTTTCTCTTTGTACCGCAGCTGTCTCTCTGTTGGTGCCTGAAAGAGAGAGACTAGGAATAGTCAATGCACTTAGCTTACTTCAGACATTGCCCGTATCCTTTCAGTTCTAAAGGACTCAGCATTCCATGTGTTCCCCCTTTCATCAAGTCTTTCTCCCCTGAAGGGTAGGCTCAGTTGACTGCTCGCCACCGGTAGCTAGGAAGGGCAACATGAAATCACAAGACAACATAAAAGAATATAGAGTATGTTACGTGAGCAATGGGTTGATAATGTGTGCTAGCTGCATCTTCCATAAAAAAATGTTTAAATGAGTTTTATGAATTTCAAAGCTCATGAGAGAACACAGATTAGAGTCAGGCAGAGCGCAGGCATGGAAAGGACAGAGTCCTCTTTCTTCCCCAGGCCCTGCACTTCTCTGCTAGTACGTCTCAATCCCAATGCACAGAACCATACTCTGTCTATGTGGGATTTTATCATGTGGACAAGTATTCCTTAGAAACAGACTCAGGTCAAACTTGTTACAAAGATAAACTCATCTAGATTTCAACCCATGTGTCCAAAATTTGAGAAGCATAAACCACTGAAGGCCTTCTCTTTGGTTTAGCAGAAGGTATACTGTCCAATGCGTTTCTGTAGAAACACATTTGTTCTGCATTTCAAAAAGCGCTAACGGAGAATAATCCCTCAGAACAGCCACAGCCTATTTCGTGCAACTATAATAGATTGCTGGATTATGATGTTTCCTATAGCAATCAGGGCCAGCCACATCCCATGCTCTCACCAGCAACTAGGGTTTGGGCTGCTCCAAACCCTCATCTCATGATTACAATAGAGAGGATAATGGTGCATGAGAGCCCAGGACAAAAGCCCATCTCAAAGATGAATCAGGGAGAAGAATGCAAGAATTCTAGTCACAAAAGCCTGAAGGCCCGAATTGAGGTTTTGCACCTAGAATTGGGAAACACTGCTTATGCAGAGAATGCATACCTGATGTCTGGTGGCATGTCTGTTGTTGTCATCCTGTCTGTGGGACAGCATCCTCTCCTCGATCTGTTTATCTCGGCTCTGCGCTCTCACCTGGAAATCAGAACAAAGCCGTCAAAGCATGTTAGAAGTCTTTTCTAGTTCCCCTTTGAATTCCAATATACAGAATGCATATTGTGACACAAATATGCATGGCTGTTTCATGTCTGAAGTGAGACTACACTTGGAGCATAACAACCACCAGTTTAACCCCAGGGTATTAATGACAGGCCTTGACATCTCGTATTGTAAAAGCAGAATGAAAACAGAAGAGGAGAGAAAGTTACCTTGCACTCATCTGCTGAGAGGTTATGATATAGTGGGCATCCTGATATGGAAAAGTGTCTCTCATGCTTCCCTGTTAGGTGTCCTGTGGAGAACCAGAGAAAAAACCTTACAGCCAGTAAGTAAAAAAGCCAATAATTAAAGCAACTTTAGATCAGGTAGTTAGACATGGTGGCTGGGTTTCAAAGAGGGGCCAAATAAGTTTATTCCCGTAAAACAGGACGAACAAATCTCATGATTCAAGAGATAAGCTGTAGGGGCCAAAAAGGAAACCCAAAAATATACACACTACACCACATTATCAGGTTAGATCATCTTCCTTCCAAGTACCCCGCTTCTGGCGGTAACAAGGGTCTTACCTCCAGGAGCCTATATTTTCCCCAAGCCTTTATGCTGAAGTCCCATCTTCTTTCTGACAGATCACTTTCCCTTCACATCACATCCATTCCCCTCCACTCTCACCCCTCCACTGCAGGGTGCAAGAATTCCAAAAGGATTTACTAGGATTGGAACCAACAAATTTCACTGATGTTCCATCCAGAATACCGCAAGATATCAATATAAACAGGGTTTTTTCATTTTGCTTCAAAGTGAATTTAGTACAGATTGCATTTGTTCACAGAACAGACAACGTTCAGACAGCAGCAGGGCAAGCTTCCTCCACACTATCCTGTCACAGCACTGACACACATTGACCACCTCAAGTGAGAAAGGGTATTTCAAACTCCATAGCCCATTCAGTTGCTTTCTTTGCTGAGAAACTATTAAAAAGGGGGCAACTGAAGTTTGTGTAGGAGGAAACTGAAACAAGATCAAAACTATTTCCACGTATGCCAAAGAGCCAACAGGTGGCATGGCAACTAGTCACTACTAACAGACGGATCTCAACTACTGACCTAGAAGAATATTCCATTGACCTTCCAGGCCCAACTCTGCAGAGAATTTTGCAGTAAACGCAGAGCTTTGTGTACAAGTGATAGTGCATCATGAGAACTCCACTGATCTGGGTGCAGATAGAGAAACTTGAAAAGCCTGAGAATGGATGGTTAGAGTGCCGATTTTTTCCTTCTCCACACCACCCTCAACCATTTCTGGCCAAAAGACACCCCTGAAAAGTACGTACTGCTGGCGTGTTCCATTCCCCCCAAGTGGTTTTCTATTTCAACAAATATCCTGATCCCAATCAAGTGCATGCAGCGGAGACATGCAACTCCACCCAGTGGGGTTCTCAACCCTGTGAAACGTGGGCTACTGAGCCCATTGTCAGAAATGGAAGGGAGAGGAACTAATCTTGGAGCTGGCTTTACCTAGGGAGTTGCAACCAGGTGTGGGACACTTCATGTTGAAGTTGTAGCTTTCATGGAAGCGGCGGCGCTTGGGGCGGTGAGACAGGTCACTTCCAGAATCCTTCATGGACATGTCCTTGGCAATGCTCTCATCATGGGACACATTTGGACTGGATATATCTATGTCAGACTCTGAAGAGGGGGCATTCCCAGTTGGGGTGCGCGGTGGAGACTCGTCATGATCCACTGCATTTTTGGTATCTGAATAAGAGTTGAGACGTTATAGATTTGCATGAAGGGAAACTTACAAAGAAATGAATTACATGACTTCATACAACACACAGCCACCTGCTGCAAACCCTTATCCTTAGGGCCCTGTGTTAAACGCTCAGTCTCATCGGGCTCGTCTCTGAGGGAAAGCACACCACTCAGCTGACATCATCTTGCAAGCATTCAGAGCCACACCTCGCTCCCGTACCTCTATCGGAGAAGTCGACCACTTGCTCTGTTTCCGATCCAGATGAGCGGGTCTGTCGGAGTGGGTATTTTTTTGGAGTCACAGGGGTGGGTTGTTGTTGACTGCGGGTCACCCTCCTAGTAGAATAGGCAGGCTCCTCTGTGCCAAAGGATGGTGGATTACGAACCGGGCTGGAATCTAGTTTAATAAAAAAAATAACAAACAAATTTAATTGAGGGCAACCACTACCAATCACTAAACTGCCTCCCCACCTGACCCCAAAGCCAGGGTCAAATTACCTCTGATTCTGCTCTTATCAACAATCTAAACTACAGGTTCAACATCATCTGACAGCTTGACCCCAACAGCAAGGTCTCTCTTCCAACACCATTGATACATCTACTGGCATCGAGATCTGTTCTGTTTGTCTAAGCTGCCCTCTTTCCCAGTTTTACAGACACTATGAGCCACCAACAATCTGAGGAATCGGGCACAAAGTCAACTTGCTCTGTACTCCATCATTTAGCCAATGGTTACAAACAACCTCCCACTGAGAAAGAGAAAAAGCTGCCTGTGAAGATGAGACTCATTACTAGTTAGATCAGCCCTCTGTATACCACAGCTGCTTTTGGTGCAAGGCAGTAGAATTGGGACCCTGCATGTAACCTTCCAGCGTTACCACCTTCTCATGCAGCAAATTCTCCGGCAAAAAAAAATGTTTTTTTCCTTTTAATTACTGTCAGCCAAGAACAGCAGTCCTTAAATCAACTATGAGAAATTGGAAAAGTAAAACATACCCTCAGTCTAGATGCCAAAATGTAGAAACATGCAAAATATATCCTACTGACACAATATATTGATTACACTCCATTATACAAAAGGCTTTCAACTAATCAGAAAATACACTCCTCCTCACAGCACAGAGCCTCAACTTCCATTTCTGAGCACCTCCAAGCAGCCTGAAGTCTCCAAATACCAACTTCCCTCTTTCTGTCTAGTTATTTATATGCTGTTCTCATCACCATGGTATCCAAGAGCTTAGTGATATTACTAAGCTAAAATTCAGGAGAAAAAGCCCTGAGGTCCAGTTTCAGGGATATGGTTACAATGAAGCCTTAACAGAACAGCGAATTCCAGGTGTGCCAGGCCTTTTTATGCAAAGGCATGTTTTGAACATTTCTTTTGATTACAATACAAACAGCTGTTCCTTAAAATAACTCAAGCGACTTTGAAAGTTCCCAAGATTTCTTTCATGTGAATGATACTTAGCACTTCTATATAACTACACGCTTAAGAATCTTTAAGTGCACCAAAACCACTAAACTGAGCATCACAAACGTTTGTATTAGGTAGGTAGCATCCATTACACACATAAGGAAACTGAGTTAGAGAGGTCAAGTGACTTTCTAAAGGTCTCAGAAAATCAGTGGCAAAGCTAAGAATAGAACCTAAGGATTCCAACTGCCAGTGCCTTGAACTACTAGACAACACTACCTCTCAGATCAGGGAATAGATAGGAGGTCAGACTCCCAACCCCCTGGTTAATCATTAAATTGAACAGCCTCATTTAGAATCATAGAATATCAGGGTTGGAAGGGACCTCAGGAGGTCATCTAGTCCAACCCCCTGCTCAAAGCAGGGCCAATCCCCAGTTTTTGCCCCAGATCCCTAAATGGCCCACTCAAGGATTGAACTCACAACCCTAGGTTTAGCAGGCCAATGCTCAAACCACGGAGCTATCCCTCCCCCTTGCAATGCCTTTGTTCCTTTCCCTGGCACACCTGTATTCAATGAGAAAAAATAATGAATGGGATTAACTAATGTGAAGGTATAGATTCACTAAAATTCCTTTAAGTAATACCAAGCCAAGAATACTGTGACTGCCCAGCCAGCTGCTTCTGGTGGGGCTAGGAAGAAAGGCATTTACCTTGAGAGCTCTGACTGAGCCTGGCTGAGGAGCGGGTCACCCGGGCAGATCTTCGCGACGTGCCATCACTTTCAGAGCTGTCCGTGTGCTCAGGATCTGTAGAGAAATCGGAGTCTTCGGTTCCATCTGAACTACTGCCTGCATTCCTCTGTAACACCACAGACCCAGACATTAGCACAGGAGCACTTCTACTTGCATTAATACTAGAAATAAGATAATTTCAATACACAACAAAAACAAACTAATGGCATTCAGGTAGTTTGCTCTGGAGGAAAAGCACGCTTTAGTACTATAAACATGAGATATCAGACAGTACCATCCATAATACAAGATTTTTTGCAAACAGATCAGGTCCATAAAGCTACAGATGGCACCAATTTCATTTAAGAAGAACATACTTGAAGTAGAGCCAAGGCCCAGTGCATCCTAGTGATGTGCAAGCACTGGCAGAGTTAGCAGTGGGGAAGACGGGACCCAAGACTACATGTTCTGACCAAATGACCATTCACTTGCCCCACTGGAGCAGGGTTTGGGGTCCAGAGCAGGAGTGATGTGAAAGAAAGCCCAGGACTGAGTGAACATGCAGGATTTCATGCCATGGCAGGTTGATGAATGCAGGTGCATCACCTTGAGTCTTCTAGATGCTCCTATATACAGGGAGTCCCAGCTACACAACCCTGGGATTTGGGAAGGAGCCCAGGAGAATCTGAGGGGGTAAAGAGGGGAGCATAAGGGGTAGCTGATGAAGTCCATCAAGGGTGAGCTTTGGCAGTGCACAATGGTCTAGTGTAGAGGGAGGTATGGGGGAGGGGTGAGATAAAGGCAGTCCTGTGGGAGTGGTACACTATAGCAGGAATATCTAAAGCAGCACACATTGCGGGTGCATATATGACATACCGTGAAATATGGGGGAAGAAATAAGGCCAATTGTAGGAGGGTGGCATAGACACAAGAATGGGGAGAGCTAAGGCAATCGGGGCGGTACAGGAGAGTGCCTGGGGAGGGGAATTAAAGCAGCCCAATGCAAAGGGATACTATAGAGGACCGTATGGGGGAAGAGCAAGGCAGTCCTGTGTGGGATGGTATAGAGGAGAGTATGGGGGAAGAGTAAGGCAATCCTGCGACAGGGGTGCTCTAGAGCAGTGGTTCTGAACCGGGGTACTGTACCCTTGAGAGGGGACAAAGAGGTCTTCCAAGGGGTACATCAACTCAGCCAGATATTTGCCTAGTTTTACAACAGGCTACATAAAAAGCACTAGCGAAGCCAGTACCAACTAACATTTCATACAATGACTTGTTTATACTGCTCTATAGACTATACACAGAAATGTAAGGACACTAGTTATATTCCAATTGATTTATATAATAATTATATGGTAAAAATGAAAGGCAGCAACTTTCCAATACTAGTGGGGCTGTGACACTTTTGTGGTTTTAGGTCTGATTTTGTAAGCAAGTCGTTTTTAAGTGAGGCAAAACTTGGGGGTGCGCAAGACCAATCAGACTCCTGAAAGGGGGGGGTCCAGTAGTCTGGAACGATGGAGAGCCACTGCTCTAGAAGACAGTAAGGCAACCCTAGGGTGGGGATGCTCTAGTGGGGAGTAAGGCAATCCTGCCCTGGGGATGCCCTAGAGGAGCCCACCGTGGGGGAGGGGGAGGCAAGGCAATCCTGGTCTGGGGGTCCCCTAGAGGAGCCTATGGCGGCGGCGGCGGGCGCAAGCCAATCCTGGCCTGGGGGTGCCCTAGAGGAGCCTATGGTGGGGGGCGGGGGGGCGCAAGGCAATGCTGGCCGGGGGGTGCCCTAGAGGTGCCTATGGCGGGGGGGCGCAAGGCAATCCTGGCCTGGGGGTGCCCTAGAGGAGCCTATGGCGGGGGGCGGCACAAGGCAATGCTGGCCTGGGGGTGCCCTAGAGGAGCCTATGGCGGGGGGCGGGGGGGCACAAGGCAATCCTGGCCTGGGGGTGCCCTAGAGGTGCCTATGGCGGGGGGCGGGGGGGCACAAGGCAATCCTGGCCTGGGGGTGCCCTAGAGGAGGCCTATGGCGGGGGGCGGGGAGGGGGCGCAAGGCAATGCTGGCCTGGGGGTGCCCTAGAGGAGCCTATGGCGGGGGGGCGGGGAGGGGCGCAAGGCAATGCTGGCCTGGGGGTGCCCTAGAGGAGCCTATAGCGGGGGGGGGGGGGCGGCGCAAGGCAATGCTAGCCTGGGGGTGCCCTAGAGGAGCCCACGGGGGGAGGGGCAAGGCAATCTGGGGGAGTAACGGAGACGAAATCCAGCGCTGCGCCCCTGTCCCTGGCTTGGGGGTGGGGTGCCCCTACCTACCCCTGCCGCAGCCGCTTTGTTTTGCCCCCGCTGCGTTACCGCTCGCTCGGGCGCGCTCCCCCGCCGCGTCCAACCAATCACGGCGGGAGAGGGGAGGGGCGGAGAGGAATCCTCTCCAATAGAAACATGAGTGAGAAAGCGGCGCGGCCCCCGGGCGCGACGGACGGGAAATTCCGGCCTATCCGCGTGCACCTCGCTGCCACAGAACCAGCCACTAAGGGAGGGCGGACTGAATGGGAGGGAAGGGAAAGCGAACGGGAGAAACAAGGCACGCGTGGGGAGAGGACGGTGGGAGGGAGAGACGGGCAGCAATGTCGTCCAATCAGCGTCCAGCAGTGGCGTAAGGCGGAGCCAATCAAGGACCAGGTCTCCAAGTAGGTGTCCAATCAGAAAGGCAAAAAGGCGGAACGTTCCTCAAGAGGGGGAAGGGGAAAAGATGACCGTTGGGGTGATGAGTGATAGCAGCGAGGACCAATCAGTGCTCAGCAGGCCCTACTGGGGAGCCATTCAGGTTGCAAGAGGGGCGGGTGCCGGGGGCTGAAGGCCGCTATTTTCGCTCGGTTTTCATGCCTGTAGGGGGCTGTTCGGTGGGGGGCAAACGGGGGCAAACACGGTCTAACCCCTTGTCCCTCCCCAGGGCCTTTCCAGCCTGCCCGGCCCTGTACTCACCTTCCTGCGCGGCATCCTTGGTGGGGGCGGGGGCAGCGAAGGCGGTTGCTCTCCGGTGCCCCCGGCCCGGGAAGCGGCGGTAGCCGCCGCGTTAGCACCGGTGGGCTCCGTGGTGACAGCCGTGTCTCTCGTTCTATCCCGCTGACGGTCACTCCGCGCCAGGCCGCTCCTCCACCGCCAACAGACCCCGTTGCCAGCTAGGTCCCTCACGCTTCCGCCGGGACACGGTCCACACCCCCCGTCACGTGACTCGCATCTAGCCTCACGCCAGCGGCCGCCGCCATCTTGGATTCGGACAGGTAGAGTGAGGCTCTGTTGACGATGACGCTGGTGGCAGCCATTTTGGATGTGGGCACTGACATTTCCAGGTGGGGGGGCAGCCCGCCATCTTGGTTTAGGGCATTAAGAAGGATTCGACCCTGTTGGCGCTCAAAGTTTGAAGGGACGCTGGGGATTCGGACACGATGTATTCCAAGGAGCCTGATGTCTGTGATGGATTGGGGCAGGCCAAGACTGCCTCTGAGGCCATGACCGGCCATCTTGGATGCTGTCACTAGAGCCCCTTGCTGGTTTCATTGATCGATTCGGTGGGAGTAGGTCGGTGAGTATCGACGATTTCCCTTTGGGAGGTGGGAGAGTGAGGTATTGTGGTCTCGGTACTGCACCTTGCCTTCCTCTCTTTCTGACCACCGGGGGCTTATGGGACTTCATCCCTGGGCTCTGTCTCCTCCAGACTCAGTCGGGTATCTGCTGCTGAGGCGGAGTTAGGACAGGGGCTGTCAGGGGGACTGGGAAACTGGGCTCCTGAGTTCTTTTTTGCCCAGCTTGGGGTGGCACCGTGAGTTGGTGGATGGAGCACATCACTAGGAGACCAGTGCTTATTGTAGGTTTGGGGCCTTAGGGTACTTTTCAAATGAGAATTCACAAATTATAGCTCTTTCCTATTTCAGTGAGCCAACACAAAAAAGTCAAATTTCAGGGGCTTAAAAAAATGGCCCACGATTATACAGGCTACTATAGAAAGTCACTTACGCGCTTTTGAAAATTTTGCCCATAGTGATGATTAGGGTGAAATTTTGCAAAAATAAACAAAAAGCTAGGAACCCCAGTTCCTCCTTTACTATTTTCACACTTTGCTGTTCGTTAATCTGGCATTGAGATGCTGTGTGATAAAGTCACTTTACCTTTCTATGTCTCACTTTTCCCACCTTTCAAATAAGGATAATAATACTTCCTATATGGATTGTAGGCATAACCCATTAATTTTTGCAATATGCCTAATGCATTAAGTAAAATCTACATTAATAACTATTTATTTATTATTTTGTTATATTCTGCTGTTACAAACCTGAGAAGGAGAGAACTCTGTCAAATGGAACATTTGTGTGCCAGTCACGAATAATGAAAAAGATTAATAGAAATGGGGGAAATGTTATTAGATTTTTAAAACGGCAGTTCCCACTAAATTAAATAGATTTCTTATTGGTATGGGTAAACAGTTAATGAGCTAAAAGGTCATTGTGAGGTTTGTTTATCGCTAAAATAATACTTGATGTTGTTTATATTTCATTAGCACCATATGGCAGTAGGAAGATCTCAGAGTACTTTTTCAAAGAAACAAGCAAAAAAAACCCTCTCAACAGTCTTATGGGATATTCTAGTTAAGGCCAGACCCACCCTAGAAACTTTTGCCATTATAGCATTTTTATACCAGCAAAAAGCCTTAGTGTAGACACAGTTATGTTGGCAAAAAAATCATATTTTTGGGGGGAAGCTGGGTAGGAGCTATACATTGCACTTCTACTGCAGGGAGATGGGGCCTTGCTGGTATAGTTATACCAGAAAATCCTTTCTAGCATAGACAATGCTTAAATATTATCCCTATTTCTAGAAATATAAAAGAACGCCACTAGCTGTCACCTTCAGCCCCCAACTAAAACCTCTCCAGCGCATCATCAAAGATTTATAACCTATCCTGAAAAATGATCCCTCAGTCTCACAGATCTTGGGAGACAGACCAGTCCTCGCTTACAGACAGCTCCCTAACCTGAAGCAAATACTCACCAGCAACCAGCAACCACACACCACACAACAAAAACACTAACCCAGGAACCTGTCCTTGCAACAAAGCCCGATGCCCACTCTGTCCACATATTTATTCAAGTGACACCATCATAGGACCTAATCACATTAGCCATGCCATCAGGGGTTCGTTCACCTGAACATTTACCAATGTAATATATGCCATCATGTGCCAGCAATGCCCCTCTGCCATGTACATTGGCCAAACCGGACAGTCTCTATGCAAAAGAATAAATGGACACAAATCTGACATCAGGAATCATAACATTCAAAAACCGGTAGGAGAACACTTCAACCTCTGTGGCCACTCAGTAAAAGATTTAAGGGTGGCAATTTTGTAACAGAAAAGCTTCAAAAACAGACTCCAACAAGAAACTGCTGAGCTTGAATTAATATGCAAACTAGATACCATTAACTTGGGTTTGAATAGAGACTGGGAGTAGCTGGGTCATTACACATATTGAATGTATTTCCTTAAGTTAAGTATCCTCACACCTTCTTGTCAACTGTCTAAATGGGCCATCTTGATTATCACTGAAAGTTTTTTTTTCCTCCTGCTGATAATAGCTCATCTTAACTAATTAGCCTCTCACAGTTTGTATGGTAACTTCCAACTTTTGTGTGTGTGTGTGTGTGATCTTACTATATGTTCCATTCTGTGCATCCGATGAAGTGAGCTGTAGCTCACGAAAGCTTATGCTCTAATAAATTTGTTAGTCTCTAAGGTGCCACAAGTACTCCTGTTCTGTTTCTGCTGATGATGAGTGACCTATCTCCTCCAAATCCTAAACCTTACAAAAACAGGTTGTTTCCTTCCAACCCAAACAAATCATGATGTTCGGAGGACTTAAAAATTCTAAAAAAGAACAGGAGCTGGATGTTCTTCTGTAATCTTGATATTTGATGCATTTGAAGACAGGTTATGGAATCTAAAAGAAAGGTCTTGATCATTTGTGGTCACCTTTTCATTTTTGCCAAAGTGTGAACTCTGGTGTTTTGGCCCAATTCTAATGTGGGCAGTTATATTCTGCCTCACTTAAATCCTCTTTCAGATTCAATTGGGTAAAGAAGCCTTTGCTAAACTATTGTATAGTGTTCCTGCACATTACTAAACACTGCCACATCCCACCCCAGCAGTTGCTGTATTTCAGTGTTGGGAGAAGGATTTCTCTGTACAGCTTGTACATCAGTTATAGTTTGTAGAGTGTTTTGAGATCAGTCTGGCTGAAAAGTTCTCTAGAACTGAAGTTCTATTAAATGTGCATCTGACACCTGTGACTTATGATTTTTGTGGAATGTTGCTTAAGTTAACTTCTTGCAAATGTGCACATCCTGTCACGTTACATACTTCTCTGGAAGTGTCTGTGCTGACAGGAAACTATTGGCTAAATGGGACAGACAATCCTGCTGTGACAAGACTTTGATTCAAGTTTCTTTGCAGAAATTAATAACCAGTGAAGCTAAACAGCATTTTGCAAATTGGTTAGAAAATTGCTGTATGATCCTGATATTATAATTGTCTGTTGCTCCCAAGGGACAAGAACTGTAGAATTGAGAACAAAGGTCATTTTGTGGCCAAAGAGACATTAATTTCCATATTTAACATGGCCAGGGCTTTATTGTAGTTATAGTTGCATCTTGTTGTTATGGCAGCAGAGCTCTCTAAGCAACATACAGTGTATATAACCATGATTAGAGTTGGTTTATTAGGCTGTTCCTGCTCTGTATCTCCAGAGTCAATATTCACTTAGAAGTAAGAGTCAGGATCCTGTGACTGGCTGTGCTCTAAGTGAATGGAAAGTCTATTTCTGGGAGTCTTTACTTGCAGTTCTCCAGTGTGCAATATTCTGCACTTAGCCATAATGTTTCAGTTGGGAATCTCAAAGCATTTCACAAAAGGGGGTAGGTATTTGACTACATTATACAGATGGTGAAACTGAGATGCTGAAGTTCAGCAATTTGCTCAAATATTACAGAACTTGGAATCTAGGCCTCCAATCTCCTAACAGCAACACTGGCTCACTTCACTAGTTCTTAAAATAATTAGTCCTAGGGGAATTCTGTGCCAAAAAATTCTGTGCATGATATTTTCAAATTCTGCATATTTTATTTGTCAAAATAACACAAATATAATCATGCCAGTTTCAATTATTTTGATAATTTATTTCAAAATACCTGTCTATAACAGTACAGACAACAAAAAAGATTCAGGAAATGTTTTTTGACAAATAGATTCCTTACTAGGCATATTAATACAGAACTTTGAGTAATAATTTATTTAAAATACAATACAGAAAAGTATTTCCTGCACCCCTCAGAAGCCGTGCAAAGGCTTGGGGGAATCAGGGGTAATGGGGGAGCTGAGGGAGAGGGAAGTAATTGCTGGGAAGGAGCCTGGGAGTGAAATTGAAGGGTTGTTTGGATTTGGGTGGGAGAAGTTTTTGGGAGGGGGATTGTTAGAGGGTTGGGGAGCCTCCCCCTTGCAGACCCTGTCTGACCCCTAGCCTCTCCCATTGATTCAGGCACATCTGCCCCTATTCCTGTGTGTCCCACCACCCTTCCTCCCCCATCCCTCAAGGAATCAATTCTGAAGCACTTAGAGGAGAGGAATGTGATCAGGAGCAGTCAGCATGGATTCACCAAGGGCAAGTCATGCCTGACTAATCTAATTGCCTTCTATGACGAGATAACTGGCTCTGTGGATGAGGGGAAAGCAGTGGACGTGTTGTTCTTTGACTTTAGCAAAGTTTTTGACACGGTCTCCCACAGTATTCTTGCCAGCAATTTAGAGAAGTATGGGCTGGATGAATGGACTATAAGGTGGATAGAAAGTTGGCTAGGTTGTCGGGCTCAACGGGTAGTCATCAACGGCTCCATGTCTAGTTGGCAGCCAGTATCAAGTGGAGTGCCCCAAGGGTCAGTCCTTGGGCCGGTTTTGTTCAATATCTTCATAAGTGATCTGGAGGATGGTGTGGATTGCACCCTCAGCAAGTTTGCAGATGACACTAAACTGGGAGGCGAGGTAGATACTCTGGAGGGTAGGGATAGGATACAGAGGGCCCTAGACAAATTAGAGGATTGGGCCAAAAGAAATCTGATGAGGTTCAACAAGGACAAGTGCAGAGTCCTGCACTTAGGACGGAAGAATCCCATGCACCGCTACAGACTAGAGACCGAATGGCTCGGCAGCAGTTCTGCGGAAAAGGACCTAGGGATTACAGTGGACGAGAAGCTGGATATGAGTCAACAGTGTGCCTTTGTTGCTAAGAAGGCCAATGGCATTTTGGGATGTATAAGTAGGGGCATTGCCAGCAGACCGAAGGACGTGATTGTTTCCCTCTATTCGACATTGGTGAGGCCTCATCTGGAGTACTGTGTCCAGTTTTGGGCCCCATACTACAAGAAAGATGTGGAAAAATTGGAAAGAGTCCAGTGGAGGGCAACAAAAATGATTAGGGGACTGGAACACATGACTTATGAGGAGAGGCTGAGGGAACTGGGATTGTTTAGTCTGCGGAAGAGAAGAACGAGGGGGGATTTGATAGCTGCTTTCAACTACCTGAAAGGGGGTTCCAAAGAGGATGGATCTAGACTGTTCTCGGTGGTAGCAGATGACAGAACAAGGAGTAATGGTCTCAAGTTGCAGTGGGTTGGACTAGATGACCTCCTGAGGTCCCTTTCAACCCTGATATTTTATGATCCCCATGTTTCCTTGCATCCCCTGCCCATCATGTGTCAATGCATCCCACAGCCACCCCTCCCCTCCTTCCTTCTGTCCCTGTACCTCCACTCATCCACCCCTCCTCCCTCATTCCCATGTGTCCCTGCACCTCCTATTCCCCCTCCCCGCCCCCAGCAGCAAATAGTATGAGGATGATTGACAATACCCCTATTTTTACAAAGTATGTGTGAATGGAAAAAACACATTTTCTTTCTGTAAATTGTTATAGGTTGTGTTCAGGTGCCTGATGAGAAAGGAAGATAGATGCCTTCATTGCTGAGTTTTTCCATCCTCTGTTGGAAGGAGGAAGGGACCAGGTAATGACTGTTATGCTGCAGCTTGCCAGAACTTTTCTCACACAGATAAATCTATGATGGAGCTAATTTTAGGGACTGGGTGGCTCAGGGGATTGGTAATGGGATACAGAGGCTTTTGCTGTCTGCCTGCTAGTTCAAAATCCAGTTCAAGCTGGGAATGTCTGGAAAATGTAAAATCTGATGGCTATTCAGTGACTTGTGTGTGGAGCATGTTCAAGGTCCCTATCCCACTCCTCTCAAAAATTCCACTATCACTAGTTCTGATTAGTAAAGTGGTATGTATTGGGGTGAGGTGCATGATCCAGGGAGCTGTAGATCAGTACTGAGGTGAATTGACAGAGCTATATAGTAAAAGTTCGTTGTGCCTGCCCAGGATATGCTTGATTCAAACCCTAGTACAATCAGTCTCTTTCACTAGCACAGATTGATTGACTTTTTAAAGGTGTATTAGGGAGAGGCTTTGTGGAGGACATTCATCTATTTCTTTTTTGGCCATTTTGTTTAAATAAATTCCCTTGCATGCAGAGCAGTAGGCTGTGTCAGGAACGAGGATCCTTCTTTCTGTCTGGGTTTTCAAGAGTTACCTTCATCACCTCAGTTTGGAATAAGGCATTTACAGAAGTGTCATTTCTACACTGACTTAGCATTACCACTAGATGTCACTGTATGAAGTGACTTATTCACCCTTCTAAAACAGGGTAGCAAGCTCTTAAATTAAAGGGCTGGATCTGAATTTACTACATGCAATAATCAGATTAACTTTTATCTATTAAGAAAAAACATCTCTGGCTGAGGTTCTGGGGACAGATCCCTGTGGTCCCTTAACCAGGACTGAAAATCTTCCAAGGAAGACCCAGTTTCTGGAGTCACTTTGGGTTAAATTTTCAAAAGCACCTAAATAGTTTAAGAGCCTAAATTCCATTTTCAGAAGTGACTGGGGAACCTGAGTCTCACTGAAAGTAATTGAGATGCATTGTCCAAATCTTAGTAGTACAGCAACTGTAGGAGGTGAAAGGAAAAGCATTCCTGAAAAACGGTGTGACTCTTGTGAAGAAAAAGCAGTCTTCCTAATAACTAGAGAGGCAATGGTATGCAGTGGTTAGGACAGAAGATTGAGAGACTGGAGTTCTGTACCTGGCTCTGTCACAGACTTGCCAAATCACTTAACTCTGTCCTAGGTTACCCACCCAGAAAATGGGGATAATACAAACCTACCTTAGCAGGGGAGTCATGAGGCTTAGTACATGTTTGTAAAGTACTTCACGATCTTCAGTTGAAAAGTACTGTACAAGAAGTGTTATTCTACATTATTCGTTGCCAGGGTGGGGGGGTTATTTTTAGTGAGACATTAAGAGCTCACTTTACCTGCAGCAGCACATTTAGGTGAAGAACATAAGGAAAATCTCTCGGTACCGACGATGCCAGAGTACTTGTGTAGCAGCACAAGACCTACTCTGCCTTTCAGTGACATTGTCCAGGGGACAAATTGGCTGGTAACAGTGGATCCTCCGGCCCCAGCCATGGACTTAGCTCTGAGTCATGATCAGCCCTTGGTACCGTGGGGAGGCTAGATTTTCAGAGCATCCAGAACTTTCTCTACTGGTGCAGTCAAAGGATAAACCCAGCATGTTTTTCCTGGTTTTGCTATCTCTGGAGAGATGCTCCTTGTCCTCGGCACCATCTAGCATAGTGTTTAGGCAACTCAGGGTCTCGTATGCCCCTTAATCCCAGGGTAGACAATGGCACTTCCCTTTTCCTTCATCAAGGGAATTTTTGTTAATGGTAGCTACCAGATGTCCAGAGACAGGGACCCGTGGGTCCTATCCTGTACTGATCGCCTTATGAGAACCTAATCTGTTTACCCCCCTTTTCCAGATCATTTATGAATATGTTGAATAGGACTGGTCCCAGAACGGACCCCTGGGGGACACCACTATTTACCTCTTTCCGTTCTGAGAACTGACCATTATTCCTACCCTTTGTTTCCTATCTTTTAACCAGTTACCAATCCATGAGAGCACCTTCCCTCTTATCCTGTGGCAGCTTACTTTGCGTAAAAGCCTTTGGTGAGGGACCTTGTCAAAGGCTTTCTGAAAATCTAAGTACGCTATATCCACTGGATCCCCTTGGTCCACATGCTTGTTAACCTCCTCAAAGAATTCTCATAGATTGGTGAGGCATGATTTCCCTTTACTAAAACCATGTTGACTCTTCCTCAACAAATTATGTTCATCTATGTCTGACAATATTGTTCTTTATTATAGTTTCAATCAGTTTGCCCGGTACTGAAGTCAGGCTTACAAGCCTGTAATTGCTAGGATCACCGCTGGAGCCCTTTTAAAAATTAGCCTCACATTAGCTATCCTCCAGTCATCTAGTACAGAAGCTGATTTAAATGATAGTAGTTTTGCAGTTTCACATTTGAGTTCCTTCAGAACTCTTTGGTGAATACCATCTGGTCCTGGTGACTTACTGCTGTTTAATTTATCAATTTGTTCCAAAACCACCTCTAATGATACCTCAATCTGGGACAGTTTCCCAAACCTGAACCATTCTTTTGAGGTGACAGATCTGAGGATCTCCCTCACATCCTCAGCCATGAAGACCGATGCAAAGAATTCATTTAGTTTCTCCGCAATGGCCTTATCGTTCTTGAGTGCTCCTTTAGCATCTCAATCATCCAGTGGCCCCATTGGTTGTTTAGCAGGCTTCCTGAGTCTGATGTACTTAACAATCTATTACTTTTTGAGTCTTCGGCTAACTGTTCCTCAAATTGTTTTTTAGCCTTCCTAATTGTATTTTTACACTTAATTTGCCAGTGTTTATGCTCCTTTCTATTTTCCTCACTAGGATTTTACTTCCACTTTTTAAAGGATGCCTTTTTGCCTCTCACTGCTTCTTTTACTTTGTTGTTTAGCCACAGTGGCTCTTTTTTGGTTCTCTTACTATGTTTTTTTTTAATTTGGGGTATACATTTAAGTTGAGCCTCTATTATGGTGTCTTTAAAAAGTTTCCACGCAACTTGCAGAGATTTCACTTTTGGCACTGTACCCTTTAATTTCTGTTTAACTAACCTCATTTTTGTGCAAAAAGAAAAGGAGTACTTGTGGCACCTTAGAGACTAACAAATTTATTTAAGCATAAGCTTTCGTGAGCTACAGCTCACTTCAGTTCCCCTTTTTAAAATTAAATGCTACAGTGTTGGGCCACTGTGGTGTTTTTCCTGCCACAGGGATATTAAATTTAATTATATTATGGTCTCTATTACCAAGTGGTCCAGTCATATTCACCTCTTGGACCTGTGCTCCACTTAGGAGTAAATCAAGAATTGCCTCTCCTCTGGTGGGTTCCAGGACCAGCTGCTCCAAGAAGCAGTCATTTAAGGTGTCAATAGAGCTGCATCAGAAAAGCTGCTCGTGTCCTAGCATTATATGCTTGGGAAATTCCCATGCTCACCTATACTGTCCTTGGAGAGATCTTCAAGTTGTACATGACAAATAGTCATTGTTTTTCAAAAAACATCTCTGCTTCAGGGCTGATGGTGTCTACGTGCTGCCAACTGGATGGCTCTGGCTAGGAATCTTGGGCCTGATTCTTTACTGTCTTGAACCTTGTGTAGTTCTATATACCTGTGCAAATAAGGTGTAAAATGCCAATGTTCTGATTTGGTAGTTCTTACACCTTCTTCACATGTGTACATAGATGATACAAGGTGCAAAGCAGTAGTGAATCTAATCTGGACTAAAGAGAGTGGATGCAATTTCACAGCAGTAGGCCTGGCTCTTCAAGCTGTTGAGCCTCCACTTCAGTTGGAGTTGAGGGTGTCCAGCACTTCTCAAGAGGCCCTTCGCACGTTTCAGGGTTAGGCCCAGTGTGAGTGAACTTGTGTATATCCCAGACTGTAGCAGTCATGAAGATAGTCTAGGATGTTGGATTTATTTCCATGTTGGCACAGTGTACTTATTCATGGATTTAGTCATGAAAATATTCATCAGCTGTTGCATGCAAAGGAGACTCTAGTTTTGAGAGTATGTGCCTACAGTCCTTTCAGCAAACAGCTGGCTGAGATGGACAGATGCCTCTTCTTTCCCTTTCTGCTCTGATTTCCCATGAAGCAGAGGGCAGCTCAGAATCCTTTTGTCTGGCAACCTCAAGTTCCTTTTCCAAGCCAGTTTTAATGTAGCAAGAATATGGATTGTAGTGTAAACAATAGCTACAAAAATCTTCAATATCAAGAGACAGTTTTGGCCACCTACCACTTATTGAGTTGGAAGTTTTGCAGGGCACAGCTAGCTTAGGTAGACAAAGGTACTGCAGGAAACTCCAACAGAACCCTTGCAATTGCTTTTTCTGCTGTGGATCTGGCATGCAGGCAGTTCTCCGGAGCCAGCATTTTCTGGCATCCAGGAACAAGGTCCAGGCCAGTTTGGCCCAGCTGACTTTCAGAGTAACGGAAAGCAATCCAGTCTGAGCTTTGCTGAAAGCGGAAAAGTTTTCACTCCATTATAGAGCCAGATTTCCTGGTTCTTCCCCTGGCTCCAATGTTATAATTGAATTTATTGAATAAGCCCATAATAAAAGTAATTTTTGCTAAGCAGGGTCAAAACACCTCATGATGAGCCAAATTTTTTATGCCTTCCCTGCCCAGCGCGCCTCCCCCCTTCCCCCCCAGTTTGGGTGTGTTTTATCCTCTTGGCTGCTTTTGAATTCATGACCTGCTCCTTTAATACATTCCTTCCAGTCTAAGCAGTGCTCTCCAACTGCCTGGCACTGATGTTAATGTCTTGCTTCCTGATCAATCAAGTCCTTTGCACACTTCCTTAAAGGAAAACTCTGCTCATTTTATTCAGTCCAATGGCCCAAACATTCACATGGGTAAGGAACATTTATCACCAGGAATAAAACTCTGACACACGTGGGAAGGGAAATTAAGATGTTTATCCCACTTGGCATTTCTGACTCTGTCCTGTGGGCAGTCATTTCCCCCTGAAATTGACCCAGGCAATGTGGATAATGAGTAGCAGAGACTGTGTAATTTCCTACCAATCTGAATAATGGTTTGACTATAATAAAGAGAGGAGGGAAGGGGGAAAAAAAAAAGTTTTTAAGATCAGATAGTCAGTTTCCCCGGAGTCAGTGGGTGTCGTGGGGACAGAATCTGGCTTGCAGTGTTTCAATATTAAAACAGTGGCCCCAATTCCTCATTGTCCTATGCCTTTTGTAGTCACACCAATATGTATAAAATGTTATCCGATCAGACTGCTTGCATTTTATACCCACTTTACCTTGGATTACATGAGTGCAGTGGTGAGTTGGGCCAGTAACATGTCCTTTTTCTAATGGGTGTCAAACTGTTATCAAAGCATGTGGCGAAACAAGATGACAGTTCCTTTCAGTAGGCTTGCACTCTTGAACAAGATGGCCGCCCTAGGAGAAGGTTCAGAAATGCCAGCTGGAATTGAAAGTTTATTTGAAAACTCCTGTTTTCAGTTTATTCATGGTAAAACAAAAAAACCCAAATATTCTTTCCATTGGAACTTCTAGACTGTTATGCTGAGCCAAATGTGGTGTTTTCCTGCAGTATCTGCTTTTTCTTCCTATATTCTGCCAGTTACTAAACAATTCATGGGGTCTTAAGCTTTTTCAAAATGAGAAACCCATTTTAATAGAAAAATTGTCATTGGAATCACCTTGCCTCTGTGATAGAATAACATTCCTGTGCCAAATATAGCAGTTTACATGGAAAAGTAACATCCGGAAAATATTTAATGCATGTTTAACTTATTCTAATGCAATTTAGTAGCTAGAAACAAAGCAATCCAACACCAAGTGACCAGCCAGCTGCCTGCAGGCCACCAGCTAATGCTCTTTGGATCACAACTGGTCCATAGATAAGCATTTTAATTATAGAGGGTCTCATATACTAGTTCAGAAGCCATGTTTCCCCCCACCCCAGGAATGCAATGCTTCCTCCTGCTGGTTTTTAATTCATTCTCCTAAGCAAGCCATTATTCTGTGACTATTAACACTTTGCATTTAACGTAGCCCCTCTTCTCAAGGGTATCTCAAAGCATTTTAACAAACATTAGTTAAGCCTCTGAGGTAGGGTAACCTTTTATACTCGTTTTATTGTGGTGCAGTGATTTTTTTTTTTTTTTCCCCTTTCCCTCAGTGTGAGTCAATGGCAGAGTTGGGAACAGAACACGTGAGTGGGGATTTGTCTCATTCTATCCACGGGACAGCATTCCCACACTGTTTCCCTAACCAGACCCTTTATCTTCTGAATCAATGAATTACCTGGCATTGATTCCTCAGTGCTTGACTGGCTTCCTCTCACTGGTGTTATTCTTTATTCATTTACATGCTCCCTTACTGAACTGGCAATGTTTGACATCAGTGATTCCTCTTAAGTGAACTTATTACTTTCTGCTGTATGATAATACATAACTTAGTGCAAATTGTCTGTTTCATAATACATTGTCTTACGTTTATTAGGAGTTAATGGCAAAGGTCCCACTGAATTCAGTGTGAGCCGGATCAGACTCTGAAGTGGCTTAGATGTGTGGTGAATAATCTGTCAAAGCCTCTAATTTAAAAAAATAAAATCAGTTATGCTGTTTTACATTCTATAGAGCCTTTCACCTCAAACCATGTGAATGTATGAACTGCCCACTAGTGAAAAGCAGCCATCTTTGGGGGATGGGGATAGTAGGCAGGTAGCCATTTTATGTAACAATTTAGAGTGAGAAGAATTTTGTTCAAGGACACTGAGGGAAAGCCTGGTTCATACAAAAACATACCCTTTGAAGTTTCACTCAAAGATCAAGATCTTAAAACTAAGCTTTGTCTCCCTCCCACCCATAGCAAACAGCAAGGAATTTACTTTATCTTATTCAGGACTTGTGTGATAGACCAGAATGGTGATACTGTAGCTGGATCTGTTCATTCTGAGAGATTTCCAGTTTGCTTGTCAGTCCCTCCAGTGAAGCTGACAGACTCAGAGCCAAGGAGTGGGAGATGGAGTAGTTGTTGTTGTGTGTCTTTTTTTTTAAGGTGTGACTCAGGGCAATGAGAGGAGGAAAACCTGTTACACACAAATAGACGCTCTTACACATACAGTCTATAAATACTGAGCATAGTGTTGAACAGACTGTGCTTTTTACAAAGGCTACTCTTTGGGAGAGTATTGACTAGATCAGCACTTTGCTTCAGATACCATGGGACAGATTTGATAGATTCTGAAGCTCTGATGTAGCCTTTGCTCTTCCTAATGAGGTAGCTGGGGTTCTGCAAACAGAGAGATGGGTGAGAATGGTAGTTGGCTGGCTGCAGTAGATTAGTTCTGCTTCTTGACTGTTCAGGATTGGAAGGTTACAGAAATTACAACAGCAGGATTAATAGAAACTAGCAGATATATTACAATAAACTAAATTTGGGTTCTTAACCTATGGCCTTTTAGCACTCACAATAAGACTACATCACTACTTCTGCTGTTTTACAGCACAGCATTCAGGAACCTCTGTTATGAGGAGATGACTGCATTGTTCAGCTATATTTGAGTGCAGCATCCAGGATCCAGCACATCAGAAACCTTACTGCTAAGGTGCCCCAAGGACTCCTCGTTGTTTTTGCTGACACAGACTAACACGGCTACCCCTCTGAAACCTGCTTTACCTCTGTCATTCTCAGAGCTGTGGCAGTGACTTCTGGAAGTGCAGCAGCTCTTGAAGAGGTCCAGAATGCACAGCATTTAGACGTTTGCTTCTGTCACAATAGACGCAAACCTTCCATCCTGGGCTGATTTGATGAGATTGAGGTGAGATTTTTAAAATAGCTGCAGCCCTCTTGATGGATAAAAATTAGTTGTTTTCCCATTGTGGGGTAAATTAAAACCAACTGTTTTTAGCAGGATGCCAAATACTGCAGCTGTCCACCTTGTTAATGATCAACTCAATCCCACTCCTAACCATCTTCCTTCCTTACAGTTCTTTTCTCCTCTTCTTGGGGATCTCTGCCTAAAGCTCTTAGAAGCATTGGCAGAACGAAGTAAAACATGGTCCCAGGAGACCCTATAGGTAAGGCACTGTAGCTATGTCACTGTATTCTCATAGTGTAGATGCTTTCTACAGTGACGGAACGTTTTTTTTTTTTTTCTTTCCCCATTGCTGTCGGAACTCCATCTCCCTGAGCGACAGTAGCTAGATCAAAAGAAACAGTCTTCCGTCAACCTAGCTGCATCTACACCAGGGATTAGCTCATCGTAGCTACAGCGTTCAAGGGTGTGGATTTTTCACATCCCTGAGGGCTGTAGCAGTGTCAATGTAACTTTTGAGTGAAGACCAGGCCTAAGGATCTAGGGGAGGAAGAAACAACTTGGTGGGGAAGACTGGATCATATTGGGAAGATGATCTGAGGCAGTGCTCCTCCTCAAAGTAGCAAAGCTAAGCTGCATCCCATTGCAGCCTGCAAACACCCCGGCAGTATTTATAACACACAATCTGGTTAACTCTGGCACTGTGACACATTTGTATTACCTCTGTTATGCCAGAGTGAAACAGCATGGAAACACCAGTGCTGAGGTGGCATGAGGTGTGATGGTTTTTGATTTGTGTTCAGGTGTAGAAATTGTTTAAAAGGTGAGTTTGAACTTTCACAAGGTGTGGACTGATTAAATGATCAGGGATTAATAGAAGGGTGAAGCTACCAGTCAAAAGCTGTGACAAGAGAATGCAGTCACAGTTGCCTCTAGTCAGCATTCCTAATTCCATTCTTCACTGTTTTCTTATGATGGAGCTGTTCTCTCACCCACGTGCCCTCATCAGTTCCTACTCCATTCTTCTTTCTTATATCTTGGCACTCCCAGCTGACATACATGCATCTCCTGTTCCTTTGACGCTATTCCATGTGGACCTTGATAGTTAAGTGTTGTTGTTTCCAAGGCCAGTGGTTTGCTATTGAGAAGGTTTTTTGTACAAAAAGGCAGAAACAGCCTAGAAGAGACTGTCTTTAACCGATTTTACTCCTAATTTCATACACACATTTTGAAGGGGTGGGGGGATTCTGTGTAGTCTACCAGGAGAACAGGCTCAAGGGATCTCTAATTAACAGGAAGTTAAGGTACTGGTATGAGGTCTTAGGTGAATTGAGGAGAACCTGTAGAAACAGCATCCAGCAGAAGAGAGCCATCTGGGAATATGTAGCATAATTTTTCCCCTGCCTTCAAGAGAGTGGTGCTGTGAATAAGGTCACTAGTATGTCCTTCTGGGAGAGGCTGGGACTAAAGTATTATTATTAATTAATTAATTTTTATTTATTATCATTATCATCCTCTATGAATTATTTGTATTACTGTAGCACCTAGGGACCCCAGTCATGGACCAGAACCCCATGGTAGTACTGTAGGTGTTTTACAAAAAGATGGCAGGTTTGAGAAAACACAAATGGAGATCCTAAATCATTCCTGCCCATGAAGGGGCAGGATTGGAGTAGATGTGAGCTCACAGTACCATGTGCTAGGAGAGGGTAGGCCGGTGGTATCACAGTACCAGTAGTTAGGAGTGATTGGACTAGGGAATTTTATGGGGAATGGCGGTGGGTGGGTGTGTGTGTGTGTGTGTGTGTGTATATATATATATATATATATATATATATATATTTTTTTTTTTCTTTTAAAATTGTTAGTAACAAAATTGTAGCTTATATTTCATCTGTGCTTCATTTACAAGATTCATTCTGTGTCTGTCATTCCCTCATTAACTGAAGTATTGCAACATACACATGCACACCCTTTGTAAGAGGAGTTCTTCTTGAAATAAGAAGACGATTGCGTTCAATGCAAGAGTTATGTCCTGAGTGTTCCCTATGCAAATTGAAGCAGCAGGCCTTATGAGAAGGGAGATACAGGAAGACAATGAAGAAGACTGTTCTGCTGTGATATCCACTAAAGGAGGTCAGCTGCTCACTCCTGTCACATAACATTTTCTTGTCTCCAGAAAGTTTGGAGTGGAGCTGAGGCTGCTTTGCCACCTCACTCCTTTCCCCTCTCTCTTATCTAGTTAAGCCACAGCTTCCCAGGCTCTGCTGCGTCTGCATGAGATATGCATACCACACCCGTCTCTCAGCACACCAGCCATCACCTCCTGAAGGCACCCATGGGAAATCAGAAAAATGATGTCTGAAACCATTAGACAGAATCTGATCCCAGGGTGGGCCAGGACAGGATTACAAGAGCCACTGTAAGTTTTTTATAACAAAATGTCTCTTGGCTTGAAGTTTGATCACATACCTTTCAGTTCGGACTAGGACATAAAACTATATGTTGCGTAATAGCTTTCATACAAAATGTGTGAAATATAACTACAAAGTTCAAATGAAAGCAAGAGCAGGAAAGATGATCCCAAACGATATTTGAGAATTGAGCGGGGTGGTGGAATAAGAGACAAAGAGGTGAAAGGCTCTTCCAGGCAGTGGGAGATGCAAGGGAGAAGGTCCTTGCACCTGAAGGGGTGAAGGAATGGAGAAGTAGATTGGTTCTAAGAATCACGTTTTCAAAGTAGCTCAGGACCAGATGCGTCTCAAATAATTCCAGGTGTTCAGCCCCTACAGTTGGAGGACCAGATTTTCAGCACCCAGCAGCTCACATTGTGGCACTTTTGTGAACAGCTTTGCAAAAGAACTCTGCACCCAAAATCCAGAGTAATGGTGAAAATTTGGCTCTGACTCTGGGTGCTGAGCTCTCTCTAAAACTCTGGCCTACGGTAGTGGAAGGGGTAGGAAGGGGAATAGAAGTGGATGAATCCTGTGCGGAAATAAAATACAATTCTGAATATCGGTTCTGCAGTCAGACTTGTGCGAGCAGACTCTTGCACCCATGCAGAGCCTTTGAGTTTACATGTGAGTGTAGGAGGTCTGCCTGCCTGCATGGATCTGATTTGTAGGATTGGGTCTTATTTTTGTACGGAATAGAGTTATTTTCAAAGAAAATGAGTTAGCTAATTCCAGCTATCAGACAGTAAATGGTGTAAATTGCAGAAAACTGGTGCGAAGGCGTTGTATAGTGAATAAGTTTAAAACAGTAAGTGAGGCCAATAGCAGAGGAAGAAGCTATTCGATATGATTAATAAGAAGTTTGCGCTGATGTGCTATGTGTCTCAAATAATTCCTTATTTTAGAACATTCAGGGTCCCACTTAAACTCTCCAAATCCAGGAGAAACCACGCTGCAGCTGCCATGCCATCACTTAAACCCTGTGTACTGCTAGCCACCATCACGGCAGAGAAGATGCTACCAGGCACAAGACCAAGAGTACATGTGAGTCTTGCATACCTGGCCTGTGACTATATGGAGTAGCTACCCTGCCTTGTTGTCCCTCTGTTGTGGTACCCATGGTGTATTGGTTTTTCCACTGCCTAGAGGCTCTGGCAGTACCCCAGTACAAGATAGTTAAAGGGGGGGTGTCTGCATTTTCTGGCTTTTTTTGAGGTTCATTAATGCTGTTTGAACATATTTAAAATGTAGCTTAATTTCCTGTGTGTATTTGTTTCTGTCTTTTCCTTAGAACATCCAAAGAGAGTAAGCTGAGAGTATAAAGCAGAATGGAACCAAATTCATCCACTGCACTTGACGGTTACACTAGGGTCTGAATTTGGCCCAGTGCATTTAACCACATTCACCATGTTCCTGTGATACAGCTTTTAAATATTTTATATGATTTGGATCTTGTGTGATTTCTTTTAAACTTGTAGATTTAGAGGTGCCTGGAATGGTGTGGCAGGTAGGTGATATCAAAATAAAATATATTAGTAATATGGGGCCTAACTTTGAGGTCTGTCTGTTCATTCCGTAGGCTTTGACCTATGTGTATTATCACCGTGTATTCACATGATGGACTAACAAACTGGATCATCTTGGATTTTCTCTTATTCTCTACAGGCGGCCCAATGGTCCTGTTTTTCCCCCAACGTTTAACCCTTCCATTATTATTAAAGCCTTACACTACAGCGATCTCCCTTCAGGCAGGGGGTGGGGCATTGGATGGGACAATCTTTGGAAGCTACAAGTGCTGCTCCTTCGTTTAAGTAGAGCCACTTCCAGAATCTGTACTCCTAGGGGCTTGATCCTGCAAGTAGCACAGTATCTCCTGGTGATACTGAATGTAGTCAGCCCATTAAAGTCCATTTGAGTTGAGGGCACTCTGCAGATTGGAGGATTTGCATCTAAAGAGAAAGGGTCTGATCCCTTTGGCAACAGCAGCTGGATTAGACCCTAAAACCTGGACTGGGAGTCAAATTCTGGAGGTACAGAACATCCTCACTAATGGCTTGTATACTTGGCATCAGCATGAGTTACTCTGGTTTGAAAGCAGCATAAGTTGCTCTAGTGCAAACCCTGCCATATGCTGGTGTAGCACATCTACCTTGAAACTTTGCATCAGTGCACCTCTACTGGTTCAAAAATTGCTACTGTAGACAAACCCTAACCTATCCCTTAAGCCCACATGGCTTTGCCTTCCTTGCCTATACCTGTTTCTAATTTATCTGTGTGGCATCTGAATAAATCCACAGTAGCTTCTTAGCTTTTATTCTTTTGGTTTTTTTCCCTTTCCCTTCTCATTCACCCACCACATTTTTAAAAAGTATATTATTTGTGGGGGGTAGCTATACTGAGAGAGAACTCTTGGATTTCACCTGAAAGAAGGAAGAAGCTATGGTCCATCTAGTAGTAAATAATACTAGTGAAACATTTGTTAGGAGAAAACTCTTATTAACAATTATTTCTAGTTTAAAGACAAACAATGAACATTTCACTGACTTCAGTGGGGGAAGAGTTAGGCTAAAACTGTGTCCTTTTGCAAATCTCAGCCTTACATTGAATGAAAGGCACTAAGGGGCCATGGACCAAACATGAGGTCAGACATCAGGAATCCTGAGTTCTAATCCTGCCTGCTAATTTGCTGGATGGCCATAAGCAGGTTTAAAACTCTTCCTGTCTCAAATTTCCCCAACTGCAAAAGAGACCTAATACTTAAAAGCTTCTCTCACAGGGATATTAGAAGGATAAATATTTGTATAAGACTTTGAAAATATAATTGCTAAGTATTTTCGTTAGTGACTTTTTCATAAACACGCTTTGCAGTCACAGAGGATCCAGCATTCTTCACGCAAATTATATCACCTTAAAGAAAGTACTGTAAGCACTTCAGGCAATTGTTGTTAGAAATGGCTAAGTTATTTGAGGTGGATGATGGCAGAAGTGTGTTATTAATGGACTGTTCAGTCAAAAACTATAATATTACCCTAAAGTGGATACAAATATACCATCTTCTAAAGAGAAGGATTTCTTGCAATTATGAAATGTGGCAGCAGTATTTTTGTCTTCTCTTTTCTATGCCACCAATCGTTATTAGGGCAATCAGAACTCCTTGTGGAAAAAAGACTGAAAGGGTGTCCTTTGATTTCTGTTCTTGCATAATATATTTTCCATAGGTAATATCTTTTAAATTGAGCAACCCATGTCCTACAGCCTAAACATTTAAAATATTTTCCTTAGTCCAGACAATTAAGCTATATGAGCAAATTCTCTCTCTCTCTTTCCCCCCCCCCCTTCCTCCCCCCATCCCCTCTGTGATAGCTTTTATTCTAAAATTTCAGAGGTTGGGACAACTTTCTTCTTCTTTTGTGTTTGATGCTTATCAGGACCACCTAGCAGTACACTTTCTCTCTTTAGCTGTGACACATACGATAATGCTCTTCTAGCTATATCACAGTACTGGCAGTAAGAAAACATGCTCTCAAAGAAACATGTCCTCTGTGAAGTATAAAGTGGATGATGCTGCAAATGCATCATATGGTATATTGTGTCAAGAGAAATGGATTGTTACTTCTAATTGTCCTGTAAAATTATTTCTTTTTTTAAAAAGGTTTCTAAGAATAAGAGTGCTAAAAACTGAACTTGTTAAGCTACCTTATTTTCTTCTTTCCCCCCCTTTTGCATGTAGATAAATCAGTAGCAGGGGCTCTAAATGATTTGGAGGATTCCTGGAAGAGGTGAAAACCTAAGTCAGTGTTCAAAGCAATGACTGAAACTTGGTACCTTCTGACAGCTAGTCAATAAGGCTCATGGGTAGGGAAGTGAATAGGGAATGCTTGCTGTAACTTTAGTGTGAATAAAGGACTTTAGTCTTCTGATCTGACATCTCTTGGGAACACTCAAATTGATAAAGATGAAATTAAGTACACTTGTGTGAACACTTACTTCTTATGGTCTCATTGCTGTCATTTATCTTGTCATCCTCAAGCTTCTCATTGACATCAACCCGAGTAGTGCAACACAACTATTATTCCTTGCAACAATAACAATCAAATTCAAGCTTTTTAGTTTGGGGATCTAGTGGTGTATTTCAGCTAAAATTGTTTATCATAGTTTATTTCATATGGTATTAGGAAGCAGTTGGTATACTCCCTTCCTTTAAATGATCAGGCACCTATTATAGATTAATTCCTGAATCCAGAGGAGTCTTAACTATTTTTCTATGCTCCTTTCATTCCAATATTAAACAATTATTTAACTGCAAAACAGTGGGACCCTATTATAATGAAACGTTTTCCTCATAAAAGAGGTACAAAGTAAGTAAAGGTTTTGCTGTACTAGACATAGAGGCCCAGTACACCCAAGTTCCTAATACAATGGTATTTCTCTTCAATATTTGGAGAAGATAATCATGTTGGCTTTGCTTATATGTCATCAAGTGAGCTCAAACCCTTTATCAATAAATCACTTTGGAGACAGAGCAAAGAGACCAAGTTTCTTGTTAGGTGTGCAGTTTGCCAGAACTATTGCTTTGTCCTGCTAGTAAAGTAGTAGTGAACTAAACCTCCACTCCCCCTAGTCTAAGAAGCTCCTACAGTAGTGAGCTTGATGTTCAGTTTTTGAAGGTGGTGATGCCTCAGCCAAGGAGATTTAGTAACTCCTGGTATACAATATTTGCACTCTAGAGACAGGCGCAAGCCAGGAGTCCTGACTCCCAACCCCTCCTAACCACCTTTTGGTGAAGAACTGAGAATGGTGTATATATGCCATCGTGTACTAGATGATTTGTGTTGGCGACTACAACCTGTGTGTGGCCGGCGCAGGCAGGCCCTACCACAGCGACCTTCCCCACGTGGTCCTGGTGTAGGCCTCACCCTCTTGCCCTGCAGGAGCTGGCTCTAAAAGTGAAAAAGAAACTCGGTCTCTCCACTGAGGATGCGAACCAGCCGGCAGGCGCTAAACGACAGCGCTCCCCTGGTCTCTCCCGGGGTGAGGGCGGGACCCTAGTACCGCCTGCTTTCCTGATTGGGCACGGGGGCGGGATTGAGGCACAAGCATGTCCTGCGTTTCTGATTGGTGCTTGGAGTGAGGGGGGTAATTGGAATTCCGATTGGATGCGGAAGAAAGGCAGGTCCTACGTACGCTGCTCCTTTTCTGATTGGTCTCTGGGAAGGGTGGGTTGCCCATCTGGTGCTCCTCTGATTGCTCTCTGGTCGGGATAGGAGGGGAGTGGGATGTTATCATTTCTGGCTCTTCTGATTGGACCCCGCGTAAGGGGCGGGACCATCGCAGGTCTCCTCCCTCCCAGTCAAGGCTCGGGGCGTGGCGGCGGCCCCCCATTGGCCGGTGGGCGGAGCTGGCCGCCGCCGGGGCCCAATGGGCGGCGGGGTGCGTTGGTCCGCTCGGCCCCCGAAGAGCTGATAAGTAGCAGCGCGAGGGGGGGGTTCGCTGGTTACTGTTGGGGCTCGCGGGAGGAGACGGGCGAGGCTGGGTCCGAGCTGGGGATGGCGGGGGCTGCTGGGGCCTCCTGCTGCCGCGGCGGAGTGGGGGGGCTGCAGCCGCTGAGGGCCACCATCCCTTTCCAGCTGCAGCAGCGGCGCGGGGCAGGCGGAGACGGCGGCCGGGCAGGTAACGGGGGCCTGAGGGGGGCAGCAAACTGGGGGGGGGGGGAGCCTTGGTGCTGGTGGGGGAATGGGAGGGAGCGGGCTGGGCTGTCGGGCGCGGAGCGAGGGGTTGGGGGGCCGTTGGGGCGGGAGGGGGGGCGCGGAGCGAGGGGTTGGGGGGCCGTTGGGCCGGCCGGGAGGGGGGGGGGGCGCGGAGCGAGGGGTTGGGGGGCCGTTGGGCCGGCCGGGAGGGGGGGGGGGGCGCGGAGCGAGGGGTTGGGGGGCCGTTGGGCCGGCCGGGAGGGGGGGGGGCGCGGCGCGAGGGGTTGGGGGGGCCGTTGGGCCGGCCGGGGGGGGGGGGGGCGCGGAGCGAGGGGTTGGGGGGCCGTTGGGCCGGCCGGGAGGGGGGGGGGCGCGGAGCGAGGGGTTGGGGGGCCGTTGGGCCGGCCGGGAGGGGGGGGGGGCGCGGAGCGAGGGGTTGGGGGGCCGTTGGGCCGGCCGGGAGGGGGGGGGCGCGGAGCGAGGGGTTGGGGGGGCCGTTGGGCCGGCCGGGAGGGGGGGGGCGCGGAGCGAGGGGTTGGGGGGCCGTTGGGCCGGCCGGGAGGGGGGGGGGCGCGGAGCGAGGGGTTGGGGGGCCGTTGGGGCGGCCGGGAGGGGGGGGCGCGGAGCGAGGGGTTGGGGGGCCGTTGGGGCGGCCGGGAGGGGGGGGCGCGGAGCGAGGGGTTGGGGGGCCGTTGGGGCGGGAGAGCTCTTCTCTGCGCCCCCCCCCCGTGTCAGTTGGGGGCCCCGCTAGCCCGCGCGCGCCCCCACCTGCCACGTGCTTCAGGACCCAGCTGTGCGTGACCAGCCCTCCGACGCAGCACCCCCCTCCCGCAGCAGCGCCGCCGGGGCTGGTCGGGCCCTGGGGTGCACCCCCTGCAGCAGACCCCCACCTCTTTTATCTGCGGCCGTTCAGCTTCCTGCTGGGCTGCCCGGCTCTCCCTGTGGACGGTTCCCAGCTGACAACTGGCCAGGAGGGTTTGTCCACCTATTGCCATTTAGGGGCCCCTTTCTGTCTCTGTTGCCAGCCCAAGTTCTTTCTTCTCTTGCATGTGCAGTAAACAGGTGTGTGGGCCTGCAGGGGTAATTATTATGTAGCCCCGCAAGCAGACTGGGGTGGGTAAGAGTTGAACAGATCAAGATTGAAGGAAAAGGAGAGGCCTAGGCAAGAAGTGGTGGGATCTCATAAAAGAAGACCTTTATTTTGGCATGCGGGGCTATACAGGATATGGCACTAAATAGATTAATTTGGAGAGAGATGACTTGTAGAGCAGACTCCATTTGATGGGATTTACACAAGAAAGAAGACCAAAAGCTGCTGGTGAACAAAGCCCACCCAGTAAAGCATCCTCAGCTATACTCCTGCAGAACCTAATCTAGCCGTTAGGGCATATGGCAAAGCACCTTGGCTGGCTCTTGCCTGAGGGTTGTGATGGAGAGGCTTATACTTGGTTGCTTAGGTAAGGTTCAGTTTTGCATAGTGTGTGCCTGAGTTGTAGGTGAGCCTGGAATCTTTGGGGTGACTGGTTTTTAATGGTGGGAAAATAGCTTACTTGTAGTGGCTAATTAACATGGCAGTGAGTGTGTGATAAAATGCTTAATGTCCACCTATGGTGACATAACTCTACAAATGCATCCAGCTATTTGCCTTCCATTTCCTATCTTTAAAAAGGAAATAAGGTACTTTCCCTCACAGGGATGGTTAGGAGGATTACTTAATGTTTGTAAAGAGAAGATGAAAAGCTTTATTAAGTGTGCCATTATCAACTTGGCAAGATGGAGCACAAACTGACCAATGATCCCACCCAGCATAGGGATCAAAACTTGTTAGCTACACAATCTTTGATGGAAGGATCTGTATGCTGAGAAAGGGAGGAGGGAACAGCAACTCTGGTGATCTTGGCTTTCTAGAACCTCCATTCTTGGCTTTAAAGTTAGTTTTGAGTTTAAATCTGAACTGTAGTCGCTGCTTTCCTGAAGGGTGTGGGTGGAAAGCCCCTGCATCTTAGTCTAAACATGCTCTCTGGTTGATGAAACTTACAGGTTTCAGAGTAGCAGCTGTGTTAGTCTGTATCTGCAAAAAGAAAAGGAGTACTTGTGGCACCTTAGAGACTAACAAATTTATTTGAGCATAAGGTATTTTCCACTGCATGCATCTGATGAAGTGAGCTGTAGCTCACGAAAGCTTATGCTCAAATAAATTTGTTAGTCTCTAAGGTGCCACAAGTACTCCTGTTTTTACAGCTTACAATCTTTCTATTCTAACCGTATCCTCAGTCTGAGCAGAGCGACTTTGGCCCAAGCTACGAGTACATAGAGTTCAAATGGCTGATGCTGCGACTCAGGTTTAAACTGAAATTATATAGTGGTGCAAGTTATTTTTTTAGAGGAAGGTAATTTGAATCCTTATCAAGTACTGTGTGAAGGGAAATAGTATTGGCTAGAGCTCTGGGGCTTGTTTTCTGTTCCCACCTCTGAAACTGACTTTGAGAAAAATCACACTGCTGGTTCCTACCTCTGTAAAATGGGGATATTTACCAACCTTTGTAAAGCACTTTTAGATTCAATGAGGGAAGTCTCTTTTCAGAGTATCAATGTAAGAAAAGTACATAAAATGAGTATGTAATTGTGAGTGCTTTTTAAATATAAGTTGAGTGGGTGGAAATGAGAGTAATGAGAACCTGGAATGGGTGAGATATGGGAGAAAAAATACGGAGGGGGGGTGGATTTGGGATGAGAAGCAAAGATATAGTAGAAGGAGGAAGGTGAACAAGAGCTAAACTAACGAAGATATTTTTGACTGCATTAAAACCATTCCGGTAGATGCAGTAAGTTTAAAATTCCATGTGGGCATTCTAATTACATGCACAAATAAGGAGCTTTCATCTTTGGGCTCTTGAGGTCACTTCTGCACATTTGCCTGTTTGAGGCGGGGGAAATTTGTTCTTTGCTTTTGCATTATAACAAGTTGCCTTATTTTAAGATGGCTTTAGGTCACAATTAAAAGAAGCTAAACTGAAAGTTATATCTGGAGTTGAACAGCACATCCTATTACTGAGGTCACTTGACTTGATACAGAAGCAATCATTTAAATTCATATGTACTGTAAACCATAATGGATCCCAAAACTGCAGTGCCGAGGTATCTCTAAAGTTTTTTTTTTAAAAATCACGAAGTATAACCTTTTTGGAGGGTTTATATGAGCCTGTGGAAATGCTTTTCCTTCATGTGTGATTGCTGCTTTATTTTTAGGGTTGCTCATGAGTGCTGGGCTGCTGCTGAAATCTTCCTTACTATATGAAACGCTGAAAGAGCAGTGTAACACTTTTTTTGGACTAAACACAGGATTACATGGGCTTTTCAAATAGTAAAGAACATTGATCAAATTTTGGCCTACCAACCTTGACAGCATCCGTTTGAAATGCTTTTATATCTGGTTTCATGCACCAGTTCTTAAATCTACTTTAGGGTGGGTTAGAGCAATCACTTTTGTAAAGAGGAACAGCCATTAATTCTCACAAGTGTTGTGCATTTCATTATATGAGGCTTATAGTACTAGTTGTTTTTCCTGCCACTGTGAGGATTAGTATTGATCAGAGAAGCCATTAGAGTATTATGCCCAATTTACACTTGAACTGAGTTCATTAAATAAACAGCACATTTCTTTGAGCTCTAATCCCCCCCTCTATGCCACCTCTACACTGAAACTGACATGAAACTGCTGTGAATATGGCAATTTATCATATGACAGTCTGAAAACATATAAAATTAAAGCAAAACATTATTGTGAAATTAGGACATATGTAGGCTAGCTTTTTCTGCTGGCTGCATTGTGGAGTCTCATTGTGGCTCTGTACTGCCCTGTGCCATGGCATTGGATGCTTGTAGGTTTTCTGAGGGTTAGAAGGCTGAAAATCCACTGACAGTCTATTCAAAAACAGGAATTGCTGGTCTTCGTTTCTTCCTGGCTTTGTGCCCTCACTGCTCATGCTCTGGCAGCTTGAATTTTTCCTCTTGATCTTTTTCATGTACAGTTTGAGATGTATTTAAAGTTCCATAGCTGTGCCCCAGTCACTGTTCATACAATAAGCTTCAATTTGCCATTTGTATGTGTGGAAGCTACTGCAGTAAATTAGCTGTGGTTTAACTAAAAACTGTATCAGTGTTTCCTAACTCTAAAACTTTCACTGCAATCTTGGAATCTCAGTGCTGAAATCTGTTGCTATCAATTTTTTCCTGGTTCCTGTGCCCTGGCTTATTGGATGGCTTATGAGTGGCTTGACTGCTGGCCTTCTGAGATGGGTTACTTTTAAAAAGCTGAAGCCGTTTCTCCAGTACTAGTTGTGTGTCTTTCCATGGCTTCGACGGACACATGGAAAGACGGTCTGCGAGCCAGTCTGATTCTGCAGCTGCTCTGTTCACAGAAAATCCTGCTGAAATAAAATAGGGAGCAGCTGTTGAATCTGCCCCTTAAAGAGCTTCTGCTAAACTGCGTAGCTATTCTGCAGTGAAGAAGCCAGGCAAACAATTCTGCGGAGACTAGGGTTTGTTGTCTTGGTGTTTAGAAGTCTTCATGCTTTGAAGTTTATAGTGTGTGCAGTGAAGGTAGCCATGATGGTTTCAGTCATCCCTTATCTCTTCAGTGGTGTAGTTTATGCTGGTAAGGTAGGTAAATTACTACCCTGTCTTGAAGATCCCATTCAGATACGGGCCAGACTCACCTCTACTGTCTCCTTTTACACTGATTCATTGGCTTTGAGACTGCTATCAAAATTCCGTAGGTGCAGTAACAGTCGAGCCTATGTTCTCACAAAGGTGGAATCAGCTCCTTGGAAATTTTTAGGTTTATTTTAGTTCACTGTAAACAAAGCTGTGCTGTGTGAAGCTCCAGTTTCCCCCAAAGTATATTCTGAGCTCCACATTAACTGGAAAATTTCCCTTCTTAGTATCCAGACTCTAATCTCCACAGGGACTTATGAATACATTTCTACATGCTTCATGCCCTTGAATCTACTGGGATGAGAACCAAGCAGTCTTGGCTTTCTAGAGATCTTGCACCAGATGGCTTAAACGTGGCTTTCTGATTGTCTAAAGTAAATTGTTGAGATCCTCTGAGCTTTCTCCTTGCCAGACTGACCATTGGAAATGGCAGCTGCTTAAGAAAACTTGGAACTTAATGTATGTGGCAGCACTGGTGTACATGGTGCTTTATAAATGTAGGTGGACAAACTACCTGCCCTGCTGAGCTTGCAGTCTGAGACAACGCATAGAAAAAAGGAGGGGATGGAGCAGTGCACCATAAAAACAAAGCGACTTCATAGTTGTTTTCTTAGTAGTTCCAATGATCTTTAGTTCCAATAGTTCCAGTGATGATGATAAAAATAACAAACTTTTGTTTATACTATAATGTAAGCTGTGTTAAAGGTCATGTGATGAGTCAAGGATGATGGGTTAGCGGCGCAAGCTGGTGGTCACAAACTGCATTTTAAGGGGAGTCTTGGAGGAAAGGGAGGATGTTTCTTGGTCCACTGGAGGAGAGACACTATCATATAGGGAGTGGCGTGAAAAAAGTGCATAGTGGGTGGAGGGCATAAAAGTCAGTTATTGGTGGCAGAGTGTAGTCTGTGAGAGGGAATAGTATGAGATGAGTAGAGCTGCAGGCAGAGTGTCTTCACCTGTGCATGCATGTAGCTGTGCTTGGGGGACAGCCTTGATTAGGGATGACTTTTTGCCAATTTCCATACCTCCTGTCAGCTTAATAGAGGCTATACTGGTAAAGAAAAGAATTATGGACATGATCACTTATTGGTAACTATTCCCTTTTCACCAGGACAAAGTTTCCTCTGTCCTGTAGCTTATAGAATTATATAGTGTTCTTTAACTTTTCAGGAAGTTGCTATTAACTGAGGTGACTCATCTAGCTAGGATTCTGTAGCTTGCTGTCTGAATTTGCCTGCTTCTGAGATGCCAAATCCTTTTCTTGCTGCGTAGATCCTGCTAAACCAGTGAAGAAATGAGAAAATTACCAAATCAAGATTTATCATGGCATGAGTGTGAAACCATGTCTCGTGAATATTGTAGATTTAAACTGGTTGGGACATGGTTTCATAAGCAGTTTATTCTGCCAAGCATACACAGACTTAAAACATTTAGGAGGAAAAATGTCTGTTTACCACTTGAAAGCATTGTGAATGGACTTTGTCTACATGATATAGATAGAGCAGAGCCTGATAAATTAATATTTCTCCTCCTCCTTCCCTCTGCCATAGAAGATCTAAAATTAACTTGAAGGCCTCTGTTTCTGGATTTACTAACTGGACATTTGCTGCAGGGTTTGTGTTCACCCTGAGGACACACATGAAGGCTTTCACTACCAAAATAGTGGCCCAGGTGTTTGTGGTTTTGCTGTTCTTGGGTTTTCCTTTGTGCTGTTAAATGCACCTGGGGAAGTTGCAGGTGTTACTTATGCAGGGATGGTCAGAGTGGGGTCCACAGCCTACCCAAGGAATTGCTTTGTGTGAGTGATTACTTAGACCCAGTAAAACATTTCATGCTGGCACCTGTAGTCTGCATATGCTGCAGCTATCCTTCACTTTAAATAAGGAATTGTGGAAATTAACTGATCAGTTTAAGATAGGTTGGCTAAAAGTTAGATGTCCTTACAGTAATGGCTCACCTGCTAACTCTGGTATTCCCTCCCAGGGATTTCTGGACTTCTGGAAGATATGTGCATGTGATGTTGATACCATGATGAGCATGGCTGAGGATCTTGTTGCTAGTAATGATGGGAGTGACTTTAGTGGCCTTCAGTATTCAATTTCTTGCATTGTTGGTCTGATTTTTTCCTCTGGTGGAACATGTGCCTGTTGGCTGCTTATATAATAAAGCTTCACATGCATGTGTTTAGTAGGTATGGAATGAAGCATTCCCTGTGATGGGAATAAGTTGACTGGTTTCATTCAGCAGATCTTGGATTCCTGGGTGAGTCTATGGTTGTCTAATTGGCAGTCTACCTGTAACCCTGTGTATTGGATGAGGGATGTCTCAGGCAGGATTAACAGGTCAGGTTGTGTCAACCATACAAAAATAGGAGTATTGATCCACTTTCACTCCAAGTGAGAAAATAGTAATTGTAGGTGTAACTCAAGACACTATGAACTCCTGGGATGAACTTCAGTAATAACAGAGCATAACTTGGATGATACTGTGCTATGTCACACAGCAAAGACACTTGCACACAAACTCTGCTCAGCTAAATTGAAGGAATAAAGCTGAACTATTGCAAAAGTCATGGGACATCTTGCTGCTTTTCCCTCTTTCTTAAGGGCTTTTTCAAGTGTATGTGTGGATTGATGGGATTTGAGGGATTAGGGACAGGGAGGAAGTTGTCCAGAAAGTGAACATCCTTAGGGACTGGACTGAAGATGGGAAGATATTGAAGTTAATATTCTTGCTGCTGCTCTAGACAAAAGCAGTTCACCTTTGCCCTATGCAATCAAGTCAGTTCTCTTTATCTTCTATGAAGTATGGCTATATACAGTATAAGGCTCTGACTTGAGGCCAGATGCAAAACACAGGTGGTGTAATGTTAAGTGTAGAACAAGTTTGTCATGAGCAGTGTAATTAGAGCCACTTTAGAGTGTTGATGTCTTCAGTTGATATGGATCATACGTTCACTGTAAACTTGCTGCTCTCAGCTTGCTGGCTAGCCTCTTTACAAGTCTGGGAACGGAGAAATAAAGGATATGATCCCACCTGTCATTAATTTTGACTTGTATTGACAGTTCTGTATCAAACAAGCTGCTCCCTGCTTTAAAAATTCAGGATAGTCTTTAAAATTCTGCTTCTATTGGGTAAATTTGAGATTAGTGTGTGCCCTGAAGGAATGAGATGGCTTTTATGGGATATCTGAATTGCTCTCTTGAGATGGACTTCTGGGTTTGTGTCTCTGGATCCTTTCTTTTCCATCAGAATGTAAACAGTAGAGTTTCCAATGGTCTACCAACACATTTCAATAACATTGCTTTTAATATGATACAGAGCCAGAAGCACTGGAGACAGTAATCTGTTAGGGACTGGGACTGTAAACTCTTAAATCCAAGGACTGTTTTACTTGTATTTGTAAGGCGTCTAGTATGTTGGTGCTCTGATCTTAGCTGAGGCCTCTAGACTCTACTGTAATGCATTATAATACATAATAAAAATAACTTTTCCTGTGGCAAGTAGTTGGGTACAAAAACAAATAATCCCAGTTTAAACTAGTTATGTTTAAAACAGGGGTGGGCAAACTTTTTAGCCTGAGGGCCACATCTGGGTATGGAAATTGTATGGCGGGCCATGAATGCTCACAAAATCGGGGGTTGGGGCATGGGAGGGGGTGAGGGCTCTGGGGTGGGGCCAGAAATGAGGAGTTCAGGATGTGGGAGGGGGCTCTGGGCTGGGGCCAGGGTGTTGAAGTGCAGGGGAGGGGTGAGGACTCTGGGCTGGGGATGAGGGAGTGGGGGTACAGGAGGGGGTTCAGAAGGTGGGAGGGGGATCAGGGCAGGGGTTTGGGGTGCAGGAGGGGGTCAGGGGTGTAGGCTCCAGGTGGCACTTACCTCAAGCAGCTCCCGGAAGCAGCGGCATGTCCCCGCTCCGGCTCCTATGTGGAGGCACAGCCAAGCAGCTTGGCATGCTGCCCTGTCCGCAGGCACCTCCCCTGCAGCTCCCATTGGCCATGGCTCCTGGCCAATGGGAGCTGTGGGGGCGGCCCTTGGGGCAGGGACAGCATGTGGAGGCCCCTGGCTACCCTTATGCATAGGAGATGGACGGGGGAACATGCTGCTGCTTCTGGGAGCCATGCAGAGCAGGGCAAGCCCCGGAACCCACTCCCTGGCCGGAGCTCAAGGGCCAGATTAAAATGTCTGAAGGGCCGGATGCGGCCCTTGGCCGTAATTTGCCCACCCTTGATTTAAAAGCAAGCTGACCTCATTTGCCGCACTTCCCTTTTCCCCAAATTAGCAAAGCCATAAGAGAGATTTTGGTAACATTGTGTGTTGTAATTCCTTGCTTTTTTTACTTTTGCGCTGGAGTCATGCTATAACTTGTAAACTTCTGCTATGCTTCCTACTCTGCAAAATTTACTTACTGTCTTCGTGTTGGACACCTAAAGCTGGTGGCAAGGCCTGGAAGGTTTCTTGCATGTTTTTTCTGTTTGTTTTTAACTGTAGAAATATCAGCAGTATCAAATCTGGTCTGTTTTTACTAGGATATTTCCAAGGACCCAGAGGATTGAATGGGTGTTTCCTCATCCTTTAGTTGAGGACAAAGTTGAATCTTAGTGATCTCTACTCCTGTTTATCAGGTGTTTTATTTTAAATAGGTTTAACAAAAACAAACCAGTCTTTAACAAGGACTAGAAATTGGTTCCTCTCAGTTGCTCAGGGTTTCACTTCCTGTATTTGACATAATCCTACTAGTTCTCCAGTCATCTGTAATCTACTAGGTAAAAGAGTAAATAATACCTAAATTTCAAATGTTAAAAACAAGTAAAAACCTGTTTCTGAAGCAACCCTTATATGGTCCATATTGGGGCAGAAACCCACCTGTTCTTTGCCAGCTCACCCTTAACCTTGCAGAGCATAAAAGCCAGTCCAGAAGTGCTGCATATGTGCATCAGAATAAGTGACCCACTTGCTTGAAGCCCCCATTGAAGAGTGCCTTCACACCAGACCAGGTCTAAGAATGTCCTTTGGAGCCAAAGATTTCAAGTTTGGTTGTTTTTTCTAATTCTAAAATAAGCTTTAGAGAATTAAGATAAAAGGTGAAAAGTTCAGCTCATTTCCTCCAGTAACTGGGTGTTTAGCTGCAGCCTTGGACCCTAAGCAACTTGTGTTTGTGTTCAGTGGAGCTGCTCCTTAATGCATGCATTGTCTTTCGATTTGATTGAGTGCCACAGAAAAGCCTGAACTTCTAGTATTCCTTATTGAATAATTTCCTTAAATTACATCTGCAGATGGCTTTTTTCCTTGGACAGCTTTCCCCAGCTGCATTCGAATACAGCCTGTAACCAGGGAAATGGTTACAAAAACTGCAATTTCTTTCGTTTTGCTTGCAGGCCAGATCTTAAAACTCCAGCCCAGTTTAGCAGTGCCTACAGAAGTTGATTTGGGTCATAACTAATGTCAGTCTAGCTCTCTAATCTGGTAACTCCTCTTGTCATACACTGCTCCTTATCCTTGGCTATGAGTGAATGAAAATTCTTTTCCATAAGATCATGGAGGGACTGCCTCTTTCAATGCAAAATGGTAGCTTAACCACCTGATTCAGCCTATAAGCTAGATGACTGGGAAGGCTCTTGCATGTTTTTCAGAGGGTTGCATTTTGGAGTTGGCGGTCTTGAAACCGTGTTGGAGTTTGGAGTCTGGGTATTTTGGAACTGTGGGCACAGATCTTTTGCAAGAGTCGGAGGGGTACTGTGGTTTAACCTCAGCTTCTGCCTAATTACCGGAAGATGCAGTGGATTTCAGTGCTCCCAAGGCTGTGCAGTTTGTATGTTTGTTGAAATGGAACAAAGGGATGTGAAATGTGTAACTGTGTATGTGAATTTACCCTGTTGGTTGTAAATATTTTACAAGTAAAAGGATTATTATTCTAAAGGTGGAGGAGGAAAAACAGCTAGAGATGTAGAACATTTACTTTGTGCAGAGACTTCATCTTAAAATAGAATGTATGCCAAGAGTTGTGGAAGTTTTCAGCTAATTGTGCTACAGAAAAATGTTAATGCTAATGGGTGGGGGTGGGCATTTTTGTCCTCTCCCTAAATCCCCCTGTAACCTGGTGGTTTTTAATCTTTCACTACCATGAACAAGCCCCCTAGCAGAACCTTCTTCCAGTTCAAATTATTCTCTTGTCTACCTACTCATGTTTGTTGTATGGTTTACATAACTTATCAATGGATGTCTCACTTGACTTTACCCCCCGCCCCCCAATATTTATTAGTGAATATAGTCTTCCTTTTCTACACCTATATTCTGGATAAAGCGGGCTTCCCTCCCTAGAATCAGCACTACCTTACTGTTTTCAGCTCTCAGAACAAGGAGATGCCTCAGTAGCTAATCTGCTCCTTATCTTGCATCATGGATCCCTTTCTTCATACCCAGGTCAGTGTTTATTTCTATTTTCCTGTACTTGGGAGTTCCTCCAATACTATGGTGATTAGGGGCTTATTAGTACCTAAATAGCTCTGCCCTTCAGTGACTTGAACAAGAAGCCAGCATCTTCAGCATGTTCTCTTCTGGGGTCCCTTACAAATGCTCCTTTCATTTCTGGTACAGACTTTAGATCTGCCCTTTGTCCCTTCTGCTTCAGAAGGCCTGTCTATCGTCCTCTTCCATAGAGACAGCTCTATCTTTTCTGTGACATCCATGTGAGCCTTAACCCTGAACACTACCAACCTCCACATCTCACCTTGATCCCAGTCTTGACTATCAGCTCCTGACTATGCCCCAAATTCCTATTAATTCCTTCAGACTAAAATCTTAGGCCTCTCTGTAGAGTTCACTGTGTGCTAAGCACAGGAGTATGGATCAAGGATTTTAAACTTCATCATAACTGTGACATGTGAAGTTACCAATACACTGCTTTGCAGAACTCCCAGATAAAGACCTATATATTGCATAATACTAAATTGCTCTCAAACCTTTTGATGTCATCAAGGTGTGCTCTGGCAGCAGTTTGAAGAGGAGGGAGCACCTAATGATATATTTTGTTTTAGCAGCATATGGAATATTCTTATTGAGAGGCATTAAGGGAGAGAGTAGCTTCTTATAGATTTGGTTATCACTTCCAGAATATGAGAGATAAGAGCCACATCTGGGAAATAATAAATGTTTGGTTTAGTCTTTGTTCTGATGATAGATGATGCTAGCAGGATTAATGGATGCTGCGATTTGCCAGCGCTGCTGTGTAACTTGAAATGTAGTTACAAATCTTTCTTGCACCTGCCCAGTCTGCAAAATATACACGCCAAGTTTTAAATGAAAACTGAGAATAAATCTATAGAATCTGATCCGTTATTAAATGTTCTAGCCTTGTTCGTGGCAAAGACCTCTATCAATTTAAGCTATGGTGCACTATTGTCTTGAGTCTGCCAAAAAATTGAAATAACTTAATGATGCCAATATCTCATTCCTTAATAGGATGCAACACTGAAGCTTCAGCTTTGATCACCTTTGTCAGTATTAATGCTTTCACTGCTGATCATTGCACTAGAAACATCTAGATAGTGCTTTTATGGCACATCTTGACGTTCTGTAGGACTAAGGTAGCAAATATCTGTTGGTATCTGGAGGTCTGATGCCTGCAATTAAAGTGATGTCAGATGAAGTGTCTCCCTGACTGTGGTTTGTGGACTCCTGAGTTTTCTCTAAAATGTGGTCCATTAGACTAGAGCAGCATTTCCCAAACTTTTTTGGCCACGGAACACTTTTTAGCCTGGTGTATATATGGCAGTCTAGTTAAAGCAATACAGCTTTCCAGTGTGGACGTGACTCCTTAGAAAGGAGAACATCAACGAACATCCAGATGGAGAAACTGTTGTTGCTAATTCGGGAGGGGGGCACACTTTTTAGATACTCGGCCAATGGCCTACCTTGATGTTAGGTTTCACTGTGCTGTGGGAGGTTTTTTAGATGACTTGAAATCAAAGTACCTGTTGTAGTTTGCAAGAACTATGATAGAATGCAAGCACCCCGCTGGAATTTTATTTGCCTAAAATTCCTCCTGTAGTTTCAGTTGGATATAAAGTATTTACAGTATGCTTTGAAAAATTTCTGCCCAAGTGAGGTGAACTGTTCGTATGTAGCTTGTAAAGCTTGTTGCATGCTTTGGGATACTTGGCTGGAAGGCACTGTATAAATCAGTTATTGACCCTAGTAATCCTCACATGAATGGGAGTGGCTTTGGCTGTATCTCTACTGGATTCTCACTTTCACGAGAGCCTCTAAAAAGGTAGACCTCTTGCATTAAATGTTTAGATTCTTTGAGCTAATGAGCTCAGAATTGTAACAAACTCCTTGATGTGCCCACATATCACAGCACACACAAGTAAAATTTCTCCACTGTACACCTGTAACAGCCAGGCACTGTGAGATAAGTGTAGCATCAGTTCAGCCTTAACTTTGACTTTTATCTAAGCTCTGTCCATTTGTTAGATCCTTAAAGGGACACAGTTAATCTTAAGAGTTGACATGTTTCAAAAGACTTCAGTGTCTGATTAAACTGCATGTCCTTGAACTTTTTAGAACATTGTTCTGCTCCCCTTTTTGATAAGGTTTAGCTCTGCAAGGGAGAAACTATAAGGGGGATTGTGAAATAAACTATATACAAATGCAAAACTACTGGAAATATTTTTGCTAACTTCTGTTTGTATATTAGGTGTTGCCTCTAACTGTATTGGGTACAAAATTTCTAGCTAGAAATGTCTTGCTGATGTCCCTTTAATGATTTTTAGTAAATTTGTCCAGGGATCTGATATGTCCTCCTGCAGATGATAAAGATGAGATGGGCACTTTTTCTTCCTACAACTCCCTAGAAAGCTATATTTGCTGAGAGCCCAGTGCATGATAGGGATAGAGTCCAGAGTTCTAGTATAAAAAAAAAAAACGAACTGAAAATGCAGCCACCTTAACGATGAGGTCACACTTGACCTGAGTGAGTAAAAGGGACTATGCAAAAGTTGTTAGTGCAGCAGTGAGAGACAACCAAGTGGGTCTCTGAGATATAGCGACGGTTCTGTTATCTTGAGTGGCTTTGCTGTCGCATGAAAATCGAAAGCCCTCAAACTTGACTCTTGTCGGCTGTGTAGTTAGCGTTGGACCAAATCCAGAGCCTACAGCCAGGTGGCAGGGCTGTTTGGACTTAGTGCAATAGGATGATAATAGAACTGCTGTAAACAGGACACTCCACCCTGCCTCGACTTCTCTCATGCACCCTCTTTGTCATGCTGGAAATGTTGTTTTACTGTCTCTGATGCTTTTTTTAGGCCTATTCACTTTGACTTGGGAGGGGTGGGGCGGGCACCCCTCATCCAACACAAGCCCTGCCATCTGACTGCCTCCATTCCCACACCCTTCCCCCATCTTAGATTGCTACTGCCTTTAAGGGAACAACACTGTCCACTTGCAGAATTGACCTCCTGCAGTGGCAGGATGCTCCATCTGAGAGAAGGAATCGAGGTACGGCCACTTACATATTGAGTAGACATTCCCTCCTCAGGACTTTAATCTGTGCATTTGAGATTCCTCTGTGCAACAGGCATAGCTGTCTTAAGAGACCATGTTCATGCCCACACTCATTTCTCATGTATGCTGTAGAAGTCATTTTAGAATGGAGCGGAGCTGACATTTGCCAGACCATCCCCACAATCCAGTTGAGTGTTTGCAAATGGAAAGGCATCCATCCTCATGTATCAGCAGGTGATGGCTATAGCAACACAGAGGACCTTCAGTGGTGGTGTAAAGGGAGTTTCTGGGATTCATAGGCGCCGACTCAGTGGGTGCTCCGGGGCTGGAGCACCCATGGGGGTGGGGGGAACCCATATAAGCTCTCCCTCTCCATGCCTCCCCATCTGCCATGATCAGCTGTTTCACAGTGTGCAGGAGGCTCTGGGGGGAGGAACGAGGATGTGCTGTGCTCAGGGGAGGGAGTGAGGAGAGGTGGGAAGGGGATGTGGACTTGGGGAGGAAGGGGTGGATTGGGGAGCAGAGCGGGGGGTCGAGTACCCGCTGGCACATTGGAAAGTCAGCACCTGTGCTGGGATCTCTGGGATATAGTGGACTCTGGGGTGGTGGAGATGGGGGGGTTGTCCAATTATGGTAGCATGTTTAACTCCTCTTCTGCCAGAAACCTATTCTTGGGGACCAGCATGAGTTGAGGAGACAGCTGATGCCATATATAATTGAGATGCAAGTGATGCAGCCTGTGGGGCAGTGACTCACTGAAAGGAACTGCTAACACTTGAGCAGGTTTTTAAACTAGAATTAGGGTGGTGGTTTTTCTCAGACTGAGAGTTGTTTGAGGCAGGGACCATGTTTTCATATTTCTATGGGGCCGTTCAAAATCCCATTTGAGAGCTAGGTCCTATTGCGGTACAAATATTAAATCTTTTCCAGCCCTACCACAGGCCTCTATGGCAAGTTGCTTTTTGTTTCTGTTCCGCCTCACCTGGAACTCAATTTCCATTACTTAAGTCATTTTTAGATGACACAGATTAAGTTGATAGGGAATCTCACCAGAAACACAAAGGTTAGTAAACAGATGGCAGCCATTTCTGAGCGCTTAGAATGCCATGTGGCAAGGACTGCAAGCCTTTGTATATTGAATCATTTGGTTACTAGAAAATTAGCACTGGAATTATTAGAAATATTAATACTGGAATACAGGCTTAATTTACACTTTAAAACCAAGTGCTAAATTGTTTTTACCCACTGGGCTCTGAATTTGGGGGGTACATATATAAAACACCTGAACCAGGGCTGTCCAAGGCCTCATTGACTCTTTGCCAAGAGGCCAATGCGCTGATTCTAATTTGCATATTAATTTACATGTTTAATCAAACTAAATGCAAACAACCCCTAGTGTTGGCTTCAGCTTGCATGTTTCTTTATAGAATAGAAAATGCTCATTTGACTTCATCAGTAATAAAAACCCTGCTGTTCTCTGTCCCTGCACTGCAGTTCCAGGGAGAAGGGGACTACACTGTTCTGTCAGGCCACACATGGAGTGCACACCTACTTTAGAGCTGACTAGGAATGTAATATGCTGGGGGGTGAGGTTGTATGTAACATCTTCCCTCTTTCAGTGTGTCTGCCAAGAGAGAAGTTTGGCATTCTGTACTCTTAGCAGTTGGCATGAAATGGAAGCACGTCTGTGCACACAGTTACTGACATGGGAACTTACACTGGTGGTGTTTACAGAAGCTTTTCTGTTTGTCATAAAGCTGCAGTTGTGAAAATATTGCTCTCTGAATAGGCAACATAGTCATCCAGTGGACTGAGCATTAAACAGAGAGCCAGGACTCTTCTGAATTTTAGTTCTGGCTGTGACACTGACCAAGTCACTTACCCTTCTGTTTCATATTTGCTCTGTAAAATGGGGATATGTATTTACTCACCTCCCTTAACGCTTGCATAGCACCTTTCATTGGAGGATCCTGAAGTGCCTCAAGTAAATTTTTCTTTTGTTACAGATAAGGAAAATGAGGCACACAGGCTCCAGCTTGCATGCAGTGTCATTGTTTTAGATTAGAACCCAGGTTTTCTCACTCAGTAGTGTACTTTGGGCCACTAGGCAACATTGCCATGGGGGCTTAATAGATGTTTGCACAGTACAGCATTAATGCAAAAATATTGTAGATGTGCCAAATATTTCAGTATGCCATTGAGCTGTGACTGCCTTCAATTCTTAAGTTAGATTGGAATTTCTGATCAACAGTTTCAAGCAGCTTCTTCAGCACTGAAATAAAAGTTCCCGCACTAAGAAAAGAATCTTATTTTGATAAACATTAGCATAGATCTCTGTAGTGGGGGCATTTAAGCAGATTTCCCTTCCCTGACCCAACTAACCAACAACCATGGTGACTTCTGACAGTTGATCATGAGTAACAGGACTTTCATTGTTGTCTAGATTCAGGCTGGGAGATGGCAAGTGAGAGCATACAAGCTTCTGCTACTATAATGGCGTGAGTGCAGTGGATTAATTAGGAATAATAGGACTTTTCTTGTTGCTTCCAGTAACTGAACTAATTTCTCTATCCCTGTCTGTCATTCTGGTTGCTCTCATCCCTGAAATGGGTTTTCACTTGGTTGCACTGTATCAAATGGAAGACATTTAAAGCACTAAGTGTTAGTTATGGGCAGAGACTTAATATTTTTCTGCTTTTTCCTTCTAGCTAGTGTTCCATGTGCTACTGCTGTTGAAAAGACATGCCGGACCAGAGCGCCCAGAGTGAGGCGCACCTCTTCGCTAGATACCATCCTTGGATCGTACCTCCTAGGACAGTGGCCACGGGATGCTGATGGAGCTTTTGCTTCATGCATGAATGACAAAGCTACCCAGGTATGGAAGGTACCTTTGCAAGGTCTGAGGTATGGGGAGGGTTACAGAATGCTGGACTGGGGCTGCATAAACTGATTGTTAAAGAAGGCATCAAGCTTTCTTCTGTTCCGCTGCAACTTTCTAGGAAGACCTTCCCCTCTTACTACTTAGCCTCACTTCACTCTGGTTTGGTGTGGAGTTAGAATTCTCTTGGCCTTGTTTGGAGGCAGATGGCCTCTGGTGCTTTGCTTCAGTACTGGCTCAGTGTTAGGGGTGGGTTTTTTTTTTGGTGGCTTGCAGCTCTGGGCCAAATCCTTATATAACACTCATGGGCTCTGTGCCACAGCAAGAAGTCAAGGGTGCTCCCACAGAGGACTTGCTCAGTGCGAGCCATACAGCGCTCTGCTGTAGCATGGAAAGGCTCCAGACTTTGAGGAACTCTTAGCAACCCGTAAATATTACTATATGGCAACAGATACTGGTTCTGCATGTGGAGATGTGGAAGAATTTAGAAGGATAAGAGCATCTGTTCACTTAACCAGCCATTTATTTAGCACATTAAAACTGTTAATGGAGTGTTCATTCTCCAGCAGTTTTACTTACTGGGCTGTTTGCAGGAAATTCTCAATTGGTTTCCGAGTTCCGTTGTCCTGTTTAAATATATTCTTGTCTGTTCTGGTCTCTGCTGCAACAAGCAGTTCAGGGGTTGGAGGGCATTCTGAACAGAAAGGGAAGGAATTCCTTTGCCTTGTACCTTTGGGGTGGGAGATGGTCTCTTAAAGCATATTGGCACCAGTAAGGAAATGTAACCCCAGTGTTTAGGATCTGCAACTAAAAGGTTAATTTTTTAGGCATTTGCTCTGCTTTCCAGCTGGTCTTCTCCACAGTATGTTAAATGCTGATATGTTCATTTGACCCTTACTTTCAATGTGGATTTAACCAGTGTGGTGCCTAAAGCAAGTTATGCCAATGAGGTAACAGTACCTTCCATCTGACTGACTGAAAGCTCTTTGCAAACAAGAGTAAAGGATGCCTCTCAGCACACCTGTGAAATAAGTAATTATCACCACTATTTTGTAGATGGGGAAACTGACAGGGTTAGCAGTTCCCTGGGGAAAACTAGTTTAGGCCAGGGCACTGGTAAAATACTGGCTGAAGCCTGATTTAAACTGGGGAAAAGAATTGCATTAGTATCCAGCAAGATCAGCAAGGATAGAATGACTCTTTTCAAATTTGGGATACATCCATTCAAAACTGCAATAGGAATAGGCTCAGTCTCTCCAGTGCATCAAAGTTGATTGTCTGCTACAGAATGTGACATGGCCAAATGGACCTGGACTGCTAGGCTGCAACTCTCTGTGCACCTGATTGCTTAATACTTCAAGCCTACCACTCTGCATTATTGTTTTCATATAATCAAATGTTTTCAACTTTTGTTTATACAATATTGAAAACTGAAATGAGTCACGACCTGTAGAACTTCCTTGAGAAATTACTGAACCAAAATGTATAGGCGTTCCAGTGTTCAGTGTTATAATTACATACATTAGTAATGTGCCCACTGCGATTTTACTTTTCTTTTGTACAGCTCTAAATTAATCTACTGCCCTATGTAGCCACAATTTGAATACATAACTAAAACTAAATGTAATGCGGTGTGCATTAATGAATCTGTTTTTAAAGTAGAAAATGCCTTAAACAGAGACTAACTCGTTTTTCCTACGGTGGTAAAAACCATGATTTTACCTGCTAAAAAACACCTCTGGTAAATACCATGCCATCCCTGGAAACTGAGACACATAGGTTGTGACTTGCCTAGGTCACACACTAAACTTGTGGCAGAGCTGAGAATAGAGCCCCAGCTTCGTAGCTGCCAGTCCTGTGCCTTATCCATATCATGTTCTTCCACCTGTCATCCCATTCTAACTTTTACTGAGATGCAGGATCATCTGTGTTGCTGTTCTGCAGTTTGCCAGACTGAATTTTTCAGTGTCTTAAGGCACAATGAAGCAGGCTCTGGAACTTCTGGTGGCCAGTGCATGTTTATACCTTTCTTTAAATAGCTACTGATCAGCTGTTTTGAAAAACTCTGTAGATCTGCTAGCTTAAGGTGGTTAAGTGAGATGCAGCTGCAGGTGCTGAGTGTGGGGGCGAGGATGGCAGCAATCTACATGATTGGAGCTTGTGGTTTCATCTTTCTTGCTGCACAAAGCATTTTGTCCCTTCTCACTGTGAGGGGAAGTGGTTTTTGCCACAGTTAGTACAACAGGTTCTGTAATTTCCTTCTCTGCTGATAGACTTGGCCCTAGAGAGGTAGGAGGCACATGCATGCTCAGTCTTCAGACGTTCTCACTCCTGCAGGGTTCTTTCTTCCTTTTTAGGCTCTGACGTGAGCCTTTAAGCAGTGCTAAGTGCGCTGGTGTTAAGGTTCTCTAGCCCTTGGAGTGTAGAGCCCAGTGTAGATATCTGGAGCCCACTCAAGTGGTGAGGGATCCTGAGGGTAGTCCAGTGACTGGAAGAAAAAGGGGACCAAATGTAGCTTTGGATTATAACACCCCCACCCCTACTATGAGGGTCCAATAGCATTTTACAGACAACTTGGACTAAATTGTCTTGAATATCCTTCTTAGCATTGGTTCATAAGTACATGAGGTATCCAGGGTTTTAAGAGGCTGAATTACTTTAACCCCAGAGCAGTATCAGCCCTGGCAGTTGCAGTTCAAGCATCCCCATCAGTGTCCCTGCTGCTCTGACCTGGGTGGCGAATGTGGGGTTGGGTCAGTCCCATGCCCATTCAGTCTTTGATCTGGCAGACACAAGTTTGTTTCATGGAAACCACTAAGTAGCAACAAATGTCAGGTGTTGCAGGAAACAGAATTCTTTGCTTATTTGAAGTGGGCCACTGGATCCAATCTGCCAGCACAAGAGGACTTCACTTAAGTTTTTGGTCTAGTGACCACCCTTCCGATCTGCATGCCACATCAGGCTGCTGCTGCAATCCCAAAGAGGAGCCCCTGTGTAAAATTGAAAGTTTGTTGGTGGAAAAGCAGCATGCTAAACTACCAGTGGTATGGGTCCTAAGGAGTCCAGTTCAGCCTCCGCTATTCAGTAAATCAACTGTATCCAGCTATAAAGCTTAATCTGTCAGCAGAAACCTTGTACCTTTCTGGATAGCTTGTCTTGTTCCTCTGGCTTGGACTGTAACCTTTTAAGCAACTTTCTGCAGAGAGGATTCTGCAGCCGTAGTGACTCAACAGGGCTGTTTTTAACAGCTGCTGTTTTTGCAATGACCTCTCCAGGGAGGTCAGTTGCAGTGCTTGGAGAGGAACTGTTCTCAGGCCTTTGCACCTTCTGGCAGCTTGTCCAGGGAGGGCTGAGGAGGAAATTAACATCAATCCCTCCCACAGAAATGGCAGGGAGGGGAATGACTTGGGATGAGTGGTTTATGGTGAGTTTAAATGTGGTGGTGGGGATGTATTTGAAAGTGAGGTACCTCGGGACTCGTTTCTGATCCTAATATCTCATCCATGAGAATTTAAGTTCACTGTACTTCCAGTGCAAGGAAATTCACACGCTTCACCTAGCCGGAGTTTGGCAAACCATTTCTTTTGATGATTGAAATAGAGTTGTCTCTTGAAAAACAGTTCTGTAAAATGGTGCTGAGGTCCTGTTTCCCCAACAAGTTCAAATTTGCTCAGTTTACAGTCAGTCCTGCAGACTCAAATGGGATCCGAGTCAAGCCAGATTCTTGCATTGCTCATGCATCAGAACCAATACAAGACTCTGGTAGCCAACTTCTGCTTTTGGTTACACGTATGAACTTCCACTCAATCTTTATTGAGGCTGGACAGGTGTAATGGGGAAGAGAAATCTGGCCTAGCAATCAGAACATAACAATTTGCTCTGAGCGGTGCTAACTGCTAGGCTAACATGAGTGAAAAGGAAAATACATACATCACTCCTGTCACCAGATCTGACTGGGTACATGTGGGAGGCAGGAAATGTCATTTGTACATGCCTGCTTTTTTCTCTGGTTATGCATAGCAATATTATTCATCACGGATATCTGAGCAGCTGAAAGAAAGATAAAGCCAGTGTCTTGAGTGGTTCTCTCCTTGCCTATCCCAGTACAGGAAGAAGTAGATTCAAAGAACCACAAGTTCAAACAAACATTGCTTGATCTCAGAGTATTAACATGCAACTATTTTCTGATCTGTTTTACTGTGCATAGGCACTGTGACCCGAAACTCTTAATCCAGAGCTGAAGGAAGGACTGAAATATAAGTGTGAATGCACAGTACTTGTTCACTTTTATTCCTAGGAGGCCTTGTCCCCTGCCTAGAAGACAGTAAATTTGGTGGGTGCAGGCCTAAATAATCTCTCTTCCCTTCAGACTCCAACATCCTGGCACGAAGTGGAAGTCGGGAAGGCCAGTGCCAGTACTCATAAGCGTTCTGCATCTTGGGGTAGCATGGATCACCGCAGAGAGGTAAACAGACCCCTTCTACAACTTAGCAACCCATACAAGTCTTACGCATTATGGACCATACCTTGCCCATAAAGTGGGGAAAGAGTGTAACTGAAGCTGAGATATTAAACTCCCATGTGCACTCGTTAGCCCTTAGTTTGAGGGCTGCATGGCCTAAGTAAATATTCTAATTGTCCATAAATCTTACACGGCAGGTCAGCATGCTCTTCCCACCCCACCCACCCTCTATTTGATAAACTGCAAGTCCCTCCTCTAGCCAGCTTCCCTTGTAAGGGGGTTGACTATAGCTTAGTGCATCACTTGCAGAGAGGCCATGCCCATAACACCAACCCTTGGGGTGAGCTCCATTGAGTCCTGGTTCAAAGCTGATGCTGTAAATGAAAGACTAATACTCCAGGACTTCGGGAAAGGGAAAGCTGTCTACACCCTTGTAAAATAGGGGAGTTCACTATTAAACCTTTGGAATAACTTCCTCCCCACCCTCTGAGAAATGTCCAAGGTTTGTTCTAGCTTGACTGAATGTGTCCCTCTGTCTTGTAACTGCCTGTGGGGGAAACAATGGGGAGGGGATGGTGAATTTTGGTTGTAAGCCCTGTTTCCTTGTCCAGTTCTATATACGCTGAATTTGTTTGCTAGATTGCTAAACTGAAGCAGCAGCTCCAGCGAACTAAGCTAAGTGGCAAGGAGAAGGACCGGAGCTCCCCACTCCAGGGGGATCACGCTGTCCTTGGATCAGTCAGGGTACGTTTCATGTTTCATCCCCTTCTTCCCCATCTGTTTTGCAGTGTACCCTCATGAGGCTGGGGAGCACAGTCCAGTTCTGCCAGATTACAAATCCAGTTTCTAAGTGGTTCTTAGTTTTGTTTAAATTCTAATATCCAGTGTGGTTTAAAAAACAAAACAAAACCTTCCCCATGTACCCCCAAAGGCTTTGGACTGCAGGCAATGGGTTTAATATACACACTTTCCTATCAAGGCTTTCCCCAATCAGCTGGCTTCCTAGAACATCTTGGCTGAAAATTCAGAGCTGAGGGAGATAGATGCAGCTGTGCTGGGAGATCTGTATGAGTTTGTGTGGCTGCAGTGTACCCCTGCACCTCAGTCTGACTCTGTGTTGTCACAGGACTCCCCTCCTGGACTCCCTCCTGCATCTCCTGTTTTGAGGCTCAGCCCCTGCTTACATAGGAGCCTGGAAGGACTAAACCAGGAGCTGGAGGAGGTTTTTGTGAAGGAACAAGGAGATGAGGAGCTTCTCAGGGTGAGTTGTGTCCCTTCGGGTAGAATCATAAGTATCAGGCTGGAAGGGACCTCAAAGTCATAAAGTGCAGTCCCCTGCACTAAGGCAGGACCAAGTAAACCTAGACCATCCCTGACAGGGGTTTGTCCAAGCGGTTCCTCCAACAATGGAGATTCCACAGCCTCCTTGGAAGCCTATTCCAGAGCTTAACTAACCATATAGTTAGAACGTTTTTCCTAATATCTAACCTAAGTCTCCCTTGCAGGACATTAAGCCCATTTAGTACTTGTTCTGTATTCAGTGGACATGGAGAACAATGGACCAGTCTTCTTTTCTCAATACTAAACAAGCCCAGGTTTTTTAACTTTGCCTAATAGATCAGGTTTTCTAAACCTTGGATCATTTTTGTTGCTCTCCTCTGGACTTGCTCCAGTTTGTCCACATCTTTCCTAAAGTATGGTACCCGGAATTGGACACCGTACTGCAGCTGAGGCCTCACCAGTGCTGAGCAGAGCAGGACAATTACCTCTTATATATGACACTCCTGTTACTATACCCCAGAATATTATTAGCCTTTTTCGCAACTGTCACATTGTTGACTTGTATTCAGTTGATCCACTGTAACACCCCCTCCCCCGCTGCTCCCCCCCGGTTTTTCAGCATTACTATCACCTAGGCTGTAAGTCCCTATTTTGTAATTGTGCATTGGACTTTTCCTTCCTAAGTGAGTTATTTTGCACTTATCTTTGTTGAATTTCATCTTGTTAAATTCAGACCAGTTCTCCAATTTGTCAAGGTGATTTTGAATTCTAAGCCTGTCCTCCAAAGTGTTTGCAACTCTTCCAAGTTTGTCACCTGCAGATTTTATAAGCATACTCTCCACTTTATTATCCAAGTCATTAATGAAAATATTTAGTACCAGATGAAGGATTGACCCCTGTGAGACCTCACTAAATATACCCTTCCAGTTTGACAGCAAACCATTGATAACTACTCTTTGAGTATGGTCTTTCAATCAGTTGTGCGCCCATCTTTTCGTAAGTTCATCTAGAACACATTTCCCTAGTTCACTTATGGGAGAGTCATGTGGGATTATATCAACTAACATTAAGATATATCATGTCTACAGCTTCTCCCCCATCCACTGGGCCAGTAACCCTGTCAAAGAAGGAAATTAGGTTGGTTTGGCATGATTGATCTGTTGACCTGAATACACCTAACTTACCTTAACATTCTTTAACATGTTCATTCTCTATCTTAACTTGTTCTTTCCCCCTTGTTGTTAATTGTGTTGAGTATCTGGCCACCTTTTTAGTGAAGACTGAAGGAAAACAGGCCTTAAATATCTCCGCCTTCTTGATGCCATCAGTTAATAGCTCTTTCCCTGCTAAGTAGAGGATTTACACTTCCCTTCATCTTTCTCTTGCCCCTCATGTATTTAAAGAACATCCTCTTGTTGCCTTTCATGTCCTTTGGTAGGTGTAACTCATTTTGTGCCTTAGTTTTTTCTGATTTTGCCCATACATGCTTGTGCTATTCTTTTGTACTCCTCAGTAATTTCTCCATGTTTCCACTTTATATAGGATTCCTGCTTGATTTTCAGGTAAAGAGCTCCTGATAGAGCCATATTGGCCTCTTGCTATTCTCGCTGTCTTTCCTTTGCATCAGGATAGTTTGCAGTTGAGCCTTTAATACTGTCTCCTTGTGAAACTGCTAACTCTACTGAACTCCTTTCTCCCTTCATTTTCTTCCCATGGGACTTTACCTACCAGTTTCCTCAGTTTGTCTGCTTTTGTGTGTGTGTAAGTCCATTGTCTTTATTCTGCTGCTCTCACTCCTGTCCTTTCCTGGGGATCATGAAATCTATCATTCTGTAATTGTAGATTTGTAAAGATTTAGGCACCTAACTCCCATTGGTTTCAGTAGGAGCCAGGTGCCTAAATACATTAAAATCCAACCCTAAGTGACTTTCACATGCTCATACAGTCTGTGGCAGAGCAGGGAACTGAACCAAGGTCTGTTGAGTCCCAAACCAATGCTCTAACCACGTGTTTGTGGGTTTGTGCTTGTCATTAAAACTAGAGGAAGCAACCAAGGAAGTTCTCTGAGACTCTTAACTGCTTTGATTAGCTGCTCATTTGTCAGCTCTCCACCTTGGGCCCTTTGGGTACGCAACTCCAACCCAGAGCTGAGCCTTAAGGCTGCCCCCTGCTCCACATTCCTCTTCAAACCCACTGCTGCTGTGATACTTAAGAAATCAGCCAGTTAACTACAGTGTTGAGAATATGCTGCATCATTTTAAAAAGCATATTAAATTATGGTAGTGGCCAAAGGTCTCAGTCAGAATCAGGGCCTCCTTGTGCATATGCAGAAGAGTCCCTAGACAGAGCTTTCCATCTAAAGGATTTGTGCTATACCAGTTCTGCGTCATTGCCTGTCCCTCCCCATTTGTATGCTGCTTGTCTCTTGTCTAAGATGACATAAACTCTTCAGAGCAAGGGTTGTGTCTTTGTATTGGGCCAGGCTGTCAGTGTCCAGCAAGGCCCCCCAGCCTGACTAAAGTATCTTGACATTGCTGCAGCATAAATATTGAATTGTTGTCTAAGGTGCATGGCATTTAACTGGCAGGGAGAGGGAATTAGTCTGAAGGCTAGTAGAGAAATGGCTCTGTAATTCAGCACCTCTGTGTTCTGGATGGGTATATGATCTGCCCCTGCCTGTATAAATCCCAAAGCACGTGGTCTGGAGCAGTAGGATTGCTTCAGTCAACGGAGATCTAAATGCCACTTGTAAGTTCTGCCTGCCTGTGTGAAAGGGGGCTGAGGTTGGGGGTTGCCGTTCAATACGCTTTCCTCCCTCTAGATTCTGGATGTTCCAGATGGCCACAGGGCACCAGCCCCTCCCCAGAGAGGCTCTGAGGATCTTTCGCTGCTGACTCTGGAACCCAGCAGTAGCAGCTGCAGCAGCCTTTCTCTTTCCCCATCCCCTTCTGTGCCTCTCCGATCTTCTCCGCACACCCCTGCGAGAGCAGCTACGGAGGAGCTTTCTTCAACCCTGGAAGAGCCACTGCCGGACCCCAAGGAGAAAGGTAAATGGCAGTAGTTAGGCTCAGCAGTGGCCTTCTCCCAGCATAGGGAGATGTGAACGCAGTAACCCTTTCAGTGCAGCGACCCAGTTCTCTCCACCTCCAGTGTGTGTTGAATTGGGATTGTGGGAGCCCAGAAGTTAAGTAGGAGATGGGGAGTGTGGGGTGGGGTGCCATTGAGTAGGTGCTAGAACAAATTGGAGTTGCAAGGACTCTTCTGTGCAGGGTTTTTTTTCCTCAGTCACTTGGGAATTCTCAGCACCAGGCTGACTGAGGATAGAAGTTAGTAACTGAATGCAGTTCTCATGCCAGGACTTTTGGACACTACTGTGATTTTGGGGAGCGTATCCTGTGTTGATTTAAAAGGGCTCTGTTGAATTCTTCTAGAATCTTCTCAAAAAAGTCTTCCTTCCCTGCTAGAGGATGGTAGCCCCTCTCCAGTCCTGGCCTTTGCCTCGTCTCCGCGACCTAACCACAGCTACATGTTTAAACGGGAGCCTCCCGAGGGATGTGAAAAAGTCCGGGCCTTTGAAGAGGCTTCGTAAGTATCAGAAGGGATGATGTCTTGAGGGAGAGTTTAAATGAGATGGTGCCAATGCTTATGCAGTTTCCCTTGCCTACATTGTACTGCGTAACTGTCACTCCCCCCTCCTTGGCCTGACTCCAAGGAAATAAACCTCTAAAACAGACTGGAATTGGGGAGCAGCTTCTCTTGGGAAGTATGCAGACATTAGATGTGCTGCCCTCTTGTTAGGTGCAGAAGCAATGAACCAGAGTGCTTCTGACACGCTGGAGGACTCTTCGGTGAAGATGACCAGTGGCGCCTGCCTTCCCACCACACATACAAGCGCTTTGCTTACCTAACCAACATGCCCACTTGGCCACAAGGGTTGGCCCTCAAATAAACCAGCTCTGCTTTCCCCAGCCCTCAGCAGGATGGGGCTGTTGACCTTACCTGTGCTACTGGCCACCCTTCCTGCTCAGCCTGCTTGTTGGCTCCCATAACCACCCACAGTTCCCTTTGTTTGCTTCCAGTCAGCCTGCTTCCCTTCTACTGGTCTCCAGCCCAATGGTTGAGTTGAGAACTGTAGGGAGGGCAAGCAAGAAGAGGTCAGTGAGGGTTCCTACCATTGTCAAGGGTGACTTGGGTCTCCTTCCATCTCCAGGCAGGTCTACGCTTAAAAGGGTGTACCACTGTAGCGCTTCAGTGAAGATGCTACTTCACAGAGCTTCTGTCGTCATAGCTACGGCCTCTTGTGGAGGTGGATTAACTATGTCAATGGGAGAGCCCTTTGAGGTAGCGCTGTCTACTCCAGGGGTTAGGTCAGTATAACTGTGTTGGTCAGGAGTGTGGATTTCACACCCCTGAGCAGTGTAGTTATACCAATGTGCATTTATAGTGTAGACCTGTCCCTAGAGTCGTGGTCTGCCCGGCTGCTCAGAGCCCTCACTCGTTGCTGGCCAAGTGCTTCCTTTGTGTTTCTGAAAGAACTAACAGACTATTCCCTGCCTGGAAAGTGGCCAGCTTGCAAAGGGTTAAGACAGTAGGCAGTCTATGCCCTCCACACAACAAGCGTATACTGTCAAAGCTGCAATTGCTTGAACAGCTGTATGCTCTCTGAGGGCTCCATTCCTAACCCATTTCTTTTTGTTTCTCTCCCTCCTTCAGATCCCCCAGCCCTGATCAGAATTTTCTGCCCTCCTGTCCCGATAAGAACAAAGTCCACTTCAACCCAACTGGCTCTGCCTTTTGTCCGGTCAGTCTGGTAAAGCCTCTCTTTCCAAATATGGGTTTCCTGTTCAGAAGCTTCCCTACTACCCCCAGCCCCGTGCCATCAGGCACGTTCACCTCCTGCCAGTCCACTGCCCCAGGCCCGTTCCTTGGGTCGCGGAAAGACTCCGCAGCAGATGGCTTTAGCGAGGTCTCTAAATCACCTCCACTGAACTTTGAACACTGGAAGCGCACCCAGACAGAAGAGAGTGTCCTCTTTCATAGCTCTCTTGTGGTCTAAGGCCTTTGGGAGACCTGGCACAGCAAAGCATCTGTGGTTCTTCGGTGCATCTTAAACAGCCTGTGGTGCCTTGAAGTTGGGACTTGAGGGTTAGATGGGCAGCCCTGGGACTGAAAACCACAGCAAGTTTCCTCCAGAGCGATGGTGAAAACTGTTAAGTACAATGTGCCACAGGACTCTTTGCTGCTGGAGTGGTTCCTTTCTTCGAGCCCCCCCAGTACTTAAAGCACTTTCCTCTCCTGTGTTGAAATGTCATTTTTTTTCCTGTATGATTGTTTTGCTGTCAAAGAGCAGCTGGGACTCTGCTGCTGGCAAGCAGCACGGAAATGCAAGCTACCTGGCTCCTTAAATGAAATTCCTTGCTGCAGGTATTCAGAGGACATGGGAGATTCCTAGCACTTCTCATCCCCACAGTTGTCATATGGACTTCCTGCACCCAGGGGGAGGGAGGCCAGTAGCTTGGCTGCCTCCTGGAGAAGCTGGTAGAACCTGGCTTAGCTGATTCCAGCTACCTGAATGTATTGGGCAGAATTTGACAATGCATCTGCTCTCTATCAAAGGCAGCTTGAGCCACTTAAAGCACCCAAAATATAAAAGAGAGAGACGTGAGGGGCTTGGAAGTGAACTGTAGACAGCTCCACTACTGGATAGCTGAACCCTTTGAAATAGCCACCTAGAGCTTTCAGGAGCCTCTTGGAATGCCTTGCTGTACAAAGATAGAGAATGCAGATCAGATACCTGCCAGTGCACCTTTGAGAACCTCTGTTTGCAGAGGACCTGTACTCTGGGAAGCTTCTTACACGACGGAGGATGAATAAGTAGAGATGTGGAACTGTCTGCATGGCTTGGTAGGTAGCGGAGGGCCTCTCAGACCCCCACAGCCTTTTGCCAGGGGAAGGAGATGGAAATCTAAGTCCAAGCAGCATACAAAAGGTTTCCATGGACTTGTGGAAGGTTGCTGCTAGTAGAGATGTTACATGCTGCTTTCCAACCAAATGCCGTGGACATCCTGACTGGTTCTGGTATTGTTTGCCTGTGCAGAGGTGGAGTTGGGGATCAGAACCATTTTGTCTCACTGCAGAAAAACTTTATGCACAGACATAAGATCATCCTAACTGGGCTGGAGTCTGAGATCCTGCTAGACCCAGAGATGCTTATCCCAGCACAAAGCCTTATAAGGTGAAACTATAACATGAGGAATTCTGATTGTAATGCCTCTTGAAAATGAAAGTATTTGATTTGTGTTCTGTTGCTAAGGCTCTGGGTTGTATTGAACCCTATTTTCTTGTATCTGATGTAGAAACTCTATTTTCTTCCAAAGACACTATTTTTGCAGCTGTTTGAAGTTTGTATTTTATGTATGTATTGCAAAGCTTAAAGGAGGAATGTTAGCCTTGGAGTTTTTCTTGTCTTGTGTTCAGAGTTTTTTTGCAGATCTTGGTGTTGCCAGTAAAAAAAAAAAAAAAAAAAAAAAAAATTACAGGCATCCAAAGCTCCTTTTCTTTCTTTGGGGTTTGAGTGTATTTAGTCTAAACTGGAATCTTTGGGTAGTTGAATCGACGGCTGCTGAAACGACAAATAGGCTGGATAGACTGCATTTTCTGCTGCAATGGCCTCTAGCTGTTGATACGGTACCTTCAGCTTAGAATGTGTGCTTGCCAGCCCATTGCTGGTGCACAGCAAAGGGAGGGGTTCAGTGCTATTTATCACTATCTGCTAGACATGCAGTAGCTCCAGAGCATATGCTACACAAGAGACTGGCTAGTGTGCTATACCTCAAGTGGTCCTTGTACTGTTTTTAGGCTTAGGACTAACTTTCTGAACTATAGCCACATTAAGTTCAGTAATGCTAAACAGCAGCTAGTGTTAAAATTGCTTCTCTGTAATGTATTAAAGATGTGTGCTCATCTTAGCAGTATGAATACAGCTTCTAAATTAGGCTGTGGAGAGGAAATGCAGCCGGCTTGGAGGAAAACGCCTACGTACATAAACTCTGCTTCATCCTACTGCATGAACTGCAAAACAATCTCCTTCACTTTAACTCCCTGAAGTTGGTCATGGCATTTTAGTGCTGCACTGGGGGAGCTCTGCAGCTGTTGGTAGCAAAGGCTCATTGAAAATGTGAGAGGAACCTCACTAGGCCAGGTAACCATTCACCCAGTGAGCTGGGTATGCAGAGCTGGGGAAAGCTACAGGCCTCAGCTCAGAACATATGTCAGATTTATTAGGGGAAAGTGCAGTGAACAAGGTTCCACCTTTTATTTTTATTTTTATTTGGAAACCTTGAGTCCCTCTGTCCAGGTGTTCTTAAATCAGAATTTGATCTTGCAGTGGGGGAACGCTCTGCTACCAAAAGGAGTTCCAAACTGCTCCCAGCTCTCTTCAGCTGTTGCCACCTTCTGATGAAGCACCACTGACATGAGTTTGTGTTTTTGGCAGGGAGAGATGGGGAAAGATTCTTCAGGTAACAAGCCAAGTAGCCTTAAAAACTTTTGATTGCTTATAAACATGAATTCAAACAACCTCTTCCTGACACTGCAAGCCATTCTACCTGCAGTTCTGCCAGCATCACAATCTCTGACCTACACCTGCCATACTGCAGACTCTGGGGGAAAGGTGGTCAACCTGGCTAAACTGTATGGAGAACAGAGATAGCAGCTAGGCACCAGGAAACACAACTGTACATGTGCTGCCCCAGGAATAGCGTTCTTTGCTGTGTTAATCTGTAAATCCATCATTTAACTCCAAATGGAGTGGATAATAGAGGTTGCTGTGCTCTGAACAAGCCCCACCATCACTCAGTGCTCTGGTTTGAGACATGTCATGGCTGCTGGTATGTGCTATGCACGGATTACAAGCTTGCTGTATGATTCAGGGAAGTAAGATGGAAAACTGGCCTTCTCATGGAACACTAAGCTTCTCATAAATGGCTAGTGCATTCATTTCTCTGCACCCCCTGCCTGCAGACTGAATGACATACTTCACCCCTCTCCTCCGGTGTGCAATTAAATCTTGATGGTAGTGCCCTGCTGGAGTACTCCTTTCACTGGTCTGCATTCCAGTCAAGTCTGGAATTATTTGAATAAAGAATCACTACTGAAAGGAGAGAAGCAGTGAGGGGAAAAAATGACTATAGAAAGGGGAAACCAGCATGGAAAACCACGGGGCCTTGTGTTTAGTTCTAGCTGGAGCTGGCCTGTTTCATGCAATATGCTCCTCAGCCATAAACTCTACAGCCAGCTAGACTGATCATCCCTCCTCCTGTACCCAGAGTTAGGACTGGATGCATGGTGTACTAGTTCTTTATACAAAAATGCCCAAAGCTTTCTGAGGGCTCTGGGCTGTCCGGTTACTGTGTTGATGATAGTGACATGTTTGGATTTGTGCACACAGAAAGCAGAAGATAACCTAACTGAATTGGGTAAGATTCTGAATGACAGGGAGCTGTATGTAGACCAGAGCTAGCAGGTTCTGCCTGGCTAAGTAATGCAAGTTTGGATAACCAGAGGAAAAATACAACCCCATGCTTCCATCAGCAATATTTCATTTCTTGTCTAACCTGTAGTTCATATAGAACTTCTGTTTTTGTTGCCAGTCTATGGACAATGTGGAGACATTAAATTACATAAGAGCTCTCTATTCACAATCTAATTAGTCCCTGATCCTGGACTTCTGGAACTGAGTGGACAAAGATCATTTTTACAATTTGCAATATCACGTGGGTAAATTTAGCAGAGTTCATTTAGGGAGGGGCTTGGAGATTACAGGCCAGGTTCATCTTGGCAGTTGTAGGGAGGCATTATGACAATTTAAAAAGCATTCACTGCCTCCATATATTTTTCTCCTCCAGAACCCCGCTAGTATAGTTGATCCTCCATTGTGTTCTTTAATATTAGAGAGGTGGGTCTAGTAACTAAAAGCCCTGACTCAAATGTAAAGGATGTAATTGGGTTCTAAAATCACAAAGCAGTTTCTGTACCACTGTTAATGTTAAGTTCTAATAAATATACCTTCCCCCTGTTCTTATTGCCCCCATCATCTTAGAGTGTGTCCATACACAGGTCAGTTGGACTTGCTGGTTCTTGCATGGTAGCACAGTGCTGCACTGTTTAGGTTACAGACAAGCGTGTTTAAATATAAGCTTTTTATTGGGATTCAACTTCATGGAGCCACTTCTGACGCTTCTAAATTTGGGAAAGTACTGTGCCTCTTTAAACACCATGACCACGCTGACAATCAGCGTATAACCCCTTCCAAACCCTGTACGTGTCAGCTAGAGGCAGTGTCACTTCCACACTCCTGTGAAGGTGGACCTAATGGGGAAGTCAAACCTGTTCTCAGCTGCAGGCTGTGTGTTTAAAAATAAAGGGTTTTGCAGCTGTGGGGGGAGTCAGCCTAGCAGGAGGTAACCATTCTTGCTAGATGGTAAGAACAGCTTCAGATTAGGAGTTTCTAAAGGGTAATTACAGCAAACCAAGTAGTTTGAATCTGCAAGGTGGCAAAATGCTAATCTCAACACTGATACGGTTTCTAAAAATCTATCTTCAAGGTGAATCTCTGTAGAACAACGCCAACCCTATCCTGCTTTCTACAGGTGTACCAAGATTCTGCATTGGTATTTCCCAAACCTCTGGCTTTAGTCTGAAGAAAAGCAAATAGAACATCCCATGCTGCTAAATGCAGGATGTGGTCCCTACACAAATCCCTAAGCAGAAGGCAGAGCTATGGAAAAGGGCCTGTTGGAGTTAAGGGTTTCTTTTTAAAAGGGGGAGGGAAGAGAACATTCCTTGTGCTGGTGCATGTTAATGGAAACACAGCAGATGCTCCTTTTTAAAAACACGAGGACTGAGAACCTGCAATGCAGTCTAATTGTAGTATTTGTAGATTGGGGCGGGGGGAGGGAGGGTGATTCATCTGTGGGCATGTGATAAGCCCTATGTGAGGGTGGGGAAGGTGGCTATGCTTCAGGGTAGGATGTACACCTCGCTGAAGGTTAAGAGAACTGTCAGAGCTAATCCCACTTGCACCCCACCTGCAATAGCCCCTATGCACTGCTGGCGAACAGCTCTGTCATGAAACCTCTCCTGTGAGGTGTCTCGGGAGGGGGGGGGAGAACAGGCCCTATGCCTGCCCAGGCTCTCCCTTATGAGGGTAATGTCCTAGGGCTGTCTTATGCCTGTTTTGTGACCCCAAAATGAACATCATGTAAGCAGGAAATCCCTTCTGCTTCATATCTATTTTCAGTTGTGTAGGGGTTTAAAGCCCAGGGTTAGGATTTGCCTCTGTTCATTTGCTTTCTGGACAAGACCTGATGCTATACATGAATAGGGTAATATGTACCACTTCTAGATGTACTGGACTAGACTCCTTACATAGGTAATGATGCTTTGTCTTTAGTGCCAGTAGCCTCTGCTTTTGGAATAGGAGAAACTAGGTTCTGACCCCAGCAAGACAAGAAGTGAGTAGTGGACTGAACTTCAAGTGACCTAGGTTCAATTCCTCTCTCAGCGAGACTTACTGTGTGAGGTAGGCAGGTTACTTTATTCTGCCCTGATTCTTATCACCAGGGGAGAACTATGTGCAACAGAGGACTTTGTTTTGGGTTGTTTTCTAAATGTCCCCCGTGCTCTGGCTGTAGTAGAGATGGCAGCCTGCAGAAGTGCACCTGGCAGTTGGGGTAGAAGATGGTGCGGGTTGGGAAAGTCCCTCTTTCCTCAGGCAGTTCACACTACAGCCTCAGAGCAGCTGCTGGGAAAGCTCTTGTTTTCTACATCAATGAGCTTACTGTGCTGGCTGGAAAACTTCCATGGAGCTGCTGACCACGGGCCTCAGCCTGCTGCTTTAGATGAGGTGGGCTTAGTCCACAGGCGGGGCTTGAAGGTGACTTGCTCTTCTGTGAGGAAACTACTGCGGGGGGCAGAGCCCAAGTTGCTGAGGTCACAGGCTGCAGGGTCCTGTACTACCTACCCTGCCCCCCCAGCTGCAGCCTGGGGGCTAGTGCTTCACTCCTTCACAGGGATGCAGGGGAGGCTGAAGTTGTGGCCCAAAGTGCGGTACGGTGAATGTGGGGGCTGGTGCTGCTGGAAAAGGATGCGAGGTCATCCCTGCACATGCTGGCCAGGGCATCTCACGTTGGCGGGGGGGGCTGTCAGGGCATGTGGTTCTACCACTAAAAAAAAAAAAACACACCCAGGCCCATGCACTAAATGGATTGTGGCCCAGACCACAGGGGCCTTCTACAAGATCTACCGCCCCCCCCGCCCCCGCCTGCCTCTTCCTCTTCCCCCCCGGCTTTCTACCGCCCCCCCCGCCTGCCTCTTCCTCCTCCCCCCGCTTTCTACCGGCCCCTGCCGCTTCCTCCCCCTTACAGGCTCCCAGGACAGAGGCTTCCCCGTAGCATCGCCTCTAGTAGCTGCTGCGGCGCATGCGCCCGGGCGGGGTCAGAGAGGCTCCGGCAGCCTTTGCGTCCGGCTGACGCTAAAACCAAGCCAGGAACCGATCTCCTGGTTCCGCCTTCGAGCCGGGGGGGCCAATCCGTGAGCTCCACATGCGAATACGTCACCACAGCGCCCTTGCGCTATGGAAGGGCCCCCGGGCTTTAGGGAACCTAGGCGCTGCCTGATCAAAAAGCTGCTGTATTGGGGCTCGGCTGCGGGGAACAGCAGGCAGTGACGGGCGGATTGCCCCGTGTGGGCCAGCAGCGCCCTCTCGGCCCGGCAGCCGGGACCACCGCCCCTTCCCCTCCCGCTCTCCCTGCCTCGCCTGGGCCGGCAACGCCGCGGGCAGCCCCAGCCGGCCGCGGCGGGTCCCGGCAGACTGGCTGTCCCGAGCAGCTTTTATGAGGCCCCCTGCGCCGCCGCTGCGCCCGGCTCCGCTCGGCGATGTGCGCCTGGAGGTGCCGCCTGCCCTGAGCGGGCCCCGCGCCGCCGCCATGGGAGCGAGCGGGAGCGGCCCCCTGCTGCCCGAGCGGCTCCGCCTGCCGGTCTGCTTCCTGGGCGTCTTCGTCTGCTACTTCTACTACGGCATCCTGCAGGAGAGCATGTGAGTGACCCCCCAGCCCCCCCCCGGGCCCCCCCCGGCTCCCCCCCCGGCATCCTGCGGGAGAGCATGTGAGTGACCCCCCCGGCTCCCCCCCCGGCATCCTGCAGGAGAGCATGTGAGTGACCCCCCGGCCCCCCCCCGGACCCCCCCCGGCTCCCCCCCCCGGCATCCTGCAGGAGAGCACGTGAGTGACCCCCCCGGGCCCCCCCGGCTCCCCCCCCCCGGCATCCTGCAGGAGAGCATGTGAGTGACCCCCCCCGGTCCCCCCCCGGCATCCTGCAGGAGAGCATGTGAGTGACCCCCCCCGGCCCCCCCCCGGCATCCTGCAGGAGAGCATGTGAGTGACCCCCCAGCCCCCCCCCCGGGCCCCCCCCGGCTCCCCCCCCGGCATCCTGCGGGAGAGCATGTGAGTGACCCCCCCGGCTCCCCCCCCGGCATCCTGCAGGAGAGCATGTGAGTGACCCCCCGGCCCCCCCCCGGACCCCCCCCCGGCTCCCCCCCCCGGCATCCTGCAGGAGAGCACGTGAGTGACCCCCCCGGGCCCCCCCGGCTCCCCCCCCCCGGCATCCTGCAGGAGAGCATGTGAGTGACCCCCCCCCGGTCCCCCCCCGGCATCCTGCAGGAGAGCATGTGAGTGACCCCCCCCGGCCCCCCCCCCGGCATCCTGCAGGAGAGCATGTGAGTGACCCCCCCCGGCCCCCCCCCGGCATCCTGCAGGAGAGCATGTGAGTGACCCCCCCGGGCCCCCCCCGGCCCCCCCCCGGCATCCTGCAGGAGAGCATGTGAGTGGCCCCCCCCGGCTCCCCCCCCGGCATCCTGCGGGAGAGCATGTGAGTGACCCCCCGGCCCCCCCCGGCTCCCCCCCCCCGGCATCCTGCGGGAGAGCATGTGAGTGCCCCCCCCGGGCCCCCCCGGCTCCCCCCCCCGGCATCCTGCAGGAGAGCATGTGAGTGACCCCCCCCCGGCTCCCCCCCCCCCCCGGCATCCTGCAGGAGAGCATGTGAGTGACCCCCCCCGGCTCCCCCCCCCCGGCATCCTGCAGGAGAGCATGTGAGTGACCCCCCCCGGCTCCCCCCGGGCCCCCCCCGGCTCCCCCCCCCGGCATCCTGCGGGAGAGCATGTGAGTAACCCCCCCGGCCCCCCCCGGCTCCCCCCCCCCGGCATCCTGCAGGAGAGCATGTGAGTGACCCCCCCGGGCCCCCCCCGGCTTCCCCCCCCGGCATCCTGCGGGAGAGCATGTGAGTGACCCCCCCGGGCCCCCCCCGGCTCCCCCCCCCGGCATCCTGCGGGAGAGCATGTGAGTGACCCCCCCGGGCCCCCCCCCAGCATCCTGCAGGAGAGCATGTGAGTGACCCCCCCCCGTCCCCCCCCGGCTCCCCCCCCCCAGCATCCTGCAGGAGAGCATGTGAGTGACCCCCCGGCCCCCCCCCCGGCTCCCCCCCCCGGCATCCTGCGGGAGAGCATGTGAGTGACCCCCCGGGCCCCTCCCCGAGCCACCCCCCCCGGCTCCCCCCCCCGGCATCCTGCAGGAGAGCATGTGAGTGACCCCCCGGGCCCCCCCCGGCTCCCCCCCCCGGCATCCTGCAGGAGAGCATGTGAGTGACCCCCCCCCGGCATCCTGCAGGAGAGCATGTGAGTGACCCCCCCCCGGCTCCCCCCCCCAGGCATCCTGCAGGAGAGCATGTGAGTGACCCCCCCAGCTCCCACCCCCCCCGGCATCCTGCAGGAGAGCATGTGAGTGACCCCCCCGGGGCCCCCCCCGGCTCCCACCCCCCCCGGCATCCTGCAGGAGAGCATGTGAGTGACCCCCCCGGGCCCCCCCCCCCGGCTCCCCCCCCCCCCCGGCATCCTGCAGGAGAGCATGTGAGTGACCCCCCCCGGCATCCTGCAGGAGAGCATGTGAGTGACCCCCCCCGGCATCCTGCAGGAGAGCATGTGAGTGACCCCCCCCGGCATCCTGCAGGAGAGCATGTGAGGGGCCCCCCCCCGGCATCCTGCAGGAGAGCATGTGAGTGACCCCCCCGGGCCCCCCCCCCGGCATCCTGCAGGAGAGCATGTGAGTGACCCCCCCGGGCCCCCCCCCGGCATCCTGCAGGAGAGCATTTGAGTGACCCCCCGGGCCCCCCCCGGCTCACCCCCCCCCCGGCATCCTGCAGGAGAGCATGTGAGTGACCCCCCCGGGCCCCCCCCCGGCTCACCCCCCCCCCGGCATCCTGCAGGAGAGCATGTGAGTGACCCCCCGGGCCCCCCCCCGGCTCCCCCCCCCCCCCCGGCATCCTGCAGGAGAGCATGTGAGTGACCCCCCGGGCCCCCCCCCCCCGGCTCACCCCCCCCCAGCATCCTGCAGGAGAGCATGTGAGTGACCCCCCCGGCTCCCCCCCCCCGGCATCCTGCAGGAGAGCATGTGAGTGACCCCCCGGGCCCCCCCCCCGGCTCACCCCCCCCCCCGGCATCCTGCAGGAGAGCATGTGAGTGACCCCCCCGGGCCCCCCCCGGCATCCTGCAGGAGAGCATGTGAGTGACCCCCCGGGCCCCCCCCCGGCTCCCACCCCCCCGGCATCCTGCAGGAGAGCATGTGAGTGACCCCCCCGGCTCTCCCCCCCCCCCCCCCCGGCATCCTGCAGGAGAGCATGTGAGTGACCCCCCGGGCCCCCCCCGGGTCGTCCCCCCCCCCCCGGCATCCTGCAGGAGAGCATGTGAGTGACCCCCCCGGCTCCCCCCCCCCGGCATCCTGCAGGAAAGCATGTGAGTGACCCCCCCGGCACCCCCCCCCCCCCCCGGCATCCTGCAGGAGAGCATGTGAGTGACCCCCCCCGGCATCCTGCAGGAGAGCATGTGAGTGACCTGCCGCCCGGCTCCTGCGGGACAGACCGTGAGTGACAACCCCGCTCTCAGCCCAGACACTGGGTCCTGCAGTGACCTGTATTTGTAGATTACACTGGTGTGTGTGTGCGGGGGGGGGCATCTGTCTTTCATTTGTGGGCATGCGCTGAGCTCCCCCTATGCAAGGCCTGAGGGTGGGAAAGGGGTGAGTGTTTCCCCTAGCCTGGAGCTGCCAGGGGCGATGTACTGAGTGACCCCTGCCTAGTGCCTCTTCTGCCCAGGCACTGGGGAGCCCCTCAGCCTGCATCTTGCAACAGAGCATGTAAGAGCCCCTCCCAGCCTGGACTGTTTACAGCAGAGCATGTAAGTGACTCCTATTCCACGGTATTTGGGTCTTACATGAGGACATGTAAGTTGCACCCTTCCATTGGGAAGTCCCCTCGCCCAGTCTGGGGACCTCCCCCGCTTTCTGCACAATGGCAGAACCTGGACATTTCTTGCTTTCTGGTAGGATGCCCAGAAGAGAGGACATCTTAGGATCTGATGTTGGGCTGGAGTTTCTTTCCCAGCTGTGTGACTAGGGTTTGGAGAAGTCTCAGTCCACTGCAGGCTGAGAGCAAGCACAGCTGAGTGGAAGGTGGGGGGACTGGCAGGTAAAACTGAGGGCACCGTTTGCTACACGTTTGTGTAAAAAGGTTGGTAGCTGTTGGGCTAAGTCACCTGGGAAGAAAGCCTGAGTAAATGTGTGCCATGCCTTATGCTGTAGTCTCACTCGCTGTATCTCTCACCCTCCTCAATCTCCTGCTTCGTTCGTTTGTTCCCACAGAACTAGAGGTAAATATGGAGAAGGTGCCAAGCAGGAAAAGTTCAAATACGCTTTGTCCTTGGTCTTCATTCAATGCGTGATTAATGCCGTCTTTGCCAGGTTAGGTAAGTGTTCCAGAACAACCGGTATGTCACCCCTTGCTTTTCCGCACCAGGACCTCTTTGAGCCTGACTCCCATCCCACTTCCTTCTCCTCTGGGCTGGGAAGGGACTCTCTTCCAGAGTCGGGGGGCCCACCTAGTGGTTACCTGTAGTCCAGGTCACACTCCCAATATCAACGGTTGCCGAAGTCACAGCTTCCAAGGGACTGTGAGCTTTTGCTGAGCACACAGTGGCTTTTCCATTTGTTTGCAGAAACATTGCACTAGTGCTGGCTAACTTGATTTAATAAAGAATTTTATAAATGAAAGACACTGCATAAAACCAGATTCTAAATTTTTTTTCATTCAGTGTGGTTTTATTGTTGGGAAGGGTCAGAGTAGACCACTAGGATGTCCGAGCTTGTGTCTCCTGTAAGAGGTTCTATACATATTCCCTTGGTTTTTTCCATCTTCTTTCTGCCCCAGCGGGTTTCAGGAATTCAATATACCTCCTTTGCCTCAGAGAGCATGTGAGCTGAAAAGATGGAGTGGTCTTAAACTCTCCAGATCTCCATCTCCCCTCTGCTGTAGATACTTTGTGGCTTTTGTATCTCGATGGCATTATAAAATAACCTTATGATGCCAATGTCCAGTCACATCAGCTTGTGTGTGTTTCTAGTACATTTTGTCTTCTCCACAGTGATCCAGTTTTTTGACGCCGTCAGGGTTGATCGGACCCAGAACTGGTTGTATGCAGCTTGCTCACTCTCCTATCTTGGTGCTATGGTTTCCAGCAACTCAGCTCTGCAGTTCGTCAACTATCCAACCCAGGTGAAGAAAGGCAGGAGGACGAGTGTTAGGGAAAAGGTTGCGTTGTAAAAATTCCCTTTTACAGATTTGCCCTTTCCTTATTGAGGACTATTCCAAATTCTAATTCTGCACTCTTGGTATGGAGGATGCTTACATGATCCATCAATGCACTGTGATAGGAAACCGTTCTAATTAAAGAGTAAGTCACTAAAAAACATTGACCGTGGAGGATGCTGCAGTTCTAACCCTTGTTGCCCTGCAAGAGTGGCAATGAGGAGGACGGTGTTCTATTGCTTTTCTTTTTACTCTATCCCCACAAGGCCAAGTGGTGGTGGAGTTAGTGATTCCAAGAGGGACTAGCCATCCACATGGGTAACAGGAAATGCTTAAAAAAACAATCTGGGAGAAGGAAAAATCCTCATGTTTCAGGGCTTAAGCCAGTGTCAGAAACCTGCACTGGGGAGGGGGTAGCTGATCCTCCATCTGCCTACTGCGAGGTTTCTGATGCTGACCACCATCAGAGACCGGATACTGAACTAGATGGACCCTGGGTCTGATCCAACATGGCAGTTCCTGTGTTTCTGTAGCCGTCTTGCCTGGTGTGGGGGAGGCTGTAGCATGCAGCTAGTTAAGACACTCTTTCTCTTACAGGTCCTTGGGAAGTCCTGTAAGCCCATTCCAGGTGAGCTGTGTGTGTTTCTCATGCCATGAGCAGTCTATGGATTGCATTCCCAGAAACAGTCCAGCTGCTCACACAATAGCTCCACGCCAAGTAGCGCGGATAACAAACTATCTGTGCACATCCCAATTAGATCCAGAACTGGACACAGAGTCATTAGATTCCTAGTAGAGGGGTTTTGGGAGCACTTTACCATATCCTCTTTTCTTTTCAGTCATGCTCTTAGGGGTGACGGTGCTGAGGAAGAAATACCCATTAGCCAAATACCTGTGTGTCCTGCTGATAGTTACAGGCGTGGCTCTGTTCATGTACAAACCTAAAAGGGGAGGTGACGGTGAGGACGGCCACATCTTTGGCTATGGAGAACTCCTCCTGGTAAGTACTGAGCTGTCGAAGCATAAGTAGTTCCAAGGTTTTGTCTTGGTGAAAGGTACAAGAGGAGAAAACAATTACTGGTGCAGACTTCTGTCTGGATCTACCCACCATGAGGGATTGGCAAAGCCAGCGTTGGAATGCTTGGGTACCCTCTGGTGCAAAGAGGGACATCCTTGCACATTACCACATCGTGATGTGGGGTGAAACACTGGTGCCTCCTCAGAATGCCCTCTGAACTGTTTTTAAATAAGCAGGTGGAAGCAAGAAACCTATAGAACTTAAATGCTACTCCTGGGGGGATTCTGCACCACTGCACATGTGCAGAATTTATGTCCCTCGTAGATTTCTTGCTTCCCCACAGAAAAATGACTTTCTGGCAGGGAAGCAAAGGGAAGCCACAAGAGCAGTCATACAGCCCTCCCCAGCAGTATGTTTTGGGTGCCCAGGGCAGCCGGCAGAGAGGTAAATCACTGTGAGGCAGGGGGCGGGACTGGGAAAAGATCTGGCTGGTGGCTCCTACCCTGCACCAGGCTCAGCTGCTAGTCAAGGCTGGGCTGGGGAGGATGGGACTTCCTCTTCCCCTGCATGGCATCTGGGGCTAGGTCAGATCCACTCCCAGATTTCTCCCCCAGCTGCAGGAAGCTCTTGTGTGTCTAGACTCTCCTGCCGAGCCTCAATGCCTCCCCCACTCCCCCTGCACCTGGACCACCCCAATGAGCCAGCCAGCTCCCCACCCTAATGAGCCCCAACCAGTTGCATCTGGACCCCCCCCGACTGAGCTCCCCACTTCCAGACCCCCCTGCCGAGCTCTCTCCCCCCCAGACCCCCCGCTGAGCCCCAACCACCTTCACCTGGACCCCCCTGCAGAGTCCCATTACCGTTGCACCCAGAACCCCCCTGTGCATCCTGATTTCTCCCCACCACACACACCCAGATTCCCCACAGAGCCACCTGCACCCAGATCGCCCCAAACAGAACCCTCAACCCACACCTGGATCCCCCCATACTAAGCCTTCCCCCTCCCCCTCCACTTGGATCCTGCTTTGCTGAGCCTGCCTGCACCTGGCATGGAGGGGCAGGGCTGGTCCTTGTGCTGTGTCAGGGTTGGGTGCAGCCTCAGTGCTGAGTCCATGTCCTGGGGCGGGGAACTGCAAAGTGATCTCCCACCTCAGTGTAGCCAGTGGCCAGTGCTCCCCAATGCCATGCTGGAGCCTCCTCATTTATTTGACAAATAAAATATGCAGAATTTTGCAAAATTTTAAAATACCGTGCACATAATTTTTAGGCACAGAATGCCCTGAGGAGTAATTAAATGCATGTGCCAGGAAGGGAGTAGGTGGCAGAGAGTTCTCTTCTGGTTTTCAATCTTTTTTTTTTTTTTCCCCCCCCCCTCCTCTTAGCTGCTGTCACTGACATTGGATGGACTGACAGGCGTGTCTCAGGACCATATGAGAGCTCATTACCAAACTGGTTCCAATCACATGATGCTAAATGTTAATCTATGGTCCACCTTATTCCTGGGGGCTGGTAAGGAACATCTGAGGAAGCCCTAGCGACCTGGCCTGAAGACTGATTTGTAAGATCCTCTAGGCAGGACCCTCATCTCTTGTTCTAAAAAGGGCCTAGTATGTCTTGCAGAGCTGCTTTTTGTTTGTTTTAAACCTAATCTGTGGAGATTTTATTGTAGTTTCTTAAATTGCCACCAGGGGACACTGCTTCTCCTAAAGCGCTATTACCAAAACTGCATTCACTTCTGAAACGTTCCTGCTTTCAGGCTGGCTCAGTAGCATAGATTGTAGCTTCCTAGGCTACAATTTGGTGGCTCTCTTGTTTTGGCAAAGACTGGGATCACATCTATTTCTATTTAAGGAGTGTGTGTGAGTGAGATTGTTGGTGGCTGTCTTGAGAATCGGGATACATAGTGCAAGGTACAGTCATCTTGTCATGAGAGTAACACTGACTGTGATGTTTGTTTCATCTGTTCCATTCATAGCTGAGGCCAAGTTTAAAAGTGTAGATGACGTGGAATGTGAAGGACATGTTCCTTGCTAAGATGACATTCTTACATCCTGCTGTAGCATCTGATTCCTCTCACTGATCTCCAGGCACCCCGTATGCTGGCTGCAAATGCAATGAGTTTAGGCTAAGTGGGTACAGGAAGACAGCAATTGTGCATAGAGCTGCAAAACTGAGGCAGCAAAGTGAACTTAACTCCTTGATGTTACTTGTTTAAATCCTGAGGGGGTAGCCAACTTGCTGTTTTCTCTTCCAAAACAAGTTATCTGGTATGGTGCAATGACTGAAAGTTCTTTGCCACTGGTATTCTCTGGGTGGAGATTAGTCTTCGCTGTCTGTATCTGTTGTCTGATCAGTGAATGTGAGCTAGGAGTATGATTGCTCCAGCCCTGTCTGCCCAGGATGTCTCTGGCTTGAGTTCATCCTGCTCTCTTAAAACTTTCTGCAGGTATCTTGTTCACTGGAGAGCTCTGGGAATTCGTGAGTTTTGCTGAACGCTACCCCAGCATCCTCTACGACATCCTGCTGTTTGGCCTGACAAGTGCACTGGGTCAGGTAAGTAACTTTCTGGTTCCCTTACCCCAGGCACTTGATGACCAAAGAACATTGAATGTCCCAGATATTGTTTACTTGTGGGACAGAAATATGAAGTTGTCTGGTCTTCCTGCCACATCTGATTGTTCCTAGCTCACTGTTCAACCAGCATTTTCAGATGAAGAATGTCTAGGTTGTGTACAAATTCTTGTAAGTCGTCTTCGGGTTGTGGTTGGGATTTGTTCTTTGCCAAAAGATTCCCTTAAAATGTTTAAGATGGATCTTCCTGTTGGAGATCTTGCCTTCTCAGACAGACTGAATCTCTCTCTCTCTCTCTCAGAGTTTCATCTTCATGACTGTGGTATACTTTGGACCCTTAACTTGTTCAATCATCACCACAACCCGCAAATTCTTCACCATTTTAGCATCCGTCATTCTATTTGCCAACCCAATCAGCATGATGCAGTGGGTGGGGACTATCCTGGTATTCATGGGTAAGTCCTGGAAGCCTGGCTTTTTTTTTTTTTTAAAGTCTTTTCCTTATCCATTAGAGTGATGGAGTATAGACTGGGGGGATGGGTTGACAGGATTTTGGACAATGGATTTTCTTGGACAAGCTTGCTGGCAAAAGCACTATCTCAGTGTTTTGGGGAGGGGAAGTGGGAGGGATGGGGATATCTTTGAGGCTGTTGCTATGGTCACAGATCCAACTGATTTGGGAGACCTTTTTTGGACTCTTTAAAAAAAATTTCAGTTACCCACTGTCTCAGGTAATTCGGCATCAGTTAGATCTGGAGCTATAGAGAGGTCTGATTGTACTTATTTAAGGAAGGTCTTGGGCTTTCCCTTAGAATTTTTTTCTCATTTATCTGCAGGTCTTGGACTTGATGCCAAATTTGGGAAGGGATCAAAGACGACAACACATTAGGAAGACTTTTGAACTCTGCAAAATTGGAATGAACTCTTTAACTTATTGTCTTGTACCTCAGCATCTGTTATGAAACTGGACTCAGGATGGGTGCCTGGGGAAAGGAATGGGTATTGTTTTTTAATTACGAAGTGTTTTAAAATATGTTAATTTTAATCAAGAGTTTAGTGCTTTTTTTTTTCTGTAATCAGAATTGCATTAATGGATCCCAGTAGCAGGAAGAAATTCAAGTCTTAATGGGAGAAACACTTCATACCTTTATTAAAGAAAAGGAGACAAGTCACTTTTTTGACCTTTATTTCAAAGCAGTCATCTGATTGTTCTCGGAAAGCCTTGTTCTCTGCAACCTTGCAGCCTTCTCAGTGTTTAGAAATATTACAGTTAGCATTCCTCCTCCACCATACTCCAAAGGAAAGTGCCACTCTTTGTTTCCTCGGTCTGAGTTTGGTGCAGTGTAGCAAAAGCACAGGATTGACTGACAATATTGAAAAGAGAAATCCCACCTCCCCCTAGGAGAATGGGTCTCCAGAACATGGTTGGTGAAGCAATCAGAGAGGTTCTAGTTATTAATATACCCAACTTGTACAGCCTGTAATCTTCTCTCCATCAGCACTATTTAAAATAGAAAGAGCAAATTTAGGTATATGTAACAAAGTCCTAGGCTCTGCAGTTTTCATCCCATCTGCTTAACCACTTGGGGCCAAATTAATTCTCTTTCATCCCACCCCCTCTGCTGTTGAAGAAACAAGACCCTCTGCTGCTAAAACCATGCCAAGGTTTTGCGACAGCAGCTTCTAAATGTCGAAAGTGCCCTTGTTAATTAACCAGCATCACTGAGAGCTGTGGAACGCCTGCTCCTGAGTGCACAGGCTGTCTCTCAAGTGTTGTAGGGGGAGGAGCTATTAGCATAATGATGCCCTCAAAGTTGGAGAGCAAAATTCTCCAAAGAGCAAACTTTACACATGAAAGCGTGTTTCCACCAGCTGTTGCTTCGTTTCCATCTGTTCTGTGACTTGGCCTCTTGCCCCTCCAGATGGGATCTTGATCGGCTTCCTGAGTGACTGCTGCAAGACTGTTCTTCCCCACACCCCCTGCAACCTTTCTGGCCGCAGCTTGGCTTTCATTAATCTTTTTAATGTCCCACGGCTCTTCCCAAAGGACAGGTTTCTTTCAAAACTGAACTTTTTAGGAAAAGATATTAAAATTCATCTGGAAGATTTTTCCTCCGTCACCCACTCCTCAGTAGCTTCCTATTTCCTTAAAGATCGACTGATGAATAGCAAACGTTCTCTGTAGTGGAGGATCCCTGATCCAACTCTCCTGCCATTTAACTGCGTGAGTCCTGTGCTGAACTTGATATGCTGGTGTCTGGTCCTACGTATATGGCTATTCTTAGGCCCTGTGTAGACTCTGACATCTCCCATGTAGGTACAGCTTTATCCTCTTAACACCCCATTTCTACAGTTCAAGAAGTGAGCCATAAACTGACTCAGTTCATTTAGGGAGCCTCTAGCAGAGCTAGAAATTGGACTTAGCTCTCCTGATTTTCAGTCCAGTACCTTAATTACAAGGCCATCCTTCCTCCTTTTAAAGAGAAGACAAGCATGAGTGGTGGGAGATGGATATGGCCTATGCACCTTGAAGAAACCTGTAGCTAAAACTCCTTACATTTATGCTGGAGGAAACTGGAGCAGCAGCAGAATTGTTCTATGTTGGCTTCATGTTCTGATAAAACAGTTTCTTGCACTTGCCCCTTTAAAATTACTGTTTAGATTGGTGCCTGAACTCCTTGTGCAAACAATGCCTTATTCCCACATAGCTCAGGCCCACGTAGCTGTAGGGGTTTGTACTACTAACATAAACAGGGTTTAGTATCATACTGCTTGCTCAACCACTGAGCTCAGTCCAGTCAGGGCTGACGTTCTATCAGACAAACCCAGCCCATTTTTGGGATATACAAGAATCAATCTTAGTAACAGTGAATTTATGCCTGGTGTACACTGTAATTCAAAGGAAAACAAGTCAGTTTTTACCATACCTTACCTAGACACCAATTTGTTGTCAGGACAATGGAACATCTTTAAAAACAAACAAACCTCTTCTGCAAGGCTGTAAGCATTACTCTCCACCGCCCAACCCTGCAGATAGTTTGATCGCTGGTGTAAAGAAGTCTATTTACCTGTTGGCTGACTTGTCAGAGTTTACTGAAGGAGAGTCACAGAAGGAAGACCTGTGCCTAAACTCAACCTTCTTCAATGTATTTGATTGTCCTGCTATACAGCTGGAAGAGGCTGGAAATGGAAATAGCTTTTAATAAAAGGGTGATTTTGCAAAGGTGCTGATAAATGCATGATTTAGACTAGAAAAAAAACAGCAAGTGCAAAATACAGTGAGAGCATCTGGTATCAAGGTGACAAGTTAGCAAAGGCCACATTATCTTCCTCCTGCTCCTCCCTTGTCTGCCTGTTCTGAGATTCATGTACTAGAGAGAAAGTAAAAAAAAAAATTTTATTTTGAGAACCAGCAGTTGCCACTAGGAGGCACTCATTTCAAGCATGTCAATATTATATATGAATAAAACAGCCCTTTTGGTTAATATACTTTTATTTCTAAAGTCTGTGGGCTCACAGCAGAAATAAAATTTGAGAATCAAGATCTTCCTTCATTATTATTCTGTTTGTAGAGTCTCTGACCCCCCCCGCTTGAGATGCAATAGTGAAATGTGTTAAGACCAAATACTGACTCTTCACTACATTTCCAGATGAGAGCCATTCTGGGGGTGTGTATGTACACTTGCATGTTGTCTTATTGTATAAGACAAACAGGTGGTTTCATTCACAACAGCAGCCACAGGCATTGTTTTTAAAAGCACTTCTAGCAGAATCCTCTTAGGAACCTTATCAGTTCTTGGCAGTTCCTGGGAGATGAGAAGAGTCATGCACATACACAGAATAAACAGCAGGTTACATTGCTGCAATGTTTGTGTGCAAGGTCCCTCTAGGAGCAACTGGTTGATGCAGCTAAGAAAGGTGAAGTTTTATTTTACAGCTGCCTGAAACACAGCATCCCCAAGGGGGGCAGCTTTCCTTTTCATCCTTCCCTGCTTTACTAGTGCCCCCTCAACGCCATCAGCCTTTTGTTTAAATAGTTACCGCTGTAACCTCTCTCCAAACAATGTGGTGGTATACAAATATACAATTCATTAAGGGTACATCTGGCTGTATAGAGTAGATACTTTTCCAGGCACAATGCAGTACATCATTAAATAGTCTGACAACTGTTTAAGGGATAATGAAGAGATGATTACCTCTGTTTATTAATTGCTATCTGATGGTTGCCATTTTTCAAAAGTGCTTAGTGATTTGGGGATTTATGCACTTATGTCTGGCATCACATTCAACTAAACAGGAGGCTAAATTTTTTTTAAAGGGAATAGTGATTTTGAGTTCCCAACTTACATGTACCTGATTTTCAGAAAGTACTGAGCACCTGAATTCTGAAAATCAGGCCCCTTTTAAAGTGTCTCAAGTTGAGCACCCAAACTCACTCGTCACATAAAAAAAAAATAATCTTACCCTTACATTTATAGCTGAGATGGGGCCAAGACTAGTAGTGACCAAGAGGCCCAACACAGAGAAGGTGATCCTCTCAGGGGCTCTGCAGTAGGTGAAAGAATGCTAGTGAGTCCTTGAAGATAGATGTTATAAGTGTAAACATATTTCCTTTTGTTAGCCATTTAGTGGTCAGACAACATACTGGTTTTAGATAATTGGCAGAGTTCCTTCTCTGCAGCCCACCACCTTCATCATGTGTACACAGATACACAAATACACAGATTACAGCAGCTGGGACTAAAAGGCCATTTGTGGTCCCTGGGAGCCATTTCAACCCATTGAGGCTCCCATTGGTTAGATCCATGCTCAGCTTATTCTCTGCTAAAATTGTAAAACTCTCATCCTGTCCCCCTTCCATTAATCTTTTACTCCCAAGGAGCTGATCCTTTAACCCTTTCTCTTTTAAGTGACTTGTGGTGTTTACTGCCCCAGTTGTGGACTAGAACCCCGTTGTGCTAGGCGATAAACAAATACAACAAAAAGGAAGTCTTTGCCCCAAAAAGCTTACAATCTTGCTGCTGTGCCATCTGTAAACAGGGTCTGTGTTAGGTATTTAGGACGAGGGACTGGTGTTGTCATCAGCTACCTAACCCTCTATCAATAGTGGCGTGTGCAGTCACTGCTTCCATTCCTGACAGTTCCAATACATCACACTCATTCCAGTTTTATTTTCTGAATTTCACTGCTTCTTATTTCAGAACCCTTCACACCTCCAAAGCTGGCAAAATTCTATACCTTTAAGAGGAGCAGCAGAGAGAGAGAATCAAAAAACTGGCACCCAGGACAGAGAGTGCAGAGAATGGAATTGTCTCTAATTTACCAAATTTCTCTTGCATATAATTCAGCCGCTTTGCTTTGCAGTAAGTGGTTGTGAGATGCCTAAAAAAATCTGGTTTAACTTTTTAATGGAAGTTTTTCCTATCTGAAGTTCAGGTTAGCTTTTAAGTGGCTCAAGAGTTAAACAAATGAAGTTATGTGTTGGTTCCCATGGTTCTATCAAACAGCTTCCTCACCACCATGCTACTGGGAGACGGTATGGAACTCCCTTTGGACTCTCTGTGTTGACACTTAAGAGTGATGTGATGCAGAGTACTTCCTCCTCAGAAGGTGTAAATTAATTGCTGATCCAAGAAATGAGAGACTGGGAACAGCTACCAAATGTAGCTATCCCATATGGCTCTGCAGAACAGTAACGTATTTTTTAAGAATTCCTATTTATTTCCACAAAATAAAGAATGCAGATGAGATCTTCAAAACAGCATGCAAAGGAAAGATATAAAGCAAAAGCCCCAACCGTTCCCAGAGAAGGCAAGATTGAGAGTCCAATTTCAAACTGGAATCAGTATTCCTGGTGATAGGGAGTACTGAGCATCTCACAGCAGCAACTGGGATGGGGATATATGCTTGAAACAGGTACACTCAAATGGAGCAGTTTTGTGCCTGGATTTATAGTATGCAAACTAATAAATATATGATTCAAACAAGAAATAATGAGCCAAGGGATGCATTTAAAATAGGCATGACAAAGATAATACCACGTACTTAACATCATACTGAGGTTGTGACAGCTGGATGTCACAGAGATGAGATATTAAAGGTTATAAATATTTTAAAGAAAAGTGAAATCAATCTATATTAAACCTCTCATAATTAAGAAACATCCTTTTCCTGTTTTCTCCACATTTTCCTGTGGTGTTTGTGTCTTCACTTTAAGAGTACACCTGCATGTATGCAACCCTTTAGTCTTTTTATTCTTCTCATTCTATTTTAGGTATTTATACATTAATAATGTGTTTCCATAGAAATTTGCCAGGCATTGTACTTGGTTCAGAGTGGTCATTTAAAAAACAAACTCAGAGTATGTTTTCCACATACAGTGTAAATAAATATACATAATTTAATATCAACTCACCTTTACCAGCAAAAAGGTAGAAGATATTCTGCAGGGGAAAACATATATATTATTATTTCTTACTTGTTTTCCCTTAGTGCCTAGGAGTCTTAGTCATAGACCAGAACCCAATTGTGCTAAGCACTGTACAAAACACAGTGTCTCACATAAGATACATCACAGGGACAGTTCTGCCAGTATGACAATAATGAGCTCTATCCCACCACATCTTAGTGGGAGGAATTCCATCACTGCAGAGTGGTGACTAGAGAAATGTGTTGGTTAGCCAAAGGGGCAAGGTCTGTGAAGACAAACTGAGAGAAGATTTCGATAAGTGTACTGATGAGTTTATATAAACAGTCACAGTAAAAAGTTTTGGGGATGACAAAGAAAGGTTTTTGTCTGGAGACAAGGTGTCCTCATATAATGTGAAGTCTTCCTAGAAACCCCAACTGCAACCGTCATTTTGCGTTTTCTCCTTTAAACCATCCCCATGGAGGAGCAGGACTCTTGGATGGGGGCTTGCCTCAGCCTTGGAGTAGGGGCCAAACTATGGCAGCATCAGTTGCCAGCAGAAAGCAATCCTATGAAGGACTACCTTCCATCAAAGTTAGCCATTTGGCAGCAATGCACTTCTGCTTTCTCATCTCACCTGCACTCACAATAGCTGAGTTCATTACCTCCACCTACTATTCCAGAAATGGGAAAGAGAGAATGGGAATTGAACTTGTATGATTTTACAGGCTTTTCACCTAATCCTAATCTGCTAAGAATTTTTAAAGCTTTTCTTAAATTTCCACTGAAGACAATGTATTGCTTCCCAGGTAATGCCCTGTCTTCCTTGCTTCTTATTAGCTGTGAGGATTTCTGCAACTTGTTGCCATTTTAAAAAGAATTTGATGGTTCCTGCTCAGGTTGATAGTGACTGGTGCTGTTTAATTGCTCTTTGGCAGCCTATGTGAATCGAGTTGTCAAATTTCTCTTCAGTTGCTAGTGGACAAATAGCCACATATACAAGCATCCTAATAGGCTGTAAGCTCTCATTTACTGAATGTATTATAAGCTGTCATTTACTGTATATTTGTACAGTGCCTGCTACAATAGGGCTCAACCCTGGTTGAGGCCTCTAGGTTCTACCACAAAATAAATGTAAAATAATAATTGGCACTAATTAACCCTTCCTGTCCATCTCAGAAGAATTATCATCCCTAGAGGCTGTCTCCTTAGGGCAGGAATGAAACATATAGGCAGGGCATTATGGGCATCCTTGCACTATTGCCTTCTCAGCTGAACCTGCTTAGAGGGTTTTATTCTCAAAGACTATCACTAGGTAAATCTTACATGCCAACCAGAGACTGCATGGGCCATCCCTGTAGAGCAACTGAACATGCTTCATCCTGGGCCTGCAGGGCCTGAGACTTTCCTTGCAATTGCATCTTCCAACAGCTGAGGGCCCACTACAGTGCCAAGCACTGGAATTGACAGCCATGCTCCTGTTCTCTGTGTTCTCCTGTGCTGGCAACCAGGACGTGTGGAGGAGGTGGTGACAACTACACTGGAATGCAGAGAAGCAAGGAAGGAGGGAAGAGGTGGAATGCCACAGTATGGGTAGAAGGACAGGGGGAGGAAGGAGAAGCCAGTGGGGGCTGGAGTTTGGCTAGGAGCAGAGAGAGACACGGTGCACAAGAGCTTTTAATCACTAAAGCATGCTTCCCCTACAGAACCTGGAATTGAGCCTGGGGGTCCTTAGTCTCTACATTCCTCTGCTGTCAGCAAATACTGCAAAGCCCACTGGCAAAGTATCTGTCTCATCTTCTTCTAATGACTATTCCATCTGATCTGGGAGATAACAGCCTAATACAGCTACCATTTAGTCCATGAGCACAAACAGCAGAAGTCTGAGCTGTGAATCTAAAGGTCCAAATCCTACTGATGACCCAAGCTGGTGAATATAGTTTCACATGATGGAATTTCTGTTATTGGGTTTTTTCAGTTTGTTTGGTTTTTTAAATTAGGAAACTACATTAGAA